>NC_056664.1:118070106-118735940 GCF_018350195.1 Panthera tigris
TTTCATATAACTAAGTAAATATACTACCAATAAGATTGTAAATTATTTAACTTCTTCAAAATTGTTTTTTGATAAAACTATAGCTTCTTATGCTAGAAAGACCATGATATGCTTAAAGAACAAAGTGATCCTTTAAGCAATAATACTTTTCTGTAGAGGAGCAGACACAGTTCCTGAAAATTCCTATAGCTCTTACAGCAACGGTCCCCATTCTCTAGAAAGAGGAGGTGGTGAAACCATGGGGCAAGAGTCAGTAAACCCAATGGCACATGCAGTCCAAGACTGTTTTATGGCAGAATTTATTTATTTATCTATTTATTAATTAATTATTTATTTATTTTTTGGGAGAGCACAAGCTGGGAAGGGGCAGACAGAGGGGGACAGAGGATCTGAAGCGGGCTGTCAGCCTGACAGCACAGAGCCCGATGTGGGGCTCGAACTCACGAATCACGAGATCATGACCTGAGCCGAAGTCAGATGCTCAATCGACTGAGCCACCCAGGTGCCCCTTACTGTGGAATTTATTAATGGAAATTTTGTTTTCCTCCATCTCCTAGACAGATATTGTTGCCTTTTAACTTAAAACTACTTTGAACTTATTTTTAAAAACAGACCTTCTACACATTCAACCAGCACCAAATAATGGCACCCATGGTAGTTTAAACCATCTTCTGAAGGTCCCTTTTTATGAGCCATCCCATGCAGAGGAAGTGTCGAAGTTTTCTGTTTGTGGCTTTACTGTCCCACTGCCCACAGATACTCTCCATTGTTCATGCCCTGTGCTACAAAGCGTAAGTAATAACTTCATATATTCATAAGAATATAAAGGGGCAAACTAATTTCCATAACCAGGATTATCGTCAGGGTAGCTGACAACCAGGTTTGTGTTCTAGTTAGGATCTTTACTAAGTAAATGTATGTGGTTTCTCTGAACCTTGTCTGGGGATGAGAGATGCATTGTCAATTAAGTACGTGACTATGATTTGTAAATTGGAAAGCACTATTTGGAAATTATTAATTCCCTTGTGAGCTAAGTGTCCTTAACCATTCAAAATGGTAGAATCTTGGAGCTCTTTTTTATTTCCTTGGTAAACCATCCCTCTTACAGCTACAAGACCTCTTACAGGTCTTTTTAGTGCATCAGGCACTTGGCTGAGTTCAGGAGCTTGACTTCAGATCCCAGGAGACCGTCAGTAAGGTGAGATTCCAGTGCTAGGAACCCCCACCCCCACCCCCAAAAGGCAAGGAGTCAGAACAGGAGCTCAAAATGCAAGTTCTCCTTGTGAGAACTAGAGCACATGGATGGGCCTTGGGGTTTCAGAATGGAATCAGAGCCCGTTTTTATCAGGAATCCATCCAGTTAAAACCAATGTCAACGTGCATCTGACGCCAAGTTCAAAATGTGGTTGTAGAGTTCAATAAGCACGGGCTGCCTCCGCCAAGAATTATTCCTTATAACCAGGAGTCAGCAAAGACTTGACCTTCTATAATCCTCCAAATACCATTACACCACACAGATCAAAAAGTATATAGATAGATGCCAACCAAAAGAGGCTTTAAACGGTAAAAGTCCAGTCAAGCTTCCCAATAGAAATCAAATCCACAGTCAAGATCAAAGTATGGATGCGGGTTTCTTACCTACAGACAACTTTGATGGAAGTGCCATTCAAAATAATGGTAATAATAATAAACATCACAATGTGGGTGTTTTAGTCTACATTTTAGGGACAAAGAAGGGTCAGAGAAGTCAGGTGAATTGTCCCAGGTCAAGGATGTTTGGTCTACCTCCGGACTGCCAGCTTCCAAATTATTCTCTGTGAAGAATGCCCTTTGCTATTCAGAGTGTGGTCACAGGATTCAACATCTGCCTCACTTGCAAGCTGCTCAGAGATCTAGAATCTCAGGCCCCACTGAGCTCAGGTTTACTAATCAGAATCTGCATTTTAACAAGACCCTCAAGTGAGTTGTACTCCTATTAAAGCCCTAGAAGCCCAGGGATGTTGTTATTTCAGTTTAGCAGTTGATTCTAGCTGTGGTCAAAATGCTTTGCCCCAACATCAATTGCGTCTTTGCAAACTCCCACACAAAGTCTTTTAAGGAGTAATAGTATCTCTGTATTTCTGAGTAAGTGGCAGAATTGGAATTTAAACTCAAGTTAGTCTGGCTTCTTTGTTGAGTAGTAAAATATTCATGTGATTACTGCAATCCTGATCAGGAAATAATCCTGATCACCTTTTACAACATGTGTTATCACTTTGACTTACTTTCTCCCTTCCCCACATTGTTTTACAGAATGCTGCTTTAGAACATGTGAATCTAATGCTAAATCTCTCCCAAAATGAAAGTAAGTCAGTAGAAAACATGTCAAGTCTTTGATGTTTAGGCCCAACAAAACACAATATTGCCTTTTTGGGGGTTCTTTAAAATAAACTCACAGAGGCTTGTGAACATAAAGATTGTATTGCCAACATATAGGAGGGGGAAAAAAACAGAACTAGATCTGGTAAGATCAGTTGCAAGCCTGGGTAGTTATAGTGGTTCCAGGAACACAACAAATTCCTTGAAATTGTTGTACCTTCTCTACGGTCCCCTGTTCCCTTTCTTAGATGTGAACAGGGTTCACTGCCTGGGTTGGACTCCTACCTCTACTGCTTCTTGGCTGTGTAACCTGAGCCAAATCACTTAACGTCTCTGTGCCTCTGTCTACTCATCTATAATAATGGTACCCACCTCATGTGGTTGTAAAGACTGAAGGAATTAATCCATGGAAAGAATTTAGAACAGTGCCTGGCCTGTAGCGACATTATTATTATCCGTTATCTTTAAAGTATTCTTGTGTTAAACTCATTGGGCTTGTTTCATCATTTATAAAATGGGGATACCGTCTTTATAGAGTTTTTATGAAGATTAAATGAGTTAATCTATGTGCGCACTTAAAATAGTGCCTGACGCACAGTAAAAGTTCAGTCAATGTCTTGGTTGGTTGAAAATCTTTTTATAATCTATTGAGTGTTATTCCATGGCATGAATACCTTGCAGGTTTTTAAAGTATCAATAATTGATGGAGTTTTAGAATATACTAACAGGCAAATAAAAATAAATACATCAGGACATACTTTTCTTTATAAAATTGCAACATTGTTCCTATGATAATTATTAATGTAGGTCATCTTTGTTACAAAGTATGTCCTTTTGATTTTGAGGTTTTCCCTCTTCAAATATGCCCTGTGAGCTGTTAGCTGCTTGGCTAAATAACTTATCTAAGCCCTAGTTTTGTAATATATAGAGTGGAATAATAACACTTCAGAGTTGTAAGAATTAAGAGGTTAAGTATGTAAAATATTTAGGAGAGTAACTGGCATATAATAAACCACCAGAGAATGATGGTTTTTTAAAAGTTTTTATTTATTTATTTTGAGACAGAGTGAGAGAGAGCAAGTTGGGGAGGGGCAGAGAGAGAGGGAGAGAGTGAGAATCCCCACCAGGCTCTGTGCTGTCAGCATAGAGCGCCCATGCAGGGCTCGAACCCACATGAAGGGAGATCATGAACGGAGATCATGAATGGAGCTGAAACCAAGAGTCAGACACTTAACCAACTAAGCCACCCAGGCACCCTGAGAATGATAGCGTTACACATAGAAGCATTTGCTAATTTTACAACCATTTTTATGTTATTGTCATTTTAGTAACAGCCACAGAGAAACTAAATGTGCCATTTGGGAGGCCCAGGGTCATGCAGAAGAACAAGGAGCACTGTCTTCTCTATCACAGGGAATATGTCAGTGGATTTGGAAAAGCTATCAGGATGCCCATGTGGAGCTCATATACAGTACTCAAGCCAGTAAGTTTCTCTGTCCATTGATCCCCAAAGACTGGGGAAAAAAAACATTTGTAGCTCTCTAATATTCTAAGAATTGAATTTTGATTTTCAGTAGAGATCCCAAAGTGAGTTTGTCTTGTAAGACAATAGCCCAGATATTGTTTAAAGGTATTTATAGGTGCTGTATGGGTGCAAAAGAGGAACACACTGAGTTTTGCCTGGAGAAATTAGAAGGTGCTTACAGGCCAATTGGTAAGGCAGGTAGGAAAGATTTCAAAAAGAAGCAACAGGAAGTACAGAGACACACCGTTTATTTTGTATATCCTACGTACACAGTGGGTGCACCTGGAAGGTGATGGTAACTAGATTATAAAGGGCTTTATATTTATTTGATTATTTAACAAATACCTTACTATCTGCTGTGTATATTATGGCAGGCACAAGGAACACAATGTGAGTAAAAAGTAATCCTTCCCTGAAGGATGCAGTATTCTAATAAGTCAGGCTGGACTTATATGTATAGATGTCCCTTGTCATAGAGCTCTCCAGACTGAAGTTGAGAATCCAGCTGTTTATATTCTCTTCCTTTTTCACTGTCTGGAAAACACCTTTTGGGTAAGTGACCCTGGGACATGTGGCTAGCAAAATAAAGAAAATGTCAGATCTCTAACTCACACCATATACAAAATTAAATTGCTGGTAGATTTATAGACTTAAACGTGAACAGCAAATCTGTTTTCCTTTGCGTATATCCTTATGACCTTGGGATAGAAAAGGATTTCTTAGGATCCAAGAATAAAAAAAATTATTAATTTCACCATATTAACATTAATGTGTGACAAAAAGACAAAGTTATGGATGAGACAATATATTTGCATTGCATATAAGAAACAAGAGATGGGTAGTATCCAGAATGGCAATTAGGATCTAGAATAGCTAATAAATTTCTTCCAATAAACAAGAGAACAAGAGAATGATAAACTTCTTAGTTAATAAATGGACAAAGACTATGAGCCATGCAATTGAACTTCATTAGCAATCAGGGAAATGTAAATGAAAGCAAAAATCAGTCTGCCAAAAACCAGTCAAAACCCCCTTCAGGGCATGGATGGTCCTGTTTAACGTATCCGCACAATAGAGCTGCCCTGTCAATACTTCCTGAATGACTGTGTTGGCCAGATTAATCCCAACCATTATTTTTAAAGGCTTTAGGACAATGCAGTACTTTCAACCAGCAGGGTAAATAAACAATCAGGAAGCTGTTTTGTAAAGAAAATCTTGATATCTTAGATCCAAAGATTCTGATGACAAACGTCAACCTATACTGTTCTTCCTAAGGGTACAGATATTCCACCCCTTTTAATGGCAAGGAAGTGATTGGTTTATTTACTTATCTTCTGTTCCAATTTAAGATTTCTGGAGAAAAATAAGCATATTTTCCCACTATTAATTGAAGCTTTGTGTGTTCTGAACACCAGCTCTGCTGCTGACAATGGTTTAATTGTGGTCAGTGGTAGGAGAGCCCTGATATTTCCCAATGTGGGCAAATATTTTACCAACAGTTACCTGAGTTCATGTGTATGGTTAATGGCAACATCACTTTCCTAATACACAACATGGTGTTTGTGATTTTCTTCAACATACTGTGGAACAACAATATGAAGTTGTTTATTCCTTGAAATAATTTCTATTTGTTTTTGTTTTTGAGAAGGGCAGTATATTTAAGGCCAGTCTTATTATTCAGTTCTCTATTTTGAAAAGTCCAGGTTATCAGGGACTCTGTGGAGTTAAGGGGAATGTTGATGTTTTTAATACTTTCCCCTGCTGTCTTGCATTCCTGAATTTATATGAGCTTTAGCGGAAGTCAGAGGCAGAGAGATTTTAAGTGGGCTCAGACCAGGCGTTTAGTACAATTCTTTTTTGTTATTGTTTTAAAACTGGCTTCATTGTTACCAAAAGTTCCTGCCCTTTCACTGATCCCACAGACCTACTTGTATATTTCTCCCTCCATGTGACAGGATGGAATTCTAGCAATTTTCTGCTTTCTAATTCAGAAATTACTCTGTTAGTATGTTGTGGTTCAAGAAAATTACATACAAGGATGTTTTGAGATTCACATAAAAAAGTTGTAAATCAGCCCTGTGTTTGAAAAAAAAAAAAAATCAGACTTTAAATAAGCACTTTTTGGAGCATGGGCCCAATTGGCTTGTGCCTTTAAGTTTTATGGAGCTTTTGTTTTTCTGTGGTTTTGGTGGGTTTTCTAATTTTTGTTGTTGTTATTATCTCAGAAGAGTTCTGGAGAAGTAGCTGTGATTTGAAATCATGGTCCTAACAACAACTGCTTCAAAACCATTAGAGTTGATTAGACTGTATATGCATTTTGCTTCTGGGCCTGCTCAGTAGGGCCAGATGAATGGCTTTTTCTGTTGCTAGGTGAAAAATTGAAATTAAGAGCAAGAACTATGATTATGTTTTAGAATGTATGCCTTATAAATTTAAAATAAATCAAAGAACTTTTTCAGAGAAGAAAATGTAGCACACTTGCAAAGCACTTCTCTCTCTCTTGATCTATATTCGTACATACCTCGCTTATCACTGGATTTTGGCGGGGGTGGGGGGGGGGGGTGGGGGGAGGGAGAGGTGGACGGGGAGGAGGGGCTCAATCTCACTACCGTGAGATCATGACCTGAGCCAAAATCAAGAGTCGGACACTCAACCGACTAAGCCACCCAGACATTCCTTCGCTGGATTTTTAAATAGCCTTGTTTTGTTTCCAAAGTTTCCTAGCGCTAATATTATAAATTATGACTTAATCGTATTTTGTGACTCTTTAAAAAACTAGGAACGTTATTATGTATTGCAAACATTTTTTTAACTATAAGAAATATTTTTCCCTATAGAAAAAACCCACATGCCCAGAAGAATAATTTAAAAAGTATACAGTTAGTATTCTTACCATAAGTTCAGATGGTAACAATCCAATCTTCAAATAAATAACTAGCTTTTATGATCAGCCTACAGGTAAAGAGAGTCTGTAGCTTCAATAAAAATACTTTTATCTCCTATTCAAGTTTTATTTTAACCCCATGCCAGACTAGAAATGAAAGTGTCTTGCTTTCCTGTCTGTGCTCATCACCTACTTCTCTTGAAGAATTTTGAGAGCTAGGGAGTTCAGATTTTATCTGAGTGTCTGAGTTCTATTTATTCTTTTCCTGACTTTTATCCCCTGGCTTAAAAAACTCTAAGGAACTCTGAAAAGCTAGCAGGGCTGAACCTGTTTCTGTGTGTGGAGGTGGGGGGTTGGGGGTGCGATGGTTCACTGTATCTTCTCTCAGGAACCCAGGACTCAGAAATGACGTGACCACACCTCCCCTCTATCCTTTTAAAGGGCTGCCTAATGCATAACCTCATGTTCATACAGGAGGCCACATCCTGTCTTTCCTAGTCTTGATGCACTTATATTTGGGGTTCAAGTTTGGTATGTAAGAAACAGGATTTTCAGTAAGCAAAAAAAGTGTAACTTTTTTTTAGTACTTTCTGACTAAACCCATTTTGATCCATGTGCCCCAAAGTCTATGCTACTTAGAGAAAATAGTAAATATTTTTGCCCGTTATTTGAGTACAACTTCTACAGCTGCAGTCTCATTAAAAATTACAGTACCCTTCCCTCCTTAACATTTTTATTATTTTAACTGTTGAATGCAGGCATTTCACCTTGCTTACATTACGGAAAATGTGACCGTGGCTACATTCATGTATTGCACACTTCAAGTAAAGCTTACAAAGCATGTGAAGATTTAGAGGAAAGCGATAGGGATGTGTGGTAGGAACCATCAACTCACAATATTCTGGTTGTCTACGCAGCTGACAGTCGATATTGTTGGTTCTCCCATTTTGCAACATCTTCACGTGCCCCTTTATGTCAAGTGGAGAAACCTGGTCATTGAGAAGTATTTGCTAGGGTGTGTTTTTGAAAGAATATAAACAGATGTTTTTAGCTTTCCAGTGTCTGCACCAGGAGAGTGAAATAAATGGTGAGAGCTAATCCATTGCCTCTAACACAAAAATCTTCATGTTTCTTGGTTTACTTTTTGGTTTGGTAGATTATATCACTCAGGAACTTCCTGAGAAAGGAAGACGGAAAGGTACATTTTTGCGACTTTGTGCATCTTTTTTTTTTTTTAACGTTTATTCTTGAGACAGAGAGAGACAGAGCATGAACAGGGGAGGGGCAGAGAGAGAGGGAGACACAGAATCTGAAACAGGCTTCAGGCTCTGAGCTGTCAGCACAGAGCCTGACGCGGGGCTCGAACTCATGGACCATGAGATCATGACCTGAGCCGAAGTCGGACGCTTAACTGACCAAGCCACCCAGGCGCCCCAACGACTTTGTGCATCTTAACAAATTCTTATTCTATCTACACACTTACTTGATGGGTTACGTTTAGATTTTAGAGGTGATTTTTCTTCAAATTAATAAGACTTCCTGGACTGATTCTCTAATGTTTTTATATGTTCTCTAATTTTTTTCCCATCTTTTGTTAAATTCTACTTTTTGAGAGATATTTGCAACTTTATCTTTAAATTTTTTTTTTCCAACGTTTTTTTTTTTTTTTTTTTTTTTTTTTTTTTTTTTTAATTTATTTTTGGGACAGAGAGAGACAGAGCATGAACGGGGGAGGGGCAGAGAGAGAGAGGGAGACACAGAATCGGAAACAGGCTCCAGGCTCCGAGCCATCAGCCCAGAGCCTGACGCGGGGCTCGAACTCACGGACTGTGAGATCGTGACCTGGCTGAAGTTGGACGCTTAACCGACTGCGCCACCCAGGCACCCCTGCAACTTTATCTTATAACTCTTATTGAATATTTTGTTTCTGCTGTCATAACTTTTTATATCCAAGAGCTCTTTCTGCCTTTTTTTTTTTTTAGCATTTATTTATTTTGAGAGACAGAGACAAAGCATGACTCAGGGAGGGGCAGAGAGAAGGAGACACAGACTCTGAAGCAGGCGCCAGGCTCTGAACTGTCAGCACAGAGCCAGACGTGGGGCTGGAGCTCACAGACTGCAAGATCATGACCTAAGCTGAAGTCAGATGCTTAACCAACTGAGCCACCCAGGCGCCCCTCTTTCTGCTTTTCTATTGTGTGCTCTTCTTTCTGTATGGATGCCATACATACTCTCATCTCTCTAAGGAGTGAGTTTTCTTCTCTCTCCTCATTGTCTCTTTTTTGTCTTGGTTCCTCCCCCACCCCGACAAAATGCCTGATGATCCTTGGCTGTAATTTTATATGTTAAGGGAGAGGAACTAAGCTATGTGGCTGGGGCTTGCAAGATGATAGACTTCGCTATAGGTTGATCAGGGTGAGAACCAGCCATTTTGTTGGGGATTCCCAATGGTAAGCATCCAGGTTTCCTTTCAGGCTGGCTTTTGTTTCCCTGAAAAGGGACACTTTTAATCTGATCCAGCATATATAATTGGTAGCCTTCATGGTAGCAATGAGACTGACAGGAGTCTTATCATTCAGTATATAGATTTTTATTTAATCCCATTACTTTCAATATGGTGCACCTGCTCTCTGGGCAGGTGTCCTTTAGTCTGGACATCCCTCTTATTCAACCTCTCTAGTGAGTAGATGTTTTATCTAGCCTCTTTTACAGACTTTCAACCTATACTCTTCTTTCTGGCCCTATGTACATTACCTGTCTTTAGGAAACTCCCAAGTTCTACCCTTGGGGTTTGGCAGTAGGAATCAGCTTCTTTGTGCTTTCCCCAATCACAGGCTTTTGGTTGTCAGTGTTTACTGCTCTGTCAAGTCATGTTACAATAGTAAACAAATAGGATTTCCAGCTTCTGAAAATTTCTTATCCATTATGTGTCTTCATCATCAATGTTCTTTTCAAGGGATTTCAGAAGGGAACAGAGATAAATGTGTTCAATCAAGTTGACAAGTCTATTCAATTTCTGTATAAGTGTTTTACAACCGAAGTGTTGTAGTATGTTAGGGGGTACATTCTCTGGGTGACTTTCCCCAGACTTCCCTCATCTTTATCTCCTACCTATTCTATGTCTATTCAATGTCTATTCTCCTACCTATTCATCGTACTCTCTTGCCTATGAATGTAGTGCACAGTGTTTTTTGCCTTTTTCTTTGTGAATTGAGCTTATGCATATTATTTTTCTCCCACTTTATTGAGATATAATTGACACATAGCATTGTATAAGTTTGAAGTATACAACATGATTCGTATATTGTAAAATGATTACCATATACATTTTAGACATCATAGCTTATTTTTGCTTTTAGTGCATGCAGTGAATAAAGGATATCTTAAATTAATTTAACCATTTTTTATAAATTATTTTAAAAATTTTGTTAAGAAATATACACATTGTGGGCAGTAGTGGGCATATGAATCAAAATCTGAAAAAAAAATGAATAACAAAATGTTTACTCACTCATGGTTACAACCTAATTGAAATATGATGATGATTTAATACTGTATTACCTTAAGTACTTGGGTTAGGCAGCATATTTATAGGACACTTGCTAGTGGATAAATTATTGTATTAGTCTTTAAATAGAGTTACAAGGAAAATTATAAAAAACTTGTTCCTATATTTCATGATAAATTAAACATGGCTACAATTTTTTTTAAATCCCCAAATAAGTAAGATCAGACAACCATAGCTTCTTTGAATTAATCTCAGGTTGCCCAGTTGAAGAATAACAACATCCTTAGTTCATATGTGTATTTTTAAAATAAATTGTTTGTTATTTATTTTCAAAATTTACTTGCAGGTACAATATATTTCACCACCTAAAAGTTAGATCCTAAAAAGAATTTTGGTTTTTAGCAGTAGCTCCCATTATTCCTTTTTTTACTCCCAGTTCAGGATTTTATTCTGTAAATGTTCCTTTCCAAGATGTATTTGATTTGCCCTCGCAGTGTCCCTAACCAGAAGGGAACCACAGAAGAAAACATTGCTGAAGACATCCATTTCCATTGCTTGCGTAGACCTGATTCACTAAGAAAATAGGAAAAGGTTAAATGAAAAACATTCTAGGGAAGTTACAAACCATATAAGGTGATGGGTTAGCCACAACTGTGGGTGTAACTTTTTTTTTTCTTTTTCTCTCTTTCAACAGGGAGACACATCGCCTCTTCCTCCCACTGTCCCAGACTGTCTGCGGGCTGATGTTAGGGTTGCTCCTTCTGAAAGCCAAAACTGTTCCTTTTATTTAGCAGACGAGAATATCACCCACGGCTTCCTCTATCCTCCTGGTTAGTATAACTCTTTTTTAGGGCAACAACTTAGAAAGCCCTCATCAGCTGGATGTGGGCATGTGCCTTAAACATATGCTCCCCACCTAAACTACCTGCTTGGGCTAAACTAGCTGCCCAGAGGCTTCCAGTGGTTGTGGGCTGACCTGATACAGTGTAACAGCTATAATAAAGACTAATAAATTTTGCAGTGGGAACCACACATTGGCTCTAATCTGGCCCAGATGTTCAGAGAGTTCGTCAGGTTTAAGTTTAATTTTAAAACGGAAGATTCTTTGGAGATGGATGCAAAGCGTCTAAAAAAATATTTTTTCTGGCTGCCACCCCAGCTAAGGCCTGCACCGAGAGTGCAGCTGTGCCCGTGGCAAGAAATCAGGCTGGAATTCTGGCCTGTCACACATGGGGCAAGCTCATGTCCGACAATTTCACACCATGGATTAAATAGCTGAATGAACTTTACGTTTTTCGTTTGTTTGTTTGTTTTAGAAAACGTCTCTTCTCTTGGGAACATACAAAAGCCAGTGTCATTTTCCCTTTTTTTCTTTTTAAATGTTTATTTTTTATTTCTGAGAGAGAGAAAGAGAGAGCACAAGTGGGGGAGGGGCGGGGGGGGTGTAGAACAGAGCATCCCAAGAGGGCTCCACGCCCATAGCAGAGAGCCCGACGCGGCCAAACTCATGAACTGTGAGATCATGACCAGGGTTGAAGTCAGATGCTCAACTGACTGAGCCACCCAGGTGCCCCACCCATGTCATTTTTCTAAACTCAAATCTTTTCCCTATTCAGCAGGAAATGTCATATTTGTTAACTCACTCATGGGATTTTCAACAATTTCAGCTTCTGGGAATGGGTTTGCTTCTGCTGTTTGGCTTCATTTTCCTGGAAGCCATGACCTATGAGGTCAGTTTAGAGATTTATAATTTAGGGATTCTTACAGTAAGGAAAGAAAGGTTTAATGAAACCAAGTAGCATGTCAGTTTAAATTCCTAACGCTGAATTAGGACAAATAAGCTGATATATCTTATTAAAATATCTTCAGACAAAGCTCCCAAACTTACACAAACCATAGGATAAACCTTACACAGTTGCAACATTTTATTAATAAAATTTTAAAATTGGCATATAATATTGTATCTGTTGAGCCATAAGGCATTTGTTGATATATAAATGTTTGCCTTGACAAAGAGATGAAATTAATAAGTAAACAACTTGTCTCAAAAAATATTAAGGATGAAATGAAACTCTGCTAACTCTCCACTACTCTGTTAAAAAGTCTGTTGTAAGTTAATTTTATTTTTCTCTGAAAAGGAGGTAATGCTATATTGATGGCTATCCCAACTTTCAGAGCTTAGTTTAAAAAGTAGAAAAGGTAGGGGCGCCTGGGTGGCTCAGTCGGTTAAGTGGCCAACTTCAGCTCAGGTCATGATCTCACGGTCTGTGAGTTCGAGCCCCGCGTCGGGCTCTGTGCTGACAGCTCAGAACCTGGAGCCTGTTTCAGATTCTGTGTCTCCCTTTCTCTGACCCTCCCCCGTTCATGCTTTGTCTCTCTCTGTCTCAAAAATAAATAAACGTTAATTTAAAAAAAATAAATAAATAAAATAAAATAAAATAAAAAGTAGAAAAGGCTTCTAGGGGTTCTGAGGACTGTGAATAACATGTGAAATTTTAAAGAAAAAACCCAACAACTTGTTTTTCCTTGCCTTTTGGTGCCCCCTCATTAGCCTTTCATTTAAATATTAGTTAACACACCCAAATGTATGTTTAAACACAAAGAGCATTATAATTATAATAAACATTTACAGGCTTGCAGCTTTTTTAATCCTCAGTATATTTATATGACATAGATGCCATGAGACAAATGAAATGCAGAGGGACATAGCATTTTGCTCTAGTGGTTCAGCTGGTAGGTGATGGAGCTGGGGTTCCAACCGAGGTAGTCTTGGTTCTAGAACATGCTATGCCCAGCACTCACTGTGCTAGACAGCACATCCATGAGTCCTCAGAACCAATCCTGTGTGGTGTCATTAGCAGTCTTCATTGTGTTAAAACTAGCTCCCTGAAGAAAATTTGACTTTAGAATGGTTACTTATAATAGCATTATTATTTTGTGCACATTCAATAACTATGCATTCACGTTGGTATAGTGTTTGTTTTCTAGGGCTGTTGTAACAGATTACCACAAACCCACTAGCTTAAAACAATAGAAATGTATCTCTCACAGATCTAGACAGCAGAAATCTAAATCAAGGTGTTGGCAGGGCCAGCACCTCTCTGGTGCTGAAGGAGAGAATCTAGGGGAGAATCCTTTTTTTTACCTCTTCCTGCTTCTGGGGGCTCCGGGCATCATTTGATACATGGCTCATCATTCCTAATCTTTGCCTCCATCTTCCCAGTGCCTTCTCACCTGACTCTCTCTTGTTCTCAACACACTCTCTTTTTATAAAAAACACCAGCCCTCTCTAAGTCCAGGATAATCTCATCTTGAGACCCATAACTCAGTTCTATCTGTGAAGACCCAATTTTTCTGTATATCACATTCACAGGTACAGCGGGGTTAGGACTTGGACATATCTTTTTGAGGGTCACCGTTCAACCTACAGGCATCAAATGCGTAAAACTGCTGGCATTGTTGATAATGTCTGCTGGAGAGTACTTAGTATCCCTATGTTTTGACTGCTAATGAATTTTCACTAGTATGTAATTGTATTTTGCTTAGTATGGAGTATGATATATTTTCTCTTCTAGTTTGATTTAATCAAATTCATTTGTTTTGCAGCAAACAATAGAACTTCTGATAGTCAATATGATGCTTTAATCACAAGTAACTTGGTCCCTATGTATAAAGCATTTAAAAGTAAGTATACATTTAGATTATTAATTTAAGTGCCTAAGTGACTTTGTGAACTTACAAACTAAACACATCCTTTTGGCAATTTCTCCATGATATTGGGTCATTATGTTCTACTGCTTTAAATTTAGGAATAGGAAGGACCTCTGGCATATTTTTTTTTACTTCAACTCTGGGTGCCTTGGGACTAGAGCTTCAATAATTTATTTTTAATCCTAATTTAGCCCTAAATGGCTGTTCACAAAACAAAATTTTACTGACACTTACCGTAAGTAAATGTTAGGTGGTTTGTCCCTAGAATCATAATCAATACAGCAGTCTGTAGGTTCTGACCATTATTTAGTATCACTGTCCCCAAAGCAACTCAGCACTAGGGAGGAACTTGGAAACAATTTTACTGTAATTTCACAACGGCAACTACATCGGCAACAAGAAATATCATCAATGTGGCTCTTTATTTAATTGTGTTGTATGGACTGTTTTGCAGAATTACCTAATCACCATGGACAATTACCGAAGCAGTCTCTGATGCTATTTAAATGTACCTGTCTGTAATAGAAAATATTTCTATATGCAATAAGGGTTGATATTTTTAACATCTTATTCTATTATTTTTAGAAATGTGGGATTACTTCCACAGTGTTCTTCTTGTAAAACATGCCATGGAAAGAAATGGAGTAAATGTGGTTAGTGGGCCAGTATTTGATTATAATTATGATGGTCATTTTGATGCTCCAAATGAAATTACAGAGTAAGTAATTTGAAAACAAATGGACTTTTTGATTTAGCAGTGGGATATCATGAGGGGAAACCTCAGTACTCTAAATAAAAGCTTAGTATTTGAAATATTACACAATATATTTATATAGAGATGTTATCATTGACTATTTTCAACCATCTAAATATATAGCAAAACTTTTATATGGCAAACATTTAAACTAATGGACAAGGAAGAGTTCAGCAAAATTTTTATTTGGAAAACTTCTAAACAAATGGGCACAGGGAAAATGTGATTTTGTAAAAGTTAAAGAGATAAGGAAGACTCACTGTATATCAGTAAACATAGAAGCATTCCAGCAAAAAATAAATAAATAAATAAAATGTCAAGTAGTGACGATTCACAATGTTGTCCAATAGTGAGTGATCCATAAAATACCTTCCAGGAGAGGGTATAGGCTTCCCCTAGAAAAGCAGTCCTAGTAATCTGTACATTTTTGTACCAAACCTGGTCATAATACGTTGCTAAGAACTACCTTTGAGTGCAGCATACAGGCATACAGAGTTTTAGAAGTTTTATCTTTATTATCAAAATGTATGAAAGGCAAACTAAATCATTGTGCTGTCTAAGCCTACGTTGTGTAACACAACAATTTCTACCTATACCTTCTGATTAACTTTTTTGGTGACTCAGTGTGTGGCCTTTTTCTATTTTCATTTGCCTTGTTCTTATTTTAGTGTTTATTAATCCTATATTTCACCAATTAATAATTCTAACAAACACTTTGATAGCACTTTACTATATGCCAAGTATTTTTCTGTACACATATACTTCGTTTAGTCCATAAAACATTCTTAGGTTAGATTCTTTTAGCCCCCATTTAGAGAGGAGGAAACTGAGACACAGAGAGGTTGAGTATCTTGTCTATGTTACACAGCTGCTAAGTGGCAAAGCCAGATACAAACCCAGAAGTCTAGCTCTGGTTCATGTAAAAATCCTAAAATCCCAGTAATATCGCTCCTTGTAGCAGCTCATATTTTTTTTTTACCAGGCTCATAATAATAGCTTTCCTTTATCGTGCTCTTAATTTTTTTAAAAAATACTTTCATGTTCATTATCTAAAAGACTGTCATCTGTTGTATGGATTTATTTCCATATCTGCACTGTGAAGTAGGTAGCATAGGATCACCTCCATGTTAAAGTTGAGGAAACTTACTAAATCATAGAAACTTAGAGGATCAGCACCCGCCCAAATATCTAGTGGAAATGCACCGCTAGGGTTGGAATTGGGGCTTCTTTGTCCCAGTCCCTGCTCCCCTGGAGAATGTCTCTGTGAAGTATAAAGTCAACAAAGCTGGGAAACACAGGAGGCAAAATGTCATGGTCTGCTTTTCTTTGGATTCTAATATTCTTCATTTATGCTAAAATGACCAAGTTTGGACTTCTATAAATTTCTGTTCTGGCTCATGGAAGTCTAAAAATATGTGATAAGATTTTGTACTTCCTATTCACGTACTTTTTTCTTGGACTATATTTTTACCTTGGCATTTAAAATATTTATATAATGACATTTATAAATTTTAGAAGCAAAAGTATAACAACATCCAATCTTTTCCATTGTGTTTTTAGATATATAAAGAACACTAGTGTTCCCATCCCAACTCATTACTTTGTGGTGCTGAGCAGTTGCAAAAATAAGAGCCACACCCCCAACGCCTGTCCTGGGTGGTTGGATGTCCTGCCCTTTATTATCCCTCACCGACCTACCAACGTGGAGAGCTGCCCTGTGAGTATGCTCCTGGAGAGTCCTCAGGACCTGAGAAAATGATTAGTCAGATCTCCTCCAGGCTTTTATAAAAGTGGCTTTGGCTACAACATGGGCAGGGTTGTACTAAAAATTACCACATTTTTAAACTTTTCCTTAGACTATTGATCTTTATGTAATAGATATCAATTTAAATATGGATGTGCCTACATGAACATGTTTTTAGATATGCGTATCTTATGTATTTTATTCATACACATTTTATTCACACTCACTCAGAAGGGAAGGGTTGGTACCTTATTAACATTTTGATTCTTAATATAGAAATTTAAGGTGCTGTGCCAAAGTTGGCACTAAATTAATGTTTCCTGAAGGAATACGTAAAAAAAACTCCATCAACTTGAAATGTGAGGACTGAAATTAATTACATATACATACACACAATGAGTTAAAGTAACTCTTTTTTAAACATCATGTGTTAGTCTACTTCAGCATCTTAATGGATCAAGGAAAATTGTATGTAACTAGTTACTTAAATTTGCCTGAATTTTTTTAGAAAAAAATATGTATTCTTGTAATTCGGTTTCACTAGTCATTCAACAAATATATTTTCACAGTGTACAGCACTGTGAAAGAAACTTTTTAGAATGCACCAAGGAGAAATACATAGTCTCTGCCCTCACAGAGTACATCTATAACTTTGATATGTAAATGAGACATAAAAGTGAAATATAAATAAGGATAAATTAAATATGGACATGTAGATGGGTCAGTTGATAATATAAAAATTATTTTAAAAATATAAAAGTAAGAGATGTCACAAAGTTGTTATTAATTGCTAAATACTGTTATAAGGATTTAGTGTTTCAAATTTGAAACACATTTGGCAGGAATAATCAATAAAGGAAGGTTATGTAAAATGAGAAGGGAGTAGGGCTGGGCCCTGAGAATGGGCAGAATTTGTACAAATTGAGAGGATTAAGAAGAACTTTCAGTGGAGAAAAGATTTGGTAGTGGGTTGGATGCAAGAGCCAAAGAAAAAAGGAGACTGGAAGATGAATCAGAGATTTTAAATGTAGGTAATTAGAAAAAAAAAAAAAAACATAGAGGGAAGTTAGGAATGAGAACTATTTTGGCAGGTAGATAAGATAGTTAAGTTTAGGCATGTCCGTTGTAGAAATAGGCGTTCACATGGAAAATCCCATAGGCTAGTAGAGACTGGAAAAAGCGTAGGTTCTAGGCCAGACTGGGATTCATCTTTATTCTTTTAGATGTTCAACACATAACTGCCTTCATCATACTATGTATTGTGGGAGATACACAGATGAAATAGACATGAATTCTATCAAAAGTGCTCATAGGCTAGCCCATAGATACCTAGTAAAATAGAAGAAAGAAGAGAAAAGTGGCACAAAGGACAGATAAAATTGCTATAGGACTTCAAAGGAGAAATATTTCCTGGTAGGGAAGGCGACATTCTAACTGGGTCTTGAAGATAGGATGTGAACTTGAATGTTTGAATGGTTTTTCAATGACTAAAGATGGAGGGCATAGGTTAGAGGCTAAACAGTGGGTCTCTCATAGTCCTAGAGTGGGGAAAGTTTTCCAAAAACAGGGAAGCCATCATTCTTCACTTACTCTTCCAGGGGCAGACAGTGGTGACTAATACAGTATGGTGCTGGCTACCACTGAATCAGAATTAAATAGTTCTTTACAACGGGTTCTAGGTAGAAGGAACTATTGGATATCCCTGATCTAGGTCCTTATTACCTTTTATCAGGACTTTTGAAAATGAATCTTAAGTAGCTTCATTGTCTCTTGTCCTCCTCCCCTTCACCTCTGTAGTATACCAGTTTACCTTAAACCTTAGGTTTTCATTATGACATACTTTTTCATCCCAAAACTTTATCTACCCAGAATAAAAAATGAAAACAAGCAAACAAAAAACTCCTAGCCTGCACTTAAGACTCTTCACAATTTATCTTCAGTTAGACCTGCAAACCCAAGTTGTGGGCTAACTGAAGTCCTTGAAACTACTTGACATATCTTGGGTTTCCCTACCTCGACGCCACTGCTCCTACTTTTCTCTCCTATAATGCCCTTGTTTTCCATCTGCTAAAAATTCTACCTACACTTCAAGGTAAAGAACAAATGCTATAAAGCCTCTGACATCCCAAGTAAAGATGATCTCGGAATTAATAGGGTGTCATCTCCATGGAATAAGACATCAACCCTAATGAATTGAGCATTATCTAAGATTTTAAGGAATTTGAAGTATACTAATAAGGGTATGGCATTTATAAAGGTAATTATGGGGGGCGCCTGGGTGGCGCAGTCGGTTAAGCATCCGACTTCAGCCAGGTCACGATCTCGCGGTCCGTGAGTTCGAGCCCCGCGTCAGGCTCTGGGCTGATGGCTCGGAGCCTGGAGCCTGTTTCCGATTCTGTGTCTCCCTCTCTCTCTGCCCCTCCCCTGTTCATGCTCTGTCTCTCTCTGTCCCAAAAATAAATAAAAAACGTTGAAAAAAAATTTTAAAGGTAATTATGAGACATAATATGACGAGTGTAAAGCAAATTTAAACCAAGCTATGAGAGAGATTGTGAACAAGATGTGGCTGTCAGACATGAGGGAGGTGAGAGGCAGGATGGAAAGGGTCAAATGTAACTGAAAACTTAGGCATAACTGACTAGGACATATATAAGACAATCAGTTGTTTTGGGAAGGATGAATTCGCTCTTTTTAGTCTTCAGATTGAGAGGCTAGTTGATTATCTAGGAGGATACAGGAGAAGCAGCATAGGATAGATCTTAAATGCACGGATTTGGGAGTTGGACATCTTGTGTTCAGTTATTGATATGGCTTCTTTGGGTAAATAATTGAATGTTCATCTCCTCAACTGTATAAAAAATCACCTTCCCTAATAAAATTGCTGTGAGCATTAGACAAGTTTTAAAGAAATCACATCTTATGTTGGAGCTACAGTCAACATAAAGTGAACTTGCATACAAGCAAAACCCTCTACATATCAAATCACCCAATAAGTACCAGTACATATACAAACTATATCCTAATATGGCTAAATCAACCAATATTTCCACTAGCATTAGAAAAGGTACGAGTGCTTTAAGCCCCCAATGAAATTGTTGTCTTTCTTTCAGGGGTATGTTGTAAGGAAACTGCACTTTTAAATAATCACTCCACCACTGGAAGAGGTTTGAGGCAACTAACACCATTTGTAGAAACGATAGATTCATGATTCCACCCCACGCTTGGTCTAGGGAATTAGATTCATGCTGCCTCATTTATTTTCTTCCTTCTCTTGTCCTTTCCATATTTTCTGCCTTTTTTTCCCCCTTTTTATTTTTTTCCCTCAGCTTTGTATTGTTAAATCCCTGTCAGTTAAAAGAGAATGTTGTCATGAGTCCAAGTGACTGTCATTATTGTAGCTTGCTCAGCAGATATCGGAAAATGCAGGCATGGAACTTGGAAGAGAAACCAGAACTGTAGAAATAGATCTGATATTAAATCATGGGAGTGAAGTAAAGTTGCCAAAGGAAAGAAAGTGGAAAGAAGAGATCCAAAGTTCAAACTGAGGGAAATGTCTATCTGCTAGGATGGAAATCACTGGAATCAGTTGAAGAGATAGAGGGTGTTCACTGAACAAGTCATCAGTTAGAGCTATTCAAGAAAAAAGGAAATTTTAGAAGCCTGTAGTGATCAACTAAGTGAAAGTTCGAAAAACAAAAACCCACTCAACTGGGTTATCCTTGCCAAAGCAATTTCATTAGTGTGGTAGCAGCAATAACCAAACTGTATGTGGTTAAGGGGAGAAGATAAAGAAGTAGGGTAGAAAAATACTGAAACTGATATTGCCTGAAAAACCCAACAAAGGACATTGTATTTTAGGGGTATATAAGACTTCTGTTTATGTAACAATTTGAACACATACACAGTTGACTCTTGAACAATATGGAGGGGTTAAGGGTGCCAACCGCCACACAGTTGAAAATCCACATATAACTTTTAACTCCCAAATCTAGCTACTAATAGCCTACTATTAGCTGGAAGCCTTACAATAGCATTAGTAGCCCATTTAACACATATTTTATTACATGTATTGTATACTGTATTCTTACAATAAAGTAAGCTAGGGAAAAGAAAAGGTTATTAAGAAAAGCACAAGGAAGAGAAAATACAATGACAGTTCTGTATTGTATTTATTGAAACAAATCTGCATATATGTGGATCCCCACAGTTCAAGCCGATGTTGTTCAAGGGTCAGTTGTTTTTAAATATAGCTCATAATCACTCTATGTTTGCAAGGCTGCTCTTCTGTTGGATGCATTAGTACAGTAAGAGTTGTCTATTGCTGGCTTCTGTTCAGATTACTTGGTGCAGGTGAACTACCTGGTATTAAAGAACTTGAGTATTACCCCTGACTAGATAGAGTTAGGTGGCCTGCTTTAGGTTTATTTCATTGCAGTTTTAAAAGAGGGTAGACCTAGTCAGGTGTCGAGTGAACGTTTAGTTGGATGGGTACCAAATAAGCCATGAGGGAGCAGAGTAATATAAATCAAGTGGGAGAAAACTTTGTGAAAAAAGTGATAAAAAATAGTGAATGCTGCTGAAATGGGAAATAAGGGCAGAAAAAAAAAAGAATCAATTAGATTCTCGTTGGAAATAGGCTCAAATTAGTACACTGCGTATTTACTTAAAAAATTAATGCACATCGTGAATCTCACAGAGAAATGCTTTAGTGGTTAGAAACAAGAAGTAGTTTCCTCTTACACTTCCTCTGGCTCAAATAATAGCTGCCTATGTTAAGCTTGCGTATTTAAAAAAACAAGTAAACCAGGGGCACCTGGGTGGCTCAGTCGGTTAAGCATCCCACTCTTGGTTTGGGCTCAGGTCATGATTTCATGGTTTCGTGAGTTCGAGCCCCATGTCGGCTCTGCATTGACAGTGCAGAGCCTGTTTGGGATATTCTCTCTCTCTCTCTCTCTCTCCCCCTCTCTCTGCCTCTCCCTCATTCGCGCTGTCTCTGTCTCTCTCAAAAAAATGAATAAACAAAAAAATTAAAAAAAAAAACAACTACTATGCTGAAGTCAAATGAGAGTTATTAAAACACATTCATCTAAACAAACCTTTAAATTTTCTTACTTTTAAAAAAATCTAAATGGAAATTAGCAGTACCATATGAATATCAGAAAATTAATATATAAAAAATAAGAAATTTTATAGAAATCCATAGCTCTAAAGGATCGAACTAATTTTTATATAGTAAAAAACCCATTAAAAGTCAGATGGCCAAGAAATATGTGAAAAGATACTCAACTCTGATGATACTCAGGGTAATAAAATCAAACAGATAAAACACTGTTTCACACTGTGGTTTGGCAAGGATGTGGGGAAGTGGGTATTCTCTTCCACTATCAATGCAAGTGTAAATTGGTATAAATAACCTGAGGAATGTGAGGTTTAATATCTGGGAAAATTAAGTTGCGTGTACACTATGATCCAGCAATTCCATTTATGTATCCTAGAAACTCATATTCTTGGATACGGGAGGCATGTGCCAAGTTATTCATTACAGTATTATTTACAATGCCAAAAATACTATCAATATGGCAATAAAAAGAAAATAAACTATGCTACCACAAACCACAGCTAAAAACAACTGATTTAACTGGCTCTGGATATATCTCTATGGATAGATTGCACACATAATTCTTTTTTTTAATTTTTTTAATGTTCATTTATTTTGAGAGAGAGACAGAGCATGAGTAGGGGAGGGGCAAAGAGAGAGGGAGACAGAGGATCTGAAGCAGGCTCCAAGCTCTGAGTTGTTAGCATAGAGCCCAACATGGGGCTCAAACCCATGAAATGTGAGATCATGACCTAAGCTGAAGTCAGAGGCTCAACTGACTGAGACGCCCAGGCGCCCCTGCACATGTAATACTGATTGAGAAAGTAATTATAGAATACCACTTATAATACCGCTTATATAAATTGGAACACTCATAACTCATGCTATATATTGTAGATTGATGTGCTGTAAAAATTTTAAAACATGGACTTGTGCTAATTATTAGTTCTGAGTAGAAGGACATTGGGGATTTAACTTCATCTGTACTATCTTATTTCTTTTATATCTGAAGTAAATACTAAAGTAGCTAAGCTTTATGACTTTGTGGTGGTCTGTATTTGTTATAACGTACTTTTTGTACTTCTGTTTTCCTTTTATTTTAGTAAACAACAAAATTTAGCTGTATCAAGTTAAGATTTAAGGCAATAAAAAACACAGGGAAAAGGAAAACCTCTAAATAATAGAAGATCCCTCTGTTAATAAAAAATAATGCCCTAAGAAAAACAGGCTTTTGTTTCGCTTTTACAGGAAGATAAACCAGAAGCTGTTTGGATTGAAGAGAGATGGAAAGCCCACATTGCCCGGGTCCGCGATGTGGAACTTCTTACTGGGCTGGACTTTTACCAGGAAAAAGTACAGCCTGTCTCTGAAATTTTGCAACTTAAGACATATTTACCCACATTTGAAACCGTTATTTAACTTAATATATAAATGAATTGGGGCAGAATGTAAATGATTTTTCTGTTAAATAATCACAAAATAAAGTGTTCTATTTTTCCTTAACCCTTCTAAAAAGCCATGTCACAGAATTTTCATTATTCCCTTCTCTTTTTCATCTCTACAAGTGTGTGTTATTTTAAAGTTCCTCTTTTTTTTTGCACAGAGATTGTGCTGTGGTATACCTACCATATTATATTTATTATCTTATTTATAATCTTTGGCCATATTTTCTGCCCAGCATTATCTAAAGAGAAAGGAGACCAGGCTAAGTGTCACTTTGGTGAAGGTTATACAAGAAATGTTGCATTTGACAATTAGACAATATTTATTAAAAGAAGCACATTACCTCATTCAGTAATTTCACTTGTAAAACCTGCCAACAGGGATGCCTGGGTGGCTCAGCTTGGTTAAGGGTTCAACTTCGGTTCAGGTCATGATTTCACGGTTCCTGAGTTCGAGCCCCACATTGGCTCTGTGCTGACAGCTCAGAGCCTGGAGCCTGCTTCAGATTCTGTGTCTCCCTCTCTCTCTCCCCCTCCTCCATTCGCTCTCTCTCTCTCTCTCTCTCTCAAATAAATAAACATTAAAAAAAATTTTAATAAAAAAAAACCCCATGCCAGTATATGTTTTACTGTAGGAAAGACTAGGAAACAACCTAAAAGACTGGTTGAACAAATTCTGGAATTTGTTTATACAAACAATATGAGTGCAATGCTATTCCAATACTATGAAGAAAGAAGTAGATCTATATATTGAATGTATGTCTATTGTTAAATAAAGAACAAGGTAGAATAGCATTCTATCATTTTTTAGGGGTCAGCAAACTTTTTCTTTAAAGGGCCAGATAATAAAAATTTTTAGGCCATATAGTCTCTTTTGCAACTACTCAACTCTGCCATTACATCAAGGAAGTAGTCATAGATAATATTTTTAAAAAGGGGGAGAGTTGTTGTGTTCCAAGAAAACTTTATTTACAAAAAACAGACAAACAACCAAACAAAAACAAAAACAAAAGACACCATGGAGGGCTAGATTTGGCTTCAAGAAAACTTTATTTGCAAAAAAAACAAAAAACAAAAAACAAAAAACAAAAAAAACAAAAGCCAGAACAAAATAAAACAAAACAAAAAAACCCAAACCCTTGGATGGGCTATACTCTGTCAACTCCTGATTTGCATAATAAAGCTGGGGTGGGGAGAGGTAGGAATTAATAGTAAAGAGAAATAAGGAAATAAAATTTTTATTTTGTGACCTTCGGGATTATCTAAAATTTAAAAAAATCACTTTGTATATGTTTATCTTTAATTTTTCAAAATATAGTTATTAATCAAAGAGATCCCATACTTATTTGAAGAGCAATGCCATTAGTCAGATTTTTGGATTACTAGACTAGCAATGTTCCAGATTATTTTCTGATATAAAGACCAGTTCATTCAGGGGACAAAGGCTTTGCTAGTGATGAAAAATCCTGTGACATGAGCTTCAAAAAAATAAATAAACTATTTCTATTAGGAGGTCAATTGAAGTATGATCATTAACTACAACTAATTGAAATGATAGTTTAAATGCCATTGGATTTTTTAAACATATTTTCTCCACTTGTAGGATTTAGTTTAAAAAATTGTGCAGTGAAAAATGTAAGGCACAAACTGAAAACTATTCCCAGCTACATGGCAAAAATTAATATAGTCAGAATTCCTCCAATTCATGTCCTCTGCCCACCACAGTGTGGAAATTAGATAAGATCACCTGAATTTAGGGGTGCTTGGGTGGTTCAGTTTGGTTAAGGGTCCAACTTCCGCTCAAGTCAGGATCTCAAAGTTCATGGGTTTGAGCCCTGCATGGGGCTTGCTGCTGTCAGCTCAGAGCCCACTTCCGATCCCACTGTTCCCCCCTCTCTCTTTGTCCCTTCCCCACTTGTGCTTTCTCTCTCAAAAATAAATAAGGCTGGGGCACCTGGGTGGCTCAGTTGGTTAAGCGTCCAACTTTGGCTCAGGTCACGATCTCACAGTTTTTGAGTTCAAGCCCAGCATCGCGCTCCGTGCTGACAGCTCAGAGCTTGACAAGTGCTTTGGATTCTGTGTATCCCTCTCTCTCTGCTCCTTTCCCACTTGCACTCTGTCTCTCAAGAATAAATAAACATTTAAAAAATAAATAAATAAGGTTATACTTTTCTATAACCTTCATCCAACTTTACCAATTGTTAATATTCTCATGATATAATTTATATACATCTTTATTTTTTTCCCTGAACTTTCTGAGAGTACATGGTAGTCATCACACCCATTTATGCCCAAAACTTCAATGTGTATTTCCTAGGATCAAGGACATTAACTCATACAACCGCAGTGGGAGGTTTAATGTTGGTACAATACTGTTATTTAATTTATAGGCCTAATTCAAATTTTCTCATATTTTCAGTAATGTCCTTTATAATATTTTCTCTTCTGGGATCCAGAAGGGAATCACTCATTGCATCAAGTTTTCTTTCCACTTTGTTCTCTTATAATGTACAACTGTTCCTCAGCCTTTACCAAATAATGTTGACATTTTTGATGAGTCCAGATCGTTTATTTTGTAGACTGTTCCTCAAACTGGGTTTTCTGGCATTTCCTCATAATTGGATCCATGTTTTGCATTTTTATAAGAACAATACTACATCAGTGATAGTGTGTTCTCAGCACTTCATATCAGGAAGCACAAAATGTTCAACTGTGCCATTATTACTGATGCCAAATTTGATCAGTTGGTGAAGTCCGTATTTACCTGGCTTCCTTTCTGTAAAGGTAGTATTTCCCCCTTCATAACTTATAAGATATTTTGGGGGTATACCTGAGACCCTATAAACTTCCTGTTTTTCATTAAATCATCCACTGTCTTTAGTATCCATTAATAATTCTTCCCTGATTAAATTTTTACTATGATAGTTAGCAAAAGGGTGATTTTTTAAAATTCCATTAGTCCTTCTACATTTATTAGCATTCCACTGTAAGGAAAAGTTTTCCTTTCTTATGTGTTCATTTGTTTATGATTTATATAGACTCACGGATTCTTTTTATCCTAATGAAATAAAATACACTATTATTATTTGTTCTGGTACTCAAATCGCTCCAGATTTGGCCTGTGGGAGCTCCTTTAAGTGGACTCTGTGTTCTTTGACATATCCTTATCATTTTTAGAGCACCTCCTTACTTTGTGGTATAAAAAATGTTTAGGTTCATCTTATACTTTCCCTATATTAACTCTGGAATCAGCTCTTTCTCCAAGGAGCCCTGGTTCTATTTAGTGGGCACTGGTGCCCTCATTACTTCTGGAGTATCATTGAACCTGTTCCACTTGAGTCAACGAAAGTACAATTGATGTCTACATCTTTTTGTCTAGGATCTTTTTATTTGTATCTCTACTCGTATTTATAACTATGTGTACAAAAAACCATGAGTCCATTGTCTGGATATACTCATTTATTTATTCATTCACCTACTGAAAACATCTTGGTTGCTTCTAAGTTTTGGCAATCATGAATAAAGGTACTATAAATGTTCATGTATAGGTTTTTGTATGGGCGTGAGTTTTCAGTTCCTTTGGGTAAATACCAAGGAGAAAAATTGTTGGAGCATATGGTAAGGGTGTATTTTGTTTTGTGCAAAATTGCCAAGTTGTCTTTCAAAACAGCTCTACCATTTTGCATTCCCACCAAAAATAAATCAAAGTTCCTTTTGCTTCGCATCCTTGCTAGCATTTGGTGTTGTCAGTGTTCTGGATTTGGGCCATTCCAATTGGTGTGTAGTTGTATCTCATTATATATATATATATATATATATATATATACGCACACACACAGACACTGTATTGTATATATGTATATATATGTATATATGCATATACATTGTGTATATATATATGTGTGCATAAGTATATCTATATATCTATATCTATATCTGTATCTATATCTATATCTATATCTATATCTATATCAGAGAAAGCACATGTGTGTGCCAGTGGGGGAGTGCAGAGGGAGAGAGGGAGAAGGAGAGAAAGAATACTAAGCAAGGTCCACACCCAGCTTGGAGCCTGACAGGAAGCTCCATCTCACGATTGTGAGAGATCATGACCTGAGTCAAAATCAAGAGTCAGATGCTTAACCAACTAAGCCACCCAGGCACCTCTCGTTATTGTCTTAATTTGCATTTTTCTGATGATATATGATATGGAGAAGCTTCATATGTTTATTTGTTATGTTCTTTGGTTTCGTGTCTGTTAAGGTCTACAGCCCATTTTTTAATCAGATTGTTTTCTTATTGTTGAGTTTTAAGAGTTCTTTGTATACTTTGAATAACAGTCCTTTATCAAGTGTATATTTTGCAAATATTTTCTCCTAGTCTGTGGCTTGTTTTCTAATATTGTCTTTTTGCAGAGAAAAAGTTCTTAATTTTAATGAAATCCAGCTTATTATTTCTTCTATGGATTATGCATTTGGTGTTATATCTAAAAAGTCATCACCAAATTTAAGAACATCTAGATTTTCTCTTAAGTTATCTTCTAAGAGTTTTATAGTTTTGCACTTTACATATATGTCCATTTTGAGTTACTTTTTTTAAGGGTGTAAGATCTGTGTCTAGATTCATTTTTCTGCATGTGGATTTTCTCCACTTGCTTCAGGACTGTTTATTGAAAAGACTATCTTTGCTCCATTGTATTGCCTTTGCTCCTTTGTCAAAGATCACTTGACTATATTTATTTGGGTCTATTTCTGTGCTCTCTATTTTATTCCATTGATCTTTTTGTCTGTTTTTCACCAATACTACTCTCTTGATTAGTCTAGCTTCATAGTAAGTCTTGAAGTCAAGTAGCATCAGTCCTCCAACTCTGTTCTTCTCTTTCAATATCATGATAGCTATTCTGGGCCTTTTACCTCTTTATAAACTTGGAACCAGTTTGTTGATACCCATAAAATAATTTACTGGAATGTGGATTGAAATTGCATTGAATCTATAGATCAAGTAAAGAACTAACATCCTGACAATAGTGAATCCTCCTATCCATGAACATGGGATATATCTCCATTTATTTAGTTATTTGTTTCGTTTCCCACTTTTATAGTTTTCTTCATTTAGATCTTATATGTATTTTGTTAGATTTATACCTAAGTATGTCATTTGGGGAGCTGCTAATGTATTGTGTTTTTAATTTCAAATTTCCCTTGTTCATTGCAAGCATAAAGCAAAATGATTGACTTTTATAATTTTTTCTTGTATCTTAAAACTTGACTAAAGTCACTTATTAGTTCCAAGAGTTTTTGTTGTTTTTATTGTTGATTTTTTTGGATGTTCTACATAGACAATCTTATCATCTGAGAAACAAGACAGTTTTATTTCTTCCTTCCCAATCTGTATACCTTTTGTATCTTTTTCCTGTCTAATTACATCAGCTAGAACCTCCAGCATGATGTTGAAAAGGAGAGGTAAGAGGGAACATCCTTGCCTTGTGCTTGACCTTAGTGGGAAAGTTTTGAGTCTCTTATCATTATGTATGATGTTAGTGGTAGTTTTTTGGTAGGTATTCTTTATCAAGTTTAGGAAGTTCTCTATTCCTAGTTTACTGAGACTTATTTATCATGAATTGGTCCTGGATTTTGTTAAATGTTCTTGTCTATTCTATTCTAGTCTTTTTTCTATTTATATCTATCTATTGATAAGACTATTAACATTTCCTTTTTTAGCCTTTTGGTGTGATGGATTACATTAATTGCTTTTCAAATGTTTAACTAGCCTTGCATACCTAGATAAATCCCACTTGGTCATGTAGTACAATTATTTTCATACATTATTGAATTCAATTTGCTAATATTTTGTTGAGGATTTTTGAATTTATGTCCATGTGAGATATTGGTCTTTAGCTTTCTTTTCTTATAATGTCTTTCTCTGGTTTTGGTATTAAGGTGATGTTAACCTCATGAAATGAGTTAGGAAGTATGCCATCCACTCCTATCTTCTGAAAAAGATTGTAGAGAATTGGTATAATTTCTTCTTTAAGTAGAATTTACCAGTGAACTCTCTAGGCCTGGTTTTTTTATGCTTTAGAAGTTCATTAATGATTGAGTCAATTTTTAAAAAGATATAGGTCTATTCAAATAATCTATTCCTTCTTGTGATAGATTATGTCTTTCAAAGACTTGGTCTGTTTCATCGAGGTTATCAAACCTGTGGGCTACCGTAGTTTATTAAGTCAATCTTCTATGTAAGAGCAGTTAGATTTTCCAATATTTTATAGTTACAAATATACACCAGTGTATAACCGTATGCATATGCAGTTTTGTTGGAAGAATATCTCTTGTGAATATTCCTAGAAGTGGGCAAACATATATATAGTAGCTTTATTTTCTAAAACTATAAGTACTATATTGATACAACTTTAATTTCTAAATTGGTGTATTTAAAATCTGAATTTAATGAAATAAAGTTCTCCCCCACCAAAAATGGAAATAATTTATGCTTTCTGAATCATAAAAGTAACACATACTCACTGTAACACTACACAAACTATATACATATATATATATATATGTTGTTATTTTATAGATAGATAGATAGATAGATAGATAGATAGATGTAGCTATTTTTTACTTTTGGACAAGAGAACTATGTCATCTCAGGTGATGTGATTATCTTTTCTTTTATTCTGCTAACATAGGAATATGTGATCAACTAAATTTTGACAAGTGCTTTTTATATAAATTATAATTTAATACAATAGAATTACTTGCCTTTAAATAGAAGAACCACATAGCACTACTATTTTAAGTTATATGTATTTTGGTAGACAGGCATATAAAAGGAAGATTTTATGAGTTCCAATATTACTGAATCAAGGATTATAGTTAATTTTGTTTGTAGAAAGAGAACTTTCTAATCCAACTGAGGTCACCTAAGGTCTTGGGAGTAGACTTGGAAAGAAGGAAAATTCTAAATGTTGACTTATTTTCCAGATTTAGTTAAAATTCTGGAAGTTTATTTTCTCAGTGCATTTGCTTCTTTTTCCTTCTCTTTCTACTTTTTTTCTTTTTTTAACCTTTCAGAGTTTTTAGTGCCATAGTTGGAATTAAGAGAATTCAGGGTCCATTCTTCTAGAAATTCTGAGAAATAAATTAGTTTTCTGGACAAATAGAAGTGGAAGACTGGGATGAATGGAAGAAAGGGGTATACCTTTTGATGTGCCAAAGATTCATCTTTAGCCACTAATTTAGCTGTTTAGTATAAGAGTGCCCATCAGTGTTTGATCATTTTCAAATAAGTAAATGGAACTTCTAGGAGTCTGTTTTTATGCTTATAGATTGGGCTGATCTTGTTGGTATAAATCCCATCTGGTTTGGCACTTGAGTTCATTTCCAAATTACATTTGTAAATCCTTTGAAAATCCTCTTGCCCTGGGGACATCTCTTTCCTTCCTCCACCTCCATCCCCACCCCTGCATCACCACTATCCCACCACCACTACTTGTCATCTGTTTACTTTGGGAGGGCTGGGCATGGGAATGGAAACAGAACATAAACTGAAACAGTTTTTGAAAACACAAACAAGGCTGTTGGGAGAAACAACTTCCTTTTTACACAGCACCCTTGGCAGACCACAATCACTCCCTCAATCAGTGGACTCACACTTGAACAAACTTCCAGACAGGAACAAACCTCAGTCTTCCAGTGACAGAGAATTCATGCAGTTTTGACTCCCAAATCCACAGTATCGAGATGGTTGATTGATGACTAGTAAAGCAGGATTGGCACTTAGAACTATACTATTTCCATTCTCCTATGATACTATGTTTGTTAATGTGTAAGTTAAAGACTCATAGGTCTAGAAGAAATCTGGAGAGGCCATCTAGTCTCTCTCTTAAGGCTAATCAATTAAGGAATAATGTTCTATATCTCTAAGAGATGAACAAAGATCTAAAAATGTTCTCCTATTTCTTGAAATTAAGAAATTTGCTTAATGATTACAACAGTATCTTGTCTATTTAATGTGATACTTATGAGATTTGTTTATGATAGTCTCCTAAGGAATATAGAAAGCACTCATTTTGAGCTAACCAGGCAATTGCTACTGCTTCACTTGGGTTTAGGCACAATCTTAGTGACTCAGATTTGTGGATTGTGTCAAGTTGATCTTTGTCCTGTGATTTGTAGGTTTGACTCCTATATTTCCTGCCAGGACGAGTTAGTCACATTAATAGCATCCTCCATCATGGTTTGTGGTTGCCCTGATCTTTAAATTTGGCCTGCCTCTATTACAATCCTTATGCATTAGTTAGGTCCAAGAATATTTTATAAGTTATGGCCACATAAGCAATTTAAGGGTGCGGGGGGAGGGGGGAAAAGGAATCATGGCATGGTAAATCCTGTTACTCTGGGATATTGGAAAGAAAGAAAGAAAAAAAAAAAAACGGAAATGGATTGACCACAGTGGCTCAGATCAACTGGCCTTGGCAGTAGTTTCATGAGTTTCTTCCAGATTTGTGTGGATCTCATCTCAGAAAATAAGCTTATTCTGCAGAGATTTCACCAAGTATCACTTCAGATTCCAACTTTGGCCTCTTAAAGCATTTAAGCAATTTTTTTAAATGAAAATAAGAAATTTAGAATCAAATCTTGGTAATAATCTTAATTAATCCAATAATCTTTTTAAAAATTATTTTGATACTAAATACCTTCTTCTCTTGCTCTCCCTTTGAATCTGGAAGCAACCTACCTTTTCCTAGCCATTCAGCAACATATCTTGCCTATTCAAGATCTTCTTATTAAATCTATTTATTCAACCAATGTTTATTGAGTTCCTATATCCCAGGCACTGTTCCAGGAGCTTAGGCTAATCAATGAACAAACTTGACAAAGATCCCTGCCCTTGAGAAGCTTATATTCTAGCAAGGCAGACAAGCAATAAATAATAAATACAACAGATAAGAAAATTAAATTATATGTGTAAGAAAGTGATAGGTGCTATCGAAAGAGAAAGAAAGAAAGAAATGGTAGAAAGCATCAGGAAAATGGGTTGTGAGGGCAGTTTGCTGAACATATAAAACAGAGTGGTCAGGGTAGCCTTCCTTGAGAAGGCGAGATATGAGCAGACTAGAAGATGAGGTATTAACCAGGCAGATTCATGGGGGAAGCTATAAAGGCACATGACAGGTATGTTCAGGGAGCTGTAGAAAGCCAGAATGGCTGTTAGAAAAAATTTCTTGTCTTCTCAGACTTATAACCATTTCCTGGGATCCACCTTACAAAATAGATAAGGGAGATTATTTTCAAAGTTGCAACCAACTCAGGAAAGTGATCGTTTTTTTTTTTTTCCTTTTTGTTGTGTTTAATAGGTACTCTGAGTCACCCTGTTCCAGACTAAAATCTCCTTGTGGGCAAAGACAATAATGAATAGGGTATATCAAGTTCTAGTTTGCAATAACAAGTCTGTTAGCAATAACCTCAAGTATTATAACTCTGCATTTTATGCTCTATTCATGTTATAGTATCAAAAAAAATCGTACGAAACTACAAATATGCTAAACATTGACAATTTCCTATGGTTTAACCGATACCATGTTTTGGTGACATTGAAATAAAATGAAGCATTTTGATTTTCAGAGATGTACTTTGACATTGCCATATTTTGACAGTCTTTTGTCATGGAGTTATCATTGTTTGCTTTATGAAACTTTTCAATTCATAAAATGCACCACACACTTTCACATATCTCCTCATTTAATTCCACAATCTTTTGACACAGTTATTATTGTTCCCATTTCACATATAACAAACCTGATAAGAATGGAGTTTGAATTATTTACTCAAGACCTCAAAGTTCCTGGAACGTTAAGCCAGGATTGGTCTCCAGGTTTTTTAACTCCAAGTTCAGTGCTCATTCCATTTTACCATAATTACAGTCTATTACTATCAATCAATGATAATATTGAAGGATACAAGAATCTCAAACCTCAGGTCTTGCCTTCAAGGAGCTAACAATTCAACCAAGGCAGTGTTTTCTAAGATGATATCTTTGGAATCCTGATCTTCAGGTATAATGTCTCATTGTGTGTGTTAACTTGGATGGATATATTCTGGATGTTTCTGAGAAAATGTTTTTGGATAAAATTTGAATTACATAGGTGGACTTTGAGAAAAGTGCACTGCCCTCCATAATGTGGGTGGCCTCATCCAATTATCTGAAAGTTTGACTTCAAACAAGAGGGGATTCTCCAGAAGACCATTTTCAGATTTCATCTGCAGCATTATCTCTTTGGAGTTGAACTGCAAATTGGCTCCTCCCCAGGTTTCCAGCATTCTGGAGCACCCTGTAGATTTTGAATTCTCTGGCCTCCATAACTGTGTAAGTCGGTTTATTATTAAAATAAATCTTATTATTTATATAGATGTATGTGTATATATATGTATGTGTGTGTGTGTGTGCATATCTAATTAGTTCTGTTTCTCTAGAGAAACCTAACAAACCTGGAATGCTCAATTACCCAGTAGTCTATATGTTTGGGAAGCATTAAACACTATTGTGTCCTTCAGAAGTATATACAGTGCACATTCATATATCAAAGGCTCCAAGGACGTTTTTCAGTTAAAAAAGAAAAACAAAAGCTTTGTAACTAAAAACAAAAGGCACCAGTAAGCTGTGCATATAGTGCTAGTGTTCCGAGGAATATACTTGTAAATATGGAGCAGTGGAGCCAATTTGTAAGCCCAGTACTACATGGAAGGGCCTGCCAAGTGCTTTAGGGAAAGCACAGGGAACCGAAGTACAGCACAATGGTTAAAAGGTGGGGCTCTTGTATCATACTGCATGAACTCTGTGTGGATAGTTCAGTGCCTGTTGTAAAGATTAAGTGAGTTAACACAGGACACATGCTCTGAAAAGTGAAAATTGCTGTTATTATAATCTACTTGCCCTGAGAATTAACCTTGGGATTATAGATTCCAATGTGGAAGAATTTAGTCTTAAAAGTTGGATTGCAGGAAAATAATGCATTTTTTTGGAAAATATAAAACAATGTACAAATTTTAAAATATGACCCTTTGAACCACTATAGATGGTACTATTACTAGACACATTATTGATTCAATGACATTGCTGGATAGAGTCTTAGCGAAAAGCTGGCTGATGGATCTTTGTTTCCTCCATAACTTCAGAACTTCTGCTGATACCATTACTCTTGAAAGTAATTTTAGTGCATATATTCATTATATCATAATTATGTATTTATATGCTTGTGAGCACTTTGTGAGTAGAAATCTTATCTCATTCATCTTTGTCCCAGCAACCACCAGGGTGTCTGATCGGGAAGCAGTTCAGAAAATATAAGTAAACCTATCTGCGCCCATTTAAACTTGCATTAGAAAAGTGCTAAGAGCTTCAGCTATACTAAACTATGCTCAGAGAGACTTTACTCGTGACGATGCAATAACATGATTTGTCCTGACGTATATTGAAATCTAAGTGAGAATAAACTCTGCTTAATTTTAATCTTTTTTCTTTTCTTTAGCTTCCCAGGTACACTGTAGAGTGCCCGTAACTTATAACACACATACACAGCAGACTAAAAGAATCTCTCATCCTAGAGTGTCTGAATACGACCCAAAACAATTGTTTACATTATAAGGCCACAATAGGCTTTAAACAGGACTAGACTTGGGTTCAAGTCTTCTGTGCTTACAGGTAAATTCCCCTCTGCCTTGCCATGGAAATGCCCTATTGGTCTCCAGCGTTGAAATCTACCAGTCTGAACTCAAGGTCCATCTATTTGGCTAAGGCACCTCAGCATCATCTTTTCTATCCAGCTGGCCTTGAAATCCAATCCTATCCCCGAATGTGGGATTTCTTCTCACACAAGCTGGCTCCAAACCAGGATCCATGCCACAGGGAAACAGTAACTTTGGAAAATGAGCTTCAGGGGCCTCATCTGCCCCATGCCTCCATGACCGTGCCCCGTCTCCCTGCGTTGGTTCCAGGCAGCTTGCTCCCAAAGTCCACAATGCAGGGCCACCTCCCCTGTATCCTCATAAGTTATTTCCTCACAAACCTACCACATTTGGTCTGCAGCCCAGCGATGTAAAAACTGACAGGGACAACTAATTGCTGCCATTTTCTTTTTTCTCCTTCTTTCCACAGTCCAACGAGGCCAAAAAGGAGCAGCCTCTTCTCCTTCTGGATCTGCTGCACTGAAAGCTCTGTGTTTTGGCAGTCAAGTCCGTTTCTGAATATTTTGAAGAGGAGACCAAGGAATTCACATAATCATTTCCCCAAATAATAATCTGTGGTGAAAGGTTAATGTCTCTGGGCAAAGTCCTAGTTTTGACTATCAGAACACCAGTGTTTTTTATTTGATATTTGCTAAAGAATGAAAAACATATTAATTTTCCCTACTTCACCCTTATCCACCTTTGGGCAAGTCAGGATGAATAACTGTGCTCAAAATAGGCACAAGAGAAAAATTACAATAATGCTTTTCAAAGATAATTTTTTTTTTGAGAACTGAAGATGCTTCTTGTTTATGAGTTATACTGAGGGGATAACGTTGCTCTTCAGGACACAGAAGATAATTGGAAATGAGACATAAGATTTTAATATTATTTCTTCAGTGCACTCTACCTTTCTAGGAAGACTCTAAAATCCTTTCTCATCTTTTTAGAAAGTATTTTTGAAATAATATAGACTCACAGGAAGTTGAAAAAACAGTACAGAGTCCAGTATACCCTCCTCCCAGCCTCCCCCGGTGGTAACATCTTACGTGCCTACGGTGAAATATCAAAACTGGGAAATGCCATTGTATAATACTGTTAACTAGACTATTGGCCTTATTCAGACCCCACCACTCTTTACATGTTTTACACAATATTATTTATTTCGATTTACACAATCTCATTTTCTACACAATCCTGAGGTTAGAGAGGCAGCAAGTGAGGGTCAGAAAATTTAGAGTACTGTTCCTATCCCAGTGTGATGCCCGCCCCCCCCCTCTGAAAAGTATGTCCTGACATGTTTTCCTTTGTAGTTTTAACTATTCCCACCAGAGATTTGCTAAATTCATCCTAAATATGCGTGCCTTATTTTGAGTTGTATGTATCCCTAAGAGATTAACTCACTCAATTCTTTATTATTATTTTATTATTATTATTATTAAAGATATCTAGAGATGATAGTTGCCTGAGAGCTCTGGGTAAAACTTGGAGGATAGATGCTGATAATGAGAAAGGATCCACAAAAGGAGAGCTTGGGGCAACCCAGGGCAAATAAATCCTCCTTCACGCTTGCTGCCGGAAAGCCGTATTCCGTATTCATCAGGTACGTCTGGGACGACCATGGAATGTAGCCACTTTAGACAAGCGGGTGACTTTGGTTTTGGGGAGCAATACCAAATGAAGAAGTGCAATATTAAAATCTAAAGTGGCAATTATCTTTATTTCAAAATAAGAATGACCTGGATAACACACAAACATAAATTTTGAAACCTCAAAACAGCAAAGAAGAGAATGGAAGAGTTAGACTCTCTTACGTTTCAAGAGGCAATTAGGGAAAAACAGCACAGCACTCCATTAGGCTGGGAACCAGTTGTCTGGAGGTTTTAGCGGTGCCAATGAGTAGAAAAAGTTTCCATATAATTTCAATAACCAAGTAGACTCAGAGTGACTCAAGACATGTCTGGAGTTCAGACTTATTTGATGGAAACTTTGTAGGCTGGGTTTTCCTTTTTTCCCACTCCGACTTTACAAGCCAGAGCCTACATACTTGGAAACAGTAACTAGGCAATTACTAACTGGTTGCTGAGTGATGGCGTCAATAGTTGGAAAAACGCTTGAATGTGGCTTCGTGACAGCTATCAAGGTAAGATTTCTTATTCTTATGTTATAGATAACTTTATATACCAACAAGACCCATGACTATTGAAGCAAAGTAAAAGTTTGCTTGGTATTTCCAATTAAAACTCATCTTGATCAGTCAAGTGTGTTATATAAAAGTATAGAGAAAAAATTTTTTTAAGTTTTCTTAAAAACTGCTTGCACTGGGTGGGGAGGGGGACATGTGGGTGGCTCAGTTGGCCCAGGTCATGATCCTGTGCTTCATGGGTTCGAGCCCCATGCCAGGCTCTGTGCTGACAGGCTAGGAGCCTAGAGCCTGCGTCGGATTCTGTGTCTCCCTTTTTCTCTGCCCTTCCCCCACTCTGTCAGTCTGTCTCCCAAAATAAACATTTGAAAAAAAAATTATTGAAAAACTACTTGTACTGAGGTTCCATGTGTCCTCAGAAGCTACTGCTCTGTGCTTTCTGAGAGGGCATATAGATGGCTCCCACATACAGGGGACTTAAAGTCAAAGAGTCCTTGTCATTTTCCTGTTGTATATTTATCTATACGTGTATAAATACATGTATATTTATCTATACATATACAGATATATGACAATATTGCATATTTGTCTATCTGGCGAAAATAATACTCTCTTAGCTGCAGAATTTCACTCCCACCACCAACACATACACCTGCTTTGGTGGGTGAATACTTTGATAAACTGCTTGAGATGAAGCATGAAACACCCACGGGCCAGACTTAACTAACACTAAATGTCAACTGATCTGGTTTTTTCACTGTGGTGGTGATGATGGCTGTCTGTGGACGGCATTGCCGGTCACCTGCCTGGGTTTCTTTTTGATAACTGAGGAACTCAAGTCAAAGCCTGGATCTGAATGTAAAGATAATAGAAAGATTTTGTTTGCTTGCTTGTTTGTTTGTTTGTTGATGAGAGACGGGAATGTGGGGACAAACAGTGAAGATCAACTTTCATTAAGTTTTTCTGGGTGATATGTGCTGTAATTTCTTTTCCTCACTTCCCCCGAGAAAACATCAGTAAAATTGGCTAATACTTACGAATGCATTGTAGTGTTGGATTTATTTGGGAGATGTGGCAAAAAGCTGAGTTTGGCTTCAGAGTCGGCACAGGAGGGGAATGGGAGCACATCTGGTTCCTCAAACCTCCAGGCAGTGATCTCCATGGAAAATGCTGTTATGATTATCATGTTATCTGCCATTAATACTTTCCTCCAAATTTAGCATGTTGAAGCCAAAGAGGGTGACTACTTTTTTAGGCAAGAAAAATTTCCTTTCATTTATGCCTTATAATTTATGTTACTAACAAAAATTTGAACACATGAAACTCTTTTTTTTAAATGTTTTAAACGTTTACTTATTTTTGAAAGAGAGAGTGGGGGAGGGAGGGACAGAGAGAGAGGGAGACACAGAATTTTAAGTAGGCTACAAGTCTGATCTGTCAGCACAGAGCCCAACACAGAGCTCAAATTCACGAACCGTGAGATCATGACCTGAGCCAAAGTTGGACGCTTAAGCAACTGAGCTACCCAGGTACCCCTAAACACATGAAATTCTTAATGGGGAAATAGGGCCCATTGTGCAAATGGGTAGTTTGGACTATGCAATTAACAGGGGAATTTCAGCTTTAAAAAGAGATGAATAAATAAACACTTGCGCTGAATTTAAAATATTATCTTAAAAACTAAACATCACCTATGAATCTTGTTACAAAGCTGTACATGCTTTCTGTAAACAGAGAAGTCAGATAGGAAAAAGAAATAACACCCAAAATATGACCAAGCAGAGCAAATCACTGCTAATATCTGGATGCATATCCTTCTAAGTGCTGCTTGTATAAGGTCATCTTCTGGGTATTGGTTATTCTGTCTCCTACATATAATAGTACTGTGCTAAATGCTCTACACAAAGTATTTTACTAAACCTCTTTTTATACCAAAAGATAAATGCTATCTCATTTGTGTGGATATATATGACTGTCTAAAGAAGTAGAAATTAACTGCTTTGAGAGTTCTACAAGGGCACTCTTTTTATTATTTATGGCTTTGGTGCCTTGAAAAGGTAAGATCCATTGTTGCTTTGGTCCAGACACTGGCCTAAATTGAAAAAGTCCACAAGGAGATTTCAGGAATATAAAGAAATCCAGACCAAAACCAAACTATCTAATCTACAGAAGAAAGAATTCAGGAATATCCAATGTACAGAGTTCTCTTTTTGTTGATTGAAATTTAATAGGAAGTGCCCTCATAGTCAGCTTATTTTCAAATATAGAAGTGGTAGGATTGCCAAGATAGAGCTGAGTTGTCCAAAATAAAATATTCAAGGTTGTTGTGTTCGAACAGAAACCTGATTTTGGTCATGTATTCGCCAAAACAATTAGCATTACCATGATCAATACAATTATTGATTGTAGTTATGGTTACAAACACGAGTGTAGAAGTCGACATGATGAAGTGAAAATACCTTATGCTACAAAAAGTGTATAACACTTTCCAGATTTACCAAGCTATGAATTACTTTATCATGTTTAATTTTTTTAACAGACACACTGTATATTTGGGAAATGTGAAGACTTTTTTCCAAATGAAATTGTTTAAGACAAAATCTATGAAATATGAGTCACCTGCCAGACTTCCAAGAAACCAATACTCCTGAGTTTCCTTAACACATGGTGATTCACTCTTCCAGGATGTTCTAGAAGGTGGGTGGCAAAGGAGAAATTAAGGGCAAACATAAAAATTAAATGCTAGAATGTATCTTATTTTACACATGGTATTTCTCACCTGAATGCATATTCCTGGTATTTTAACCCATTTTGGGGAACAACTTGATATTTTGGTTTTTCATTTCTACTCTATTATCTATGGTAATTCATTAAATTAAAATTGGAGCTATTAGAAACCATTGGGACCACTGGAGGGCTGAGTAATGAATTTTTTCATGTGTCTGGATGTTCATCTTAAGAAGCTATATTTACAAATACTTAACCTTACTTGAAGGATCATGTTATAAAATGTATCACAGCCTTTCCTGCCCCTTTAAACAGGCCATTCTGAACATAACCAAGTATTATCCTACAGGCTCTGTTTATTATACAGCAGTACACACTGCTTTTTGGTCAGCCGTGTGTGTGCGTGCGTGCGTGCGTGTGTGTGTGTGTGTGTGTGTATGCGCGCGCGTGCACTTGCTTTTCACTGTGTTCTCCTCTGCATCCCATGCCCACCATATTCCGTCCCTTGCTTTCAGATGACTGTTTATCATTTCTTTCTCTGCAGTTAGGTGGCTGCTTAGACCGGCCTTGTCTTCCACTTTTCTCATTTGCATAATGGAGATTACATTATGGGCTGAATTGTGTTCTCCCCCAAATTTATGTGTTGAAGTTCTAACCCCAATACTTTAGAATGTAATTCTACTTGGAAGTAGAGTCTTTGAAAGTATAATCAAGTTAATATGAGGTCATTAGGGTAAGCCTTAATCCTATATGAGTAGGGTCCTTATAAGAAGAGAAAATTTGAACACAGACACTTACAGAGGGAAGATGATGTGAAGACACAGGGAGGAGATGGCCATTTATAAGTCAAGGAGTAAGTCAGAAACAGATCCCTCCCTCACAGCCCTCAGAAGTAGCCAACCCAGCCAAACTCCTTATTGAGGATTTCTAATTTTCAAAACTATGAGAAAATAAATTTCTGTTGATTAAGCCACCCAGTCTGTGGTACTTTGTTATGGCAGTCCCAGCAAACTAACATAGATTGATTTGAAAATCATGTAACCAAATTAATGAATACCATGAAAACTAACTATAAATAGGCTTTGAAATAGTCCAGGAATATATCTTCTAGGAGTAGCTTTTACGAGCTACATAACATGAATATTGGCTGCTCAAATCCTCGTCATTTTATATTGACTTCTTAGATGTTAGTATTCATTCATCCAATTATCTATGCAGTTGATGAATATGGGTTGGACTGTATTAAACCTTGTGAATATAGTTCCAGACATCATGCCAGACATGGCACAGAGAGGTGGTACAGCCCTCAAGAACTTACAGTCTCAGAGGGGGAGACAGTTGTGTAAAAAACTCATTACAGTAAGTACAACAGGTACATATGATGTTGGTGAGGTTCAAAGGAAGAAGTGATTTATTTTACCTGGAATCTCTATATAGAGATTCTTGAGCACTCAGAAGGGAAAAGAGGGCAATACACTTGGAACATCCTATGGACTGAACTGTGTGTGCCTCAAACTCAGATATTGTAACCCTCACCCCCAGTGTGATGGTATTTGGACATGGGATCTTTGGGAGATCTTTAGATTTAGATGAGGTCATGAAGGTAAGGCCTTTATGATGGGATTGGTGTCTTTATAAAAAGAGATACCAGAGAGCTTGCTCACTCTGTCTCTCCCTACTATGTGAGAATTCAGTGAGAAGGCAACCATGGAAAAGCCAGATTCCTTATCAGAAGTTGACGATGCTAACACCTTGGCTTTGGACTTCTAGCCTCCAGAACTGTAAGAATATAAATGCCTATTGTTTAAACCACCATATTGTGCTATAGCAGCCCAAACTGACAAAGATAGGCTGAAAGCATAAAGTGTAAGCAAGGACTCAGAAGGAACTCATGGGCTTAAATATTCAATCATTTGTTCATTCATTCATTACTTCACCTGTTCATTTGTTCTATAAATACTTATTGGATACCACCTATGTGTTAGGAACTGTATTAAGCCTGAGGAGTACAGTGGTGAACAAGTTAAGTCTTTGATCTCATAGGATTTATGTTCTGATGAAAAGATAGATAATAAACTGATGAGCAAATAAGCAAAATTCTGTCAGATTATGAAAGTGTTATCAAGAAAAGAAACAAGAATGAGACGAAGAGTAACCAGGAACTACTATAGATAGTATGCCCAAAGAAGGTTTCTCTGAAGAAGTAACAGTTCACTAAGTTTGGAGAAATGAGAATCAGTCAGCCATATAAAGATCTGAGGGTCAGTGATCCGGGTAGGTGGGTCTGCAAGTTCTAAGACAGAAAACAGCTCCAGGCATTCCAGGACTAAGGCTAGTGTGGTGGGAACACAGTGAATGAGGGGATAGATATGTGAGGAAAATTGGAGAGGTATAGAGTGGCCAGGTCATGGAAGGTTTTGTGTCCCAGGTGAAGATTTGTCCAAAGACAGTCTTGTGGGCAACGGGGAAATTGGACGACATGAAGCTGGAAACACCATGGTAAAGTTTTTTGCTCCCTTTGGTGGCAATATTAAAGGTGTGTTTGTAGGGCTGCCAGATAAATTATAGGTTCCCATCAATATTTGAGGTATATTTCCACTAAAATAATATTGTTTTCCTGAAATTCAAATTTAACTGACAACTCGGTATTTTTATTTCCTAAATTTGGCAACCGTAGTTGGAAAGCACAAGAGCAAAGTGACTCTTGTGATTGCTCAAAGAGAGATGACAAAGACCTCAAAAAGTTAAAAAAAAAAAAAAACGCGGGGGGTGGGAGGACTGAATAGAGGAGAAGGCAGGTGGACCTGAGTGGATGTGGTAGTTAATGACTCTGTGGGATACAGAAAGCCAAGGTCTGAGTGAAAGGGAGGGAGGAGTATAGACTGACTTCAAATTTTCTGACTTGGGTGGATGACATTAGAAATATAAGACAAAGAGAAAATTGTGGGGAAGGAATGGGTTAAGTTTTAGAAGTGCTGAATTTAAAGTGCCAGTGGCCCATTCGGGTGGAAATAAACAGGAGATAATTGGATATACAGAGCACAAAGTGAGGAAGATTCTGGTCAGAGAATTCTGGGCTCCTGATTGGTGAGTCATCAGCATGCTGTGGTCAGTTATGTCTACGAAAATGATCACCCAGGAAGTACTCATTAGAGCGAGAAGGGTTAAGACAAACCCTGTGATAATTTTGATATTTAAAAGACAAGAGATGGGAAGAGGAGCAAAAAGGGAGAGAAGCAACAGAATGTGGTGACACCAACAAAAAGGAAAGTTTAGAAAAGAAAGTAGTAACGTTCCCATTTCAGGCGGTAAGAAGGATCTGCTAACCAGAAAACATCCTTGCTAAGTAACACTGTGTTGGATAAAATATGGCAACCATACTTCAAATGTGTAGCTGAATTTGCAAAAAGTAAGAGATATCCCCAGGGCCCATACACAAAGGAATAACTTCACTCCCAGGCGGTGAGCAGCCTCCGGGGAATGTCCCAATATTGGGGCTGAGAGCTCAGTTTCCATGAAGGAGCAGGAGATGGGATCTTGTAATTAAAAAAAAAAATAGAAATAACCTACATATTCATAAAGAGGTAACAGTATAAACAAATGGTAACATGTACTTACAGAAGCCCACTACTAAAACGCAGTTACAATTAACTGACGACATGTATTGTTGCAGATAAGTTTCAAAAGCAATATTGGAGGAATGAAGAGAGTTTCAGAATGATACTTCAGTGTTCCATTTAAAGGAAATTTTAAGAGTACGAAAGATTAGTGTTAACTAATACATATATAAATAATAAAAGATGTAACCCCATATGATAAGTCATGTTGGTGGTTACCTTCGGTGAGGAAGAGAAAGAAAAGAGGTCAAGGAGAGGCATATGGGAGCTCCTATGGTATTTATAATGTTGTATTCCTTTAATAAAAGGAAAAATTAGGTAAAATGTTAAAATGTTAAGACTTGTCAAACCTAGGTGATTAGTATGGTCCTTGGGGTATGCTTGAAATAATATAATGTTTAATGACTAAAAGAAGAATTTGAGATCATATCTGTAAGCTACTGAAACCAGAGAGATTTCAGGATTGCAGAATGTAGGTGCGTGCATGTATGCGTTTGTGTGTGTGTGTTTATGTTGAAAGACACTGAGGATGTTTTTATAAGTTTCGTAGAAGGTTCCAGGGAAGTTTCATGCATATGAGTAAACATATGAATAAATGAATTAAAGATGGGCCTTAACTTTCTCTGTCAACTGCAGAGAGAAAAGAAGCCAGAGGGCTTGGGGTGTGAAATTTAAGAATCAATTCTGTGGTCACCTCACACCCGTCAACACAACAAGCAACAAGTGCTGGTGAGGATGTGAGGAAAAAGGAACCTTTTGCACTGTTGGTGGGAATGCAAACTGGTGCAGCCACTGTGGAAGACAGATTGGAGGTTCCTCAAAACTTAAACATGGAACCACCCTATGATCCAGCAATCACACTACTGGGTATTTACCAAAAATATATAAAGACATTAATTCAAAAGGATACATGCATCCCAATGTTTTAGTGCATTTACAATAGCCAAACTATAGAAGTAGCCCAAATGTCCATTGTCCATTGATAGGTGAACGGATAAAGAAGGGGTGTGTGTGTGTGTGTGTGTGTGTGTGTATGTGTAATGGGATATTATTCAGCCATAAAGAAGAATGAAATCTTGCCATCTGCAACAATGTACGCTAAGCAAAATAAGTCAATCAGAGAAAGACAAATACCATATGATCTCACTCATCTGTGGAATTTAAGAAACAAAGCAAACAAACAAAGAGGAAAAATGAAAGCGACAAACCAAGATAGAAACTCTTAACTATAGAGAGCAAACTGATGGTTACCAGAGGAAAAGGTGGGTGAGGGCATGGGTGAAATGGGTGATGGGGCTTAAAGAGTACACTTACCATAATTTTTACCATAATGAAAAAAAAAAAAACAAACCCACAATCAGTTCTGTGGGATATGCAAGAGAAAGCTGACCAAAAGTGAGCAAATACATACATATTATATATATATACATCAATGCATGCATGCATACATAAAATGAATAGGTGATCTTGAGTTCTGGGAGATGAATTCATCAGATGGTTGAATTCAATATGCATGAAATAGCATATGTATGAATCTAGATATTTATTTGTCTATCTAATTACCTATGTCTGTTAATATATCAGCATATTTCAGTACATTTTTGCTTGATTTCATGCGTGCTGTAAGGTTTTGGTATCTAGATATTTATTTGTCTATCTAATTACCTATGTCTGTTAATATATCAGCATACTTCAGTACATTTTTGCTTCATTTCATGCCTGTTGTAAGGTTTTGGAGGCCAGGAGATATGATGGAGTAGGGAAGTCATTGGAAGACATCTTCATGTCCTGCCTCTGTTACCACAAATCACTTAGCCTTTCTAAGCTTCAGTACTTTCCCAAATAGTTGTTTGGGGGGATTCAAAAAGATGAAATATGTCATAGGCCTCAGGGAAATTATGGTCTTAGGTAGTCCAATTATGATTTATTAAAGAAGAAAATGGAACCTTCCCTGGAAAAGAAAAAAATTAAATTAATAAATGACCGTTGAAACCAGGGCTGAATCAGGTACAGAGAACATGTTACACTCTAAAACCATTTTAGTTATTTTAGGCATTATGTGGCTTTTTGTGTCCAAATTTCCATTTTCATTGTTTTTACTTTTCCAATAACAGTTAAATGGTGCTTTCTGCTTGACTGGAAAATTGAATATTTGCTACCCTATATATGTGGGAGCAGTTGCGGATGCCTCAGTCTGATTGAAGATGCTCCCTGATGGGCATCATTTCTGTGTGGTTAGACACACACACTACAAATTCTACTCCTGAAACCAATATTACACTATATTTTAACTAACTAGAACTTAAATAGAAGCTTGAAACGTTTAGTAAATTAATTAATTAAAAGCAAAATAACTAAATAAATAGACAATTCTGCATCTCTGAAGCATCAGTTTTGACCACCTGCTGCAGACAGGCCTCTACACCAAATGTTGGCTCTTGCTCTGTTTTCTGAACAACACGGCACCCTGTGGCAATGCCTTCTCAGAAGGTCCTGGAGGACTCTTCATTGTTCTGGGATGTTCTGGGATGATAGTGGAACTCTGCTGCTGTCTCATTTTACAAGTTTGGGATGGGGGCCACAGAATGACAATCGTTTACATTCTCTTAGTGAAGGGTGAGAGCCCCCACGGAGAGGCCTCCTGGCAAAACAGAAATGTGACTCTTCTTCCCTCTTCTGGCATCATTTAGGGGCTCGCTGGTTTGCTATGCTAAGGACTTTGGGGAACTTCCAAACATTGTTAGTGAAATTGTTGTCGGATACCATGTTTCTGGAGGACAGTGTCTCGGAACTGTGTCCTAACACAGTTAGGACCTAACAACTGCGGTGGTTTCAGCTTGGGCAGTTTATTGTCAGATAATTGGCAAGTGCTCAAAAAATGTGTGAGCGATGTTGTGTTGTTGCTTAAAGTAAGGGTGATAAGTAAGGAGCTACCTAAATGTTGAACTGATTAGTAAATGATGGTGGGCTCATATATAGTGATCTATCCAGCAACACAATAAGAAAAAAAGCAAATTACTAAACCATGTGTAGGATTTGATCCCCTTTTTTTTAAAGAAGTAATTTATGTTCATACTTAAATAGAAAAAGTTTGGAAGAATCTGCACAAAGGTATTCATGGTAATTATCTCTGCATAGTGGTATTTTGGGTGGTTTTAATTTACCTATTTTTTGTTTATATTTTCTAAATTTTCATCAATGATTGTGAACAGAATGCCTAAGAATGAAAAAGGAGAAAAAATATTTCAAAGAGGCATTTCATCAGTTTGGCTAGTTTTTGTCATCAAGTTACTTGGAAAAATCTTTTCTATGAGTTCCAAGAGGGCTCTCAGCTGGGGAGGGGTAGGGGGCAGCTTCCCACCACCCTAGAAGGTTCTGTGGCTGAGCCTAAGAAGTAAACTGACAGAGGTAGGTTAACAGGGGAAAAGCAAACAAATTTTATTTAATGTTTTTATTGTGTACATGTGAGTCTTCAAAAGGAAAATGGTGACCAGAAGAAGCCATTAGGCCCCAAAGTCTACATATCTTTTAAAATAATGAATGACAGGGGCAATTTTTATTATTTAAAAAAATATATAATAATTAATGATAAATTTTGGAGATGTGATAAGACAAAAGGGTTTGGGCTCAAGACAGTTAATTGTGTGTTAATTGTGGCAGTTAATTTAGTTTGCTTGTATACTCATTTCTGGTCATAAGAATGTTCTCTTCCTGGTGCAGGGATGGCATATTTCTCATGGCATATTTTATGACATGTTTTTACATACAAAGCGGGGCGGGGTGGGGGGGGGGAGCTTCCTGCATCTGCTCTTTCTCAAGGGCCTTCAACTTAAAATAATCAATATGCCAAAGCAACATATCTTGGGTTGGCTTCTTCTGAACCCTTCAGGGCTGTGGCTGGTCTTAGACATGTTATGTTTTTCTTCTGATTCTACTGGTGAGGGCCACATGCCTGTGGGGAAAGTGAAGGCTGATGGCATAAACTTGAGTGCTGAGAAGTCATACAATGAATGTTGACTTCTTCCCACCTCTTCCCCTTCCTCCCTACATAATTCCCAACAGGAAAGAGAATCTTTATTGCACAAGGTCAAAAGTACTTTACTATCTGAGGTCTCAGGAGGGAAAAAGGAGAAAACAGTCCTTATCTTGACCTAGTAATCAATGGTGAGCTCTCTCAACCACAATGGCTCCCTTTTGCTAAGCTAATTATCTTGGTTGAAAGATTATCTTTGGGCTACTCCCAACAGACATGTCTCAGTGATGAAGAGAAGAGTTTGCAGCTTTTGGCCAACAACTCCTAGGGACACTGCCAACAGTTCTGCTCAGGCTGTTTTCAGGCTTTTCTGGCAGATTTCCAAACCCCACAAATCTTGAAAAGTTAAAATAAAAAAGAACAATAAAGAATTAGAGTCTCTCCTCTGTGCTTACATGGCCAGCCTTGACCTCTTCTTCCAGGCTGAGGCTGTGGCCACGGCTGTGGCTGAACCAGCCAAAATAACTGATCTCACACCCAATGTTCACTGTTGTTTTTGCCAGGGACATCTTTTTGGTTCTAGTGGCCAGAGATTCTATATCCCACCAACTTGTTTTCTACCTGGGATTTTTCTTTTCATTAGAATGCTTCAGATTAAATTTAGGCATTTATAGACCCATCCTACGTGGAAGGAACTTGGCTGAGAAAAGCATTTCAGTGCAGCAGTGAAGAACCAGGGCTCCGAGCCCCGCATCCCCACCTACCCTACCAGCCAATTGTTTAAGCAAATTTTTAAGCTTCAGTCTCTGCCTTTGTAAAATGGGAATAAAAATGGTACCCACTTCAAGACGTTACTGTGAAAATTAAATTCAGTTGTGTTCTTTGTCAACCTAAAATTGCCAGAAGGCAATAATTAACTTGGGATTAATTATCCCATTAATTAATAATCCCAAACATTCACTTGGGATCAAAGAATCACAATTCACGGTAAAAGTGTCCCATATTGGGCAGCAAAGTCAGGGTAGTTTTTAAAGACAAAAAGGGAATACTTGTATACATTGTTTACAAGGAATTTGGATTGGTGCTGGTGACAGAAAACTAAACTTGGTTATACATAATTGGTTGCTACGGCTGTCACTAAGCAGAAATCCATTACTGTAGCAAGTTGCATGTTCAGAGCAGAGTTCCAACCAGAATATTTGCCATTTGGCTCAGTTCAAAAGTTCAGGGTTCCCACTGGAGAAGACATGCATGAGGCCCAGTTTCTAAATGGTCTCCTGACTCCATTTTAACATCCATTAACATAAGTGACTCTCTTTTATTTCACCTCTCATAACTGCACTGCTTGGCATATAATAAGTATTTTTAAAAAGTTAACCCGGGGCGCCTGGGTGACTCAGTCGGTTAAGTGGCCCACTTCGGCTCAGGTCATGATCTCGCCGTCCGAGAGTTCGAGCCCCGTGTCAGGCTCTGTGTTGACAGCTCAGAGCCTGGACCCTGTTTCAGATTCTGTGTCTCCCTCTCTCTGACCCTCCCCCGTTCATGCTCTGTCTCTCTCTGTCTCAAAAATAAATAAATGTTAAAAAAAAAAATTTTTTTTAAATAAAATAAAATTAAAAAAAATAAAAAAGTTAACCTGAGCCCAGAACAGTTCAGGGGAGCTAAGGATTGACCTGATCTGAGAGGCAGTGGAAAGACATACTGGACGGAGTTTATAACGAGAATCCGCCATGTTGGGGAGGTGACCCTCACCCACGCGGAGTCATCTAGGCTGCTATTTCTTTCTGCTCCTCAACCCCAAAACATAGTATTTAAAAGAGCACTACCATTTTATGAAGGTGATGTTTTGGATGTCTGTTTTCCTGAATAGTTCTTAAATTTATGCTTATAGATGTATGCCCATTAACCATAGTACATCTGCGGTGCAGAAATCTCCTGGGAACATTTACCAGAGAAAAAGAATGCTTCTTCTTATGCTGTCTGTCCATTTCCTTGTTAAGGGCACACAGGAAAGCTCAGAATATTTAGGTTATTTGAGAATAGTAGGAAAAAGTGAACTATTAGATACTAAAAATAAAGAAAAGCCATTAATCTACTTGAACTGATCCCTGCAGCTGGCAGTAGCTCATTGAAAGTCAGTTTCAAATGTGATAGCTTTCAAAGACCCTTTTCATATATTTTCTGACGTCTCCCTGAAAGGATCCCTTTCTTTGTGAGCAACGCTGGTGAAGATGGCCTCTATAAACCAAAATGGATTTGAAGGTAAGCATGGTTCTTGAAGGAATAGAAGCCAGATTCAGAAATGTTTATTGAACTGGAGAAATCCAACTGACTTTGCTATCCAGGCATACCAATTTTGCTCATTTTCGAAGTGGACATGACATTCTTTTTTTTTTTTAATACTTTTTTTTAAGTTTATTTACTTTGAGAGAGAGTGAGTGGAGGAAGGGAAGAGAGAGAAGGAGAGAGAGAAAGAGAGTGAGAAAGAGAGAGAGAGCAGAATCCCAAGCAGGCTCCACACTGTCAGCACAGAGCCCGATGCTGGGCTCTAACAGACAAACTGCGACATGACCTGAGTGGAACTCAAGAGTTGGACGCTTAACCGACTCAGCCACCCACATGCCCCTGGACACCACATTCTAAAGGTCCAACAGCCCATTTAGGAAATCAGTGAGCAGCTGTGTCTGCACAGGCTCGTGCCATGTGTCAGCACACTTTTCTATGGGATTGGGCTGCTGTGGCATTTCATGTTGTGTTCCCTGTGTCTTTTCAGCTTGTACAGTCATTTATGATCCCTGGAGTGGTTTCTCCACTGCCATCTGCCCCTAAAGTCAAATACTTTTTTTCTTTTCTGAATCTTCACTGATGTTAACTGCTTGGAAGTTTTGTTTTGTTTTGTTTTGTTTTGAGAGAAAGAGGGTGGAGGGTGGAGAGAATGAGAGAGAGAGAGAGAGAGAGAGAGAGAGAGAGAGAGAGAGTCCTATGCAGGCCCCACAGCCTCGATCCCACAACCTTGGGATCATGACCTGAGTCAAAATCAAGAGTTGGACACTTAACTGACTGAGCCACCCAGGTGACCCCAGCTGCTTGGAACTTTTGCAAACAATGGGAATCAATTAATACAAAAGCAACAATTCAGAGCCTGGGAAGATGGGACTGGCCATCCATAAAGGATGTCTTTCAGTGTTCCTCTTGTTCTTGGGGACAGACATTAGGTGCTTGTGTCCCTCAGGGATCAAACACATAAAGCTAAACATGAGGGTTAAATGAGATAATGCCCCAGAGGAGTGCCCAACTCCAAGGTGGTCCATACTCCTCAACTCCACCCACCTTGCATCACTCTTTCTAGAAGGGAGGCAGCTGTTATGTATTCTTTGAATCTTGTCTCTCAGGGCAAACACCTGTGTGTTTTGTTTTGTTTTGTTTTGTTTTGTTTCCTTTTCAGTGTTCCTCATGCAATCAGGCCTGTGCACCTCCTCAACATATTTGTATTGTCCTTGACTTAACACTATTTCTTTTCATTTCAATTGTGATACGTGGTACTGAACTCAGTGCTCCGGGGCAGGCCACCTCCAGAGAAGGGAGTGGCCTTTATACCCTCTCTGAACATGATTCCTCCCTCCTATCAGACCAATTTCACTTCTCGGTTCACTCATTGTGCCTCTGATCCGTAACAAGGTGAAGATCCAGCTGTGCTCTGACTACAGCATGGCCTTCATTGACTGGTTACCGAAAACAAACAAATGAACAAACAAAAAATCCATGGTGTTATTTTCCATGAGGGTGGGAATTTCTTTCATTCAGAAGACATTTACTGATGTCACTGGTAGGCATTGGTTTATTTTTGAATAAATAGATGAATGAATCCGTACTTCATGAATTAATTGGTTCCTGTTACTCCCTTGGACTGGTTTTAACACGTGTTTTAAAGCCAAACTATGGCTTGTGCAATTTACTTTAGGGAATTGTAATGACAGCAGCCCTACTGTCATCTTCTGTCCCTCAGCAAGTATATTTCAGTTCCCTTCTCAGAAGGAACTGTCAATGGCTAAGAAATCTTAAGAGCCCACCGCTTTAACTTGTGGGGATGAACTGGTTCCGAGTAGTGTCCCTTTCTCTCACAATCTCACATATTCAGATATTTATGCTTCTGTATCCTCTCATTAATGTTTATTCTATTGTTCTTGGTCTGAAGTCTCTTCTTCGTGAAAGAAAACCAAAAAGCAAAATCGAACACATTTCTATTCCTGCTTTCTTTTGGTCATTGGTCAATATTATATTATTTGCTACAAGAAATGAACCTGTCCCTTCTGGTCTTCTAACTTTGTATAGTATTAATGGGGCCATTGTTTATGACTTAAGAAACCTAGGCTTGGACAATTGTGTCTTTCAGCTATTGATACCTCCCAGTAACTAACTGACCTGCTGAAGTTCTCACAGAGGAACTCAGAAGAGCTTGTGCTATTGATGAGCTTTTGGGTAGTGTCTAGGGTGCCAAAGTGAGCAAATACTTCTGAGTGCTCAAACTCTATTTATGGCTTATAAAAGCTTGTTTGAAAAAATATAGCATTTATATGTTTTGTTCACTATTTCCTATACAAATATTATGATGATATCAGTGATAACTACATGTATGTCACACTGGGTGCTTCATGTGTGATGCTCACAATGCTACTCTTCATTTTCTTGCCTTGTTTTTTGTTTGTTTTTGTTTTTGTTTTTTGTTTTTTGGTAGGAATAGCGACAATCTCTGTTCTGCATCCTGGGATTATAAGAGAACTCGAGATCTGGAGTTCCATAAACCCTAGTTTGAATTCCAGTTCTTCCATTTATTAGCCATATGACCGTAAGAAGTTGTAACCGCCTCTCTCTACAACCTCAGTTTCCTCATCTATGAAGTGGGTGCACTGACAGCATCCTGCAGAGTTGTCATGAGGATCAAGTGAGATGACGTGTGTACCGTGAGCCTGGTTAGAGGATCCTGTGATATCATGAGAGGAGGCCACGTTGTGACTCCGTGCAAATCAGGTTATTGTCATTAAGTGACTTGGCCAAGATCACATAGGAGGGGATGAACACCAAATAGTGTCCAGAGGTGTCCAAATGTCCCCAGACACGCAGCACTCAGAAGCGAGCCAGCAGCTTCTCTGATGGCTTGGATGGAGGGTGGGGAAGAGAAAGGTGGAAGGTAGAAGGTGGGGCTGGAAATGAGGCCGTGTGTCCATGTCTTGCATGCTGACAACAATGATGTTATGGTTTACATTTTCACAGTTGGAGTTGCTGAAGCTTCAGAGTGTGTAGTAACTCACGCAAGCTCACCCAGCTAGAACATGCGGAGTTGTGGTAGAATTCAGGTTTGCATACTTAAAGCCTGCACTTCTTCCACTACATTACCCTGCTAACTAACTTCTATTCTTCTATTTGAAAAATATATATTAAATGCCAGACACTGTTCTAAATGCTTGGGATATGTGAATGAAAAAAGGCAAAGCTTCCTGCCCTTATGAATTTTTTTTTTTTCGAGACAGAGAGAGAAAGAGAGAGAATGTCGGGCGGGGGGGGGGGTTGGGGGAGGAGCAGAAGGAGAGGGAGAGAGAGAAATTTAAGCAGGCTCCAAGCCCAGCACAGAGCCCAACACATGGGGTTTGCTCTCACAACCTGAGAGATCATGACCTGAGCTGAAATCAAGAGTCAGATGCTTAACCAACTGAGCCACCCAGGTGCCCCAAAATTTTAGACTCCAGCAGGAAAGACAAAGAAACAATATAATTTTATATAAAATTTATATACTTGCTTACAGGGGACAGAGAAAAGGAGAACAGAATTAAAGGAGTCTGGAAAGCAGTGGGGCCCAGGACAGGTTGCCTTATTAGATGGATGTCATTTGAAAAAAGACTTGAAGGAAGTGAGGGAGTGAGTGAGCCATGCAGATCTCTGAGGAGAGACATTCCAGGCAGGAGGAACTGGGGGAGGAAAGGCTCTAGAAAGGGAATGGTCCCTGGCTAGTCCAGGGACCAACAAGAGACCAGGAGAGTCGAGTATAGGGAGTGAAAGGCAAAGGAAAGGAGAGGAGGTCAGAGTGGAAATAGGCCCCTGTAGGGCTGTGAATGTAATGGGTAGGTAGTGTGGACTGGAACATTTTGAGCAGTGAAGTGACTTAACCCTCAGCAGGGTCACTATATCACCCACATTGAGAATTAACTGTCAGTAGGGAAAATGTAGAAGACAGGCTGTTTAAGAGGTATTTGTAAAAATCCAGGCAAGATTCGATATCACTTGTGTTCTGATAATCCAGACCTCAGTGGGAGCAGAGGTGGGAGTGGGAAGTGGTCAGATTCTACATGTATTTTGAAGGTAGAGCCACGGATTTGCTGAAGGAGTGGGTAAAAGAATTGAAAGAGAAAGAAAAGTCAAGATGACACCAAGGTTTTGCCCTAAGCAGCTGACAGAATAAACATGGTGTCAACTCAAACAGAAAGTCTGGGGTGAAGATAAGGAGCTTACTTTTGTTGTATTGTGGTTTAGGTGCTGGTTAGATACTGAAATGCAGTTGGGAGTAACCAGGCGGAAACTTCCCAAACAATTTATATGCATCCTCATGTAGTTTATTGATAAAATGATTTGTCCTATAAATGGTTTGAATAATTGGTAAGTCCTAAACATCTTGTCTTCATCTTCATTTGCTTATAACTATATTTGTTGGTGTGATTCGTTGAGCACCGTCATTAGATTCTAAACTGCATGAGGACAGGGATCACCTTTGTTAGTGCTCATTTCTTCTTTATGTTTCCGTCGTCTAGCAAATGTGCCTGTGAGGTGGTAGGTGCTCGAGGCAGGTATCAGCCACTCAATTCGTATTTATTAAATAAATTGATATTTGTTAAAAGAGTGGAATAAAAAATAAATAAATAAGAGTGGATTTTTTTTTCAAGTTTAGAAGAGGGATACTGATTTGAAAATATTTAGAGATAAGAAAAAATTTTTCAAATTTTTTCCATTGTTACTGCCATGCTGTTTTGCCACAGGTATCCACCAACTTTAATTCAGAATTTAAAAAATGATTTGATCAGAAATTATAGTCTTCTTAAATATGACATTTCAAAAAGTCTGAGGCATCATGACATGTGACTATTAATGTAGCTCGTGAAAAAATAGATATTTATTAAATATATATAAATATGTAAATTTAAACTGTGTATACAGATGTATAAGTTGTGCTCTTCAAGTGAGATGGAATGTCTGAAATGACAATGTGCCCCAAGGAAAAGCATTAATAAGGTTTATAAACATTGCAAAAAAGTAAGTCAGAACTTTTCTAGAATGCCTCAAACTTGTAAAGAGAGACTCGCTTAATATAAATGCTATGGATGGCAGTGGAAGGAGAGCAAGGAAATGGTGGGGTGACAGTGGGTGGAATATCTTGATGCAAAAACCATCAGAAGTTTGGATTTTGAGACCCTTGGGACTCTGTGCTCCTGAGTGACCCAACCTCAAGGAAAGTAAACCATCATGTGTCCTTGGATTGATTCATCCGTGTCCTCAGTGAAGAGCTTTTCTTGAGTCTTAGAGCCACTACCTCCTCTGTCTGATGTGGTTAAAAAAAGGAATGGCCAAGACCCTTCATGTACATCCTACTTCATTCATTTCTTGGAGATCTTCTGGATTTCTCATCCCGAGATAAGGAAGGGACACACACAGAGCAACAGTGCTGCATGAGCTCTGGAAGAACTGATGGTATCTAGTTAGTTGATTTCTATGATTTTCCCAAAACACATAATTCTGACTTCTCCAGTTGAAACTGGACACAGATATGGAAAAAGTGAAATAATGTGTCTATATCTATTTTTACAATGTTTTCAGACCAGTTGGCAAGCCTGTACAATCTGAACAAGCCAAGATTTCCTGTGGCTTTCTCGACCTAAAGCAGATCATTCATCAGAGTGTATATCACTCATTCATCAGAGAAATCCATCAAGGAATAAACTAGATTAAATATCACAGCCAGAGCCAGTGATATCAGTCTGCTTATTTCTTCTTACGGTTTGAATATATTTTACCAGTTCCTCATACCTCCCTCTGCAGAGTAAATGAAAATATGTGCCTTTGGCAGCCACACAAAGCAACGCTGTGCAAATTTTTTAAACTCTAAGCATCAAATTTTTAAATATATAAAATGGTTTACTAAGTGAGTACATCAGAAACTTTTTATGGGCTAATACATGTAGAGTTAACACATGCTTATGATAGCATCTGGTACAGATATCATCTGGTACAGAAGTGTTGTAAATAATCGCTTCGAATACAGACAATTTGTATGAAACATCATTGTGGTTATAAATAAAGTAGGGTGGGGTTAGAATCCAGAGTCAATTCACCTTAATTTGCTGTTGAATGCTTCCTACCCTTGGATTCAATCTTGGGCTTTCCTTAAAAGTCTTCTCCTCATTAAAAAATTACAATGGCATCCGGGTACTATGAAACATAATACTAAATAGTTTAAAATAGTTCAAAAGATAGCAAGTCTTAACTCACAACTTATTACTAGCTTGTTGAAAAACAGGCATTTTGAGGCACCTGGGTGACTCAGTCAAACACCCAACTCTTGGTTTCAGCTCAGGTTATGATCCCAGGGTCATGGGATTGAACCCCATGTCAGGCTCTGAGCTGACAGTTCAGAGCCTGCTCAGTATTCTCTCTCCCTGCCTCTGCCCTGTTCACACTCTCAAAACGAATAAATAAACATAAAAAGAAGAAGAAGAAAGGCAGGCATTCATTCAGCAGAAGGAAGGACAATGAACTCACCTGGGCAGTAGAGGTGGACACACCTTGCAACAGGTGTAGGCCAATGTGTCCCCTTCAGAATTCATAACTGCCTCTCCCATCTTCTGCAGGTCATTATCTTATCACCACATTCTTACTGTCACAGCTCAGGAATGCCTACATTCCTGATTGTGAATCCTCCCATATACTTTTTCTGCTCTTGACTTAATTGGAAGAAGTCAACAGCAAAAAAAAAAAAAAAAAAAAAAAAGAAATCTTTGCAGATTTAGATCTCTGTAGAAACTGAGAGCAAATACAATTCCAAATGAAAACCTGTCAACATAACTGCCATCGAGGGAACAAGGAAATACGTGAGGATCTTGCCTTAAATTGGCAGAGGCTCGAAACAAAGGGCAGAACATCAAGACAGTAAATTCTCTGGCTGCACTTGGATAAAGGTATGAAGTCCCAGAAGATACTCTCTAGGGGGGCCTCCCATGGTGGTAGTTAGTTCAGTGCTTGTGGGACTTGGGGATGGTCAGGGTTATTTCTTACCTCCAAGGCCCAGCCTCCTCCCCTTTTTCACTTCATCTGCTCTCATCTTCCCTCTCCAACTCTGCTGCAGCAACACTGGACCCCTGGGCATTCCTCAGAAAGGCCAGGCAGGCACCAGCCTCAGAGCTGTGCACCTGCCAGGTCCCTATTCCTGCAACACTCCTTCCCCAGATGCCCTTCCTCACCTCCTTCAGGCCTTAGATAACACCTTCTCAGTAAGGCCTTCCCTGGCCACTATGCTTAAAATTGTAACCATCCCTCCCTAACACTCCTCTCCTCCTCCCACTTGTTTTTCTCCATAGAACTTACCATTTGCTGATACACTATGTGTTTTATTTACTTATTTTCCTTGTTATTTGCATCCCCCCAGTAAAACATAAGTGTCAGAAAGGCAGGGATTTGTGTCTCTTTCTTCATTGCTACCTTACCAGTGCCAGCCATGTGTGGGGGATAAGCTTGGGAATCCCCCAGTCTTATTCCAATGGGTTGACAAGGCATAAAGAAATACACAATCATAAAATGCTCACACCCAAGTTTGGGTAAACCAGATTGGCACCCCAAGAATGGGGGGGTGCAACGGTGCCAGAAATAGGAAGGTGCAAAGGCACCCCAAAATAGAGAAGGGTTGCTGAGCCCCCAAAATAGAGATGGAGAGGCAAAGGCCTGAAATAGAAACGGCACAAAGGTACCCAATACATAGGTATATGAAATAAACAAGATTAGATGTTCAGGGTGGAAGCACCCCAATTCAGTACTAAAGCAGAAAAGCTGCTTTCACAGGAGGATATGGCCATGTTAGGTAAATTGGTGAATTGGACTATGGATTGCTGCCCTGCAGGCAAAGCAGCCCAGAGTGAGATGGTTAACAAAAGAAAAGGTGCCTTATTAACCCTGAGGTTATCTCCCCTGTCTCATCCCCGAGGCTAGCTAAGATAAACAGAGGTGCTGCTTCATGTCCCCTGTAAACAACCTTCCTCCCTACTGCCTGGCGCCCAGATTTGGTTTTGTATTAACCCAAACCCCTAACCACAAATATCCCAAGACCCCCTTTTCCTCACATCCACAAGTTAATATTCACAGATTCATTATGTCTTTATGCACGTCCATCGCCATGTTTGTAAGCCTTCTGATCCTAATAAAAACGGGCAAGGACCCTTATTTGGGGCTCTTGTCTTTTCCTGGACATTAGCCATCTCTCACTTTCAATACTGCATCCCTCTCTTTTGCTAGACAAGAGAGAAATTTAGACCCAGAGTCTACAATAGCCATGTAATAGGCTCTCAGTATCTTTCTGTCACACACAGAGGTGAATGTCCATAAAAAATGGGTGGAAGGGCCTTGATGGTGGTAGCAATGGTGGTAGTGAAGGTTAAAGCAGCTCAAGATAGCAAGGTGGACAGATTGAGGGCTGGAGAGGATTTGATAGGCCTGCTGAGGTTAAACTTATTAACTTATTTTCTTTCTTTCTTTCTTTCTTTCTTTCTTTCTTTCTTTCTTTCTTTCTTTCTTTCGAGATAGAGTGAGCCACCCATGCATGCATGAGCAGGGGAGGGGCAGAGGGAGAGGGAGAAAGAGAATCCATGCTGGGCATGGAGCCCAGTGTGGGCCCCGACCTCACAATCATGAGATCATTACCTGAGTCGAAATCAAGTATCAGACACTTAACCAACTGAGCTACCCAGGCACCCCAAACCTATTTATGACCTGCTAGCTCTATATTGGAAGTAGATTAGACCACTGGTGAGGACTTCCAGGCAACTATGTCATTGATACTGATTAAGAGTACAGTTTTCTGGAAACAGGACTCTGAAGAAAATAACATAGGAACCCAATGGTCAGCAGGGTGGAGCACATCATAGGTTGTTACGGAGTGGATGGGACAGACCTAGGATGGTGAGGAGCAGAAAGGACACTAGGAAGCAGCAGAAACCAGGGCAACTGGAATATCTTGGGAATACAGAACATGAATTCATACCAAGGCTATACGTGTTCTTAGAGCTTTTCCACACCTGTTTTCTGGAAACCTTTCTCCAGATGTGCCTAGCCACTTATTGTGGATTTTTAAATTCCCTCTTAGCCAAGGGAAGTTCCATCTTGTTCCACTTGCCTCATTAGGTATGAAATCCTGATTTATCTTATTCACTAATTTTTCCTTCTTTCTTTTATCCAGATAACCTACACTACCTCAAGTGGGGGAATGCTGTCAGGAGTAAGGTTCAATAAAACAAGGTTAGAAAATGAATAAGCTGATTTCAGAGTGCACAGTGCCCTTTGTGTGCATTTGCATTGTCATAGTCATTTCAGATGCTCCGTGCCCTCATCCTCTCTCTCTTCTTTCCCTATCAGAACCAGCTCCCGGTTGTCATTAACTTTTCTCCACTGAGATATAAATGCTAGATAAAACATTCTATCATCCATCTCAACAATACTTGCATTTTGGTAAATAAAGGGTTAATATAGGTAAATAAAGCATTAAGCTAATGAAAGCATTCCCAACATAGTTATTGTGTAATTTCAGCATCTTGTGGTTAATGAGGGAATACTGGAACCTGGAGGTTTTGGTTTCTGAAATGAAAGTCTATGTCCGTGAACGCATGTATGAGATACACCCAGCCATGCCCACCACCTTCAGATTGGTGCTTCCTCTGCCTGGTTATCTTTGTGATCCTAGAGAGACTGATCTATGCACAATAAGTGCTTCATTTTTTTTTAATTTATTAAAATTTTTTTAACGTTTATGTATTTTTGACAGAGAGAGAGCATGAGCAGAGGAGGAGCAGAGAGAGAAGAAGACACAAAACCCAAAGTAGGCTCCAGACTCCGAGCTGTCAGCAAAGAGCCCGACACAGGGCTCGAACTCACGAACCCTAAGATCACGACCTGAGCCAAAGTTGGACGCTTAACTGATGGAGCCATGCAGATGCCCCAGTGCTTCATTTCTGATTTTAGATTGTAGAGACCACAAAAACTTTAGACTTTATTCCTCTGGAGTCATCACTGATCAAGAAGGCTAGTCAATTATCACTGGTTACTCTGTGTGGTAAGACTTCGATCTTTATTTCTCTATAAGAAATCATCGACACAGCAACATGTAAGTGTTAATATTTCCTGATAATTCCGGCATATGTTATTTTAACTTTGCTCGTGGGTTTGAGAACTAGTAGTGCGTTCTCATTAGCAGAGCTCTATTCCAGGAGTTGGAAATTAAGAAGCAATAAATCATGAAAAATACTTTCTGGTTGTAGTAATAAGTCTGGCTGTTTCAGTGTATTTTTCTATGTTTACTTAGCAAAAGTCTTAAGTAAGCCCACACTGAATAAATATGGGTCAGGGTTCCCTTCCCTCTCTTCCATTCTACTTCTCTCCAAGGAAATTGGTGTGGAAGAAAATCGCTCTGTCTGAAATGGTGACCCTCCTTGGAACCGGACTCATCCGGATCTCCATCAGCTCACTCTCAAGACATTTAACTCAAGCTTCATACAGAACCCTTGGGCATTACGTTTATAGTTTCTACAGGAAGGCTTATTGAGAAGGAGAAGAGTGAGGGCAAATATGGAACATCGGTGCCCAGGGAGCTGATGGAGGTTGGAATTCTCTTTCTTGCACCCTGGGAGAGTGGTGGTCTCATTGACACTCACTCTCAGTACAGATCTTGGTTCTGGCATGAGAAGTCGGGCAAATTCCCACAAGAAGAAGAAAGGAGGAAAAGGTATGGACAGGATTCAAAGTTTCAAACTCCCTCTTGGAAATCCAAATTAATAATAAATGATTTGAAATTTTAGAATAAAAATTTTTATTTAGTGTTTTAAATATAAAATTGTATCATAATAGTATTTCCCCCCAAATACACAAGCCTCACTGAAAGTCTAATATACTCCACAGAAGATCTTTGGTCTGAAGTATGGGTATTTCACCAGGGGTCCTGGTCACCCTGGGGTTTGGGGCTTGGGAGTCGGGGTTGGGGTGGGGGCTAGAGAAACACTGGAATTTCTTAGTTCTCCTCCCTGTAGGGAGTTTACCTTTCTAAACACTCCTGGTATTTTGGTCATATTAGGAGCATGTGGCATACCACCCAAAGAATGGATTTGGCAGTCATTCTGGTGATTTGATTAAAAAAACCCAGCCAACTGGAATAATTCAATTTGATGAGCATATTTTCTTTCTTCCCTTCTAGTTTGCCTGCTGTTTATAAAGTCATGATTCCCTAATTTTTTTAATGATTCCCAAATTTAAAACTTGTGCACAGACTGGTCCTGATACTGGTGGAAAATTTAGAACCTAGGATTCGATGCAAGCCAAGTAATTATTTTTTATGAGCTTAATTTTTTTTTTTTTGAGCAATTAATCTACGACAAAGCAGACAAGAATACACAATGGGGAAAAGACAGTCTCTTTAATAACTGATGTTGGGAAAACTGGACAGCTACATTCAAAAGAATGAAACTAGATCATTTCCTTACACCATATCCAAATATTGACACAAAAGGGATAAAATACTTGAATGTAAGACCTGAAAACACAAAACTCCTAGAAGAAAATATAGACTATAAGCTTCTTGATATTGCTCTTAGCGGTATTTTTTCTACCTGAATCCACAGGCAAGGGCAACAAAAGCAAAAATAAACAAATGGGACTACAGCAAACTAAAAAGCTTTACACAGCAAAGGAAACTATCAACAAGATGAAAAGGCAACCTACTGAATGGGAGAAACTATTTGCAAATCATCTATCGATAATATCCAAAAAATATGAAGAACTCTTATAATTAAAGAGGAAAAAACAACAAATCTAATTCAGAAGATCTGAACAGACGTTTTTCCAAAGAAGGCATGCAAATGACCAACAGGCACATGAAAAGATGCTTAACATTACTAATCATTGGAAAAATGCAAATCAAAACCATAACAAGATATCACCTCATACTTGTCAGAATGGCTATTATCAAAAAAGCAACAAACAAACAAACAAAAAAGAAATGATAAGTCTTGGTGAAGATGTAAAGAAAAGGAATTCTCATGTACTATTGGTGGGAATGCAAATTGGGCAGCCACTATGGGAAACAGTATGGAGTTTCCTCAAAAAATTAAAAATAGAATTACCATATAACCCAGCAATTCCACTTTTGGGTATTTATCTGAATAAAAACATTAACTTGAAAAGAGGCATACAGCCCTACCTTCATGGCAGTGTTATTTATAATAGTCAAGATATAGAAGTACATGTGTCCATTAATAGATAAGTGGATAAAAAAATGGTACATACACACACACACACACACACACACACACACACACAATGGAATATTACTCAACCATAAAAAGAATGAAACATTACCACTTTTGACAACATGGATGGACTTGGAGGATATTGTGCTAAGTGAAATATGTAAGATGTAGAAAAAGACAAATATACGATTTCACTTAAATGTGGAATCTACAAAACAAAACAAATGAACAAACAAAATGAAACAAAACCCGACTCAGAGTTACAGAGAACAGACTGATGGTTGCCAGAGGAAAGGGCATTTGGGGGTGGGCAAAATGCATAAAGGGGGGATCAAGAGCACAAATTTTCAGTTACAAAATAAAATCATAGGAATGTAATGTCCAGCACAGGGAATATAGGCAATAATATTGTATTAACTCTGTATTGTGGCAGATGGTAACTAGACTTGTTATGGTGATCATTTTTGTAGTGTATATATGTAAATATTGAATCGCTACATTGAACACCTAAAACTAATATAATATTGTATGCCAATTATACTTCAATAAAAAAGAAAACAAAACAAAGGGCTGTTTCTTTTAGCAGTATGGTATCTTTCAAATACTTCTTTTTACTATTAGCCAAAGAGTAATTTAAAATCAGCAGAACTATTGTATGATATACAAATTACATTATATGCATCATATGATAATAATACATCTTTGGGGAAAAAAACCACATGGGATATTGACGATTGGGCAATAGGATCAAGGAACATCCAGAATCTTCCTTATGAAAGGGTATTTGAATATTCCATTTTACCTGGAGCTGATGACGTCTTGGAATAAGAGGCTCAAAGGGAGTGAAAATAGGCCAGGATCGTGTCAAAAAGTGATATTAAGTGGCAAAGAAGTCTTAAGTGGTTTTTTTTAGGAATGAAAGTCATTATAGTCAGGAGAGGGGAAAGGGAGGGCAGGTCTGTTTATCTTATCACAGATCTTATAAAAAAGCACTCTGACTTTTATTTTTAAACTCCCATTTTACCTTGAAACAAAGGGTTAGTTTCTTGCATAGAGTTCTGTGTGTTTAGAAATTTACTTTGGATCCTCAGACAGGTCTGTAAATTTACACAATGATCACCTCAGGATAGAAGGTCCTTTGGAGCAATTAAGAAAAACCAGTTTGCCTCCTTTGTGGTTTTTAACCTGAAAAGTTTTTTTCAAGGTAAAAACACCTTTTTGTGTTCCAGTAGTCGTGGTCTGAAATTAAAAATGAGCATTAATTTAAAACATAATGTTAACAAGTTATGTTTGCCAATGCTTCGTTTGAAACAAAAAAAATAAAATCCTAGGAAGTTGAGAGTAAACAAACCACTACTCCAAAGTGGCAGATTCACTCTTTAGGAATAAATGGTTGGCTTCAATTTGCACCTGCTCCACAGTGACTATAACAGGAACACCATCACCAATTCTAAGGGTCCCTTAAAATTTACAAAGTGCTTTCAACGTCCAGAATCTTATCTTTCTTTTTTTTTTTTTTTAATTTTTTTTAACCTTTATTTATTTTTGAGACAGAGAGAGACAGAGCATGAACAGGGGAGGGGCAGAGAGAGAGGGAGACACAGAATCTGAAACGGGCTCCAGGCTCTGAGCTGTCAGCACAGAGCCCGATGCAGGGCTCGAACTCACAGACTGTGAGATCATGACCTGAGCCGAAGTCGGACGCTTAACCGACTGAGCCACCCAGGCGCCCCTTAATTATCTTTCAAACAGCCTTTCGAGATAAGCAGAACAGATAGTATTATATTATCCTTATTTTTATAATGTGGAAACCAGGGATGCCTGGGTGGGTCAGTTGGTTGAGTGTCCGACTTTAGCTCAGGTCATGATTTCGTGGTTCAGGAGTTCAAGCCCCGTCCCGGGCTCTGTGCTGACAGCTCAGAGCCTGGAGCCTGCTTCAGATTCTCTGTGTCTCTCCCTCTCTCTCTCTCTGCCCCTACCCCACTTGTGCTCAGTCTCTCTCTCTCTCTCTCTCTGTCTCAAAAATAAATAAAAGCATTAAAAAATAAGTAAAAAAAAAAAAATGTTGAAACCAAAGCAGAAAGAAGTGAGGTAATTGGGCTAGGTCATTCAACTATGAAATAGAGAAACTAGGACTTCCACAAAGGTATTCTGATTACAAAACCTTTTCTCACCACAAAACGATACTTCTTTAACTACCTTAACAAATAGTTGCAGATCCTTCAAAATAGTATATTTGGGTGCAGTCCAGTCGGGATCCATGGATATCAGGCACAACCTAATCATGTGCTTCCCTTCCTGCTCTCACTGTCCCTTCTCTTCAAAGAGAATCTTGGCTCTTCAAAAAAGAATCCCCAAAGAAAATATCTGCAACTAATGGAAAAAGTTGTATGAGTAAATACATTTAGGAGGCAGATTTACCAAACATGTTGGAGGCCTAGAAAGAGTATTTTTATATAGATTTTTATGACTGCCCTGGGATTCCACACAACAGATGGGCAAGTAAGTACTAGGATGTTTTTAGTGCATCACAGAATTGATGTAATGAAAACAATGAAAAAAATACGTGAAATATGGATTTTTATTGAACTTATGCAAATAACTATATTGTGTAATGCCCCCGATTTCGAATCCGAGAGACCACCAAGGAGCCGATACTGATGCAAACGCACAAGGGTTTATCTACAAGTTCGAGCTTGGGCCCAAGTATACCCGACACAGCAGAGCAGGGACTTGGACCCCTAGATTAAGAGGCGTAGCAGTTTTATAGGGGCCAGGGGCCAATGAGATTGCAACACACACAGAAAGTTGCATAGTCATGTCAGTCCACACGCAGGTGGCCAATTGAGTTACAATTTACCCTATAGTAACTGTTTGAACTAGCCTATCACTCTGGTCAGAATTGGCGTGCAAGTTTGGCGGGCAAAAGGTGGGGTTTACATTCTTCGGCGGTTAGGGGTTCCGTATTCCTATATGAGCCGGTTTCCAGTAAGGGTGTGCTCAGAGGCTTGACTAGGGTGGGGGAGTGTCTTAAGCAATAAGTAGGTCATGTGGGGGTTATACATGAGATGGTGGGTGTAGCACAAAATGGAGTTAGTCTTGCTCTGCTTGTCCAGGGGTAGGGGATTTTTGTTAAATTCCTTGGGTCCCACAATTGCCAGAAAAATATAAAAATATTCACTGACCGTGCCAAATTTGGAGGGATCAGGTAGGGGAAAAAAAGATGTTTTATCTTTGCCCTAAGTCACAGGAAGCTTAAGAAAAAAAGAAAAAGCTTTATTTATATCTAGCAAACCAAACATTACAAAATTAGCAATGTTTCGGGGCACCTGAGCAGCTCAGCTGGTTAAGTTCCGACTCTTGATTTGGCTCAGGTCATGATCTCGTGGTTTGTGAGATTGAGCCCCACGTCAAGTGCAGGTCACTGCTGCCTGCTTGGAACTTTCTCTCTCCCTCTGTCTGCCCCTCTCTCCTTCAAAAATAAATAAATAACCTTAAAAAAATAGCAACGTTTCAAATAAAAAGTCATAAAAATTATAGGCGTTATTCTCAATTCATTCAGTCCCGTGTAATTACCTCTTGTTGATCTTTTATTATGAAGCCAGCAGTGTCTCCACCAAGGGTTCTATAAATTCTTACTTAGTTGAGTGATATTTGAAAGTTATCAGAAATCTGTACTCCGAAGTACCCGTTAGATTCCTTTCATGAATTTCTCTGAAGATGAAACACGTTTTCAGGAAGCTTTTGTAAAAGGATCCAAATAAAACGGTAACCATCTATACATAACAAAAGACTTAAAATAGCCATAGTTAAACATCTGATGAGAGCTCATTATAATGCAAAAAAAATTGACAAGATCATTTATTTCTGTGACACATAACATTTTAAGATAATAATAAATAGAATTATGGTTGATATTAGGACATATCACAATTCTAGGAATGTTATATAATTCTTAGAATGCTCATATTATTAACATTCATTTATATCATACAACCTAAGAAAGTTTACCATGGCTTATTCGACAATGCTTCTATGTAATTTAATATATTAAATAAGCCTAATTTGTGTAATATTTCTTTTATAAAAAGAGAGAATAAATCTTTTGAGATATCCCAGGGACCCTGTTAAGATTCTCAACGTTTGAGGTCAAAAGACTTTTTTTAGAATTTGATTTGGGGGAAGTTTGTCAAAAATACTGAAAAGCTTTTAAAACACTTGGTGAAATAGGATCATAGGTCACTGTGAAACAATACTTAGTTATCTATTTAACCAAAGTGATAATTATAGACCTTATAGGCAAACATAGATGGTTACATAGTTCTGAGCAAAACTTAGCTCCTTTAATATCAAGAGGGTTTAATTTAGTAATCAAAGACCTGATAACACAGGAAATTGTATTGGAAAAACATAGAATCCTTGTTTTCTAAGCAGATTTCTTTAAAAAAATAAAAAACCTTTATTATCTCTTATAAGAAACATAAATTCATGTGAGAAGCAGACCAATAGTCCAAGCAAACTTATTTGTTCTTTTAACAGATGAAAGAAAACTAAATTCCATTTTGATATAAGTACACTATTGATACTCAAGCTTGTTTTTTTTAATGTTTATTTATTTATTTTTGTAAGAAAGAGAGAAAGAAAGAAGGCTTGAGCATGGGGGGTGCAGAGAGAGAGAGTGAGAGAGAATCTCAAGCAGGCTCCTCACTGTCAGCACAGAGCCCCGATGCAGGGCTTGATCTCATGAACCACAAGATCATGACCTGAGCCAAAACCAAGAGTCGGACACTTAACCCACTGAGCCACTCAGGCATCCCTCAAGCTTATCTTTTCAATACTAATAACAAGTCAATTCAATCCCGTCCAGCTAAATCACATAAAAATTCTTTCCCCACCATAAACCCTGTACAACTTTCTATGTCCATTTTAGTTTGTCTCTTGTTATCTTTCCCATTCAGAAATAATCAGCTTTATTTTGGGACAAAATTAATTTTTTTCTCTCAACAAAAATGCATCTTTATTCCTCATTCATTTGCTTGCTAAAAACATATATCCTACTGTTTTTGCATACAGAGTTATCTCTCTTATTTCTAGTAGTTTTAATCACATATATTAGTTAGAATTCTTAACTGTTAGAAACTTTAATTTCTAGTGAAAATTAAAAAGTAAGCAATTATGAACTGTTATATCAGTATTCCTAGACTGGCAAAATTATTAATACACTTCATAATTTCTAGAAGTATATATCTCCTTATAGCACAATTTATTTAACATAACACAAGATATGTTTACTCATACACCCAAATCTCTTTAGTTTCTTTATTTAAAAAAAAGGTCAAAAGTAGGTAAACCTAGACTTGCTTAGCAATTAATGTTTTGGTATTTTATCTTATTTGGAAATGATCTAGATATTCAATAAGTTCCCATAATTTAATTTAACTTAACAAAATCCTAAGGGTGGAAGTTCTGCAAGTTACCAAATAGATTCGGAAAACTTTTTAAGTACACCTATCATAATGCAATCATTGCTAAAAAGTCCACCTAAAAATTCTTCTGTTTGAAGAAGATGAGTAAGTACTCATCATCATCATCAACATCATTGTTGTTATTATTTAACTCATTTATTCTTATCATATTTAGACTACTCATGAGAATTTCTCGAGACATTAAAGCACTTAGTCATTACCTTAGGTTTTTTTCTTGCGGACAAATTTTGTGACAGAGATAACATGAGCTTATTTGAATTTTAGTAAACCTAGGTGGAATAAAAGTATCATATTTAATGCTGAGAACTCTAAAGACATATCTATATTAATTAAGCCAATAAACTTAAACTTGCTTTAATAACAACTGTTTTCCCAAGGCATGTAATTTTGAAGAGCAATAGAGTTAGTTTCTATTACCTTTTTTTTGAGAATTGGAAATACTTAATTTATAAGCACTTATTAACCCGATTAAATAGAGCTCTTTTATGAATTAATTTTGGTGATACTGTCCAGAGGTAGAAAAGTACTATATTTTAATGTACATATTATAGACATACATAGAGGAGAAACATAAATAGAGATCCTATGGCTTTAATTTTAAAATTTTAGTTATGAATCAGGTATAACAATATCAAACTCACTAGGTTATCAATAACATTCTGAATAAGTGTATCCATTCAGATAGCTAAAGCCTTTTACTATTTGCAAAGAAGACTTTTTTTTTTAGTTTATTTATTTTGAAAGAGAGAGAGAGGAGGGGTTGAGGGGACAGATAGAAAGGGAGAGAGAGGGGGGCAGACTGAGAGCACAGAGACTGACGCAAGTCTCCATCTCATGAAGTGTGAGATCTTGACCTGGGCCAAAATCAAGAGTTTAATGCTGAACTGACTGAGTCACCCAGGCACCCCTGTGGAGAAGACTTTAAAGATTTTTATTTGTCACTGGAAGTGATCTTCAGGAAGCTGTGATATGGAGTTTGGGCAAGGGAGCCTTTTTAGTATTTGTATTTTTTAAAAGCGCTTTTTCTCTTTTCCCCCTTAGTATCAAGCCTCAGTGGGTTGTATTTCCATTTCAAAGACACGATAAGATTTACAGCTTCAAGGAACAGAGGAAGAATACAAGTGTTTTCCTCAGAGTTTTGGGGTATATTTGCCTATTACTGGAGGTAAGCCTGAAGTAACTACTATTTAAATTTTCATTCTTTTTCTCAGGTACAGAACAATTTTGTTTTCAGTATCTTGGTTTCTTTATAATATCTGCAAATTTCTGAAGGCAAATAGAAAAGGGTCTGAGTGAATTTTGAGCTGCTCTCAGAATTCTGCTTTTGCATTTCTCAAGTCATTATAAATTAAGAATCATTGATTTTAACTTCTTTTAAAATCTGAGCTTCCACAAGCTGTCTTAAAGAGTTGGGTAGCCTTTGCCCTTAGAATGCTTAGAGGTTGATTTGCCCACTCTACCACTTTATTTTGAATTTGCCTTTTTATATCTATTGGAAAATTCCCAGCTAAGATGGAAATCAAAAGATTTCTATGTTCTGCTGTCTAGGGAAGATGAATTTTTTTGGGAGGGCATTTTGGATACCACAAAGGACCTTGCATAGGAAGACCTGAAGCTGGCAAAGTCTGATTATAGAACCCAGCAAAAGGAGCCTGATTGCTCTTACCGGGTATTTGTGCTAAATTTATTTCTGTCCTTTTTAGCATTTACATGAGTAACTTGTAGACTTTGGGCCTAGAGATTAGGCTGGCGTGCTCTCTGTAAATCTTATAGGGAAAAGGAAGTTAAAACAAGCAGCTGAGTGTTTAAGGGATTTTCTGGGGAGGGTGGAGGGGTTTGAGGTATTAAGAAAATTTGGGAAGATGAGACCAGATTTTAAGAAGGGGAATTTATGTTGGATGTGGACTTTAATTTTGTTTAAAGTTTATTTTGTTCTTTCATCTTGTTCATGGAGTCCCTAAGGCTGGCCGTCATATTTTTTGTATTGACTTTTTAATTTGGTCTTTCTATAGGTACCAATCAGACAATTGTTTAGGATGATGGCCGTCTAAAATGTAGAAGTGTTTTTCAATTCAAAGGATCCATTGTATGACCATTGATGAATAGGATCTTATACTAATATAACTAGTGACTCAAACCAGCAGGTTTTTTGTTTTTGCTTTGTTTTAATGACTCAACCTGTTGGAAAAATGAATAAAGTACTGCACCAAAGATGGCTGACGGGACTAAAACAAGCTCTTGTCTCTCGCTTAGAGACCTCTCTTCCAGGTCCTTCTTGCCCTGTTTGCCATGCGCAGAAAACCCGCCATGGATATGGAAGCTGACAACTGTAAATTACCCTTCCCACTTGCACTCGGGGCTCAGATCCTTAGAGAAATGGTCTCCTCTGAGCCCGCCATTGTTAAATAAATCTCCGATCCACCAAGATCTCCAAGTGCTGCTTGGTTTTTCCGCCAGCATTCCAGCCTGGTTCCGTAACAAACCAAGGATGCAAGAGGCATCCCACAAGAGAGTGCAAGAGCTACAACCCTCATAGATCCAGACAGCTTAAAAGGATGGTGAAGTGAAAATGGTTTTTCTGGTCTCTCATAGGAACATGAGATGCCTCCAGTTGTAGGCCCACTAATCTGTGACATTGGGCAGGTGCTACTAAATTGAGACTTTTGTAGCATCAATGGACAACAAGGCTGAAATGACAAAGGTCCCTTATGGACTGGGACCTGTTTTGACCAATTTCCCTGAGAGCTGCACATCCAGACAAAGAGAATGCTGCTTGTAAGTTGGTATCTTGAAATCCCAGTCCATTCAACTGGCCACCAAAGTGGACACTGGTGAGTGCATCTTCTGGATGGTGGAGACCAGAGAGAATATTCTTGTTGGTCATAAAGTCACACTCTCAGGACATAGAACAGGACAAAAGGTAAAGCCTCATTTAGCTTTCACACAGGACACCCACAGCAAAGTTTGTTGTAAACTGACACTGGTCTGGTAAGAACTGTGAACTCACCAGTCTGTGAGCTTAGCTTGAACAGCAGGGCTTACAAGGTCTATGCCTGTGTTTTGCCCTGTGATTCTTCCTCCTTATAAATAATATAATAGACAGAAACAAAGAGAAATAAATAGTGGCCATGTTTGGGAGGAAAAGGATCAATACAAACTGAGGGTACTCATACAAAATCTTTACCAGAGACATTATATCCAAGGAACTAGTGGGGCACCTGGGTGGCTCAGTCAGTTAAGCATCTGACTTTGGCTCAGATCATGATCTCACAGTTTGTGAGTTCGAGCCTGGCATAGGGCTCTGTGCTGACAGCCCAGAGCCTGGAGCCTGCTTCGGATTCTGTGTCTCCTCTCTCTTTGCCCCTTCCCCACTCACGCTCTGTCTGTCTCTCTCAAAAATAAATAAACATTAAAAAAAATTATCCAAGGAACTAGTTCCACAAATATTTTCTCCTGATAATCCAAATTTCATAAAAGAGCAAAAGGATTTTCACCACTTACACTTCTGTTGAATTCTCTAGATAGAGATCTGGGAGGCTGACCGGTAAGAATTCTTACTTACTGCTGGTGCTTATCAGAGGCCCTGGGATCTTCCAGTTGTAGTCCCAGAACACACGGTGTCCAGCCATTGAAGTATCCTGCCCACTGTGCCAAAACTGTTAGGGAAGGGACAGTTTCCCCAACCCCTCTTGGTTCTTTTGACTGGCCTAATACCTAAATTAACATAGCACAGATTAACAGAAGAAAAATAAATTTAATTTTGTATGTACTGAGCCTCATAAGAAAATGAGGTCCAAAGAAATGACCCAAGGAGGGAGCTTTTATACCTTTTACACAAAGAAACAATAAATCTGTGAAGAAGTGATAAGACAAGGAAACTTAGATTTGTGTGCTAACTGATGAGGAAACTAAGCAGTTTGTTTACAAAGCCTACTTGACTTTGAATTCCCTATCTTTAGCAATAAGGATGTCTCCATATCCCGGTGCAGGGAGGGTGCCTTTCGCATGGGACACTCATTTTCTGCTGTCGGAGAGAAAGAGTCAGAGTGTTCTTTTTGTACTGGCTCTTCTCAAGTAAGTTTAATTCTAGAGATACCATTGGCATTAAGCCTTGGCTCAAAAAAAGCAACTTCATGTTTCAGCTGCTCACCAGATGCGTCTGTCACCAACAGCTGTTTTCCAATCTCAATCATGGCTTACTTCTAGTGAGCAGAAGAACGTGATTGAGTGAAACCTTAAAGTCCTTCTGCCTCTCCTGGGAATTAGTTCACTTGTGTTTACAATTTTCAGCAATTGCTAGAGAGGGGGCCTAGGCCTCCAGGTCACGTAGCAGTCTCACCTCTGAGCTGGGAAGCCAATTTCTTCTTTATGCACAAAGGCCCAACGTTGTGACCCATGGAGTCCACGTCCTTCTGTCTTGAAAGACACATAATAATCTACTAAATAAAATTTTGATACCTTTTACGATTTGTGATTTATAAACATCTCTATTCTGAACAAAATGTAAAAAAAAAAAAAACAGAATAAATCTTTATGTTACAGTTTTTTTTTCTCAGTCAAGCATTCATTCCTATGAAGTGTCTTTGAAAGTTTGACTTCATATGATTGAGGAGAAAAAGCACAAGACATTCAATTTCCTGTGACAACCGCCTCTAGGTCACTTGTTGCAGTGCCTCAGGACTCAAATTAATTTAAAACAAAAAATATCTTTACTGATCTCCTTCCTTGACATCATTCTGCGACTTGCTTTCTTTTCAAATCTCCTTTTTGATGTATAACTTTTCTTATTTATGTGACTCCCCTTATTTTCAAAATGCATATTTGAATCTATTTTCAAATGTATATTTTATCTAATTTACTATTTCTCTTCCTATTTTCAGAATGCATATACCCGAATCCCATTTCAAATGTGTATTATTGTCATCATCTTTTTGAAGTTTCTTTTTTTTTCCACTTGTAAATTCAAGTGCCCCCCTGCTATCTGGCTCCGAAAAATATTTCCGTCAATGTTGGGAGTATCTTGAATTGTTCTCAGGTATAAAAGGGAACCCATAAAATTGGCAGATAAGAAACTGATATGTGAATGGTCTCCAGTTTATGACCCATGATTCATTTATCTCATTTCTTCCTCTCTACAGATGTTACACAATCAGCAAAGTTCAGTTTTCAAAATCATTGGGTCTTCCTCTCATTAAACCCTACTTATCTTTCGAAGTTTGGTCCAAGCATCACTTCCTCAGGGAATCCTTCTTTGACCACATCCTACCACTGGATAGGATTCCATCCTAATTCTATAGAATTATTTTCTCCACAGAATAAACATCCAGTTTTGTGCTGACAAAGAAGGAAGAGACAGGCCAACTGTATGGAGCTGGGAGAGAATTTGGCTCTCTACTTCTTAAACAGACTTTTAACCAATTATCCTGTTTTTAAGTCCAACTCCTATGCCCTCTAACAGAGGTAACAGGTGCAGCTCATTCTACATATAAATCTAGTTGCATCTTGGTTTTTTTGCTTCTGGTTTAGGGTTAAACTTTCTTCGGTCTCCTAAAGCAGTTACCAAGGGTCCATCTGTTTTTCCACCCAAAGTTATATATTCTTGGTCATCTCTTCTCCACTTCTCTTTGCCCTTGTGGATTTATGCCTTTAAAAAAAATCATTCTGTTATTTTAGTTTGGTTTGGGAGAAAGAGAAAGAAAATATATATGCTTTGATCCATCACCATTTCCCAGAAGTCTCTGTTCATATTACTTCATTGTTTAATTCTTAAAAATCAGCTTTATTGAGGCACTTTTTGTATACAGTGAAATTCTTTGCTTTTAGGTGTGTTGTTTCATGAGTTTTGACATGTGTGTACGTGGAGTCATGAACCACCACGATCATGATATAGAGCATTTCTATCACTCCCAAAAGCCTCCTTGTGCCCGTTTATAGTCAACACTGACATGCTTTCCAGCACTATAGTTTTGCTCTTCTAGAATTTCCCATAAAATTGTGTATAATATTATCCTTTTAATGTTCGGAGGACTCATAGTGTTTGTGTCACCTGTTTCAATACGGGGAATTTGTGACTTCTCTCTTTTTTTTTCCTGGTAAGCCTAACTAGAGGTTTATAAATCTTATAAACTTTTCAAAGAAACATTTTCGGTGTCATTGATTTTCTTCCCTTTTTTCTGTTCTCAATTTCATTAATTTCTATTCTTCTCTTCACTATTTGCTTCCCTCAGCTTATCTAAATTTAATTTATTCATTTCATTCTAAGTCATTGATTAGGAACTTCTTTGCTGATACCAGCTTAAACATCATAAAATTTCCAGTGTGTATTGATTTAGCTGCTTATAACAAATTTTGATTCATTATGTTTTCATTTTCATTAAATTAAAACTATTTCCATTTTCTCCTGTGATTTTTTTTTTTTTTTGACCCAAGGGTTATTTACAAGTATGCTATTTAAGGGGCACCTGGGTGGCTCTCGGTTAAGTGTCCGACTTTGGCATTGGTCATGATCTCGTGGTCCATGAGTTCCAGCCCCGCATCAGGCTCTGTGCTGACAGCTCAGAGCCTGGATCCTGCTTCAGATTCTGTGTCTCCCTCTCTCTCTGCCTCTCCCCTGCTCACAGTCTGTCTCTGTCTCTTTCCAAAATAGACATGAAAAAATTGTTTTAAAAAAGGAGTATGCTACTTAAGTGCCAAATATTTGGGAATGTTTTTATTTTTAGGTTAAATCTGTTGTGTTCAGAGAACATACTTTGTATGATTTCCATCCTCTTAAAAATATTGTGGCTTATCTTATGATCTATATTGGTTTTTTATTCCATAAGCACATGAAAAAAAAGGTGTATTTGGCTGTTGGGTGGAGTTTTTTATATATATGCCTGCTATGTCATTTTGGTTGATATTGCTATTTAATTCTTCTATATCTTTACTGATTTTCTATTTGTTCTATCAATTACTGAGAGAAGTGTTGAAATCTTCAAGTATTATTGTAGATTTATTTTTTCAAGTTTATAAGGTTTTGCATATATATTCTGATTAAGTGCATTCACATTTAGGATTGTTACATTTTCTTGATAAACTGGCCCCTTTATCATAAGAGAATGTCTGATATCCTTGGTAAGTTCTTTGTTTTTTGTTTGTTTTTAAACTTCTTTGTTGAATACTATTATAACATGCTCACATTTTTTAAATGTTTATTTATTTATTTTTGAGAGAGAGAGAGAGAAAGAGAGAGAGAGAGAGAGAGAGAGAGAGAGAACAAGCAGGGGAGGGGCAGAGAGAGGGAAACACAGAATCCAAAGCAGGCTCCAGGCTCTGAGGTGTCAGCACAGAGCCTGATGTGGGGCTCAAACTCAAAAACCATGAGATTATGACCTGAGCTGAAGTTGGACACTTAACCTACTGAGCCACTAAGTTGCCCCAACTAGCTTTCTTTTGATTAATGTTGCATGGTATATCTTTTTCCATCCTTTTCATCTATCCTATCTGTCTTTACATTTAAGGTGAGTATCTTATGCATAGCATGAAATCGGGTTTTGCGTTTTTATTCAATATGGAAACTAATTAAGGTAGCTTTAATCCATTTAAAAAAGTTTTTTTAAATCCTTATTTACTTTTGAGAGAGAGAGAGAGAGAGAGAGAGAGAGAGAGAGAGCACAAGCAGGGGAGGAACAGAGAGAGAGGGAGACACAGAATCTGAAGCAGGCTTTATGTTCCGAGCTGTCAGCACAGAGCCTGATGCGGGGCTCAAACTCGTGAACTTTGAGATCATGATCTGAGCCAAAGTTGGATGCTTAACTGACTGAGCCACCCAGGTGCCCCAGTTTTAGTCCATTTATTATTATTATTTTTTCAGGGGTAGAATTTAGTGATTCATTACTTACATATAATACCCTGTGCTCACCCCTACAAGTGCCCTTCTTAGTACCTATCTCCCATTTAGCCCATTCCCCCATCCACTTCCCCTCCAGCAACCCTCAGTTTGTTCTCTGTATTTAGAGTATCTTATGGTTTGCCTCGCTGCCTGTTTTTTATCTTATTTTTCCTTCCCTTCCCATACATTCATCAGTTTTATTTTTTTGAATTCTACATATGAGTGACATTATATGGTATTTGGCTTTCTCTGACTGATTTATTTCACTTAACATAATACACTCTAGTTCCATCCACATTGTTGCAAATGGCAAGATTTCGTTCTTTTTGATGGCTGACTAATATTCCATTGTACCTATATACCACATCTTCTTTATCCGTTCATCAGTCGATAGACATTTGGGTTCTTTCCATAATTTGGCTATTGTTGATAGTGCTGCTATAAACATTAGGGTGCATGTGCCCCTTGGAAACAGGATTTTTGTAGCCTTTGTATAAATACCAAGTAGTACAATTACTGGTTTGTAGGGAGCTCTATTTTTTTTTTTTTGAGGAAAAAATGGCTCAAAAGTTTTTGCAAATGGCTACAACACTTTGCATTCCCACCAACAATACCAAAGTGTTCCCCTTTCTCCACATCCTTGCCAACATCTGTCGTTTCCTGAGTTGTTACTTTTAGCCGTTCTGACAGGTGTGAGGTGGTGTCTCATTGTGGTTTTGATTTGGATTTCCTTGATGATGAGCGATGTTGAGCATCTTTTAGTGTGTCTGTCAGCCATCTGGATGTCTTGTTTTTTGTTTTTTGGGTTTTTTTTTTAATTTTTTTTAACGTTTATTTATTTTTGAGACAGGGAGAGACAGCATGAACGGGGGAGGGTCAGAGAGAGAGGGAGACACAGAATCCGAAACAGGCTCCAGACTCCGAGCTGTCAGCCCAGAGCCTGACGTGGGGCTCGAACTCACCGACCGCGAGATCATGACCTGAGCCGAAGTCGGATGCTTAACCGACTGAGCCACCCAGGCACCCCTGGACGTCTTGTTTTTAAGGCTATTGTCAATATAAGTAGATTTAAATCTACCATATTATTTATTTTTTATATTCCCATCTTTTGTTTTTTTCCTGTTTCCTCTTTTCCTATTTTTTGGATTAATTTGAATAATTAACTATGATTCTATTTTATCTCCATTATTGGCATATTAGCTCTTTGTTTTGTTTTATTTTACAAGTGGTTTACTTAAAGTTTGCATTATACATCTTTGAACATGTCATAACTTATCCTCCAATAATTTTGTAACACTTCACCCATAGGGTATGAACTTTATAGTGGTAAATTTCCATTTCATTCTCCCATGTTGCATGTTATTGTTGCCATGTCTTTGACTTCTATGTATGTTATTATTAATTTTGCTGCAGTGAATTCTACTCTAAAGATATTAAAAGAAAAATCCCTGTATTTATCTAAACATTTACAATTTCCCATACTCTTTATGCCTTTGTATAGATTTAAATTTTGGTCTGATCCCATTTTCCTTCTTCTGAAGAACTTCCTTTGATATTTTTTTATAGTACAATTCTGCTGGGGATATATTCTTTCAGCTTAGTTTGTCTGAATATGTTTTAATTTTACCTTTGTTTTTCAAAGATATTTTTCACTGGGTAAAGAAATCTAGTTTGACAAGTGTTTTTTCTCTCTTTCCTTTGAAGATGTCTCTCCATATCTTATTGCTGCAAAAGATTCCAACAAGTCTGTTGTGATTCTTATCTTCCCTCTAACCCCCTCTGCATATAATACAGCTTTAAAAGACTTTTTAAAAGTGTTTATTTATTTATTTTTCACAGACAGAGAGCGTGAGTGGGAGAGGGGCAGAGACAGAGTGGGAGGTAGAGAATCCCAAGCAGTGGGCACTGTCTGCAGAAAGCCTGACAAGGGTCTCAAACTCATGAGCCATGAGGTCAGAGTCACGGCTCACTTGAGCCAGAATCAAGTGTCAGATGCTTAACCAACTGAACAATCCAGGCGCTGCTAAAATTTTTTTTTAATGCTAGTTTTCAGCAATCTGACTACGATGTGCCTTGATACAGTTTTGTGTGTGTGTGTGTGTGTGTGTGTGTGTGTATGTGTGTGTGTGTGTGTGTGTGTGTTGCGTGTCTGTTCTGCTTGGCATTTGTTCAAATTCTGAAATCTGTGAGTTGATAGATGCCTTAAAAATTGGAAAATTTTGATCCATTTATTCAATTACTTTGTTCCATTATTTCTTCAAATATTTTTTTTCCTAAACTCCCGCCCCCATCTCCACCCCCAAAATCTTTTTCTGAAGTTCTAATTACATTTGTGCTCCTCAAATGTCCTTCAGGTCCCTGATGGTTTGTTCATTACTTTTTAGTCATATTTTTTTCTTTGTGTACTTATTTTGGATAGATTGTATTGCTGTGTCTTCAACTTCACTGTTCTTTCTATATACTGTTTTTAATATGCTCTTAAATCTATCCAGTGTATTTTTCTTTTCAAATATTGCATTTTTCATCACAAGAAGTTACATTTTTTTAACATCTTTCATTTTTTTCTTCATCATGCTACTGTTTTGCCTGTAACTTCTTTAATATATGAAGAATATTTATAATATGTATATAAATGTAATATGTATATAAGTGTATGATATTTATAATATGCTTTGTTATTTTTCCTAAGTCGCTACTGAAAAAAAAAAAAAGAATTGGGCTGTTACATTTTATTAAGCCCTTATCTGCAGCTCCATCATCCCTGTCGTTTCTGGGTCTCTTTCTATTGATTAGTTTTTCTCATAGTAAAAATCATATTTTTCAGCCTCCTTAAATGTCTGAAAAGTTTTGACTGGACACTTGACATGGTGTGTTTTATGTTGTCCGTTGCTAAATTTTATTGTATTCCTTTAAATTGTGTTGGATTTTGCTTTAACACATAGTTAGTTGGTTACTTGGAATCAAGGCTACTTTTAAGCTTTTGTATGGTGGATCCAGACCAGCTTTGGCTGGGTCTATTTCAACTTCATTGTCAAGGTAATAATCTTCTGAGGAATCTATAGTGACCTGTGTTTTCTAAGGCTTTTCCACTCTGGCCAGTAAGAACACAAATGATCCCCAAAGTCTTTTTTTTTCCCCTAAATGCCATCTGGACATAATTCTGGCCAGATTTTAAATTTTTTTAATGTTTACTTATTTTTGAGACAGATAGAGACAGAGCATGAGAGGGGGAGGGGCAGAGAGAGAGGGAGACACAGAATCTGAAACAGGCTCCAGGCTCTGAGCTGTCAGCACAGAGCCCGACATGGGGCTCAAACCTAGGAACTGTGAGATCATGACCGGAGCCGAAGTTGGATCCTTAACCGACTGAGCCACCCAGGTGCCCCATGACCCCCAAAATCTTAAGGGCACCTCTACAGATGCTCAGAGTAACCCTCTCCCCACTTTCCCTTCTCTCTCTCTTTTAGTTATTTCCTATCTGATAATTTTTCCCATAGATCATGGCTGTTTTGACTTCTCTGAATATCAATATTTGACTCTTCGATTTAGTGACACCATAGGGTTTGTTTGGATTTGTCTTCCCTGTGGCCTCAAAGTTGCCTTTCGGTTATAAGCTGATCAAATATAAAGATCACTCTGTTTTACTTATATAAAGGATAGCAGTTCTTACCTGCCTGTACTCAGTATGAAAAAAGCGTTTTTAAATGTTTTGTCTAATTTTATTTCATTGGCAATTCAGCGTTTCTTTGAAAATTCTCCTGTTATTAGTGAAGACATTGCTTTCAATGTTTTGGCTGTATGCTTTTCTATTTCCATTAAGTAGCTATCTTAAAAAAAAAATTGGATCATCTTAAAAAAAAATTGGATCATTTATAATTTTTCTTAAGTACAAAACTTTTTAAATTGTCATTAACTTTAAATACTTATAAATTTCATTGCCTATTAATAAAAATAATACTTTATCTCTCATATTCATTTATTCTTTCAAAAAATATTTGTTTGAAAGGTCAAGAACTATGAGGTAATTTTTAAAAAATCATCTACATTTTCTTTATATGCATTTGTGAGTTTCTTTTTGTTTTTGTTTTGTTTGTGTATGTGTATGTTTACATTTTATTTTTTGAAAGTTTATTTTGAAATAAAATGTGACATATCCCTTTTTTATTCTGTTTCTCCAATGTTTTCCTTTCAGGTGGCTTAAGGATAGAGAACTTCCCTCTGCCCCACTATACTCCATATTATAAGTATTAAAAACTCTGTCTTACACTAGGCCAGACCTCAGCCTCTGCTGCCCTGGATAATGTCACCAGCACAGTGAGGAAGAGTACATTCTTATTCTTTGGGACCCACAGCTGCAACATTCTTACCTTCTCCCAAGACTTCAGACTATCCTACAATTATGGCATCTTTGTAACAAACGTTCTTTCCCATGGGTGAGAAGAAAGGCCACGTGGTCCTTTGGGTGGGCCCTTTGGGTCCCATGCTCATTCGTGACCAGCTTTCATGACCATATGGATAGAAAAAATGGGATGCCCCAGATTGGTGAATTTTAAAAAAGTCAGACCTTTTATATATGCATATCAAATGTGGTTATATACTTGGAGGCATATAAATGGATAATAATTTTGAAAAGAATAATGAGTTTTCATTTTTCTGCCTTCATTTCTTTCTTTCTCCTTCTTTCCCTTCCCTATTTCTTTCTGTCTGTCTTTCTCTTGTGTGAGTGATCTGATTCCTGATCAACTAGAATTATCCACCTGCCTCAGAGCTGGGTGAGGAAGGTAAGGTAGGGATCCTTAGCTTCATTATTCCAAATATACAAAGATACAAAGATAAAGGAATTGTTATTACAATCTTTCATCTAAAAGATATAATTTGAATACTTAGCAAGGCCATAGTCTTCAAAGCCAGGTGTTGTCAAGAATGAAAAGGGTTTCTAAATTTCTCAAATTTCCACAAACATTTAAGAGTGAGGCCTGAAAGAGCTGAATATTAATTTTGCTTTAAATCATGGGAATACAGAACTTAGAATGTGATATATAAGTCCCTTTTAGGCCAGAATGAGAGAAAGTTGACTTTGATGCTATGGAGTGTGGACAGGAGAAGTGAGAGCATTAGTGAAAGCCCTCAGTTAGACACTTTTATGATGACTTTACCTTTTATGAGCTGAAATCCTGGCTTGGGGTAAGCATTAGCAGGTTATATAGAAAGCATAAAGTACAGATGCTTTTACTCCACTTCCTGAGGAGCCCCCTGGAGGAACCATTGACAGAATGCTCCCCTGACTAATATAGTTAGGCAGAATATGAGTAGCACCCTGAGCTCTCTTTGACTTTCCTGTACAAAGGGAACGATTCACAAGTTCCTGCATGCATTTTGGGGATATGGAAAGTGCTGAGCTGAGAGCCAATGGAGTTATGACATAAACCTTACAGTTAAAGATGAGGTGACCCTAACTCCGAGAGCATAACATGAAGAGCTTGGACCATGGTTGGATGGAGGAAGTGGCTGTAATGAGAAGTATCTGTAGCCCTACCATGGGTTGAGGTAGAGTTTAATCAAATGTAAAGAGTTTCTGAGCTCTGTTGGAGCCAAGAAAACAAGTCAGACATTTACCAACCGCATTTCAGAAGACACAAGTGAATGTGCCCAGAGGCTAGATCAGACCTGACACTGCCCACATAAGATCAGCAAGAGTCTAAAGACAAACCTCCAAAGAAGCAAGCCAATGCAAGCCTCTTCCACACTACTTAATAAGCGCTCTTTCTGTCCAACCCCTGCCAACAAACACCCTGGGGAGCAGAGGTATGGGAGCAAACAGAAAGAAGGGGCACAATTATCCCCCAAACACTGAGTTACTCCAAAGATACTGAAAGGGACTGAGAGAATATGCCCCAAGATCACCTCAATCCCCAGTTATCCTGTGAGATGAAGGCTGAGAAGGCAAGATCATTTAATACATGCTGTGCATCTGAATACTAACATATACGTTTGTGTCTTTTCTACACATATTTCCTAACATATCAAGAGGCTTCTAAAGAGCATGCATAATGCCCACAATCTTTTAGTAGCAATTTGTTACCTTGTATGGAACTGCCCATGGAGACCTCACAATGCTTAGAGAGTTCCAATAGTAAATAAAGCTTTGAAGATGTTGTAGGGGATGTTTGTTGTTTGGCTATCTAGCATCCAATTGTCTTTCTTCTGGAACAACATTATATATTGGGGCATCAGTCCCTTCACACCTTAACTCAGCTCAACAAACATTCAACTTTTTTTAAATGTTTATTTATTCTTGAAAGGTGGGGGGATGAATTGGAGAGGGGCAGAGAGAGAGGGAGACACAGAATCTGAAGCAGGCTCCAGGCTCTGAGCTGTCAGCACAGAGCCTGACACGGGGTTTGAACCTAGGAACTGTGAGATCATGACTCACAGTCAGGTACTCAAGTCAGGTACTCAACCAACTGAGCCACCCAGGCGCCCCCACATTGGACTTTTTATATATTACCCCCATCACTGAGGGACCCCAAAGAAATATAAAGGGATTGAGATACTGTGATTTAGTCTCTATGGAGTGGACATGGGCACAGATAGGGAATTCCTAGGCTGGGGTTAAAATGAAAACTGAAGGAGAACTTCAATGCTTTGCAGGCTTACTTGGCATACTCAGGATAGAGTGCAAATTGAGAGCCTACGCATCAACGGATCTTTCAGGTACATTTTGTTGGCTTCCATGGCATCTTTAAAAATATTGACTCAGTTGCCAATATTTAAAATTTTAAATAAATATCAAAATTTCCGGCATTAATTAAAAAATCTGAAATGGATTTCCAGCTATGTTAGTGTAAAAGGATTTGCATATTCTCTCTACAAAATAGAAGTATAAAAATGGACAGATCTCTCAATAACAATAATTTCAGGGTTCTGTAAGTTGACCGATGGCAGACAAGTTGAGAAATATTTATTCTTGAAAAACTGCTAGGGCTTTGGATAAGAACAGTGAGAATTTGAGGCTTTCAGCCACCAGAGGGGTGGACTTAATTTGGTGGGGTAGTGGTGAGGTATGAAAATGGCAAAGGTAGAAAACAGCAGGACAAATCTGTAGCTATAAGTCCAGGGGAATGTTAAAAAAGGTCAGAAAAAATAATCAGAATCCAAAGTTGCTACAACACATTACCTGACAGCTCAGTTTTCAACCCAAAATTACAATACATGCACAGAAACAAGAAAAAGTGATTCATATTCAAGGGGGAAAAAAATCTGTGTGTGTGTGTGTGTGTGTGTGTGTGTACATGTACCCTGTTCTCTTAATTTCTCTAAAAACACATAAGGTTTAAAATAATAACACTGCATCATTGGCTTTATAACACATATAGACTAACATTAAGAGCAAAAGAAAAGGATGAGGAAAGGAAGATGTATTACAGAAAAAAAAAAAAAAAACAACACTATATTTTCCCAGAATTAAGTCCGTATTAATCTGAAGCAGGTGGTAAGTTAAAGAGTCATGTTATACAGAGCAACTGCTAAGAAAAACTCCTTTTGTTTTTTAACGTTTATTTACTTTTGAGACAGAGAGAGACAGGGCATGAACAGGGGAGGGTCAGAGAGAGAGGGAGACACAGAATCTGAAGCAGGCTCCAGGCTCTGAGCTGTCAGCACAGAGCCCGACGCGGGGCTCGAACTCACGAGCCGTGAGATCATGACCTGAGCTGAAGTCGGACACTTACCCGACTGAGCCACCCAGGCGCCCCGAAAAACTCCTTTAAAAAAGCTGAAATATAACAGAGGAATTAGCCCAGTATAAAAAAAAAAAATTAACACAAATGTAAACAAGTGAAGGAAGAGCAGAGGGGGGAAAAAGACATGAGGCACCTAGAAAGCAAATAGCAAAGTGGCAGACGTGAATTCAGATTGTTGGCACCTTGCGGTTTTGCTGGACATGAGGTATGAGAGATGACGGAAGTGGCAGAGATTGCGGCCAACCGGAAAGTGAAGGAGTGGGCTGGACAGCAGCTCCCTCTAGACGGGGTACGTGTTTTCCATCTTTCCACAGTGTCTATTACTCTCAGTTACAGTATACGCTTCACTCAATTTTCTGTCTGCTTGATGACAAACCATGGCTCCTCCACCCCCGAGAGGCAAGCATCCCTTCCGGACCCCACAGGCTCTCCTTTTATAGATGCGTTTTCAATGGCAGCTCTCAAACCTTTCCAGGAATTAAGTGTAACTCATGCATTATTTTTTAAACATTTTTAAATGTTTATTCATTTTTGAGAGAGAGAGAGAAAGAGAGAGAGAGTGAATGGGGGAGAGACAGAGAGAGAGGGAGACACAGAATCTGAAGCAGGCTCCAGGATCTGAGCTGTCAGCACAGAGCCTGACGCAGGGCTGGAACTCAAGGACCGAGAGAAACTCAAGGACCGAGAGACACTTAAGAAACTGAGCCACCCAGGTGCCCCTAAATCATGCATTATTTATGTGGAAATTAAATTGCTTTATTCTGTTAGGGATGTCAGTTGAGTGATTTAAATATGGAAAGGATACACTTACTTTTTTATTATTTTTTATTTTATTTATTTATTTATTTATTTTTTTAATTTTTTTTTTCAACGTTTTTTATTTATTTTTGGGACAGAGAGAGACAGAGCATGAACGGGGGAGGGGCAGAGAGAGAGGGAGACACAGAATCGGAAACAGGCTCCAGGCTCCGAGCCATCAGCCCAGAGCCTGACGCGGGGCTCGAACTCACGGACCGCGAGATCGTGACCTGGCTGAAGTCGGACGCTTAACCAACTGCGCCACCCAGGCGCCCCTTTTTTATTTTTTTATTTTTTGAGACAGCATGAGTGGGGGAGGGGCAAAGAGAGAGTGAGAGAGCGGGGGACAGAGGATCCGAAGCTGGCTCTATGCTGACAGCAGAGAGCCCCATGTAGGGCTCAAACTCATGAACCACGAGATCATGACCTGAACCAAAGTCAGATACTTAACCGACTGAGCCACCCAGGCAGCCCTAAACATGGAAAGAATACATTTAAACTTTTATGTAAGTTGGGGAAATATTAACATTTTGTTGGCATTTGGAAATAATGATGTAGTTTTATGGTATTATTTGTAATACCAGTTTATAAACGAGGAAGCCGACTCAGAGGTCCTGCAATCTATCTGGACAAGGTCACATAGTTATCCAAGCTTCTCCCAGAGAGTGTATTTTTGTGCTTACAAAAAAGAAAGAGAAAGGATGTCATACAAAATCTTAATAATAAGTTAACACTATGGAAAACATTTTTTTCCACGTCTTACAAAGATGAAAGAGCCATGTAGTTTTTTAGACCGGGCTAGATGTCTTTGGTGTTTTACTGGAGAATTGGAGAAAGCTGGAGAAGGTGTGGGGCAGCTGGTAAAAGAATTACTCTACAGCATATTTCCGTTTCTAAAAGCCAAGAAGAGCTGTTCCTCAATGTTGAGAAGTCACAGTTCAAACATAGATAAGTCAGTTTTATCTGGTGTTTTGGTCTTATCTGTGTCTCAAGTTTCAGGCAGCAAGGGAGAAACGTTTACGTATGTCTGTAGAGTAAAACTTAAGGAATCTCATAAAATCTTAAACTCTCATCTTTACTGTTATACTAGATTAGAGTCTTCAATCATTAAAGCAAAGTGGTTTAGGACCAAGGATGAAACATTCAATACTATTTTTTTTAAGTTTATATATTTATTTTGAGAGAGAGAGAGAGAGAGAGAGAGAGAGAGAGAGGGAGAGAGAGAGAGAGAGAGAGAGAGAACGAACCAGCTGGGGAGGGGCAGGGGTGGGGGGCACAGGATCCAAAATGGGCCCAGAGAGCTCAATGCAGGGCTTGAACTCACAAACCGTGAGCTCATGACCTGAGACATTTAATCGACTGAGCCACCTAGGGGCCCCGAAACGTTCGTATTAACCTTGGCCTAACCAAGAAAGTTGTGTTGCAGATTTATGTTTCGTGGTTCTGTTGTACTTAGGAGTGTAAAGCCATCTCTCAGACTATTTGGAATATAAACAAGACTGAGGCAAATCTTTGCTACAGATATCGTGATGTCTGTAGCTAAATAATCTGAGTGGCATACTTGATCAATTCTTATTCGTTTGATTTCACAATTTCAATCAGACTTTTATAGTTACCCATAGATGTTCTGACTGGCACAGGAGAGGCCTGAGCAATGTCAGAGGCCACATCCTGGTGGCCTGTTTGCCGGGCCCACCCTGCAGATGTGTTACATTTTGTTTGGCCTTTCAAGTGTTTAAAGAAATTGTTTTTCTGAGTTTTGTAGACAAAGTTTTGCAATCTGGAGAACTCACACAAACGTCTAAATTTCCTGTTTCTCTTGAGAAATCTATCTGGCCACAATGGGCACACAATCCTGCTGAGTAAATGCCTCACCCCTATAACAGGGCACACGGTTCACCCACAGTGGGGCTGCCTCTCTTATTTAGGGCATTTGAGTTGGTGACTGCAGACTATGCTGACGGGTCCCATGGGCGAAGCCTTCAAAGTGATGCTACAGTGAAGACACTGATTCCATGTGTTTTGTTAGGTTCAAAGCCACTTTGGACGTCTCTGTTCAGTTTCTTTTAGATTTGATACTCATTTGACCAGTCTCCGTGGCACAGATCTTTGTCCTTGAATCTGATTTTTGGAAGCAGTTAAAGGAAAATTTGGAGCCAAGTTTGGGGTAAAAAATATGTGTGAGTATGAAATAGTGAAAACCTGTTTCTCTTGGGTGGTTTGTAAAGCTGACTCAAAGGTAATTAAAAAAAAAAAGAGCTCAATAATGTTTTGAGGGATGGCTTTTACTTCTTCCAGATGTCAGTTACCTTCCCACTAAACTTTCAAAATATCCTATTTGTGACTCTATGATGCACCTATGACTTGGGTTTTATATTATTTTGTTTATTTTCTTTACCTACTTCGACCAGACTGAGAGCTATTTGATAAATATGTACTTTTATTCATCTTCGATATGGTATATATAGTTGGAGGTGAAAAGATTGAGTTGAAAAATTCATTAATGAATGAATGAATGAATGGAGTCAATATAAACAGAAAGCACCCTAAATTGACCATCTTAATGTTTATTTATTTTTGAGAAAGGGAATTTGAGCAGAGGAGGGTCAGAGAGAGAGAGAGAGAGAGAGAGAGAGAGACAGAATCTGAAGTAGGCTCCAGGCTCTGAGCTGTCAGCACAGAGCCCCAGGGACTCAACTCAGGAGATCAAGGCCTGAGCTGAAGTCTGACTCAACCCAGGGAGCCACCCAGGCGCCCCCTAAATTGACTACTTTAAAGGGAACAACACATACTTTATATCTATTAAATATCCATGAATTGCCTACATTCGTGTAACCAAAGTGGATTGAAAATGGATTGGTTTTTTACTGTATAACTTTCTTTGGACACTGAACTCAGTCCCTGGCATTGCAAGGCAGTTGAAAGTCACCGGTTTCACCTTGACAGAGAAGAATCACTTCGCTACACACGTGTGGTTTTTCCAACTGATGAGCCAGGAAATGTAAAAGTTGTAGAATCAAAGGCGAATCAAAACCCATCAAGAATTATAGCCCACCGTTCGTGTCCTAGTTCAAAAATAAGGTTTCAAAGTATTTCAGACTGTGTTAAAATGTTCAATATTGCTAACCAAGTATCAGGGTCAATTTCAGAATAAGGCAGCATGGGCATTTTGAAACCTTCAACACAGAAAGTCTAAAGGAACTAGTAAGTAAATATATTAAAGCCGGATCAGCGATAAAAACCCAGAAACAACACAACACCGTGAAAAACTAAGTATCCATTATATATGAGCACTTTTGTTAACTAGACATGTTAAGGTTGGCTATTCCTGTCTCAGAGTAGAGTCGTAGTGGGTAGCAGGGCTTTGAGGGAATCCTCGCTCGCTTCTACGCAGGAGAAAAAGGTGGCCCTGTCCCACCCTCGACCCTCCAGCCGATTTGCACGTCCATGTAGAAACACAGGTCGGCCCGACTCCACTCCCCCGGCGTTAAGAAGCGGCACCAGCCTGGGCTGCATCCTTCTCCTCCTCCCGCTCTATTTTGGGGCCCTATGATCTCATGCCCTCTGCAGACCACATTCGGCAATTCCAGTCCAGGGCGATTGCTGCAAGTGTTCGGAAGGTGCCCGGGGCGCGGCGAGGGGAAAGCTCTGGGGGAAGTTAAAGACGCGCCCACGTAAAGGACCCAAAATAACCGACACGCAGAGTGCCCGAAATCAGACAGGAAGCCAAATAATCCGGGGCGTTGAGTTGCTTTCCCCTCACTTCTAGCGCTGGGCGGCTGGCGCGGCGCCAAGGGTCTGGCGGCGAGGGGCGGGCGCGGCGGCGGGCGGGGCGGGGCCGGCGCGGAGCCTATTAAAGGCGCAGCGAGGTGGCGGGGCCGAAGCGCCGGGGGCCACGATGGAGCGCGGCGGCGGCTCGGGGGGCGGGAGCAGCGGCGGCGAGGGCGGCCACGGTTCCCGGGAGGGCCCGGCGGGGAACGGCCACGACCCGAGCCACGGCCGCGCGGCTCAGGCACCCGGGGAAGGGCAGGCGGCCGCGTCCTTACTGGCCCCCATGGACCTGGGGGAGGAGCCGCTGGAGAAGGCGGCGCACGCCCGCACGGCCAAGGACCCCAACACCTACAAGGTGCTCTCGCTGGTAGGTCCGCGGCCCGGCGCCCGGGAGGGCGGGGAGGGCGGCGCCCGGCTCCTCCGCTCCGCGCGCGGTCAGCACCCGGGGCCCGGAGAGAGGCAGCGTTTCTGCCGCTCCTCTTCGCCTGCACGCGCTCCGCACTGTTCTTCTCTTTACCCCGGGGGAGTAGGTCACGTTCACGTGTGCCACCGATGCTTCTAAGGGCCTGCTTAGGAAATCACAGTGTTCATAGTGTGATCTTTGGAGATACCACCTCGCCCCCCCACCCCTCCCCATGAGAGTACGAAGTTTTTAGAAGGGAAAAATGACCAGCCCGCCAGCCCGAAAGTTGTCGGTCTTAGGAAGGACCAACTTTTTTTTTTTTTTTTTTTTTTTGCGACTGCAGTATTGATGACTTTCTTTGCATTAACTAATTTCACTTGAAAAGATTTAACAGAGCTCTTCAAGTTTTGTCAGGAACTTTAGGAAAAACCTTTTCTCTTAGCTCTACTGAGGAATTTCCTTGCAGCTGTTCAGAAATTCATCAATATTCATGTTATGCGAATGTGAAGAAACGTTTACCATTCTTTGTCTACTCTTTTAACCGTAGGTTACACGGTTTTTGTTGCTAACAAAAGTAGCCATTATTCCTCTGCTATTTGTTAGGACAGTTGCAAGATCCACAGTCACTTTTATAAAGTATTGGGGGAGAGGGTGGGAATTCATTCTAGATGGATGGTAGGAAGTGCTGGATGGAGCCAGAGCCTGGGTTCCTGGTTTAGTTGGTAGTTGCTAAGGCCTTGTATAACTCTCCCAAACCTCAGTTTCTTATTTGGTGCAATGAGGACATCGTCTTCATTGCCCACTGCATAGAATTATTGTGGGGATCCAACGGGAACAACGTCTGTGGGGAAGTAAATTGAAACTTGCAAGGAGCCATAATTTTTATTGTATTATATGGAAGTAACATTATCACTTGCTATGATTGAACAATGCTGTGTAGAGAATATCTTTTCTAATGTATGAAATCTACTTTCCTTTCATAAGCATTTCCATTTTCACTATGTTTTAGGTTTCATGGAGAGGTTATAATGCTTTGAGGAACCAACATTCCTAAAAAGATGGTGTCATATGCTTAGTACTTAGAAGTTAAGCCTAAGATTGGAAGGGTTGCAAACCACATAATGTTTGTATCTCAACATATATTTTTGCATCATATATCACTGTTTGAGTCTAGAACACGTGTTATTGATGAGAACCTAGGTTTTATCTATTGAGTACCTTTTTTTCTTTCTGTTAATGTGAGACTTTTGTTTCTAGAACATGATCACTTAAATGATTTAGTATCACTATTTTCACGTGCTTAGCCCACTACAAGTTATCCAATAATTGTACATTGTGCGCAACTCTAATGTGAAATCATTTCTAAATGCCTGTAGTCTTGAAAGGTTGCTAAATTGCCAATTGCTATATTCAGTTTTTAAATCTTTCCTACTCATTTACTTATAGATCCACAATAGGTATAAGCAAAGTCCTATTTTTGAAACACGCATTTCAGTCTATGACACGTGCAATCAGCTAAACAGCATTCCATTGTGCTCTGATGTTGCACCTCTAGGGATTTTAACAGTTGACGTCAAAGAGTTCTGGAACATGTCTTCTAGAAAGGAGCTGCACTTATGGGGTTCCTTTTTTCCAGTTAAACATCAACACACTTTTCATAAACTTGGAGAAATGGACTAATTGCATCTGGTGTTGGGATTACTAGAGGCCAATCACTGATATGGTCCTCAGCCTCATGGTTTTTATCTAGCAGGATAATCACAAGAGCTGCCTTCCAGAGAATAATCAGTGGCAACTCTCGCATTTTTCTGAACATACTTTGGCTAAGCTTAAATGATGCAGTAAAGAAGGAAAGATCCTGCTCTACCCTCCCTTCTCTTTAGGTATGGTGTTTGATCCCAGGGAAAGAATTGCAGTCTCTGGTGGCTTTTGGCCCTGGGCCCTGGAAAGGCACTCAGCCAGACTGTGGAAAACTAAGAGGGCAAATACAAGTATTATTCTCTATATGCTTCAGTAGATATGTTAAATACTGAATGCCTTTCCCTGGTTCCAAATTAAATTTTGAACTGAAATTTTGACTTCAACTGAAGTCGTACTTGAAGATTTGAAAAAAAATTCTTGTTCCTGGTATTTTAAAGGGCAGAAAACTTTCTTCAAAAAAAAAAAAGTTATTTATTGTGAGGGGGGAGGGGCAGAGAGAGATTGGGGAGAAGGGAGAGAGAATCCCAAGCAGGCTCTACACTGTCTGCACAGAGCCTGACACAGGGCTCAATCTCACAAACCATGAGGTCATGACCTGAGCAGAAATCAAGAGCCGATGCTTAACTGACTGAGTCACCGAGGCACCCCAAGGGCAGAAAACTTTCAGCCACAATGCAGTACATTTTTCCATTGTCCAGTGAGTTCCTCTACAGCATTACTTTGTGTTTCTGGCCTTCTGCTGTGCTTATGAATACATACACCTGCGTATGTGTACAGGGCTGTATGTATGGGTGGTAGTTATGGGGGACTACTTTCACCTTTCAGTGAAAGAGTTCTTTGTAAGTGGCCGTGGTTGCCCTTGTTTATCAGAAGTTTGGGTGTGAAAATTATTACTTTGTTTAGCTTTTCTCCCCTTTTTACAACGCATTGTCTTATCTCTAAAGTACAATGTGGAGAACAATCAAGATGGTTCTCTGCTCTTAATCAGATTTGGACTTGACATTATTCTTTCCTTTGTAAAATTTAACATCCGGCCAGCCATGGTTTCGCATATTTCAACATGACCAGAGCATCTTAGAGGTCAGAGAAGGCTCCTGTTTGCCTCTTATGGTTTTTGTGTCGCACGTTGTGATAAAATGCATCACGGATTTCTAGGAGCCAAGTAAGATGATTGTGTTTACTACTGGACCTAAGAAGGTGCCTTACACTCAATGTTGGCTTTTGGTTGAATGAGTGAATGCGCTGCATTTTTGCTTAGACCAAGTGACACTTTACCTTGGCAAAGGGCAAGATGGGAAGACAGAATATACATCCACAGACCCACATGACCAATTGAAGGTCAGGAGTCTCAGGAATCGAAATATAGATGCACTAGTAGGTACGGCTCTTGGGTATAAATTCAGGGATAAGATCAAAACTGGAATATCATTCCATTAGGGCGTTGGGAGATGGAAGAGGCAGTGAATGAACTATGAACCAGTTTCCAGCCAAGGCCAACCTTAGGACAGGCCAGACAAGGCCCCTGTGATCACTTGCATTCAGAATCAGGATCTCCCTACTGGGCATTCTCTCAGGTTCAAATGACCCAAGTGTGGCCATCTGGCATGCATAAGGTAGGTCATCCTGCAGGTACAAAGGAAAGTCTCCTCCACTTGTATCGAGGCCTCTTCTGTTTTGGTGACTTTGCTATCATACCCCAAATTCAGTCTTTGTGGCTTTTGTGGGGTATTGTTTTCTCCAGCATTGCTTTCTATTACTTCCTTTCTTCTGCTTTGGGTCATATTCTGGTCTCTCTCTGTCACCATTGATACCTCACCTATTTTCGCTCCATGGATACACAGCCATCCTGTCAACATTTTCTTTTTTCCCATCTATTCCACTTGTTCGGTTAACTCTGGACACTCAGTGTTGCTGTCCCCCACCCCCATTATTTCCTAATGGCTAGTGGCTGTGTTAAGAGACCTTGTACATTGTGTATAATACAGAACTGAGGACCATTGGCTCATAATATTTATAGAAATTCTTACCATCTTCTCATCTTCCTCCAGCTAGCTTTTTTCTCAGATACTAATATTAAAGGTAAATGAAAATAGTTTTATATTCGGTTTGAGTTTGATAAATTCCACTGCAAAGTATCTGTGTGACTTGTAACTCATAGCAAATGTATTTCATCTGTGTTTATGGGCTTTTTGGACAAGCTAGAGAACTTAATTATGATTCATAATTGGGGGGGTAGGGAGAGAGACATTTCATGTTTCAAACAACTTAGGAACAAATAAGCTTTTGGAATACAATTTGTAATTAGAGAACTACCTTGGTTAAAATAAACATGCCTTTATCTACCATGAAACCTTTTAGCAAACGAGTTCAAGGCAGAGCATAGATTACTCTTTTAAGCCTAACAAGAACTGATATTCAGAAAACTGGCTCAAAATAAAAATCCTTTGACATCAAATCAAATCTAAGTGATGTATTTACCACGGAAAGTAAATACATTAATATATTTGAAAGGGCTTTTCTAAAGTGACCAGAATGTCCAGCTAAATATTAACTAGAACACTCTGTTTCCTGAGTATTTTAGTTATCTGAGGTTTAATTATAAGAATTAAGATAACATCTATAATAATCTTTATTTTATCCTCGCTCACTTTTAGATGTTAGAATAAGATTTGGTGGAAATGTAGGTGGTAAAAGTTTATCATTCACAAAGCACTTTGCAGTTTTAGAAAACATTTTCCCAGATAATTGATCCTCAACGCGTCAGCAACTCTGAAACAGTAAAGTATGGTGACAATTAATCCTACTTGATAGATTAGGAAACTGAGGCTCACAGGCATGCAGTCAGGTTTCTCAAACAGCAGAGTGCTTAGGAAACAGCCCAAAACTGTTAAGGACAACAGATTGCTGGGCTCCAATCCCAGTGGTTATGGTTCAGAAAGCTTGAAATTGTTATGGACTAAATGTCTGTGTCCTTCCCACATTCATATGGTGAAGTCATAAGCCCCCAATATAATGATATTTGGAAGTGGGGTCTTTGGGAGTTGATTAGACTCAGATGAGGTTGTGAGGGTAGGCTGTCATGATGGGATTAGTAGCTGTACAGGAAGGGGAAGAGAGAGGAGAGCTGAGCCGGCTCCCTCCCTTCCCTCCCTTCCTTCCCCCATGCCCATCTGACACTGAGGAAAGGTCCCGTGAAGACACAGTGAAAAAAAGAAGCCAGAAAGAAGAGAGTCTTCACCAGAAAGCAGTTTGGCTAGCATCCTGATCTTGGACTTGCCAGCCTCTAGACCTGTGAGAAATTTCTGTTAAATTACCCAGTCTATGACATTTTGTTACAGCAGTTTGAGTGGCACTAAGAAAGGAATGGACCCAAAGAATCTTGCATAATTATGACATGTACCTTAAGTTATTCAGGTGTAGTTGGTGTATTTATTCTATTTCTAGAAAGAGTAGGCTAAATTTATAGGCGAAAGTCATCTGCCATCTGTAAGTAGAAAACTATGCAAGGACTTTTAACTACAGATTTTTATTCTGTATTAATGGCAAATGGCATCCCATTCATATGCCTTTTTATCAGTGTGATGTCAATAATCACATGTTATTCTGAACTTCCAATGTATACAAATTTTGAGGAAAACGATTTTCATCTTCTTAATTTGAGTTTCTTTCTTTCTTTCTTTCTTTCTTTCTTTCTTTCTTTCTTTCTTTTAGTTTATTTGTTTTGGGAGAGAGAGAGAGCATGAGAGGGGCAGAGAGAGAGAGATGGAGAGAGAGAGAGAGAGAGAGAGAGAGAGAGAGAGAAAATCCCAAGCAGGCTCTACACTGTCAGTGTAGAGGGAGATATGGGGCGGGAACTCAAGCCGTGAGCCGAAATCAAGAATCGGATGCTTAACCTACTGAGCCACCCAGGCACCCTTGAGTTTCCTTTTTTTTTTTTTTAATTTTTTTTTTTTTAATGTTTATTTATTTTTGAGACAGAGAGAGACAGAGCATGAACGGGGGAGGGTCAGAGAGAGAGGGAGACACAGAATCGGAAACAGGCTCCAGGCTCTGAGCGGTCAGCACAGAGCCCGACGTGGGGCTCGAACTCACAGACCGCGAGATCGTGACCTGAGCCGAAGTCGGACGCTTAACCGACTGAGCCACCCAGGCGCCCCTTGAGTTTCCTTTTTAATACATTTTTAAATGTACCAGAATAGGAAAATAGAGTCATGATAGAAAGTCATTGTGAAGGGAGTACATTTTCACAAGCATGTCTCATTTGTGGATCGATCGTTTTTCTCCCCATATCATAGGATTTTACACAGATTTAAGGTGGCAAACATTCTATCACAGGCATGGTCTGAGATCCTCGAAGAGCATTCTAGCTTGGTTTTCAGGAAGTATTTCAGAGAAAAGTACCTTGTTTCTAAAGCTGATTTCTTTCCCTTGAAACGCTTTTTGACATTAGTAAGCGTCTGGGGCCTACGGTCTGTCGTGGAGAGAGAAATGGAAAGCAACTCAAGTAGTTTTTTATGATGCTGTTGTGCAGCAAAAGAAAATACAGCCGTCGTTATGACATTTTTCCAGATAGAGTCTCTGTTGCTCCAGAGTACCTTTATTTTGAATAGATATGTTTCTAAGCAAAAGACAACACAAGTAGAACAAAGTTTCAAGAGCCCACATCCACATAGTTTAGACCGCAGCCCTCAACCTGCAGTGGGTGGGTCCCTGGGTGGCCAGGGGGCCATGGATTGCAAACGATTTTAGCGACAGTAGTCAGATGTCGCCTGCCCTTTTCACTGTGCTGACCTTGACCCTGAGGGCATGAAGGCAGTGGCAGGGACCACTGCTGTCGCCTTAGCAGGGATCAAGGCAATGGGTCGCACCAGCAGCTGCAGGTGGTCCTGCACTTGCGACTAAAACACAAAGAAGTCAGTTTCACTTAAAAGAATGTACTGGGTGAGGCGGTAAAAATGTCCTTGATGAAGCAGATTTTATTAAAGCTCAGCCATAAACTACCTACCTTTTTAATAGGTGGGAAATTGGAAGTACGCACTGCCGCGTCTGAAGTGCTTTTGTTTTCTGGAGGGGAAACTCTGTGATTGAGTTGTGAGCTGGACTGGTTGCTTTTTTTTTTTTTTTCCTGGAACACCAGTTTTCGTTTTTATTTGAAAGAATGGCCGACACGCACTGGTTATTCGGAGTTAGTATTTGGCCCACATTTTCTCAAAATGAATAATGTTAGCTTGTCACTTGAAGGAAAACAAATTAAGGTACCTGTTGCCTATGGTAAAAATCCAGTCTTTTCAGTAAAAATCAGAATTTTGGGGAACTTGTACCTGTTATTGTATGATTGGTAGCTTCCCAACTTTTAAAGACTTTTCTGAAGAAATTGATGAAGATAGTAAGAAGTTCGACTTTTTTTTTTCCCATAAGGTATGATGACTTGTGTCAACATTTGAAAGAACTACGTAACTCAGTGAACCAGTATTTTCCAAGGGACCAATGGATGATTTACAAAACTAGGAATGGGTGTAAGTTTCATTCAAAGGGCAAGAGAGATTAATGGATTTGAATGTAACAGTATTGAACGTTCGATAATATTGTTTCAAGTTTGTGTCCTGAATACGCGGTCATTTTTCTTGTGGTTATTGATAAGCTTTAGTGTGACTGAATTTTTTATTTTTCCTTACTCAGGAGACATTCACATCCTTGCTACTCAAGGTGTGGTCTGCAGACCTCAGCCTCACCTCCTTGGCACCTGTACAAAATGCAGAATTTTGGGCCCCACCCCCCCCAGACCTTCCAAACCAGAATCTCTGTTTTTGCAGATCCCCAGGGATTCGTCTACACGTTCATGTTTGAGGAGCAGCACTCCTTAAGGATCATGAACTGGTAGAGAAGGCACACCAGCCTGAATTTCTTTAGCTGGGGCTGCTAATTAGCCTTTGTTCTTCCACAGACCTCATACATGATGCTACAATTAAAAAAAAAAAAAATCCTGACTGTTCCTTAAAGACCTCAACTGTGTTGGCTTTGGCTTGAAATGGCGCTGCTGCTGGTTGCATTTGGCCCCTTTCTTTCCTTGGACCTCAGAGGCGCCTTGCTTAAAGGTGCCCATTCATTGCTCTCGTTGCGTGTACAGGACATGACATACACTGTCTCTTCCCTCCCATCACGTGTGCAGTTTCCATGTGGCAGGAGCTGACCTGCACTCTCATTTGTTTCTTGTACTTTAACTGCCTTTTCCTCACTCTGTCCTGGCTTGTCCTTTAATTGCTCTTCATTGCTCTCAGCTGTGCCAGCTTCTGCCTTTGCTGTGACCTGATAATATTTGGATGTTCCTTCCAATTCAAACATCCATCTGAATACCCAGCGGGTTTCACTTTTACATCACACCATCAATAGAACTCTTCAGTTCAGACTTTCCACTGCCAGTACCTTCTCAACGATCAACAATATACTTGACACAAAACCAAAACAAAGAAATCTTGGACCAGGGCATTTTCAGGTGGCATTGAGTCAGGTGAAGTGTCCTTGGTGCAGAGTTTATTCCATAATATTTCATCATCCAAACACATAGGCTTCCTATAGAGAGCCATCCAGCATCACTTAGATTAGAATCTCCTGGAAACTAGGAAACAGGTGAATGGAGTCTATTCAGGTGGGAAGGGTGTGGGTTAGGAGCATTATGAATAGACCATGTTGTTCTTGTCTCTCTTTGAATTAAGAAATAAGTACAGAACAACTCTACATGTACACTAAAATACCTTACTGATCAGCTCAAAAGAAGTAAATGTGAGGAATGTTGCCATATAAAAGTATTTATACATTGGTCATCTCTTGGAAAGTGTTTTTTGGTAAAAAAAAAAAAATGTTTACTTATTTTGAGAGAGAGAGAGAGGTTGTGAGGGAGGGGTGGACAAAGAGGGTGACGGAGAATCCCAAGCAGGCTCCATGCTGTTAGCACAGAGCCAAATGCAGGGCTCAAACTCAAACCGTGAGATCATGACCTGAGCTGCAGGCAAGAGTCGGACGCCTAACTGACTGAGCCACTCAGGCATCCCAGGTCTGGAAGCTTTTAAAGGAAAAGGGGGCATTGATTTTTCTGGGATGACTCAAGCAAGTTTTAAGAGACAGGGGTCATGTAAAGAGCCTGAAACTTGGAGTTATAGGAAGTAGTTGCTGTGCGACCTTTGAACATTTGCTCTGCTTCTCTGACTTTCAGTTTCTTTGACCATGATACAAGGGGTTTGGAGTTGGCTGGCTTTCTTCTAGGTCTAAAATCTTTGTATAGAGAGCTTATAATTTTCCCCTCGTTATAAAAATACTTCATATTACAGGTGATGTAAAGTTCAGAAAATGTGAAAAAGTGTAAGAAAATAAAGATTGCGTTCTTTTTATCTGCTGTTAATCTTTCTTTTTAACCTCAGGAGTTTTCCATGTGTGCATTTCACTTCCTTTTCTAACAAAAATGAGATCACCTTACAGATACTGTTCCATTTCTTTTCATTTGTATTCTACCACGAGATTTTGTCAGTGCTAGACAGTTTTTCAGCCTTTCAAGAATAGGATTTCAAGACTTTTATTTTACTAGTTCATGGGGTAAACTTTGGAGGCGTCTCTACTCATACCTTAGTCCCCAGTAATCAAAACAAATTTTTTTAGAACACATTTTTTGTTTTATTCGTTCATTCATTCATTCATTCATTCAGATTTTTTTTAGAACACAGTTTTTGTTTTATTCATTGCTCAGCTTTACCTCCACTGCTCAGGCTTCTTTCTTATGGTTCAGTTGTTAGTTTTCCTAAACATAATACATGAGGGGAAGTGTGTGCCCCTAAACTCAGCCTTCTTTTTGCCTGTTTCTCACTGCTTGAGTACCAGTGTTACCACTTGGGGACTGGGCGTTTCAGCTTCATCCAGTCACAGCAGTCCGGGAGGTCTGTGATGTATATGTGTGGCCATGGGTCAGGCGGTATTTGTCAAGCACTTAAAGTAGACCTTTGTGCATGGTAAGAGCTCTGGAGGTGTTTGGCGAATTTATACATGCCTTTATGGAGTTGACTCTTTGTCAAACTCGATGTGAAGCACTTTTTCTCCTTTGATTGGCAAAGTTGTACGATGTAAGAGGGAGCACACGTGATGGCTGGTAAGTCCGGTCTGGGACCCACCTGTTAGGGGGACTCTGTGTCCTTTCTGTAAGATGGGACATGTGTACGTTATATGCCTAATTTGGATTCAGATGTTCGAAGACTCAGCTTGTTTTCAACTTCTGTTCTTATGCTACTGGGCCAGTTGAGAGAGTCAGACGGGGTCTCAGGATGTGTGCCCCCCAGTGTCCCAGCTCTGCTGAAACATACCTTCTATTATCGTCGGCTCAGATTTGTACTGTTTTCCAAATACACTTTGTGTTAATGATTTCTGTTTTCTACCCCAGGAATGATTTTTTTTTTCTTTTACCTCCCTATTTCTTACCTGACGCCAGATACTCCCTGGGATCCAACTCAGCTTCCCCTGTCACGGGAAACATTCCTTAGCTGCTCTTTGTCTCAATATCCCCCGTCCCTGAAGGTCTCAGTTGCTACTTTATCACAGAGAGGTCATCGAGCTTAGTGGTTAAGGGCCAGACTGCTGGAATTGAAACCTGTCTTTCCAGTAAGTACTGTGTGCCCTTGGGCAAGTCCTTTAACTTCTCTGTGCCCCAGTTTCCTCATCTGTAAAATGGGGATAATAACAGTAGCTAGCTACCTCAGAGGTTTGTTTTAAGGGTTAAATGAATTAACATATGTACACTAATGAGTAAAGTACCTGAGACAGTATAGATGCTAGATTAGGGTTTATTGTTATTGCTGAGGTTGATAACTTACTAAATAAATATTTAGAGTTCCTACTGTGTGAGCAATCTTGTGTAAGAAGCTGGGGGCCAAATGGAGGCTAGGGGAAGGGAAAGACTTCCTCCCTGTTCTCATGGTCCACCCCCACAGGACCAGAGAGTTATCAAAGAATCCTACAAGACTGTCTCATGTTGACGCAGTGATATGTGCTGTCTAGAAGCTAGGGGGGCCCTGAGGGAGAGTCCTGAGGGGGAGGGGACCTAGTCACAGAGGTCGAATGTGTCCTGGGGGAAGTGACCGGTGACCCAAGAGGATTCTGCTGTACACAGGCCCTGGGAGAGCCAGGAGTAGTGTCCATTCCCGAATTGGAAGGAGACCAGGCTAGGTGGTGTGCACAGGTGTGTGATGGGTGATGAGGCTGGAAAGGGGGTCTGGGGCCAGGTCCAGGCTGGGCCTTGCAGACAGACTATTGGACAGATTTTGCTTTTTAAGAGCAATTGGACATCACTGAACTGTTTTCCTGTCTGTTTTTGTTTCTATTTTCATTCTTAATGACAAAATCTGATTTACGTTTTGGAAAGACCATTTTAGTTTCAATGGTAGGAACAAAATTAAAAAGGATGGCTGCTGAGGAAAGTTCGCTTTTACTCTCTTTTTACTTGGCCGTTTCATAACTGCTTTCTCTTTTCCTGCTAGATGTAAGTTCCGCATGTAGCTATTTAAGTTAAAATTTATATCAACTAAAGTCCTATGAAATAAAAAGGAACTCAGGTTTTCAGTCACGTCAGCCACTTTTCAAGTGCCCAGTGGTGAAGCTACCAAAGGGGGCAATTCAGGCAAATGCCACAGTAGCGTCTTAAAAACTTCTGTGCTAGGACTTGAGGGTTGTAATATTACAGGTTTTGTTGTTGGGTTTTTGTTTGTTTGTTTGTTTTGTTTTTACTTTTATAGTTCTTCCAGCAAGTAATAATGAAAATGTATATGGAACAGATGTTCTTTGTTCAAGAAACATTTGTTAGAACAAAATAAATTGCTCAAAAGGCTTAATTTTGTGATTGTTCATACAAATGTAATTTTAAGATTTTTTTTTCCCAAATGAATGAGTGTAATGAAGTTGACTTAAGCCTAAATATACACATTAAAAGGTGACACATTTCTAAAATTATGTTCCCTCCTAAATTATAAGCCCTTGTATTCCCTTGTAATTTTTAAGTTCTGTCTTTAAGTCTCCACTGTAATTGTGACCGAGTAACTATTGTGTCTCTACTGAAAGTAAGTGGTCGTTTGTTATCTCCCTGTTATCCCGTTTTCTGTCCTTGGGGAGAATTACCAGGAATCCTCTGGATAGTTTTTTTTTGCTGTTTATTTCCCTCCGGGCCCATCTTTCAAGAATAAATGTAAGGTACTCTTCTGATCATTATGTTCCAAAATTTATTTTGGAAAAAACGCAGGAACAAATCACATAAACCTAACTGAGCACAATGTCCTGTCTCCACCTTTTGTGTTTTATCTCTGATCTACCATCTGTGAAGGCAAGATACCTGCCTAGGCAAGAAAAACAGTGTACCTTGGATAAAATCCATAGTTCCTTACCTTTTAGTCCATCTGTTTTGTCCACAGCCTGAGGGTATGTCTTATACCATAAAGGAGCTGCTTTTCCCTCTTTTTTCTGTCTCATGAGCTTAACAGACTTAAAATTTTTTTGTTCTAAAATCATTTACTAGTACTTTTATTTAATGACTCATATCTGTCTTGATCGTAGCTTCAAAAGAAACACCATTTTCAGGATTATTTTGGCAGACATTTTTTTTCTTGAAATCCAACTGAAGCAAGATCTAATTAAAAATATATATTTTTGTATCTAGGAGATTGAGAATGAAAAACACATGAATCTTCAAAATGGAAAGTTCTTTGCCAATATTCATTTTAGTTTAGATTATGCCTTTAGATCATGCCTTGGTGTGTGTGTGTGTGTGTGTGTGTGTGTGTGTGTGTGTGTGTGTGACAGAGAGAGAGAGAGAGAGAGAGAGAGAGAGAGAGAGAGAGATCACTTGCTCTATTCACCAGGGTCCAATCACAAAAAGGCCATACTTGGTAATTTAATTAGGAGAATTTAGTATAAGAAACAAGTTGGAAAGGTGTTGGGAGGACTGGACTGAAAGCCAGACTGGATAGTGTGGCAATGAGGCCGCCACATGAAGGGGAGCTGGAAGGAACTGCCACCCTCTGGAGGGCAGGAGGGGCAAAGGGAGAAGGTGGTGCAGCCAGAGCCCGGATGATTAACAGCTTGCTTTAGTCTGGTGCATTTGTCACAGCTAAAGAACCAATATGGGTATAGCCTTTTTGACTAGAGTCCTTGCTCTATTTGCATCTCCTTAGTTTTTCCCTGATGTCCTTTTCTGTTTGCTGTTCCCGTATCCCATCCAGGAGCACCACATTACGTTTCGTTGTCCCATCTCTGTAGCTTCCTCGTGGCTGTGTTTCTCAGACTTCCTTGGTTTTGATGCCTCTGACAGTTTTGAGGAGTGCTAGTCATGTATTTTGTGGAATGTCCTGCAATTGCGGTTTGTCCGACGGTTTTCTCATGAGTAGAGTGGGAACGTTCACTTTGGGGAGGCAGACCACTGAGCTAGTGTTTTTCAGCGTTCTTCGCTGTAGAGATAGTCTTTTTTTGTACTTTTCCATCCTGTACTCTTTGAAAGCCCAGCCCACACTTACAGAGTAGAGTATGTTCTACTTTGAAGGTGGTTCATCCACATAAATTATGCCGAATTCTGTACTGGAGATTGGTCTGTTCTTATTTATACAGTCATTTATTTATATCAGTTTGAACTCATTCATATTTATTTTATGCTTTATATCCAAAAATATGTTATTTGTACTTTTGCTCAAATTGTTCCAGCTTTGGCCATTGGGAGTTGGGGCCTGTGTCCCTTTGACACACCCCCATCACTCCGTGTGTGTGTGTGTGTGTGTGTGTGTTTGTGTAACACTTCCTTCACTTTCTGGTACTACAAGAGGATTCAGACTTTCAGGCTCATCTTGTCCTATTTTTTCCCCCTAAACATTTACTAATATTCTTAATACTATAAACTAGTGAGTATAACCCAGTCTACTTTTCCACTTGAAAATTAGAAGTGGACTTGCATAAATGTTTGCGCCTAAATTCTCTGCGCATCTAGCAAAGGGAGTAAAGTACTCATCACATCGCTCACATCCCCATATCACTGTGTGGAGTATTTTTCAGGCATTTCCCTTCGTCCAGTGAAGTGCTCAGGAACCAGGTCATTACTCTGAATGAAGCTGGCCATTTGTGTATTTAAGCAGAGTCAACTCTTCCATTGCTTCATTGATCATTTTACCTTGGGAATGATTTAGGCACAAAATCTGGGAGACGTGTGTCCTCTCCTATGGTCAGAGAGGCATACTGGTTGGTACTACCAACTTGATTGATAAATTCATCCCTGTTCAGCATCTGGTCATCAGTTGTGCAGATTCAAAACCCTCTTATGGTATTTGATGAATCAGGAATTTGGAAAAAGCTTGGCCGGGCAGGTGTGGCTCAGGGTCTGTCATGTGGTTGCAGTCAGATGGTGGCTGGAGTTGCAGCAGCATGGAGTGGGGCATCTGGTCCACTGGCCAGGCATCCTGCTCCCATGGAGGGACCTCTGCCTGTGGTCTGTATGTTTGCATGGGATAGTTTGGACATACGGCATGATAGCCTCAGAGTAGACTGCGTACATGGGGGCTGAAGGCTTTAAGAGGAAACACACTGGTGATGGATTTACCTAATTTCAAAATAATTGATCAGTGTTTTCTATTGTTCGGGTCTACCATAATGTATTGTATTTATTCAGTTGTTTATTAACAGAAATTTTAGGTTCTTCGCATATTTTTTTGCTGTTATAAATAATGCTGCAATAAAGAAATATCTCTGTATGCATATCCTTATACGCTTATGTGAAAACTTCTAGCAGATGAATTATTAAACTCGGAATGGCAGGAGTGGCGATTCTGTACATTTTGAATTTAGGTAGATTAATCTAAGTGACCTTTTGGAAAGGAACATATGTTTTTATGAAGATAGTGGGGAAAGTGCCTGTCTCTTTTTACATCCTTGCTAACTACATCCTTGTAGTTACTAATCTTTTTTAATGATTCTCAATTTCATTGGCTAAGAAAGGGACTCTGATTTATAGTTCTTTGATTTTTAATGAAGGTGAATGTCGTATTTTTATTAGCTGTTTCTCTTTTTTGCCTAGACTAGTTTATTACTTTTGGTATTTTAAAACCGTGGGTTATCTTTTCCTACTTGGTTTTTATGCACTCATTATCTATCATCGACATTAACCTTCTGTTGTGTGTTGAAAATGTGTTTTATCCTAGTTCCCCCACTCCAGTTTTTCTTGTGGTCGATGTTCTTTTTCTTTGGCATTACAGACATTTCTTATTTTTATGGATCAAATACGTTAACTTTTCCATTCTAGTTTTTGGAGTTTGTGCCATCCTTGTGATGGTGTTCACCACCCTAAAATGATAAACATTTTGCCCATGGTTTTCTTCTAGTGATTTCTCATTAAACCTTTAAATATTTACTCCATCAGTCATTTTATTTTGTTAGAAGGCAAGAGATAGAAATCCAGTTTACTAAACATGCTCCTGAAGATCTTTTCTCAATTGCTTTTCTTAAGAAACCACAGTAAGTCAGATTACATAAAGAGAAGCCACAAAAATGTAGTTTGCTAACTGAAGATAAACAACAGTTAAATAAGCCATCAGACCAAGAAGAGAGCGTTGATATTTAATAATTCTGTCATCACTGGTGAGCATGATCCTTGTGTGGGTGTAAACAGAAGCCCTCATGGCAGGAAGCTGCATCTGAGGAGTTGCCCTCCAGCCTTTTGAAGAGCAGCCCCTGCTTTGTTTTGAGGTGTTTTCTGTTCCTGAAAACCTTGTTCATTAGGTGCTTACCTCTCAAGATTCCGTGAGGGCGTACAGGTCATGGAGTGAAGGTTGCCGTCCGAGCTAAATCTCTATTGAAACCATCGCTTTTTACTACTGAAATAGCCACCAAATGCACCAAATGACTGTTTTACCCTTGACCTTTAACTTCAGAGAGAAATGGTCTGTGAGAGCAATTGGTGAGATCTTAGAGAAGTGATTTGCTGGATATTCTTCCCTTTGAAGTGCTTGGTACTTTTTGAAACAAAAATAAACGGACAAGTTTTTCTTTTTATTGTATCTCTGTGAGATGATGGCTTTTAGCCAAACCATGGTGATCATTTCACAATATATGTCAATCAAACCATCGTCCTATGTGTCTTAAACTTATACCGTGATGTATGTCAGTTATTTCTCAAACTGAAAAAAAAATTAAATGAACATAATAGGAAGGGACACTTGAGAATTCAGCTCTCTGGAGGCCTTGCAGCATCCCAGGAAAAATTTTAACTATGGAGGATATGCTCAGGTGAGTTTCTGATCCCCTTTCTGCTTTGCCTGCAGAAGTAAGGCTCCAGGGGTGGTGTTTCCAGTTCTTTTTATGATAACAGGCCTAATAGTTATTCCACTGGCCTGTGTTCAGCCAAGAATTTTTTTTTTCTTTTTCAAGTTTTTATTTAAATTCCACTTAGTTAACATACAGTTTAATATTAGTTTCAGGTGTAGAATGTAGTGATTCATCACTTATATATAACACCCAGTGCTCTTCACAGGTGCCCTCCCTAATCCCCATCACCCATTTAACCCATCCCTCCCCCCCCCACCTCGCTTCCGACAACCCATAGTTTGTTCTTTATAGTTAAGAGCCTGTTTTATGGATTGCCTTTCTTTTTCTTCTATGTTCATCTGTTGGGTTTCTTAAATTCCATATATGAGTAAAATCATTATGGTATTTGTCTTTCTCTGACTTATTTTCCTTAGCATAATACTCTCTAGCTCCATCCAAGTTGTTGCAAACCTTTTTATGGTCGAGTAATATTCTACTGTGTGTGTGTATATGTGTGTATGTATATGCTGCTGTAAACATTGGGACCATGTGTCCTTTCAAATCAGTGTTTTCGTATCCTTTTGGTAAATGCCTCATAGAGCAATTGCTGGATCATAGGGTAGTTCTATTTTTAACTTTTTGAGGAACCTCCATACTATGTTCCAGAGTCAGCCAAGAATCTCTTCTTTTTGTTGTTTTTTGTCTTAATGGTTGTTCATTCTTTGAGAGAGAGGCAGAGTCAGCATGGATGGTGGAGGGGCAGAGAAAGAGGGAGACACAAAATCTAAAACAGGCTCCAGGCTCCAAGCTGTCAGCACAGAGCCCAATGCGGAGCTTGAACCCATGAGCCATGAGATCATGATGTGAGCCAAAGTCGGTCGCTCAACTGACTGAGCCACCTAGGCACCCCAAGAATTTTAATACATTTACATATACGGAGTAATATTCCTTAAGAGGGGAGGGTATAGGAGATGGGGTCAGGAGTGATCCAAATAAAGGTAGGATCAATTGTCAGAGAGAAGTAGATTCTTAGGTATTTTAGGTTTATCAGGCACCATAGAAAATATTCCATCCCAATGTGGGACTATAGATGATGTGGCTTCCTTGGTATCACAAAACTTCAAATGTAATGCACATCCTTATTTGAAAATAAAGGCATGAGAGTTATTGCTCTTTTTGTGATTAGGGCCACAATTTTGCCATACTTATATCTTTAATTGAAAACAGTTATGATTTTAATGATTTCCTCATGGTTTATGGCAAAGTACTAACATTGTTTCTGTTTTCTTAAGCAAGCCTTTTAATTTGATATTTTATTTTAATCTGCCCTAAAAAGATTATTTTTCAATGATCATCACCAGCCCTATTGGCTATTAATATGAGCTTTCTTTGAGACTTTTCTAAAAATGCTTGCTTAATGAGGATAGATATGTCATTGAAAATCAGGGAATTGTTGAAATGACTATTTGCTTAAGTATTAAAGATGCCGAAAGCTCTTTTCTGGACTACTAATTCTAGTTAAGGGGAGAATCTCATTGTTTTATCAGCCCAAGAGACTAGTTCAACCAAATGTGAAATTTGTTTATTCAACATAATTGTTTTGAACTGCACATTCTTTTATCAGTAGCGCCTAACAGATTTATGTTAGACTGGGGGCATTGTCTTCTCCATCTTTCATATACATACTATGAGACCTGAATGTTATAAGATATCTATTTGCTATTTTCTTTCTTTCTCACCTAGGAAAAGGTTAGATGCCCAGAGCCCCGGAGTGACAAATGGTAGCATTTAAGAGAGCCAGTATTTAAAATAGTAATAATTTAAGGATTTCTATTTTGTGTCCTACTACACTGCTCTACCTCCTTCTGACTTTATTTCTCTCTCTCTCTCTCTCTTTTTTAAAGATACTAGAAAAAGAACCTAAATCTTCCAAAGAAGAGTGTGTGGTTTTTCATTGTGAATATACTTCCCCTTACTCACAACAAGAATCTACTTTGATAAAGTCTGTTAAACTAAGCCTGCTCTTGATTTCCCCTGCTTACTAAATATGAGAAGTATTTGCCATTTAAAAAAATGTAACAGATTCATAGCACGATTTCTGACAAATTAGAAGCAAGTACTGTTTGAAATGGTGGCATACATTCAGCAATTCTGTTAATCAGTATTGTAAAAAAATGTGTTGATGATGGAGTTTTAGAAGGTCAAACAAAATTTCTGTGATATGTCTTCAAAGATTGTTTTTGTGGACTCCTGTCTTAATACCTCTCACTTTAAAATTGATATTTCCCCCTTTATGTTTGTGGAAAGTGCTGTACTGGTATCCATGGAGCAGATTTATTTATTTATTAATTTATTTATATTTATGTTTAAATTTATGTTTATATTTATATTATTTATATTTATTTATTTAAATCCACAGTACTAGGAATGTCTCTGAGGGACAGTGCTGTGGCTTATGATCTTAGCTTGCTTGTAATAGAGTGTTCCTAGAAGTGCTTTAGCAGCTGGGTTTGAGCAGGGAGTAGTAACAAGTTGTGCCTCATATGCGTGGATCTTTGTAGATCCAAAGGAACCACAATAGTGTCCCCTCTGTTGGGTTGTCATTAGTCTTCCGATTGGTCCTTCTAGTTACTCTTCAAAGCAGTGGTTTGATAGCAAATGGTTTTGTCCACCAAAACCGTAGGGATTTTTTGGGTTTTGTTGTGTGTGTGTGTGTGTGTGTGTGTGTGTGTGTGTGGTTCAATAAATTGCTAGTTATTCCTGAAAGCTTCATAAAATGACTGTTCTATTTCTCTTTTGTTCTAGCACCTGCTCCTCATTCTATCCTTGTAGTCGTGCACCTATACTAGCTATAAGATGATAAATATTACTATAATGATTTCTGCGACTCTTAATTGAGACCTATTAATGAGATAATAAAAATATCACTATTTCCATAAGTGCCAAAATTAACCTAATTGTGAGGATAAAGGGCATTCTACTTAAGACAGTTATCATATTAGATGTCCCCTGATACAGTAAAGGCAAGCATTAATATTTCTTAAACTGAATTTGATGAGCTTGACAATTGGTAAGAGAGACAGAAATATAAAAGGTATATTTCTGGAACATATCATAAATCAGAAATAAAGTTTTGAAGTCATTCTTTAAAGAAACTGTGCATGCTTATATATCTTATATGCTATGAATTATGTTCTAAATATATTACATTTGTATTATGTTATATGAAGTTAGAACAATCTGTGGAGGACCTAGCTACTGTGTAATTTATGGTATATTTCCCATAAATAAAGATATATGCAAGTTGATCTCACTTTATCTACCTCAAGTTGTGAAGGTGGTCTCAAACTTGAAGTTTCTCTAATGTTTTTGGCAGGAGCAAATATAAATCCTATCTGGAGGAAAACACTTTCATCCTAGGCTTTAAAAACTCCTGAAAATCTTTAACATCAATAAACAGAACACAGTTAAAAACAACCAGGCACACGGAGGAAAATGGCACCGTGAGCAAAAGCCAGCAGGAATCCCACACAGCAGAAGCAGACAAGCAGTGACTTCAGATGGTAGTGTTATCAGACACAGGTTATAAAAGCCTTGACTATTTTTGAAGAAAATATGGAAGAAATAATATTGAATTGGAAGAAGGGTAATTTCTTGTCATCTTTCTTTTTGTGATATATATCAGATAATGTCTTCTGGCCTGTCTTCCAGCTTACTAATTCTGTTTTTCACTGTGTTCCTTTTGATGTGAAGCCTCATCACTGAATTAATTTATTTTTTTATTTCTAGACATTTTATAAACATTTTATTTTTTAGTGTTTATTCATTTTTGAGAGACAGAGAATGAGTGAAAGAAAGAGTGTGAGTGGGGCTGGGGCAGAGAGAGAGAGACACACAGAATCCAAAGCAGACTCTAAGCTCTGAGCTGTCAGCACAGAGCCTGATGCAGGGCTTAAACCCATGAACCATGAGATCATGACCTGAGCTAATGTCAGATGCTCAGCCGATGAGCCACCCAGGCACCCCTATTTCTAGAAATTTTATTTGGTTTTTTAAAGACTTTCTAGGTCACTTTTTGTAGTTTAATATTTTCCTGTTAATATTATCCATTTTTTCCTTTTATTTTGAATACTATCTGAAGAGGTGGCAATTTTCTAGAACAGATGAAAGACACCAATCCTCAGATTTAAGTAGCACATTGAATCTTAAGCAGAATAAATTATATATATATATATATATATATATATATATATATATATATAGTCAACAAATGACAGAATAACATTGCAGAATGCAAAAGTAAAAGTAAGCATTTTTTTTAAAAGTAAGCATATTTAAAGGTATTAAAAAAAGACCTATTTCCTTCAAAAGTACAATAGACTGACAGCTGAATTCTCAATAGCAATGATTAAAAGCATAAGATAGTGTAATGACATCTTCCCTGTGCTGAAAGAAAATAATTGCCAAATTGCAATTATATATCCAGAAAAGAAATGCCTTTCAAGAATGAGAACAAAATAAAGACATGTATAAACTAACAAATACTGAAAGAATCTGCCATCAGGAAAATTCCAAAAGATATATTTTAGGTAGAAGAAAATGGGTTCTAGACAACTCCAGATGAAAGGTGCAAAGGAAAATGCATTAAAATGCATAAAGTCATAAATATTTGGATAAATCTAAATGAACTTATAAAACAACAATGACTTAAGGGGTTTAAAAATTAGAATAAAAGTAATATTAAAAGAGAAAAAAGTCTATAAAGCTATAACCTAAGTGTCTATATCTATAACTTATTAAAAGAAAAACAGAGTAAAATTAAACCTAGGATACAAAAGGAAAGAAAAAAATAAAGACAAGACCAAAAATCAGTAAAACAAAAAATAAACATATCAAAGAGAAGATTGACAAAGCAAAAAGTAGATTCTTTAAAATAGAGTATTATTTCTGGTGAGCCTAATTAAGCCAAGAAAGAAAGAAGGCACATTATATCAGGGAGGAACGAAGGATCACAAATACAAAATGTACAAACACTGGAAAAATAACAAAGGGCTACTATAAATCACTTTATACTAATGTATTTGAAAATGTAGGTGAAGTGAAAAATTCCAAGAAGAAATACAACTTATCAAAACCGACTCAAGAAAAAATTAGAGCATCTAGATAATTCTATAAACCCATGAAGGGATTGAACCAGAAATTAATAAGCTTACTACACAGATCTTTCTAGGCCCACAGAGCTTTACCAGTGAGTTCTACTAAACCTCTAAAGAAAAACTAACTCCAATCTTATACATCTTTATTGTTTTGTTTTGTTTTGTTTTTTAAATGAAGTTGGCATAGCTTTTCCTTTAAGGTCTTTTTGTCATTGGTGTTCTGGAATTTGAAAATCATGTAAGTATGAGCCTTCTTTGATATATCATTTTGGATATTTGACATTAGGACTTTTGGATTTGAGGATTTGCACAAATCTTGAATCCCACTGAGAATACTAATTACATGTTTGTTTTTAATATTTTTCTCTCTTCCTCTCCCTTTTTTTTCCTTTGTGTTGATATTACACTTTTTGTTTATCTTATATTGTAGGCTTACCTCAGATGAGTGGTGAATCATGGCTGTTGACTGATATTTAAGAATAAGGGAGGGGTGCCTGGGTGGCTCAGTTGGTTAAGCGTCGGACTTCGGCTCAGGTCATGATTTCACAGTCTGTGAGTTCAAGCCCAGTGTCGGGCTCTGTGCTGTCAGTTCAGAGCCTGGAGCCTGCTTCGGATTCTGTGTCTCCCTGTCTCTCTGCCCCTACCCCACTCACTCTCTGTCTCTCAAAATATGAATAAACATTAAAAAAATTTAAAAAAGAAAGAATGAGGGATATTTAAGAATGAGGTTGAATGCAACGCCTTGGTGATTCAGTCGGTTAAGCATCTGACTCTTGATTTTAGCTCACGTCATGATCTCCCGGTTCATGGGTTCGAGCCCCACATCAGGCCCTGCGCTGGTGGTGCTGAGCCTGCTTGGGATCTTGGGATTCCTTCCCTTTCTGTCTCTGCCCCTCCTCTGCTAGCTCTCACTGTCTCTAAAAAAAAAAAAAAAAAAAAAAAAGAGGTTGAATGGAATCAGAATTTGTTGATTGGAGTTTGCTTAGAGTATGTAGGCAGGGAGGAGTTGCCTTTTATGCTGAAAGATCCCTAAAATGTCAAAATGGGAAAACTTTACTCTGGGTCACTAATACCCATCTACTAGCCCCCTTAGTTCTTCTGCATATGGGTTCACTGTGGAAACTTTGGAAAATAAAGGTAAGTACCAAGAAGGAAAAAAAAATCACATATGAGCCCATCAGGCAGATGTAAGACTATTTATAAAAAATATACATGTATAGCAGAAAATTAGGACTATACTGCCATTTTATTTTATAATTTATAGTTTATAGTCAATAATGTGTCTTTCCCCATGCTATTAAATTTCTTCTATGTCATCATTATTGTCTGTATAGTATTCAATTACATAAGTATTTCATATTTAGACATTTTCAATTGCTGGAGATTGCGTATGTGTCTATTTTTTTTCTTGTAAGGGATGCTACATGTAAATATTTGTAATAAATATTTGTAGATAATTTTTTATCTTAAAGAAACTGCAAGAAGTGTAATTTTTGAGTCAAACAATATGAATATTTTAAGGTGTTTCAGAATTTTTCTATAGCTTCTTATTCCCACAGCATTTGAATCAGCCCAAGCATACTTTGTCACATGTGCAAACGTGGATCTGAATTATTCTTTAATATGCAGATTGGTGTTTATATGGGTCCCTTTTTCATTAGCATGGTTTGGAGAGCTGTTGTATGGATATACCTAAAATTACTGCTACCACCATCCCCGACAAAATACTACTTTGCCTTTTTTCTGTTTCGGTTGCATCCTTTGGATAGGGTTCTTTTTAACCACTGCATGGTCTTCAACAACTGTTGAAAACAGATTACTGCAGAATTAGTAACAACAACAAAAAAGAAATAAGAAGAAGAAGAAGAAGAAGAAGAAGAAGAAGAAGAAGAAGAAGAAGAAGAAGAAAGTGTTAATATAGTAATTTATGGCATTTCTTTTAACAGCATATAAAAAAGAATACCCTGTAGTTGGCTTAACCATTGGTTATATTGTGGCTGTGTAAGAATCTATAGGGGGCTCTTAGTGAGTTGTTCCTAGTAGGAATGGTCATTTATTGAGCACCTCTGTGCCCCGCCGTCACCAATCCGGACACTTTCTGTACATTATGCTCAAAGCTTGTGCCAACTTTGTAAGGTAGGTATTATCAGCATTAGAAATGTTTCTAATGTTTAAAACATTAGAAATGTTTTAAAAATGAGGTTTAGTTAGGATATGAAGCATTCCCTTATCACACATTTCGTGGTTGTCTAGAAGTCACTGGAATGTAAGCTCTATGTAAGCACTGAAATCATTTTGTTCACTGGTGTATTCCCAGCATTAGTTCAGTCTTGACATGTAGGCTCTGAAGAAATGTTTGTTGAATGCTGACAAAAATGAATTGAGAGAGGTGGGATTTGAACCCTAGCCATTCTGAACCTGAAACTCTACCAGGAAGAAGCCAGCTTCTTCAGAGGTTTAATATTTTACTCAGAGATTGAGTTTGGTTTGCCCCAAAGTGATAGACTTGTTCAGTGCTTGGTGTCTTTTTTCCTCATTTTCATTTGATCATTTATATAAATTACATAAAATATCACTGCCATTTGGGAAAACCTTCAATTAAGTCAAACATAACTAAAATGGTAGAGAGGGTATAAGAGGCCAAGCAAAAGTGAGAACTCTTTCCTTAAAAAGTTCTTTAATCCACTCAAGCAGTTGTTCTAACGTGTACTTTAAACTTTGTAATACTTAAAAGTTCTTCAAGAGTACAGCATTTCCTTTGAACCTCCCTTTGAATCTCCTGTGGAAGTTTCTGAGTATCTAATCCTCATCTTCTGGGGAAAAAAAAAGAAATCCCTGCAGACTCAGCACTGTGTCGATCTGAGTTTTTACAGAGTTGTTTTCAGAAGGCATGCAGCTTTGGCCAGAGGCCAGAGGAGTGATAGGCAGTGTGGTCAGCTAATTCATCTTCATCGGATAGGCGTTTATATGACACCTGTCACATTTGAATACCAAATCCGGCAATATACCATTTCCTAAAAAAATGTTTTCGTGTCTACGTATTGTAGACATCCTTTATATAAAGCAGATACAAAGGTACTTAAACTGGCTGACTTTGTGAAGTCATATGAAGAAAAGGGGGAGGATTATGGTTTCCCCCAAATTATGTTTAATGAAGTCACAATTTGCTGATTTTCAGCTCAACAGTTATTTGTCGAATGTCTGCTATGTGCTAGGCACCATGCTAGACATGGAAAATAGAGAAATAAGTAAATCACCCCCCCCGGAACTCACAGTCTGGTCAGCGACATGGATCTCATAGAACATGGTGAGAGCCGTAGTGGTTGGGATGAGGAAAGACGGAGGAGGACAGAGCGTCTCCTGAGAAAGGAGAGGCAGGTAAGACCAAGCGCTGAAATCATTTCACTCTTGGACTCATACCAGAGCTTTCCATAATGTTGCCAAAGACTCTTTTTAGAATTTGTAAATCCAGGGACACCTGGGTGGCTCAGTCGGTTAAGTGTCCGACTCTTGGTTTCTACTCAGGTCATGATCTCACAGTTGGTAAGTTTGAGCCTTGCCTTGAGCTCCGCGCTGATAGCGCAGATTGGGGTTCTCTCTCCCCCCTCCTCTGTTTGCCCCTCCCCCCGCTCGCTCTCACTGTCTCTCTCTCAAAAGAGATAAACTTAAAAAAAAAAAAAGAATTTGTAAATCCAATCATATCAGTTTCATATTTTAATGCCCCAGCAGCTCCCTGCTGCCTGCTCCCAAGGCACAGTCCTCTTTCAGGCACTCCCGTGTCCCCCTATTGCCCCACTGCTTACAGCCTGACTGCCTAAATTCGGATCTTGCCCCTGCCACTGGTCAGCAATCTGCAGCTCCATTTTCTTAAACCGGGTTAATCTCAGTAATCTGTGTCATAATGTGAAGATTAAACGATTTGATGCAAAACTCTGAGAAAAGTGCCTAGCACGTAGTACTGTAGAAGCCATGCTTATTGTCGTTACCACTCTCCTTCTTTCTCCCAGACCGCGGTGGTTTTCTGTACCTCCCTGCCTTTGCACAAAGTGCCATTGCACGGATTGTCGCTACCCCGTGATTTAATTCTTAGGCTGCTTCTCACCATTTCCTGTCTTTGTCATTAACACATCCTAAAGTCATCACCCTGATTGGATGGTAAACTCTGAGATTAGGGATTTCACCACAAATTCTTTTTTTGTTTTATTTTGGACCCCTCCCTCCTCCTCAGAATCTAAATACAGTGCATATTGCAGACACTCAAACATTTGTATATTGACCGAAGGGGAAATCCCTTTGTCTCCAGATCTGTCTTTGTGAAGTTCTTTTAATCACCATTCTTTCCTTTTTTTCTCTCCACTGTGCTATTAGCATGTTAACATTTTTAAAAAATGTTTTATTTATTTCTGAGAGAGACAGCGTGAGTGGGGGAGGAGTAGAGAGAGAGGGAGACCTAGAATCTGAAGCAGGCTCCAGACTCTGAGCTGTCAGAACAGAGCCCGACACAGGGCTTGAACTCATGAACCATGAGATCATGACCTGAGCCGAAGTCAGACTCTTAATCTACTGAGCCACCCAGGCGCTCCAGCATGTTAAAAGTTTTTTACATATATCTGCTGTAGCTCCATTGTAATCATTTATTTTCATGCCCTCCGCACCCCGCCCCCCCCAGCTTCATTTCTCTGTCAGGGTGTGAGTTGCTTTCATTTGTCTCTCTGGCCTTTAGCAAAGGGTCTGTGTACAGTAGGTACTCATATTTAAATGAATGCTCAATAAAGAATAATACATGTTGTATTAATACGTTTTAGGGAATCTGTGAGAAAAAAAAAAATTGAGTGATTTCTTTATATCTATTTCTTTTGGTTCATTAAATGTCCAAGAAAGGCCAAACGATTTAGGTACTCTAAACAAGCAGGAAACTCCCAAATCAATAGTCTTCTAACGTAGAGGCAAAATATTCTGCCAATTTACTTGTATGTCTGGTGGCTCTATGTGGTCTAAGGTAAAATATCTCATCTTTAGTTTCTAAGAGAGTATCAAAATATGAAAACCACCTAAATTGTTATAGAGGTAAAAAATGAATAGTGGATTTTGACATTGCTGTTTTAATCTACTTTGAGAAGAAATTAAAATTGAATTAGATTTCACAGCTCTGAAATTTCCTACTAAAAACTATCCTGAGTGGGAGTTGGGTAACACAGTAGTAGGTGATGTAAGTTTCATCTTTTATAGGCGTGATTATAGATGAGAATTGATTGTTCCTCTTGTCATACTTCTGTTTCATTTCCATGCTCTGCATTATCTTATAAAAGTTAAATCTAGGGGTGCGTGGGTGGCTTGGTTGGTTAAGCATCCGACTTCGGCTCAGGTCATGATCTCACGGTCCGTGAGTTCGAGCCCCGCGTCGGGCTCTGTGCTGACAGCTCAGAGCCTGGAGCCTGTTTCAGATTCTGTGTCTCCCTCTCTCTCTGCTCCTCCCCTGTTCCTGCTCTGTCTCTCTCTGTCTCAAAAATAAAATAAACGTTAAAAAAAATTTTAAAAAGAAATAAAAGTTAAATCTAAGTAACATTTTTTTAGCAATGAAGAGGTAATAAAAAAAAAAAATCATCATGCCCCTGCTGCAGTTTAATGAGAGGAGAGACCTATATATACTGGGTGTGTTTTAAACGCATGCTTACGATTTAAAAGACATTTTTTCCCAATGTTTATTTATTTATTTTGAGAGAGAGACACAGAGCATGAGCGGGGGAAGGGCAGAGAGAGAGGGAGACACAGAATCCGAAGCAGGCTCCAGGCCCTGAGCTGTCAGCACAGAGCCCAATGCGGGGCTTGAACTCTCAAACCGTGAGATCGTGACCTGAGCCAAAGTCGGATGCTTGACCCACTGAGCCACCCAGGGTACCCCCGCGTGCTTATGATTTAAATGCTTGCTTACCACCAAATCTTCCCATAGTTTTCATCAAGGTGAGACTTAATTGTAACAGAACTGTTGGCAAGTTCTTTTTTATATTTGGGAAGGACAGTACAGTTGTGGGTAATACAGCTCCATGACTGAATTTCTTACAGCAGTGAGGGAGTATGTCTTTTAAGGCAATACATTTCTGAATGTAAAAAAGTTCTCTCACTGTGATTTGTATTTGTTGGTATAAACTTAACTCTGATTACTAGTGCAAGTACTTGGACTTTTGGGCCATCTTGCTTCCAAGGAGTATTTTCTGCCGATTTCAGGTTTCTCCCTTTGGTTTCACCTCCATTCCAAACTGTCCCACTTCAGAGCGCTCAGACTCTGAAATTGCTTTCAGGCTCGTAACTTCCATCCCTCCTCCTTCCTTGCTCCCTCCCCGTTCCCACTTCCACATGCACCAGATCTCCTGTCTTCTCCCAGTTCTCGAACCTCCATGTGCACATGGTCTCAACCCTGTTCAGCCTTTGCAGCCACCTTTTGACTTTTATCAGCTTTTCTGCTCTGTTTCCCCTGCTTCCCGTCCCCCATGCCATGTTATCGTTTTGTCCCATCTCCCTATTCCCAGCCCTGGAATTCCAGGCCACTTGGGTCCATTATAATCCACGTATTGGGGTTCAGCTGGGCTCCCAGAGCTTGAAGGTCTTTATGCTTTTGTTGACTCTGTCTCCCTTGTTACCACATATTTGCAGCCATCCTCACTTAGGATGTCCTGCACCCCCTCCTTACTACAGAGCCCCAGGTAGACTTCTTCACTCTCTGGAGATATTCTTACTTGCCCAAGGAGATTGAGGGAGTGCCTCCTCAGCTTCTGGCTTCTTCTGGCTCTATCTCAGTTTTGTTGTTGTTATCGTCGTCTTTACCTTCCTCTCTGACTTCTGACATGCCTATCTCTGAGGCTGACCTCCTGAGATTGTGTTGATGAAACTGACTTTTTAAGCCAGTTTCTTAACGTGATGAACGTGGGTTATAGTTCTTGTTTTTTTGTTTGTTTTCGTGTCTGTTCATTGTGGATACAAGCAGTTTTGAAGTGAGCATCTTTGGACAGCTGTATTGCCCACTTGTACGAGTACAGGCAGCCCAGGTTTGCAGGACTCTGGCATGCTCAGTTTCGGTCACCACAGTTTAATTAAATAACACCAGTCCCCAAACAACATGGTTCAAATTTCAGTTCCAAGATTTATTAACTGGGGGGAGTTGCGTAGAGTGCAGCCTTTGCTGCTAGCTTTTTCAGTCCACAGATCACTGCGTACATAACACATGCGTGTGGTGGTCAGTGACCAACGTGGGTCCTTTTAAAGCCTGTCAGTGATTGGTTACTGTCTGCTTCTGCTGCTCAGCAGCTCACAGACAGCAGGGCAAGTGGTGGGTTGCTTCTGTGTCTCCTGGTGGTGAATGTACGTGACAGTTTATAAAATGGATAATTGAAAGAGAGAATTGGCCGATAAAGATGCAAACTAGGTAATGTGATAATGCCAGAAGTGAAATTCAGTTCAAAAGTAAATGGGGTTATGGAAGGAAAAGCAAACTGCGGGAATGTTCACACTGCCTCTGTTCACCAGCCTCCAGCTCTGCGGCCAGAGGAACTCGGGGATGGCGAGGTTATCCCCCTGGTGAGGAGTGTGGTTGTGATGAAAGGATGCAGATGTCCCAGAGGAAATGACACTGGCACAAGAATTCATATTAATCGAACTCCTGCAGATACTTGACGATATTAAAAGTGCAAAGGTTACAACATGGGGAACTGATCTAAGCTTGCAAAGGAATGTGGCAGTTTGTTAAGGCACGGAAAAGTTTCTCACTATGGATTGCAAATTATGTGATGAGAAGAAGAGAAAGCACTGTTCAGACTATTCTTGATAAGTTTATTACTAAGAAAACTTTAACCCTCCATGTTTTAAATTACAGTGTAGGAAATACAGATGAGATGTACAATTTTTTCATTTCCTTGTATGTTTATAATTGACCATAAGAGTTCTTAATGTTTTTGATAGAAATGTAAAAATTACCTCTCATGGAGCGCCTGGGTGGCTCAGTTGGTTAAGCCTCTGACTCTTGATATCGGCTCAGATCATGATCTCACGATTCCTGAGTTTGAGCCCCATGTCCAGCTCTGTGCTGACAGTGCAGGGCCTGCTTGGGATTCTCTCTCTCTCTCTCTCTCTCTCTCTCTCTCTCTCTGCCCCCGCCCCCACTTGCACTCTTGCTCTCTCTCAAAATAAATAAGCATTAATTTTTTTTTAAATTACCTTTCATATGTTTGTGTTAGTTTACACCTCAAAAGGTTTAGGAGAATCCCTTAGTGTTCTGGTACTTTGTTCCATTTTTCATTATTTACATACTTGTTTGAGCTTTTCCTCTGATGACTCTCTATTTGAATGGACGTGTGTACGCTTAGGTTTTTTTATTTCCTTAAAAAAAGGTTTCACCTAGACCCAGTTGTGTTTGAGACCCGCTACACTCTTGCTTTCCCTTCCCTTACCCCATTTTCTTCTGCAATAAGTTAGACCTCCTGATTCAATTTACTTACGGTTTACTTTCTCTTTAGTTTTTACAGTCACTTGACATTAGGCACCTTGAGGACAAAGGTCATGTCTGTTTTGTTACTGAGTATTCAGTACCTAAACCTGGGGACTGGTATATATGGTCAGTACTTGATATGTTTTATTTGAGGGAGTGAGTTCCTAAAAGCCCGCACCCAACATCCACCCTGCCCCATTCACCCATTTCACTTGTGGAGCCTTCTCTGATCTCTCTCTCCCCAACCACCCCAAACTTTCTCCTTCTTTAAACAACTATGTAACTGCAGGTGCCTCCTAGAGCCTGCCAAATATGAGCCATTTATGCTGTTATTTTTACCCTTGCCCACACAAATAGCAGCTCCCTGAGGTATGTCTTTCCTGTGCATAACATAGTCATTACACATAGTTGGTACTGAATGCTTATTTTGTTGGATTTTCCTGCAAAGTGAGATTCCAGAGAGCTGTCAAGGAAACTCCATCCCACTAAAAAAATTAAGGGTTGTTCTAGAATCTACGTATTCCCCCCCCCCCTTTTTTCCAATTCTCAAACAAAAATTCTGTCTGGTGTATGTACTTATTTTAAAATCAAAGGCCACAAGAGTGGGGAATTGAGAAAGTGGCAAAATGTTAGAGCTGGAAAGATTTTTAGAGATCCATATAGTCTCACCCTTTAATTTTATAGGTGAATAATTTGATGTCTGGAACACTTAAGTGATCTTCCCCAAATCACACAACCAGTTTGTGGTAACATTTGGGGCCACAGTGCAGTTGCCTAACCCTATCCAGTGCCCGTTCCCATAGGCTGCCATGGGGCATACGAGAATATTGTTCAGGTTTGTGTAGTTAACCTGTTCAAAGAGGCAGCTAATATTCTCATATTGCGTTTTATGGATTAGCAAGTAGGAAATTGAATCTGTAAATTGATTTTCCCCACTCCATCCCTTAATTATTTCAAGTTCTCTGACTAGATTCATTTGCATTAACTGGGAAATTCTGGAAACATTCGTCCTGGATGGCACAGATTTGTTTGCTGACATGTAAGCAAACTTTTTCTTGAAGTATAACATACATGCAGAAAAGTGCACAAAGCGTAGGCATGGGGTTTGAATTTTCACGAAGCACGCATATCCACGTGACCTGTACCCACAGCAGGAGACAGAGCGGCCCCAGCACGCTGAGAAACATTTGAAGAAATAGAAGGGTTTTGAAACTATATAATTTTCTTTTTTCTCCCTGCAGGTATTGTCAGTCTGTGTGTTAACAACAATCCTTGGTTGTATATTTGGGCTGAAACCAAGCTGTGCCAAAGAAGGTAATTGCTACAGTATTTAGGGTGTGTGTGTGCACACATGGGTGTGTGTTGCTACTTAGTCCTCTTCAGAATGTGACTGAGAAAAGTGTCCTGTCCTAATCTGTGGGTACTCCATAGTTATTGCAGATGTGATAATGGTTTGAGTCTTCTTAAAACTCTTTTATTATTTTAGCCATGTAATGTTTTTTTAGTTGTAAAACTTCATCCTAAAACAATGAAGAGGGGCTATTACCAAAAAATCAACCAAAGAACAAATCCCCAAAACAACAAAAAATAAATTAAGAGCAGTGAAACATACAAGCCAATATGGCCTAAATGTTTTGGTGCTGCGCCCTGGAGCCCTTCTCCCTGGACTCTCTCCAGGAACTCTGAGGACACTCTTTTTTTTTTTTTTCCCAAGGAGTTAGTTGCTGAAGCAGCCTGGAAAGATTACTTGGTAACCAGTTAGCATCGCTGGGCAATCAGAAATTTATCATTATGTGCCCTAACGGCTTTTAAAATTACGAGCATTTGTGGTTTCAAAGCTATAGTGAAATGACAATTTTAAGCTTCTACATATTTGTTTTCTTTATATTGAGTGCAGAAATCTATCCAGCATTGATGAGATTACTGTAACTAACAAAACTCTGAATCATAGTACATTGCAGTAGTCATTATTTTGGCTCTGAGGTAGGTTTCTCCCCCATGTGAAATCACTGATGGTCTTCCTAGGGAATTCAGTTAAAAAATTTTTTTTAATGTTTTTATTTCTTTTTGAGCCAGAGAGAGACAAAGCATGAGCAGGGGAGGAGCAGAGAGAGGGGGAGACACAGAATCTGAAGTGGGCTCCAGGCTCTGAGCTGTCAGCACAGAGCCTGGTGCGAGGCTCGAACTCACGGACCGCGAGATCATGACCTGAGCTGAAGTTGAAATGCTCAACCAACTGAGCCACCCAGGCGCCCTGGGAATTCAGTTTTGAAAATTGAAAAATTATTTTCCTGTTCAACTCTTCTGTGATTATAATATTGGTCATTTAAACAAGTGTACTGATTTTTAAGTTTTCACTTATTGCTTAAATGAATTAAATGTAGTAATTTCATGTGTCTGGTCAGCCATCTATCCACAGCAAAACTGTCTTAAGTTTAACAAGATGAAATAGCTACAGACTTTAATGTTCATCTAGGCATAGGCATGAAGTAGTTTAGTTTGAGTTTAAACTTTGAGTTTAGTTTAACACATAAAAATAAAACTGAAGGTTTAAAAAAAGTAATTTTAATCTAAACCTAACATAGTATGCGCAGTATTTTACAAACTACTAGGTGCTTAATAATGAGCCTCAAGTAGTAGCTATTATTCTAACAGCTCTCCCTGGCCCTGCCCAGGTCAGGAACGTTAGTATTCCTGACCTTAGAAATCACTGTTGTCATTTCATATCTTTAAAATTGCCAATTTTCCCAGTGTCATGAGGGTTAAATTCTATGGCAGTGTCTTCTTGGGTTAGGAGATCCCTAAAGTCAGGAGCTAGGATTATTCTTTTTTTTTTTTTTCTGTTGGACTTTCATTATTTTACAAGTGGGTTTGTTTTTTTTTTTTCCTTACCATCCTGATGTTTTAGTAATCTGATGAGAACCTAGCTTTTTCCAGGTATATAGTAAGCACAACATAAAATTATTGTATTTAATTAAAAGTTTTCCTTCCATATCCGCCATTTATCCATTTAACAAAAACTTACTGGTATCAGCTATAGTCAAGCATCTTGCTGGGCTCTAGGGATGCGGTGTGCTGGGTACAATGCAGGTGTGGACTTTGCTCTCAAGAAGTTGGTAGTCCAGGGATGCCTGAATGGCTCAGTTGGTTAAGCGTCTGACTCTTGATTTCAGTTTAGGTCATGATCTCACAGTCTGTGGGTTTGAGCCCCACATCTGGCTCTGTGCTGACAGTGCTGAGACTGCTTGGGATTCTCTCTCTCTCTCTCTCTCTCTCTCTCTGTCTCTCTGCCCTAACCCTGCTTGCACTCTCTCTCTCTCTGAATGAATGAATGAATGAATGAATGGAAGTTGGTAGTTCAGTGTGAGACTGGGATATTAACCAAATACTCTAGTTCAAATGGAATTAGTGACTGAGGGGAAGGACAAGGTTTTACAAAAGCTTAAACAAAGGAAATTGGACCTTGACTGGGGAGTGTAGGAACCCGAATGGATCTGAAGGTGAAATGTGTACGTTAGGTGATGGTGGGAGGGACAGTCCTGCAGAATGTCCTGCATAAGCACATTACTTCTTTGATACACCAAGAGTGAGAGTACGGTGGGTCAGGTATTCTTTCTCCTCCTGAAATATTCAAATAATCACTTTTAAAGTCTTTTCTCACGGTTTGAAATTTTAGAGAATGTTATATAAGCATAAAACTTTCAGAACAAGCCCTTATTCAGAGGGGTGCCTGGGTGGCTCAGTCTGTTAAGCGTCTGACTCGATTTCTGCTCAGGTCATGATCTCATGATTCCTGAGTTCGAGCCCTGCATTAAACTCTGTGCTGACAATGTGGAGCCTGCTTGGGATTCTCTCTCTCCCTCTCTCTTTCCCTCCTCTGCTCGCTCTCTCGCTCTCTCTGTCTCTCAAAATAAATAAATAAACTTAAAAAAAAAATAAAAAGAACAAGTCCTTATTCTGACTTTTCTTTACCATGCCATAAATATTGAAGTCTTATCAGACCCGGTAAGGTTCGTAATAAATTTTAAAACTTCTTTTTTTCCCCCCTAAGACAAGAGATAGAGTTTTCTTTTTGTGCCACTTTCTATGTGTATTTTGTGAAAAGATTCTTGGATAACTTCATTACCCCATCTGTATTTTCTAAAGTAGGATTTGAATCTAGCTTATGTATACTAGTTGATGTTTGCTTCTTGATTCTGTGATTAGAAACTTCTAACTCATTATTCAATATTTTCAGTTAAAAGTTGCAAAGGTCGCTGTTTTGAGAGAACATTTGGAAACTGCCGCTGTGATGTTGCTTGTGTTGACCTTGGAAACTGCTGTCTGGATTACCAGGAGACGTGTATAGAACCAGGTAAATAAAAATACGCAGGGGAAAAGATGATATCATGGGCACTAGTCAAAGATCAAAAAAAAAAAGTTCTGCATTTTTTAGAAATGTGATTTATTGAACTCACTTGAGGCTTTTTTAAAAAATTGGCCTTTGTATTTCCTTAGAGAAGAAATTTCACGTATTTTGCCTTTGTTAAACACTTTATGGATAGCAAAACTGTGCTTGTTTTTAATGTATGCCAAGAGCCTGCGTAATTGAACTTGCACTTACACTGCAAAAAGTCTTCTTGAAACATAGGAGTATTTTCAGTGTGGGCTCACTAAAGCTAGAGTTCTTAGACATCCACTTCTTTTTACTGAAGTGTAGCTGACAGAATGTCACATTCGTTCCAGGTGTACTTAGAAACCTGCCTAACACTTTGAAATAAAACCGTCAGAATGTGTATATTTTCTGTTCCATTCGGATTTGTCTACATAGGACTTATTTCCTATTTAAATGGGAGTAAGCCAGTTTCAGATTAAATGTTGAGAACCCTGAAAATGGCTGGTGGAGAAAGCCAAGATCTGTATATGAATTGTATAATAACCATGTTTGCCCATGTTTTCAAATGATGAAATTCTGTTTTCTTTAGTGAAACACTAACAGCTGTTGCTTGTATGCTTTCTGTTTGTTAGTTCAGGTCGACCACTGTGGTGGCAGATTCTGTGAGTAACTGAGTTATGAAATAGTTCATTGTCCCTCCTGGATCGTGCTCCAGAAGAGAACAGTTCTGTGTCTACTTCGGATGTGTTAAATTGGGACCATAACACGCCTTTTGTTGTTATTTGTTTCTAGAACATATATGGACTTGCAGCAAGTTCAGGTGTGGTGAGAAAAGATTGCCCAGAAGCCTTTGCTCCTGTTCGGATGACTGCAGGGACAAGGGTGACTGCTGTGTCAACTATAGCTCTGTGTGCCGAGGTCAGGTTCCCATGCGCCCATCGGGCTCTGCAGCAGCCCGACATCCTTCTAGCTGTTAGCTGGGTTTTGCACAGGTGTCATTTTTTACATTAGGAGTCATATTTGTTGACCAACTGTCTTAGCTGAAAAAATACTTAAAAAACATCTTATTAGAGTAAAATTCAAATAAAGAAAGTATGTAATGAATCTTGTACTCATCAGTCTTTTAAGAATCACTTTTATCTACACATGGCAAATCTTGTTCTGTCTATAGTAGTTCACTCTCCTGCTGCCACCCCTTCATTGTTTTTTTGATATTAGCTACATTTTTAATGCTGCTTTGTGGAAAGATCACTTTTTGTAGTCCTGGCTATCTTTACGTTCCAGGTTCCCTCGTAATGTAAATGAGGGCAATGTATGCCATGTGTTGAAAGAGTAGATGTGAAATTACTGCCCGAGGTTATATGGGGTATTATGTAAACCGATGCTGTTGTGAGGTTTCATCCAGTTACAGGGTTCTTTGAAACTGATAAGAGGAACTAAGACATCAAGGATTTAATACTAGAAGATGTTAGTGGATAAAGGAGGGTTGTAAATGTTGGCTGAAAATATGAACAACTTGAAAATGGAAAAGATGCCTTTAAGTTCTCACAAATACAGTCACATGTTTGAGTCTTGCATTTAGTTTTCCATTCACTGTTTTTCTTCCTGATATCAACTGGCTGTTATTTTGAGACATAATAACTTACTGAATTTATTGTATTTCCCTAGAACCATGACCCATATTACGTATATATGTGTTAACATGGTTTGTTTTTGGAATCTGTCCTAAGATGTCTCACAGCATCACAGTTATTGTCACTATTCAATATGTTCACTTTGTTTTATTTCTTGAAAATATTTTAGGAGAGAAGAGTTGGGTAGAAGAAACATGTGAGAACATTAATGAGCCAAAGTGTCCAGCAGGGTAAGATGATATTCTGAGATACTGTTTTGTTAAGGTACTATTTTTTTTCTCTTTCTAAATTGAAAAGATAGAAGTAATAATTAGTCATTGGTTCATTAAATGTTATTTTTAGTCAGGCCCTGTGGTGGGCACTTGTGGCATACGGTTGATTATGGAATGATCCCCACTCTGGAAGCTAATGGAAAAAAGAGAGGTCACGACTATTTAGTCTTTAGTATTCATGAGGGTCGCTGGAAGTGTGTTGTCTTTCTCCTTAGGAAGAAAGGCCCTTTACTTAGTTTTAAGAATGAAACCTGTAGCCAGTTACTTTACAGCTTCCTTTTTATTTTTTGTATTTTGGTTCGCTTATAAATTCGGGAGATAAGCAACGTGTCTGTGAGCGAATGTTGTGTAAGTTTTATAATTCATCTTTGTTCTTTTTGTCCTTAAAGTATTTTGCCCAGTACCTTATGGATACTAGGCCATCAAAAAATCTTGTGTGGAATTCAAAGGGGGAGATTTTGTGAAGATGTAACGTAAATTTTCTTTGCTCCACTTGAGATCTACTATTTCATATAATTTGGCTCATTCATCTTCAGAAACATATTTTTACCTTTTTAAAGTAATGAGTTTTTTTCCAAACTGTTAAACATTTTAAAGCTGTACTTTAGCTTATTTTGTTTGTGTATATAATTTAGTTTTGCTTTATAAGATGGGCGTTTTTTTTTTCTTTTGGATGAAAGAGTACTTTTTTTTTTTTTTTTGTTTAAAGCAACAGTAATAGCAGCAGCAAAAACTAAACCCAAACCAAAATATTCCAACAGAAGAGACTTTTTTCAAAGGGTACGCTCCTGTGCCTTGAGCTGTCTTTTAAGTTCAAGATATCTTGGAAAATTTAGACTTAGTGAATTTTGAATCTTTCTTTTCCTTCTCCGTATTGATCATTACTTTTCAGTTGTAATGTTGATCCTTGTAGTGGATCTGTAACTCTTCCTTTCTTTACAATAAGATCATAAGTTAGAACATGTGTTATTCTACTGGAAGTTAAACCAGTGTATTTACCTGATGGCACAATAAACTGTTTATGTTTTATGTTGATTGAATACAAATAATTTTATACAGTGATTGACCACTGAGACCCTAGGCATTGGTTCTGGAATCTTCCAACTGAGCTATCATGCAAATACTAGTTAGTGGAAATCACATACCAATATATATATTCTTTTCTTCTTCCTTTTGTGTTTGCATGTGAGAGTAAGCTGAGGAGGAGGTAGAATTGAAAAAGGCAAGAAGAGTTTAGCATTTGCTCTCAAATTTTAAATTACTGAGTAAGCTTTAAGTGGAAAGTTTTTTTACAGTTATCCTGCAGTGTTCAACTCCCTACAGTCTCCCAATTATCATTAGAAGTTCAAAATTTCTGAACCATGCCCATTTTGGTTTGGCCATGTAACAGTTTTCCATAGTTATTCACTTTGACTGAGCACATCATTGTACGTGTTTTTTTTTTTTTTTTTTTTTTTTTTTACCTCCTTTGGAGTTGTGCACCACATACATCGTGTGTGTGTGTGTGTGTGTGTGTGTGTGTGTGTGCGCGCGCACGCGCACACAGGCATGCACACGCACGTGCCCTCATTGTTCATTTCTAGCTTTGGATCATTTGTTGTTTATTTATTTAAATGTAGTAAATACATCTCAAACTTCTCAACTAAATAGTAACATCTTTCAAATACAGTAAACTTAAAAACCAAATGTTATGGGGGCGCCTGGGTGGCTCAGTCGGTTGAGCGTCCGACTTCGGCTCAGGTCGTGATCTCGCTGTCTGTGAGTTTGAGCCCCGCATCGGGCTCTGTGCTGACAGCTCAGAGCCTGAAGCCTGTTTCAGATTCTGTGTCTCCCTCTCTCTCTGACCCTCCCCTGTTAATGCTCTGTCTCTCTCTGTCTCAAAAAAAAAAGGAATAAACGTTAGAAAAAAAATTTAAAAAAACACAAATATTATGTATAATTTTTGTGATATGGGGGTACCATCTATTAGATTCATGTAGACAATATCAAAAAGTGGTTGTTCAGGAAAAATCTTAATGGAAATAAAAACATAATTTAGAAAATGCTGTTACTAACATTTATTCTCCTGGAGATTGGGAAAATATTATTACATTTTAGTAGCATTTGGTCCAGCTTTTGGAATAGCAGGAACCATGAATGATGTTCTCCATATGGTGGCTCAAAATGGTGTAAATGCTTGAAAATACTATTAGATGATATATATATACATATGTATATATATATGTGTGTGTGCGTGTGTGTGTGTATGACATATATATATAGTGAAATATAAAAGCATATATATGAATATAAATGTAATATCTCCTTTATAAGAATGCTTGTTGAACTTGTTAATTTACTTTAGATTACATACTGACCTCAGTGAAAAATTTTCATTTTTCATTTTTCCCTGTGCCAGGGAAAAATCTTCATTGGATGTGTATCCTCCTTCTTCTTCTTTAAACATTGTTTTTCTTCTTTCTCATTACCCAGGTTTGAAGCGCCTCCTACCCTCTTATTTTCTTTGGATGGCTTCAGGGCAGAATATTTACACACTTGGGGTGGCCTTCTTCCTGTTATTAGCAGACTAAGTAAGTAACTTCGGAGTTCACTGTTGAGGTGTCACAGTTTCAGCGAGATAGACTAGAGAGGCAGTCTTTTTTTTGGAAAAATACTGGCAGAATGTGTTTTACCAAACCTCTCTATGGCAAAGTAGTTGAACCTGATGATAAGGAACTAGTCTTCAATATTGTAATTACTTTGAAGTTGCCTTTTAAATACTTCTAAGATAGTACAGTTATACACACACACACACACACACACACACACACAGGCACATACAACACGTGTATATATACGGTTATATATAAATATATACACACGCATATAAATCTGTATGTATTTTTAGAATTTTGGATTCCTTTTGTGGAAAAATCATTTAATAATTATTATATCTTAAAATAGAATTTCAAAAACTGAAGGTATTTCTGATATGCTTCTAGTAGTGTAGACATTGAGTATTTGCTAGTTATCCTATAGTACCATGTAGCATCCTTCCAATTTCTTTGCTTCACTCAAGGCCTTAATTGGATGATTATTCTGTAATCAGAATTGATTACAATTGATGCAATAGTAGAATAGTTTGCAATTATTGATGCAATAGTAGAATAGTTGTTTCTTAATATTAATGCCAGGGTTTTAAACCACATTAACCCCCAGTTATATGGGTATTACTTGTATCATCGTTACTGAAAAAGGAAAAAAAATAGTTTATGGGTATAAAAATTAGAGAACTTTGCTCATTATCAGTGATCAATAATTAAGTAGTTCCAGTGGAACGCTAAACTGAAATGGAAGTAAATACAACTATGTTGGAGTTCTGAATTGTAAAATATTATTTATTAGGCTTGAGTGTATGAGATTAGTTTAAACATTAAAATCACTCTCAGTAAATACATGTGCACATTTATTATACTTCTTTTATGACAAACCAAAATAATTTGGGAGTATCTTTTTAAAATTTCAGTTTTTCTAAATGTTTATTTATTTTGAGAGAGAGAGAGAGAGAGAGAGGGAGAGAAAGGAGAGTGTGAGCAGGGGAGGGGCAGAGAGAGAGGGAGACACAGAATCCGAAGCAGGCTCCAGGCTCTGAGCTGTCAGCACAGAGCCTGATGCGGGGCTCGGACTCATGGACTGCGAGATCATGACCTGAGCCAAACTGCGATGCTTAACTGACTGAGCCACCCAGGTGCCCAAAATTTCAGTTTTTAATTTCTACCTAGAAGAAAATCGTTTTTGTAAATAATTGTTTGACATGAAAAAAAAAAGTCTTCAGCAAAAAGCATGCAAGAGCAGGGAAGGCTTTATTCTGACCTGTTAGGCCCATGATGGGCTTTGAAGCTTGAATCCCGCCCTTTGTTGCCATTAAAAGGAAAGTTTGTTTCAGTGGCACCAAACATTGCATCCTGAGTTCAGAATTAAATAGCTGTAGCTACCTGTATGTGACGTTTAAAAGAAATCAGTACACCATTTGCCTAAGCCCCAGCTTTGGATAATTGAGGAACATACTCTGTAATTCTGGACTGTTTGGAAGGCATTGAGATAGACACATGCCAACCTGAGGGACATTTTTTTGGCAATGATTTATTGAGATGCTAGAATCATTAGGTGTATGTATTTTTTTTTTTTTTTTTTTTTTTTTTTTTTTAATAGTAGAGGCGGGAGAAAAGGAGCGTGACACCAGGGCTAAATCTGGAACAGTCTGACTTCTGTGCCTTTCTCTAACTTGAAGCCAGAAGATGCCTTTTTGTCTTTAGAGCAGTGTTGAGTATGTCCAGAGTGAGCTGATTCTGGATTTTCAGACTGAGACACTGCCACCCCAGCTACTGCTTCACCATTGTTTTAATTTTGCAGATTTTGCTACTTGTGCAGTTTGTTTTTTCTCTCCTTTATTTTTTAATCAGTGATTCATCACTTACATATGATGCCCAGTGCTCATGCCAACAAGTGCCCTCCCTTCATATCCATCACCCATTTAGCCCATCCCTTCACCCAACACCCCTCCAACAACCCTCAGTTTGTTCTCTGCATTTAAGAGTTTCTTATGGTTTGCCTCCCTCTCTGTTTTTATTTTATTTTTCCTTCTCTTCCCCTGTGGGCATCTGTTGAGTTTCTCAAATTCCACATATGAGTGAAATCATAGGATGCAGTTTGCTTTTTTTAAATTATCTCTTGTAATTTAGGTATGTGACCACCAAATAATATCAGACAAAGATCTAGTAGGCATCATTAGTACAAATGGTCTACCCAGAACTTAATGTTTTTGATAAGTATGGGATAATTATTTCATAGACTTAATTATTTTCTTTAATATTTATCTGAGGAAAACTAACTTGAACACTGAATTTGAATCTGCAGTGTTGCTTTATAATTAACCCTAAATTTTCATATGGTTATAAATCCCTCCTGGGTTAGTTTTTTTTAATACTATTTAGACTTACTTCGTACCTAAGCTAGATGAATTAAACAGATTATTGATTGCATTTAACAACAATCTTTGATTTTTTTTTTCCCTTATAGAAAACTGTGGAACATATACCAGAAACATGAGACCAGTATATCCAACAAAAACTTTTCCCAATCACTACAGCATTGTCACCGTAAGCTCCACATTTCAACTTTTATATGTTCACAGAAGTGAGATGTAAATGTTACATTTTTCGAGGGAATAATTAGACATCAGATCAGAAAAGAATAACTTTTTTCCAAAATGTAGTTAAGCAAGGAAACCTAGGTTTTGGTCTTTGCCTCTGCCACCAACTAGGTGTAGTTTGGGGAGGATCCCTTTCATTCTGGTCTCAATTTTTCCATCTTGAAAAGAGGTGACTGAAGACTCTAAGAACTGAGTTCTTGGTTTCCTTTCAGCTTTAAGATTCTCCAATTTTTGTGTCTTGTTTCTTCTTATGGCTTTGTAGCTTGCTTTGTTGGTACAAATCTGTCCTACACTCATGGATTCTCAACCTGTTCCAGTCATCTTGATGTATGAGTTTAAGCAAGCCACTTTGCCTGACTCTAGATAGGATTACAGCCCTGTTTTTGTTTCAAAGTTTGCCAATTTAATTGGAGTCCAAGAGAAAAGTCAAATTCATTAGGTGTTAGGGTTCAAGCCAGAAAATGAATTCTTTAGCTTGTATTAATGCAAGCTCTTCTCAGACTGAACCAAAACATAGTTTGTTCTACAGAAGTTCCTTACTCAGCAATGCAATGGGAAAATAGGGCACTTTTTTAGAAATTGAGGAAGCTGCCTATTAATATAGGCCCTTATCCATAGCATTCCTACTTACTTTCTCCTGTTAAATAAAGTACAAATACTATATAAAACCTTGAGTGGTTGGTTGTATTTTAAAAATCCCAAAGTTTTGTTCTTCCCTCCTTAACTCTGCCAAGTTCCCTGTAGCTTCAGTTACATGTTTCTCTTTGATGATTTTGTTTTGTGATTTTATTTAACATTAAAACAAAAAATACCTCACAACTTGCATAAAACCTGTTTTTATATTTTTTAGGGACTTTATCCAGAATCCCATGGCATAATTGACAATAAAATGTATGATCCCAAGATGAATGCTTACTTTGCACTTAAAAGTAAAGAGAAATTTAATCCTGAGTGGTACAAAGGAGAACCAGTGAGTTGTTTGTTTGTTTTGGCTACTAAGATTTTTTTTTTTAAATTCTCTTCTATTTCAGTCAGAGTAAACTACCAGATTCTCTGGAGCTTTTAATAACCTACTTCATTTATTGTGTCGTGGCCATCCTTTTGTAAATGGAGACAGATGCTGATCATCCTGAACACAGCTTGTATCATTGCGTAATGAGAGTAGTTTATTTCATAACTGGGTTTGGGTAATTCTGAACCATTTTTCTTTTCTGCTTCATTCCACCTTCTATACACTAGGAGTGTATAGAAGTCGTCGGGGCAATCTTTTGATCCACACAAAACTAATGGTTTCTGAAGGAGGTAAACTTTGACTTCATTTGCATTGGCTAACACCGGAAGATTCTTTCTGGCCATGATTTAGATGTGTTTCTTTGTATTTTTCAGAAATTTCCACAAAAATCCCATGGGGTCTTTTTAGATAGTCTTGATATTCCTCTTAGAAGGAAAAAGAGCATGATGTGTAATTTACAGGGTATAAATTCAAATTTTAGTGCTGACACTTAAAGTTATGTGACTTTGGGCAAATTATTCTTTCTCTGCCTCCGTTTTCTCATGTTTATACTGTAGATAATACTGTTAACTACCTTACGGGGTTATTGTGAGGATTATCTAAATTAATAATTGGGATGCTTAGGGGGATACTATTTAGAACTGAAATTGGCAATAAGTGCTTAATAAATGTTAGTTACATAACAAAAATGTCAGCACATTAAGCACATGTATATTTGGGGTTTTTTTCTTCTTTCCAGGGGAAACCCCATTAAGTAGGGGTGTGGCTCTGAAAGTTGCAGAGATTTCTGAAAACGGACTGTCTATATTTTTTAGGTTAATTTAAGTTCTAATTATTTCATTTTGCTGCTGTTCAGAGTCATATTAAGTGATTATTTTATAGTCTCGCTGCTGGAGCTCATTAACCTCAAACATAGTCTAGCACTTGAGAGAAACACACTGATGTTACATGAGTGTATACTTTGCTAAGAAGTGAACAGTTGTGTAATTTTCTGACTTGCCTTCATTCTCTTCCCCAGATTTGGATCACTGCTAAATATCAAGGCCTGAAAAGCGGTACATTTTTCTGGCCAGGATCAGACGTGGAAATTAATGGAATTTTCCCAGACATCTATAAAATGTATAATAGGTAGGTATAGATGCACTTTTTCAGAATTGCTCATTTATTTATTTTTTAATCTCAGCTTCTCCTTTTTATCAAGTCCTAAGTGATAGCATTTGCATAGAACGTTAGCTGAAAAATGAGAATGGTCAGAATAAGAACTCTATCTCAGATAGCTTTTAGGTGGAGGGTAGGTGAGTTTTGAAGGGATGGATGGACAGTGAAACTAGACAAAGTTTTTTCTGAAGGTTTTCTAGAAAGTGCTGGTTACATGTTACAGTTTGCATTCAGATCTTTGGGCAGGAATAAAAAATGAAGTCATAGTGACTGACTCCAACTTTTTAAGAGTCACGAGCAAGTGAGTTCTCCATCAGGTACCTTTTGTGAAATGTATGGTGGACACATGGGTTATTCATGTGGTAGCAATTGCTATTCTCAGATACAGGCATAATATCATCAAGTAGATGTCAGAAGCACATTTTTAAACCTAGGTGCAGCTTTCATTGGGATGCTTATGGGGACACCATTTAGAACTGTAATTGGCAATAAATGCTTAATAAATATTAGTTACATAACAAAAATGTCAGCAAATTAAACACTTGCCTTCATTCTCTTCCCCAGATCGAAGCTTCCCCAATGTGAACCTTAACTTTTGGTCCTTTATTGGGAAAACAAGTTGGAGTTTTCAAATAAAACTTATACATTGTTTCAAACACAATTAATGCATGCAATTGCTTTAGTCTTTCAGTGTGCTTTTCAATAAGAAACACACTGATATTTTAAACTCAAACAATGTCACAGACTATTTCATTTTGTTTATCCTTAATTTTAGTTCAGTACCATTTGAAGAAAGGATTTTAGCTGTTCTTAAGTGGTTGCAGCTTCCTAAAGATGAAAGGTATGTAGATGACTAATTTGTATGGTAACTACTCCTTTGTTTTATAGATATCACAGAATATTTAAAAATAAGCAGCAAGAAAACTTTGCAGTTGGCTCTGGCATTTTATATCCAAATAAACTCTTTAGGGAGCTCTTATGGCTACCATTTTGAAGAACTCCAAATCTGCAAATTATTTCTCAGAAAGATTAGAAATGTTACCCCAGTGTTGTAGACTTTTTAATCACTATCAATTGTGAAGTTATACTTTCCATTCTGTTTTACAATGTGTTTATAAAATATTACATTTTGATGCTGTTTGATTTAGACCACACTTTTACACTCTGTATTTAGAAGAACCAGATTCTTCAGGTCATTCATATGGACCAGTCAGCAGTGAGGTAAGTACCTTTTTATCAGTGATCACTTCATGAAACCTGGTGTCATGTAACTAAACCTGCTTTGAAGCAGGTTTCTAGACCATTCTAGCAAGATTCCATGATTCTGGGAAGAGTAGTAAGCACAATTTTACTAAACCAAAGGATGCACTCTAGTAAAAATAACAGTAGTCTGGTCTATACTTTCCACAGTGCTCAGTTGAACTGATGATAAATTAAATTCTATATTCTCATTTCCAAAGCCTTTATCCACTCCATTTATCCCTACATTGGCTTAAAAACTAAGGGTCTTTAGAAGTTTTGTAAATGGGTAGGACTCCAATTTTCTTTTTTCTTTCTTTTTCAATCTTGACTTATTTTATTCTGTGTTTGAGAAACAAGAGTGTGGATAGCAAAGGTTCAGATAGCCAGGGTTCTGGCCTGTCCATAGACTGGTTTCTTTTTTTTCTTTTTTTTTTTTAGTTCTTGTTTTGATGTTTGTTTATTTATTTATTTATTTTTTTTTGAGAGAGAGAGGCAGAGTACGAACAGGGGAGAGGGGCAGAGAGAGGGAGACACTGAATCCGAAGCAGGCTCCACGCTCTGAGCCGTCAGCACAGAGCCCAATGTGGGGCTTGAACTCACGAACTGTGAGATCATGACCTGAGCCGAAGTCGGACGCTTAACTGACTGAGCCACCCAGGCACCCCTAAGTTTTGTTTTTTTCTTCTTAATTCAAGTTACTTAACATATAGTATAGTCTTGGCTTCAGGAGTAGAACCCAGTGATTCCTCTCTTACATATGACATCCAGTGCTCAATTTGCTATGTAAATATAGGAGAATTAGTCAAATAACACAAGAAGCCTACTATGATCTCTCTGCCTTAGGAGATCTAGCTCTGACCTCTGAGATCATGCTTACAATAGAGCTTGGGCATTAAAGAATAGGAGATTTTGTCAACACTATAGAAAATTTCAAATAACCATGGTTTTATTGAACAGTTACTAGGAAGTTAGAGATGGGGAAATGGTTCATGTACTAAGGCTGTCAACATGAGATCTTACTTGACCTGACGCCCTTTTAGGAACTTAGCCAACCCCTGGCTAGGTTTGTAATCGGTATAGTGCTTTGAAAGATCAAATACTGCTTTCAGTTTTTGTGCGGCCATAGAATTTTTATATCTTGGAGCAGAGGAAGCATTGGAACAGAAAACGATTTGAGCTTCTTTCCTTGTACTTCTAAGCTGACTTCCCTTATGCTGTATATTTTATCTGTGACCCAAGATCTGAAAAGAAACAGGGAGTAAGGATCTAGGCATATTGGTGGTCATGATGGAAGGAAGAAGAGGTATAGCCAGGGTCCCTAATCTCAGAATCCTTGTTATCTTTTCCCCCATATGACTGTAAGAGATAAAAGACTAGGGATAGCTAGAATTTCACCCTAGTCTGCATAGTTTGTGAGCCTCAAAGTCTCTTTAGCACAGAGTCCAGACCAGAGCCTATCCTAACATGTCTATTAGCTCCTAACATCTCCAGCAGCTCTAATGTAGTTACTAATTGTGTGTGCCCTTGCTTTGCTCTTTAGAGGTGAGGTAAGGAAGACACATGGTCAATAAGGTGACTGGGTCATAATTGGTGACAGGGAAAAGTTTTGTGTCAGTGTTTTCTTGGTTTGACAATTGACCAGATGCTAGTGTAATTTTTATTCTTTCACTAAATTCACTGACACAACTCATGTCTAGGTCAGTCTGGCTACAAGGAAGTCTGAGGATCATTTTGTAATTGTTTGGTTATCAGCTCATATAAATCATGAAATCGGTGCTGCCTTTTCTAATTTCACTGAAGATTTTCTAAAGGACTATTTTTGTGATTCATCTTCATTCAAGATTGAGCCCCTTGCTTTTTGTATCATAGTCACCAGCTTGTAAACTCTGTTAAATTCTAATATTACTGGCACATCAAAACCCACTTGATTTTAATACTTAAAAACTCCAACTTGCATTACTTGGGTGGCTTTGAATGAAAGACCATATTGAAGGAGGTTGTTTCATTATTACAGTGGAATAAATTGACTATAGAGATAAGACTGATTTGATACATTACAGAAAGCACATGTAGAGCTGCAAAGAATTTTCCTGGTTTTGCAAGGAGAGCCGAAAAGAGAAATGTCAAAAGCAAGTTACTAAAACTATTTGCTAGTCTGTCCTCGTGATAGATGTGTGCAAAATACATGCAGTTTGCAAGGAAATAATGGGTTGTATTCCTAGGAGTTCTAATTTAAAACATTTTTGTCAATGTTTATTTATTTTTGAGAGAGAGACACACACACAGAGTGTGAGTGGGGATGGGCAGAGAGAGGGAGACACAGAATCAGAAGCAGGCTCCAAGCTCTGAGCTGTCACCCGATACGGGGCTCGAACCTACGAACCGTGAGATCATGACCTGAGCCAAAGTTGGAGGCTTAACTGACTGAGCCACCCAGGCACACCCTAGGAGTTCTAGTTTTAAAAATCAAACATAATGAACTATAAAGCATTTCATGAATAATTTTAACATTTTTGGCAATTTAGACGATCAGGTCGGCTAGTGACATTTCCAGTACTTAGGATTGAGCATGTACCGGATTTGGGCCCTTCTTTTTATTAATGGGCATTGTCTTACCTGGCTTGTCTTAGCCTAATGCAAATCATATGTAGTTCATCATAGTAGTTGCATCCACTGAACTTTTCCTTTATGAACAGAGATAGCTTTACATAGAAATAGCCGTTAATATGGAATCCATCACATGAAATTGCTTCCCTTTCTTAGGTCATCAGAGCTTTGCAGAGGGTTGACAACATGGTTGGCATGCTGATGGACGGTCTAAAGGAGCTGAACTTGCATCAGTGCCTGAACCTCGTCCTTGTTTCAGATCATGGTAACCTGAATTTTCATCATTTACCCTTCAGGTTAAATGGTGCCCCAAAAAAGGGTTCCTTGACTGGTTATTGTTTCATTATTTCTTCTGATTGTTATAGTTAATTCTTTGTTGTTTTTTTTTAATGTAGTTTGTTGTGGAAAATGTTTAGGAAAAAATTATATAAAATATAAAGTACAAGTAAAGCACAGAATTCACAGCTATCAATGATAATGCACCCATTTCCTGATTTGAGGAAGGTTTGTACCAGGAATTTTGAAAAGTTAAAAAAAGTTTTTTAATGTTTAATTTTGGTAAATGTAGTGTAGTAATTTTAGATTTAATGAATACATTATTATGTACATCTTCTATTTAGCATAAAAATCTGATTTTAGAAGCAGTATGTATTAATTTTAGTACTATGTTAATTTCACTTTTTACTTATTTTGACCTTTAGAACATGTTTGTGTAACAGCCTTGAGAGTGCAGAAGCAATGAATGTACAAGAAAATAGAAAACACGCCCTTTGCGTTTGTTTTTTTTTTTCTTGTTGTTATTGTTTGTGTCAGAAATAATTGTTAAAAGCTATTTCTAGAAATAGCTGTAAGAAGTTTTGTTCCAAAGAAAATGCAGTTCTGGAATGACACTGAGAATTTTATAATACCAGTTACTATTCTAGGTGATCTTATGAAAACAACTAAGCTTTGCTATTTGGTCTGAAGCTGTGATATTCCTCCTCACCTACCTAAATTAGAAGAAACAATAAAGTAATTGTGGATGAAGGGGAAAATATTTTTTTTAAGTGAGATGGTGGATACAGCTGAAGTTCTGTGTCTTACCTACTAGATGTTTAACTCACATGAGCACTGAGCACATATTTATTGAATTACATTCTGGAAGTGAAGGAAATTCTCTTCTATGTGTGAAATTCCTTATTGAAGTTGTAACATGTTTGGGAATTTTTTCTCCTAGGCATGGAACAGGGCAGTTGCAAGAAATATGTGTATCTGAATAAATATTTGGGAGATGTTAAAAATATTAAAATTGTATATGGACCTGCCGCTCGCTTGAGACCCTCTGATGTCCCGGATAAGTACTTTTCATGTAAGTATATATGGATGCTAACTTTGAATGTGATTACATTCTGAATACATTCCTCTAAATTATTGTATCTCCACACTAAAGTGCATCAAGTTAATTTCCTTTGCATGATTAAATCTCCAATGCAGGTCTTCTGCACCCAAAGGGATTTTATTCAAGACATAGATCTAACCACTTATTTTTGTTTTTTGTTGCTAAGCATATTATGTGTGTGTGCTCAGTACATTTTTATGTCGTAGTGTGTGTTTTACTTGTATTGGGTTCAAGATTACTTGTACTAAAAATGAAAACAAAAACAAAAAACAAAACAAAACTTAAAAGTTCATCTGCATTTATTCAAGTTTCATTAATGACATTTCATTAAAATAACTTAGAGCTGTTATAAAATAATATTCTGTCACAAGGAGGAATGCAGGAAATTCTGTAATTCTTATAATTCCATAAATAGCTGGTTTCTGTCCTCAGAAATGACTTTCTTTTACCATTCTAAAACACAGTGAGAATGTGTTTTGTAAACAGAGAAGAAGAAATTTCAATTCTGTGTTGACCACATGTGCAACCCAAATTGCCAAGGAAATTTTTTAAATGTTAATTCTTTTGCAAGTCAAGTGCATTTCCTAACTGTTTGCACCTCTGTTGTAGCCTGCTTAAAAGTCGTATACAATTGTTATAAAACCTGTTATAAAACCATATAGGCGGAGGCAGTGCCCAGAGATGTTTAGGATGGGATGACTAAGCTTTAGCTTTCTCTCATTAGGCCTCTGTTTCCCAAATTAAGGCAAAAATATCTATATTTATTTATCAATATACATACATGAAATATAAATACAAAACATTTATTGTATCTGAAATTTTTTTTCAAACTTTTCTAAAGTATGGCTAGAAGAATCTTTGGAAATCTAGACACATATTGATTTGTAGCACAGAAGACACTAAGTAAACCTGTGTGGTCTTGCTATGCAAATTCAGTTACAAAACTATCTACTTGCTCTCTCTTCTACGTTTTCCAGTGTCCTTTTTATTTGGAAATTCTGGAGTTACCAAATATCAAAGTATATAAAATAAAAAGTAACGGTTTCCTTAAATCTCCCTAATTCACACCTCATTTCCTCTCTCTAGAGATTAAACACTGTTAGGCTTGGAATGTCTTCCCAGATATCTGCTATGCGTATATAAAACACTATTTTTTTTTTAATTTTTACACTATGAAATCATACTAGATCTAGATGCATGGTCATATAGATGGATGGCCAGATGAATGGACACACATATGGATGAACAGATGGATGGATAGATAGATATTCTTTAACTTGTCTCTTCATTTAACAGTACGACATGATTTCACAGGCACGGAGTGGTTCCTAAAGATCTGTCTCATTCCTACCAACCACTAATATATAATGGTTTAAATAAGCTGTTTGGAACCTGCTTTGAGTTTGAGTCTGACATTCAACATTTTTGTTTTATTTTTATTTCTAATTGTAGCATAACATCCATGATTAATTCTTATCTTTGTCCCCCTTCAGTTGATTATGAAGACCTTGCCAGAAATCTTTCCGTGAGTGTATTTATTTTTCCATTATTTACCTATTGTTAGTTTTAATATATATTTAGAAAAAAAGTTCAGTATCTGTTCTTGGGATTTTTTAGCATTAGAATTTTTGAGTATGTGGGCCAACATTTAAACGCCCTATAGTTTTTATTTTTCAACGTTTTTTTTTTTTTTTTAATTTTTTTTTTATTTTTGGGACAGAGAGAGACAGAGCATGAACGGGGGAGGGGCAGAGAGAGAGGGAGACACAGAATCGGAAACAGCCTCCAGGCTCCGAGCCATCAGCCCAGAGCCTGACGCGGGGCTCGAACTCACGGACCGCGAGATCGTGACCTGGCTGAAGTCGGACGCTTAACCGACTGCGCCACCCAGGCGCCCCTAAACGCCCTATAGTTTTTAAAGATTTTTAAGGACACACCCCAATAAACCAGCATTGAAAGTTTTTAAGAATTCATTTATTGTCATCAATTAATTTTTATAACAGTAAAGAAATAATTGGAAAAAATAGAAGGGAAAAAGTCTATAGCTATCTCAGCATAGGTACTGTTGGCATTGTTATATATTTCCTGCCAATCCTTTTATGCCCATTTAAAAAATAAATTCTTGACTTGGTGATGAGTTATCTATAGTACATTTTTTTTACTTGATATGTTTTATTTATTTATTTATTAAAGTTTATTTATTTGTTTTGAGAGAGAGAGCGCACACAAGCAGTGGAGGGACAGAGAGAGGGAGAGAGAGAATCCCAAGCAGTCTCTGCACAGTGTGAATGGGGCTCCAGCTCACAAAACTGTAAGATCATGACCTGAGCCGAAACCAAGAGTCAGACACTTAACTGACTGAGCCACCCAGGGGCCCCAAAGTGTTTTAAATATTGAAGAAAATGATTACCATTGCAGTTATAAGAATGTTTGGAAATGGTATCATCGATAGTAACCCAAATATTAATGAATGGCATAGTCTAAGAATTTTAGTTTTTTTTTTTATGTAGCAATTATGATTTCCTGTAAAAAATACGAATATTGAATCGTTGGGAATAGAGGGACTCCGTTATTTTTGCATCTGTGACTTACTGAGCAGACTGGTAAAATTTTTAACAGAAAAAAAATCTTACGGAATTAGAATACAGTCTCAAGAGAAGTTTACACCTAAGAAAATATCGAAATAAGAGTTTTTCTTTACCTTCTGTAATATCAGTGCCGGGAGCCAAACCAGCACTTCAAACCTTACCTCAAGCATTTCTTACCGAAGCGTTTGCACTTTGCCAAAAACGACAGGATTGAGCCCTTGACATTCTATTTGGATCCTCAGTGGCAACTTGCATTGTAAGTTCTGATGGTTTCCAGGTAAACCTCACCTGATATGTTAGTCATTCAGCGTAACTGTTGGGCCCTTTTCAACAATGTTGTTGTGTGAAAACTGTGCACAGATGATTCTCTTCACTCTGTCCTGGGGCTTCTCAACCCGGGATTGACCTTTTGGGGTCAGACCATTCTTTGTTGTGGAGGGCTGTCCTGTGCTCCTGTGCATTGTGGGATGTTTGAAAGCATCCCTGGCTTCTACCCACTAGATGAAAAAGCACCCTTTCCATGGTTGAGCCAACCAAAAATGTCTGCAGACATTGCTATAGGTTCCCTGGGGAGGGCCATTCACCCCCAGCTGGGAGCCACTCCTCTGCCCACATCCATATTGATTATTTATGTTCCATGTTGGTGTTACCACTTGCCGCTCTTATCTCTTCTGCACATTACAGTTATCCTAATAATACCTTCAGATCCAGCGAATAATTGGTAAAACCTCTTTATGATAATAAGCAATTGCTTTCTTCATTTTACAAAGTTGTTTTTTCAGCTCAGTTTATTGATGTGTTGGAGAATTATTTGGATGGTTAATATTGTTAATATCTCAAAACCTGATAATTAACTCTTTGGATGGTTGCCAGGAAGCCAGGGACAATAAATACCCCTGTCAAGCAAAACCTAAGCAATGAACCAGGATTCACTTTAAGAGTTTCACTGTCTCTACTTTGTCTCTACTTTTACTAGAGGGCTGTGCTTTTCGTGTTTGGAAGAAAAACATTGAAAGAAGGGATGGTTCTTGCCTTCATGGGAGAACCAATATTTTACGAACATCTATATTCCAAAGATTGCTTTAGGCTAAGCCATTTAATTTGTACAGACAACCAAATACAACAAGATTGAAACGAAGATAAGAGAACTACATGGCCAGTGTCACAGCTAGCAAATAGCATAGTCAGGGTTCAAAACTAGTTTTGTGTCAGTGCTAGTGGCTTTTTTCCTCTATGCCATCCTGCATTTATGGTTGATTTGTCTGCAAAATAAAAGATAAGGGTGGCCTCTTACTGCTTTGCAAAGCCAGGTGGTTTTGTTTACCATTTTTTTGGTTTGTTTAACAAAATAGTTACTTATTCTTGATTAACAGAAATAATGTGACTTTAAATTTTGCACTATGAATAGACTTCACATCATTAATTCATACTATGTCAAAATTAGGAATCCTGCAGAAAGGAAGCATTGTGGAATTGGATTCCATGGTTCTGACAATATATTTTCAAATATGCAAGTAAGTAAATCTGATATACTTAAAAATAATAGTAGTTTGTATCTGAAGAAAAACTGATATACAAAGTTTTGATTTATTTATTTATTTATTTAAATATGAAATTTATTGTCACATTGGTTTCCATACAACACCCAGTGCTTGGTCGAAGAGGACGACCTTCCCCGATAGAGGAGGACCGTTCTTTGGTCAAGGGTATACGAGTAGCTGCGCTCCCCTGCTAGAACCTCCAAACAAGCTCTCAAAGTTTAGATTTAGAAACACGGATTGTGCTTACATGTCTTGGATGAGAATTAATGAAGCATATGATTGCATGTAGTCATTTTATTTTGAGCATGGTATTAATAGAATTTGTTAAAATATTCATGTTTCAGGCATGTATGACGTATTATATGACTTATACCTCATACTAAATTTCTAATAATCATTTTGCATATGTTTGTGTTCCGTTAAGAATATTGCTTTCACAGTAAATGAAAGCTGGTGATTTAAGAGGAGAAAAGATATCATACTTGTTCTAAATGAAGGTAATGCCTTACATTCATCTAGCAATTTAAAAGTTCAAAATATACGCACAACAGTTATTTAATTTAATCCCTACAGCACTGTGTAGGGTGGGCAGAGTGACATTTATATCCCATTTCACAGATGAGAAACAATTTCATCATCTGTTCTCTTCTGACTGTCAAGTCAGGAATCACAGTAAAGCTGAGAGAAGTATCCTACATGTCCTTAGATTACATGTGCAACAGGGGTTAACACCATATCCTATGAAGCCTGTGGGCACGGTATTTTTCTGATATCTTAACATAACCAGTTTATATATGTACAATATGGATAATATAAAATAATTTTTTTCACCAGCTACATACATAGCTGATATGAACTGATAAACTGTTAACTTTTCTGGCCAATCTAGGCTCTCTTTATCGGCTATGGACCTGGCTTCAAGCACAGCATCGAAGTTGAGTCTTTTGAAAGTATTGAAGTCTATAATTTAATGTGTGGTAAGTGTGAACAGGCTTCTTTCATTTCTTCTGAAAACAGAGCTGGAATAGGATTATGAAAAGTAAGTCACACGGTGGGCATCTCTGTAGAGATGAAGATGATGTGAGACAGATCACATTTTTACCTTTCACCTTCCTGACCCAGAGTCATTGAAAAAAATATGTGGATCATTGCCATCTGATTACTGGTGTCTCTTCCATGGGTTTGCACACAGGTAAACTGCAACACCCAGAGCTGTGAGGTCTGTACATCCCCAATGGCTAGCAGTTTGCCAGGCCCTTGGCTTAATGATACGACGATTGACTCAGGCGTCAGGTGGAAGCCGGGGAAAGAGTTTGGAGTCTGTGAAGGGAACACAAAAGAGGCGGAACCTCTGGTAGCAATAATAGTTGAATGGATGACGATGTCACAGTTGTAGAAATGGAGGAGGACCCATTAGATATATTACTGACTTACTCTGTACTTTCTTAATTAATACCTTTATGGTTGGATATTATGTTTTAAGTATTACTTCCTTTTTCTGATAATGATACTAGACATTTGCAAAACCTTAAATATGTCCTGAGTATGATTCTTTCAGTGGGGGCCTATACACTCAAATGAATTAATATATCCTAAAGCACTTAAAACAGTGCCAGGCATATCCTAAGTGCTTTACTATTTAAGTGTTTGCTATTGTTATTATCAAGAGCATGAGTTTTATTTTATTTTATTTTTTTTAATTTTTTTTTAACGTTTATTTATTTTTGGGACAGAGAGAGAGACAGAGCATGGGGGAGGGGCAGAGAGAGAGGGAGACACAGAATTGGAAGCAGGCTCCAGGCTCTGAGCCATCAGCCCAGAGCCCGACGTGGGGCTCGAACTCACGGACCGCAGGATCGTGACCTGAGCTGAAGTCGGATGCTCAACTGACTGAGCCACCCAGGCGCCCCAAGAGCAGGAGTTTTAGACTCAGACAAAGCTGGTTTTGAAGCGTAGGTCTTACTACATTAGTAGCTTTGAGGCCTTGAGCAAAGCACTGTGATTATTCATCTACCAAATGTTGACAATAACTTATTAAATTGTTTTGAGGATTAATTAAGAAAAATATATTGGCACAGTGATTGACATTAGTATGCAATGGTGGTAACTATAGTTATTATACACTTTAAACTTCAGAAGTTTCGTTAGAGACGCACAGCAGAATATCAGTAATTCCATTAAGAATAGCATAGTCATGTGCTTGCTTCAGCAGCATATATGCTAAAAAAAAAAAACAATAGCATAGTCATAAATGCTGTCAAATTCAAGAGAGTTTTATAGTTTTATTTTAGGTAGAGAGTAAAGAAGCCTTACATACATTTAGTTCTAAAAAGATAAAAATAGTGTAAGTCTACCATTTATTTGATTTTGAAACCTCGAGGTAACCATTTACCATTCTTGGCATTATGCAGATTTACTGAATTTGTCACCTGCTCCTAATAATGGAACTCACGGAAGTCTTAACCACCTTCTAAAGAATCCTGTTTACACCCCAACGCATCCCAAAGAAGCCCACCCCCTGGCACAGTGCCCCTTCACAAGAACTCCCAGACATAACCTTGACTGTTCATGTGATCCCTCCGTAAGTATTGACAAAAAGTGTAGCCCAGTTTGTGTGATTCTGCAGCACCCTCTGCATAGCATGTGCTATAGAAACACTTCATGATCAAATTAAAATGTGTAAGTGAGCATAAATATATATTTATGTTTAATTCCAAATAAGCACACGCGTGCAGCCCTTTTATTATTTATTTTTCCTCTTCCTGGTTTTTGCATTTTCACATATTTTTAAATTTTTATTTATTTATTTTTGAGAGAGAGAGAAAGTGCAGGCGGGGGAGGGGCAGAGAGGAAGGGAGACCGAGAATCCGAAGCAGGCTCCACACTGTCAATGCACAGCCTGTCATAGGGCTCAAAGCCACGAACCATTGAGATGTGACCTGAGCTGAAGTCGGATGCTTAACTTTGCCCAGGCAGCCCTCACTTCTGTTTTTATCCCTTGGTGCTGTGACTTGACTTGGGTGCAGGTTGGAAGAAGTCCAGCTAAGTTCTGGAGCATCCTGAATCATGGAATCTGTGCTACTGTCCTAGCAGTGAGGTCTTGATTATAAACCAGTCACAGTATTCTTTTCCTAAACTATATCTCAGTTTATTTTAAAGTATTTTTTAATGTTTATTTATTTTGAGAGAGAGAGAGTGAACTGGGGAAGGGAGAGAGAGAGTCCCAAGCAGGCTCTGCACTGACAATGCAGGGCTCAGTCTAGGAACCTGTGAGATTATGACTTGAACCAAAATCAAGAGTCCAATGTTTAACTGACTGAGCCACCCAGGCACCCCTCAGTTCATCTTAAATTTAGAGGCAAAATAACATTTTTTGGCAAGAAATGGATATATGGCACTTTACTTTTTAAGTTTATTTATTTTGAGAGAGACAGAAACAGTGCAAATGGGGGAGGGGCAGAGAGAGAGAAAGAATCCCAAGCAAGCTCCAAGTTGTCAATGCAGAGCCTGATGCGGGGCTCGGTCTCATGAACCATGAGATCATGACCTGAGCCAAAACCAAGAGTCAGACGCTTAATGGATGAGCCACCCAGGTGCCCCGGCACTGTTTTCTTTTTACTCCTATCTTAACATATAGTTTTAAGAAGATAAACATTTGTGATAACAAGTGAACAAAATTGATAGTGTCCATGAAGATAGAGATTTGGGGAACAGTTGATTTTATGCCTTCCGTTTTGTTTTAGGCTCGTAGAAAGACTGTCAGAGTAGGGATAAAAATTATAAAACAGCAATTCTTATTTTTCATTGATAGTGTTGTGCTTATGTAACAATTTTGTCTTCTTGCAGCTGTCATCCGAATTTTTATCTTCTTCCTCAAAAAAAATAACTTTCACTTGTACAAGATGGTTTTATCATTGTCCCACGATGGAACAATGAGGTTGCAGAAATTGTTACAAAATTAAAACACATATCAAAACAAACAAAAAAAACATGTCTCTCATCGCTTAAAATAGTATTATTAACTTTTAGGTTTTGCCAGTTGTGGATTTTGAGATACAGTTGAATTTGACTGTGGCAGAAGGTAAGGAAGGCATCCTTACTCTTGAGCTTGGATTGTGGAAACAGGCTTTTTCTCAACAGTGTCAACCACAGAGAACTGGTCTGGGGACATTAGCTGAGAATAGCCAGTAACATAAAGGTAGTAGGGGAGGACCACCTGATGAAACATGGCAATGTCCTTGCTCAACAGTCTAGACTGCTAGTCATAAGGAAGGAAGGGATAGTTACAGCACATCATGCATTTAGTGGAAGCTGAATAACTCTTTATGAACAGAGTTGAGGTGGTTTGAGATTTTGGAGATTTTTATAAGTTTATAAGAGACCCTCAGATTTCCATTGAAAATACTGTTAAATTTCTATCTCACCTGGTTCTTAGTTAATTACAGGAGAGTATAAGTTGATTGATTTATCTAAAATTATTTCTTCATAGATTTTTTTTTTTTTTTGAGAGAGAGAGTGTAAGCTGGGAGAGGCAGAGAAAGAGAATGAGAATCTTAATTAGGCTCCATGCTGGGCATAGACTTTGGGGCTCCATGCAGGGTTAGATCCCATGACCCTAAGATCGTGACCTGAGCCAAAATCAAGAGTCAGACGCCTAACTGACTAAGCCATCCCGGTGCCCCTCTTCATAACTTTTGAGTGAAAATTAAGCATATTTAATACACAGACAACTGAGAACATTTGTCAGCTGGGACTTGGATGCTCAGTGTCACTTTGATATGATCTCTGATACACTTTGATGTAGTCTCTGATCATTAAGTTACTTGGCTCAGTTTTTTCCTTCTGGAATAAAAAGGTGAATTCTATATTATTCCCAAATTGAATTTGCCTATATAAAATCTCTACATGTTTAGAGAAATCTTTGATGGCCCATGGTGACAAAGCATAGTGAAAGATGACACTTTTGGAATTGAGTAGATCTGTGTTTGAATATGAGCTTAGGAACTGTATGTCCATTGGAAAAGTATTTACTCCCTGTAAACTGCTGTATTCTCATCTGTACAATGGACATAAAACCTTAATTCATAGGACTGTTTAAGAATTCAATTAGATGATGTCTACAAAGGACTCTACAAAGTACTTGACGCTTGGAAAAAGCGCAGTAAACGGTATATATACTATCACTGTTTCATTCAGCTTTATCTCATAATTTCAGTTCTGAATTTTTGTTTTCCAAGCACATACATCATCCTCAAATTTTTCTTTCTGGAGATTTGCTCTAAAGAATAAGTCATTAAAGTAATGTTAAAGAATTTTAGTAATATTATTTAAGACCTATTTGCTGAAATTTCTAGCAATTTCACAGTGTCCCCTTGTGAGATCTTGATATTACACTGATCTCTCAGAATCTTCATAGGCAAAAACTGTGGTGAATCCCTTTTATTTTCTAAATCATTTATGGTTCTGCTCTTTGTAATTAGTTTGTGTGTTTTTTTTTTTTGTAGTAAAAAATAATTTTTCAATAGGGTCTTAAGGAAAGAATTAGATGAATGTTATCATTATATATTATCATATAGTTCACAGTAAGTTTGTTTGAACGGTGGTTTCATTTTTCTCCTATGACCCAAGAGAAGGTTATTAAGCGTGGCACTGTACCCTATGGAAGACCCAGAGTTCTCCAGAGGGACAGCACAGTTTGCCTTCTTTACCAGCACCGGTTTGTGAGTGCTTACAGCCATGACATCCTGATGCCCCTTTGGACATCCTACACTGTCGACAGAAATGCAAGTATTGGTCGCCCCTCTAGCTACGTGTGATTATTTCATTATCATTAAGCAGAACATTAAAAGCATGGTTAATTTGGGCCAAACTAATCTTGGCTTCATAATCAGTTCCTATATTAGGAGATCACTGAATTGGGAGTTGCAGGAATTAAGTTCTGATTCTAGCTCTGTGACTTTGAGACTCCGAGCAAATTTCTTCTTCTGGGAAATGAGGAATGTGCATGAAAGTATCTCCCTTGCCTTGTGTTTGTTTTCATATTTTATGATTCTAACTTATGTAATCAGTTTTGCAGTCAGTCACAAGTATTCGTCTCTAAATGCATAGATGTATGAGTATAAGGACTTTCCTTGGTTGTACTCACCTTAGGGGGTCCTCACTGATGGGGAAGGCCATTAAAACTCAGTAATTTTTCAGTGTGTAACACCTATGGGAAGATCCTCAAATCAAACTACAGAGAGGCTAGGGATCCCGTCCACCTCCCAGACCACAGGAAGCCCTTGAAAGGAGTTGTGGGTAGGCGTGGTATGGAATATCCCAGAATAAGACCACCATTCCCCCTCATCCCTGTCCCCTGGCTGCTGTAGTAGAAAGAGAAGCAGAAGATAGGCCTTGAAAGAGAGAAGTGGAGAGGGAATGAGATTTAGATTTTGATCAAATTAAAGTTTTAAACTAGTCTGACCAAATTTTCAAAGACTGAATGCCTGGCAAGCTACAGGAAGCCCTTAAGGGATGGAAAGGGGATTTGAGAGAGCTTAGTTGAGTCTAGCAGTTGGATTTAAAAAATAAAACTATTGTTAATACTCACTGAGAAAGCTAAATAAAAAAGGTAGGGATGTGTGCATGTATATATGTAATGTCTATGTTAAAAAAATATGTATATATTATGCACCCCCACATATTCTCATATTTACATAAAGTTTCAGCCATAAATTTGTTCTAATTTTGACGACTATCTTCAAACACTACAAACATGTTTTGTACTTGACTTTGTAATATGTAGGAGTCTAGCCAGTATTGTGTAGGTCCCCATCAGATTTATTGTTTAATGCCTTAATTATGGTGTTCTTTGCTTTGGTTTGAATGTTCTGTTTTGTAATACAATCAAAGCAGCATAAATTCAGTCATCAGTGCTCCCGAGGTTTTCATGCTGCACTGTTAATTCAGTGGCTCCCCAAGCACCAGCTTTCAAGTCTATGCAGTTGTCTTTGGAAGATAGGCTCAGGTCCCCCCAAAATCGGCATTTCGCTCCCTGAAAGTTTGAAACTTGAAAACAAAATGAACCCAGCATAATAGGCCAATATTTGCACATGTGACAAATGACTAATATCCTTAATAGTATAAAGAGTTGTTGCCTTTCAGTTAGAAAAAAGATGAATACACTGTTAGAAAAATGGGAAAATGGAGTAGAACCTAAAGGGACAAGTAGGGTGATGTTCACAGACCTTGTAGGGTGTGGTTCACCCTCAACTCTTCAGAAAGCAGTCTTCTTTTCTTTTATATGCCTGATACCTCATGGCTCTTTACATTTTGTTTTTCAGGACAGTTTCTCTACAGAAGACTTTTCCAACTGTCTCCACCAGGATCTTCGAATTTCCCTCAATCCTGTCCATAAGTGTTCGTTTTATAAAAATAATGCTGAACTGAGTTACGGGTTCCTCTACCCACCACGTAAGTTTCTTCCTCCCTGACCTGCCCTTTCCCTGGTCTTCTTTCTCTCTTCCTTCTCCTTTTCTTTCTTTTGGGGCAATGGACACCATCTTTTTATTGTTGATCATCACGAATGAGAAGTATAACTCTTAGGGGAAATTTTCTAAAGCATCTAAAACTTGAATTTTACAAAACCTTTAGCTTTTGTTTGGAGGGTAGTTGATTTAGTGCAGACACTGTAGATAGGACATTCTTCATTTTTTCTACCTTTCTTTTACACAGAATTTGAGAAAACTTGAGTCAGAAGGATACAGCAGGGGTCTTAGGAGGGAGATATCATTTTGTTTGTTAAAAAGAAAAATAATTTGTCAAAGAATTAGGAATAGGCAGAGCCCAAGTGTGTTTGCCCTTTACGGGGACAGAGCCACTAGGGAAGATTTTTCTCTCTCTTTTTTTTTTTTTTTTTGAGGTTAAGTGTTCTCTTTTTAATGTGGCAAATTTGTATGTTAATGAGAAGACATTTTGAGGCTGGGCTTAAAAGGCAAAAATCAGAAGTCTCCAGGTGCTTAAATACTTTCAGTATCCAGTCCAGCCCCCAGAATAAGTGTCTGAAGTCAGAACTTGGTTATTGCTTTATGAAAATAGAGCAGATCCAAGCTGAAAATCCATACAAAGAAACCTTGTACAGCATTTTGAGGCAGACGTCCTGTGATGTTTTTTTAGGGCAGTAGGTGTTGTTCTGAAGCCAGATATCCTCTTTTTTCCTTTCACTGTAAAAGAGTTGAAGGAAAGAAGATTGTCCACACAATACATCGTAGTTGAAATAAGGCAAATAAGGTAAAAATTGAACACGTTTATTTTGGGGCTCTTATTAAGCTTTTGTTTCTTTGCTAAATTCATCTTGAGGAAGAAAATACTTAGATATTTTCCTTTTTTTTTTTTTTTAACGTTTATTTATTTTTGAGACAGAGAGAGACAGAGCATGAACGGGGGAGGGGCAGAGACAGAGGGAGGCACAGAATCGGAAGCAGGCTCCAGGCTCTGAGCCATCAGCCCAGAGCCCGACGCGGGGCTCGAACTCATGGACCGCGAGATCGTGACCTGAGCCGAAGTCGGCCGCCCAACCGACTGAGCCACCCAGGCGCCCCAATATTTTCCTTTTTTTAAAGGGACTTGACCAAGCACATTGCCCTTTCCCTTGACCCAGTACCTGGGAAAGTTTTATGGGTTTAAGGTGACAGCTAATTTTTAAAAATGCTACTCCCATGAAAAAGTATAATGTCTAATGCTACTCATGAAGAATGAAATAGTTGTTTTTTTTATTTTTATTTTTTTTGTAGAACTAAATAAAGGTTCAAGTCAACTATATTCTGAAGCATTGCTTAATACTAACATAGTGCCAATGTACCAGAGTTTTCAAGGTAAAAAATTTTAACCCTATATTTCATAATCTCAATGAATTTCTGTGTATTATAGGTATAATTTATATTAATAAGGTTGACCCTCTAAATTAAATGACTATCTGATACATTCTTATCGGTTTAACTTGGACAACACCAATACACAAAAATTCTACAACTGTTAGACTCATGATATATTCCAATACCATTTATTCTACTCTGTATTTAAATCTCTATAAATGACATTTTTTGGTGGAAAAAGTATGTAGTCTTCTTGGAAAGTTATCCAGTTAATATAATCTACAACATCTACATAAACTTTCGGTATGTTTCCTTATTTAACTTTTGGAAGTTCTTGATAATTGCTTTTGATCTTAAAATGTATGGATTTTACATCGTTATTAATTATCGCAGCATTTGGCTCTTACAAGAATAAATATAAATGTATACCTCAAGTGACATATAGGATTTCACAATATAGAGCATACAGGAGATTTTTACTCTAATTTACATGGCGAGTACTTGTGACTATTTCAAAAGGAATGTTCAGATATTAACAATAAATCTGAATAACCTGCCTTGTTTACTGATGTTCATGGTTTTTTTATGCTTTGTGGTGGTCTGTGATCACAAATTCATGGTGATGCACATGATCAGTCATGTCCAAAATAGTCTTGAATTCAACATTTGTTTATTAGTTCTGCCAAAGGCCAAAGTTGAGCAATGGATTTTTGGCCTCACATTAACACTGAAGCCAAATTCGACTTTGTCTCTGATTATTACAGATGCTGATTTCAAATGAGGTTGTTGAGTTTTTGTAACACAACAGCATGGCACCTTATTCTTTTGAAACTGCACTGACTTCCTTCTTGTTTCAGTTATATGGCACTACTTTCATGGCACCCTACTGCACAGGTATGCAGAAGAAAGAAATGGTGTCAATGTTGTCAGTGGCCCTGTGTTTGACTCTGATTATGATGGATGCTATGATTCCTCAGAGACCCTGAAGCAGTAAGACATATTTCATTTCCTCTTAAAAACAGCTGTCAAGTGGGATTACCATCCAGTTGAGTCACCAGAGCCTTTTCTGTCTGATAGTATTCATATTGATGCATGTGACATTTCCGATTACACTGAGAGCCCCTTGAAATACCTGATTAATTTTGATGTTTTGCTCAGTGTTCAGTAAAATGTTTTTTGGAGGAAAGAAGGAGTGTTTCTCTCCCACGCAGCTTAGATAAGTAATTCTTGAGCTCAGATTAAGCACTGAACTCACTGTATGTTAAGAAGGTAACATCCATGTTTAAAATCTCTATGTGTGGCTAATTGTTAAAATACTGTCTTAATTAACATACTTCTGGCTAGAAGATGAACACGTGCTGTGGCTAGAGGCATCCTGAAAGAACCAACAGGGTTATAAATCTATAGTGTCCAAGCTTAGGCCTTGAGTGAATGTCACAGCTTTTACCCAACTTTGGTTAGAGGGAGATGGAGTGACCATCTTGAAAAAAAAAACCAACAGTGGTTTTTCATAAAGGAGAGGAGAACATTTTATTTTTTTTTTATTTTTATTTTTTTTTTAATTTTTTTTTTTAACATTTATTTATTTTTGAGAAAGAGAGAGACAGAGCATGAACGGGGGAGGGTCAGAGAGAGAGGGAGGCACAGAATCCGAAACAGGGTCCAGGCTCTGAGCCGTCAGCACAGAGCCCAACGCGGGGCTCGAACTCACATACCGCGAATCGTGACCTGAGCGAAGTCGGACGCTTAACCAGACTGAGCCACCCAGGCGCCCCTATTTTTATTTTTTTTAATTCACATCCAAATTAGTTAGCATATAGTGCAACAATGATTTCAGGAGTAGATTCCTTAGCGCCCCTTACCCATTTAGCCCATCCCCCCTCCCACAATCCCTCCAGGAACCCTCTGTTTATTCTGCATATTTAAGAGTCTCTTCTGTTTTGTCCCCCTCCCTGTTTTGATGTTATTTTTGTTTCCCTTCCCTTATGTTCATCTGTTTTGTCTTTTAAAGTCCTCATATGAGTGAAGTCATATGATTTTTGTCTTTCTCTGACTAATGTCACTTAGCATAATACCCTCCAGTTCCATCCATGTAGTTGCAAATGGCGAGATTTCATTCTTTTTGATTGCCGACTAATACTCCATTGTATGTCTGTATATACCACATCTTCTTTATCCATTCATCCATCGATGGACATTTGGGCTCTTTCCATACTTTGGCTATTGTTGATAGTGCTGCTATAAACATAGGGTTGCATGTGTCCCTTCGAAATAGCACACCTGGATCCCTCCATTTGATCTTTCTTAAAAAAATAACGTGAGTTTTGGAAGCAATTTTGCTATTAAGGCTCCAGGATAAAGAAATTGAAACACCTGCTGAGATTCACCTCTTCCCTGAGCACCGTTCTTCCAGGCAGGCTCGGAAATTACTCTTCACACACATATATCTGTAGCACATTAGTTTGTAAAATGCCAGGGGTTTTTTTTTGTTTGTTTGTTTGTTTGTTTTAAACTATATCCCTTGAGGAATAAGGGTCCTAACATAACTGCCTCAGAGGTCACAGCAGTAGAATGGTTAAAGAAGAGAACTTTATACATTTTGCATTCTACCAGAGCTCTCTGTTTTAATCCATCTTCTATATTATGGCTCCACAGAAGATTAAAATTGAAAACAATGCTCCCACTACCTTAAATTTTGAAAGATGCTGAAAAACAAACAAACCTAGCTTTGAGCCCCAAGGAAATAGAATTACGATGAGGTAAAGGTGTTACTTGGGACCTCTTCGAGAATATACTACAATTTAAAAGAAATTATTGGGATGGGAAAGGAAATGCCTTTAAAACAAAGAAGAGTCACAGTTTACATCAAAATGTAAAAACATATGACTTCTCTGGAGGGGATGGAACAGAAAAAAATCCCAGACTAGTTTCCTCTCTGTCTACTATCTGCACAGTTGCATAGGGTTGAAAATACTTATCAATAATGCTTTAGAATTTTGGCTGTAGGTATTCGAGAATGATACATATTTTTTTTTTCTTTAGCATCTCCATTCCAATTCCAACAAAAAAAAAATCCGAAGTTCAATAAATTCTTATAGAAAACAAAAAGTATTTAGTGTATGTTTATCTGAGTGTCTTCTAATTCATTGTTTCAGTCTGGCAGATATGTTGAGGTATCACAATGACTAACTTCATACTACCATTTAATTATTTGCATTGTATTTTTAGATGCATTGCATTAAAATTATACTTTCCTGAAGTATTCATTAAAAAGAAGATAGTTATTTCTTTCTTAAAGTGAATATTGCCTTATCTTACAGAAACAGCAGACGCATCCGTAATCGAGAAATTCTGATCCCGACTCACTTCTTCATTGTGCTAACAAGTTGTAAAAACACATTCCAGACTCCCTCACAGTGTGGAGATTTAGACACCTTAGCTTTCATTTTGCCTCACAGGAGTGACAACAGTGAGAGCTGTGTGGTAAGTAGCCTTTGTTAGCTTACCTGACACGTTGAAAATACGGATATAAGTATATTGGTGTGTTGTATCTAACATTACTCTGGGCAAAAACGGAACTTGAATATGCATGTACTTTGAAAGGATGCACTTCACATGAACTTTGCAGGACGGTTTTAAATCTGATGCTCTGAGATGACCTATCTCTGGAGAAGACCACCCTTGCCTGTTAAAAACACAAACCAGGGGTGCCTCTGTGGCTCAGTCAGTTGAGCGTCTGACTTTGGCTCAGGTCATGATCTCATGGTTTGTGAGATCGAGCCCCACGTTGGGCTCTCTGTTAGAGCCTGCTTGGGAACCTCTGCCCCCTCTGTCTTTGCCCTCCCCCTCCCTGCCCCACCCCATGCTCACGTGTGCATGTGCTGTGTGTCTCTCTCAAAAAAAAAATTTTTTTTTAAACACAATAAAATCAAAATGTAAAAACATACGAATGCCTTCATATGGCATAGCCACTAAATTCTAGGTTTATTTGAGCTATGAATTTATTCTTGTTCCCAAACTGGATTTATAATTCCCAGAGTGTTAACATTGTTATAAATTAGTCTTAAAGTTATAGTTCTGTAGTATTTCAGATTAATTTTCTGTATACGACTTTATTATAAAATTCAGGTTTGTCTTTAATTATCTTTTCTTATTCTATGGTCATTCAGCATTTAGAAGTAATTTTTTTATGTTACCTTATTTGCTCAGAATTTAAAATACCTAAACTCGTCTTTGAACATCAAGACTCCATTAAAATTTTAGGAATTTTAAAGTTTTTCCTTATGGTGAGCCAAATTTTTTTTGTTTTTTTTTTTCAGAGTACTTCCCAGATTTCCCAGTAGATTTTTTTTTTCACTTTTTTTTTTTGTCCATTGAACTTACACCCTCTAAGTTTAGATCTAAGTTGGCAACAAGATGTGGCTTTCTTACCAGCCTCATTTGAATGGGTGGTGGATATCTGGAGTCCTGTGGTCAAAAGGATGAGTCTGAGCTCAGCAGGAGAGAGTGCTATGATTGCTTATTCATTCCTCCCTTTATTTATTCATGTATCCCTTCTTGGATCCAGCCGTTCTTTTCTTTAATAACTACCTGTTGCCAGGGACTCTTAGTACAGAGAACACAGCAGTGAACAAAACAGATTGTGGTTTCTGCTGTGGGCCCAGGAGTGGAAAATAGGGATGTATTGCCCTCCTTGATCTAGGAGTCTATGTGTCATTCGTTAAGAATTAATGAAGATATTTCACTCTTTAATTGTTTCTCTGATAAACTTTGAGATTGATCAGTTCTCATAGAAGATATTTCTCATTAAGTTATTTTTCCTTATTCTTCAGAATTAAGTACAGAAGAGCAGGATTTTACCTTTTTTACCTATGCCAACAGGCGTCTAAGTCTGCTAACTGTTCAATGTTCAACACTGTATGAGTATTCCCTTGTTCATTGATTTCTTTTTTCCCAAGAGATTAAATGATCACTAAAGGTATCAGTTAGTGTTCTGCAGAAAATAAGAGGACCATGTACAGTGACTTGAGCAAGTCCTCATGTAATGGGCCATCCAGAGGTAGACAGTCTTGGGTCAGCAGCACCATTAGGGACCCAGACCTTTCCTGTGTTCCTTTGCTGCTATTATTAGCATGTAGCGTATGTGGGTTGAAGATGGTTTCTACTTCTCTAGATATCATGTCTGAATTCTGGGCCCTTTCCCCCCAAAAGAAGGCAGCAACAGACTTACGCTTACATTTCATGACCAAAATAATGTCAGGTGTCATGAGTTAGGCACTGAGTTCCTTTCTTATCTCTATCATTCCAAAAGCTCTTGTACAAACATTTTATCAAATTCTATAATAGCAATGTGCCTTGAAGACACTAACTATTGGACTTGAACCAGAGAGAGGATTATTTGAAGGTATATCACCCATACTTACTGATTCCTTCTGTTTCGTCTCTGAAGTAGTGACTAAGGATCAACAGGATATTGGCCTGAGAAAACAGATGTCTTACATGTACTTTGCATCTTTTCCTGTGTATGTTGGGACAGATGAAAAATATCTACTGGCCAAGTAATGCACTGAGTCAGGGCTATTCCTTTGAGGGCCAGAGTGAAGATTGCTGCAGAGAAAAACTGAGTGGGGCAGCAATTAGTACTGGATATAGTGATGATTGGAGGCTAATGGGAAAATGGAAACTATTGATCCATTCCCTTTTTATGTGAAAAGTCTATATTTGTCCTTACCAACTAATAATGTCCCAAGGGTACAGGGATCTTTATTGAAGGATGTCTTTAAAGTACAATCATAGGGGCTCAGTCAGCTAAGTGTCTGACTCTTGATTTCCGTTCAGGTCATGATGTCATGGTTAACGAGTTCGAGCCCCACATCAGGCTCTGTGCTGACAGCACGGAGCTTGCTTGGGATCCTCCGTCTTCCCTGCTCCCTGCCTCTCCCTCACTCTCTGTCCCTCTCTCAAAAAATAAATAACGTTAAAAAAAAATCAAGTACAATTATAGACCACCAATCAGCGGATACTTTCTTCACCTGACCCTCTCCAGGAGCCAGATGCAGAAAAATGGTACTTATGCATGAATGTATGATTTCTATCTCTGTTACCTGCCTCAGCTACCACTTCTGCTTCCATGTGCCAGAGCACATGCCTTTACTTCTTGTCTGATCTCATGTTAGCTGAGACTTCGCTACCAAACCAGATGAAATTGTGTTTCACCACTTCCCCCAACGCTCTCTTCATTGCAACTGTGTAGATAACGGATTCTGATAAGAGCTGGTGTTTTTATAGTTTGCACACATCATTACATTTGATCCTCAAAAACAACCTTATAAGGAGGGTGCAGGTAAGAGAATCAGGATTCAGATGTTAACCAACTTGCCTCAGTTTACGTGGTATGAAAATGACGGAACCAGGACTTGAACCCAACTTTCTTTCTACTAATTCCCACATTCTTTCGCCCATGCCACATTGCTTCTGTTTTCCAGCATTTTTTTTAACCTCACACTGATCCAGTCTCTTGCACCAATGCAATATATGAGCATCTATTCCAGGTGTACTTTCCTTTCCCCAGATTTGAGACATCTAATTAAACAAACGTGCATAGTATATGTTAGATAGTGAGCTACTCAAGAGCAGGGATTGTACCTAACAAATCTTGTGGCGTCTGCCACCTGGGAGCCAAAGTGCCATAGCTGATTGAAATGGGAAGACAAAGTGCTTGTACAGAAAGTGAACGGACTGTTCTCCAGTGACTGTTTGTTTTACATTTCCCACCTTCATAGCATGGGAAGCAGGACTCCTCATGGGTTGAAGAGTTACTGAAGTTACACAGAGCTCGGATCGCAGATGTCGAACACATCACTGGACTCAGCTTCTATCAAGAGAGAAAAGAGCCAATCTCAGACATTTTAAAGTTGAAAACACAGTTGCCAACTTTTAACGAAGAAGACTGATATTTTTTATTCCAAAAAACACATCATAAATGTTTTTGAAAGAACCTTCTATTTTATACAGCCCTCTGTTCACGCTGTCGCGTTGTTTGGAAACTGTCGACCAGAGTTAGAGCTGAGAATCCTCTGTGATACGACCGTCTCAGGGAACCCTGTGGCCTCGGCCTGGCAGTAGGAAAATGTTCTTCTTGAGTCTCGCACATGTTTGAATGTGTCAGAATCGTTCCGATTTGGGAAATAAAGACAGACCATACCTAAAACTGCTCTTCTATATTCTCTTAAGGGCAGAAGTAGCTGTGAACGTTGTCTGGACACCAGACATTTGAATCTTCCTTTCGTTAATAAACTTCTGTGGAACTGGCAAACAGGGCGCTAATGGATAGGATTGGAATAATCCGTGTTACAGCATTAGTATTTTCGTAAGAATTTAAAAGTGATTCTGGATTCTTTTTAACTTGGAGTTTTATTCATCTGAGTTTTAACCAAAAAATTCAGTGGAAGTAAAAATATCTCTGAGGCCCTCTTTCTGTCTTTTCTGTATACCCTTTCCAAAGCCAAACTATGCAGTCCTGTGGGTTTTTGTTTTTAATTGTGATTTAGCAATTTCAGATTTAATGTCTTTAGCAAGTTAAACTTTGAGGCAACATCTGTGAATTATCTACCTGCTATAAAATATTACCCTACATTTGCATTAAAAAAAAGAAAGATATTCCCATCCTGCTCACTGGTAATTAACATAGGTTGAAAATAGCTCTAAAGTAGTTGTTTTAGACTGTTAAAAATGTCTTGATGAAACTTTGGAGAACTTGTCAATACATGCAAGGTGACATTTTTCATCAAGGTGGTAGGAACATTTTCCTCTGTGCATGAAAATGACCCCACCAGTAGCAGAATCATGCTGAATTGTTCATTTTGTTGAAGAGAATGTGTAGCCATTGCTTTATATCTTCTTGGTGGTCATGATAAATGAACTTGATCCACTATATAGACTATACCTGTTAGTCCCATCCTGTGGACCTCCAAAAGCTACTTTCATTTTTAGCTACGTGGGTTTGATTTAGGTGTTATATTAGTACACCGCAATTTTTATTTGTCGTTCATATGCTGATCATTCTTCAACAGACTGTGGACCACAAAATCCTTTAGATAATACAATTTATATCTAAAAATCATTTAATAATTTGGAAGATGTCATTGGTTTTTGTATTAGTCCCATTGGCCTGGAGGGTTTGTACATTGTATTGTTTTGTTTATTTTTTTTTTTCTTCCAGTCTGTCTTCTCTCTGTTGTTCCGTTTGGGGCATTTCTATTGTTCTAAGTTCACTGATTATTTTCTCTCTCTAATCCATTTTGTTGTTGAGCCCGTCCATTGATTTTTGTATTTCAGTTACTGTTTTTGTTTTTGTTTCTAAAATTTCCGTTTGGTTCTTCTTCATATCTTTTATTTCTTTGCTGAGAATTTTTATTTTTATTTTGGCTGAGACTTTGTATTTTCTCACTTATTCCATGCATATTCATAATATTCACTGAAGCATTTCTGTGATGGCTGCTGTAAAATTCTTTCAAATAATGCCAACATCTACATCATCTCAGAGGTTGGCATCTTTTGTCTTTTTTTCATTGAAAAAGATTTTCCTGGTTCTTGGCATGATGGATGATTCTTGATGAAAACCTGAATATTTTAGGTATCAGGTGGCTAGGGATCTTAGTTAAACCTTCTGTTTTAGCTGACTTTTCTCTGGCATCAGCCTAGCGAGGGCACGGGGGCCTAGTGCGGGAATGAAGGACACTGTCTAGTTATTTCCAGGTGTGGCTATGAGTCCAGGTTTTCCATTCAGCTGCCATTGACACTAGGGGCGAGATGGGACCCTTGTCACTGCTGGGCAGGGTGGGAGTGCAGCTCCCCACTGGGTCACCATGGATGCCTCCCTGGCTGGGATGTGTAGGGTGTCTTGTCACTGCTCCCACGTCGTGTCCACTGACACTATTGGCAGGAAAGCTGGGAAGACTTTATTATGACCAGGTGGGGGTGAAATGACCAGTTCCCTGCTCAGCCTTCTCAGAAATCACCCTGTCAGGGGAGTGAGAGCACTTCATTATAGCCTGCCAAGAGTGGAAGTCTAGGCTCCCCGCATGGCCTTTGCTGGTGTGGGTGGGGCCGTGGCATTTTCTGTGGGGTTTGCTGGAGTGGTGCAATTACTGTTCTCTCTCTTGCTAGGCTGCTTGTCTTCTAGTCCTTTGGCTAGAGAGCAGGACTTTCTTAGGACTTCTTTTTGGCTGCTCTGTTGGCATTTATAGGTTGGGAACTCTTCAGTTCCAAGTCTGGGACATTTGAGCAAAAGAGCAAACTCAGGAGAACTTATCATAGTTTTGTTCCTTGGGTTCCAAGATCCCTAGCCTGCCTGCCTTGTCTCCACCTTTCAGAATCTTCCTATTTTTGTTTTATGTATATCTAAGCTTTTTACCTGCACTTAGCAGAAGGATATATACTTCTTTGTAGAAGTGTCTCATTGATTTTTATATGTTCTTCAAAATACATGCAGACACATGATTGCCTCTATGTAAAGCATTCTAGCAGATCTTAATTAAATGGGTAGGTGTCTCTTGCCTTTGCCAGTCACCAGGAATATGAAGAATGACAAGTTATAATCCTTACAGTTTGGGGGAGGGAGAGAAGGCAGCAGAAGTGTATGTGATTCCTAAGGGGGGGCAGTAGATTTTTTAATGGAGCCACGGGCAGGGTGCTAGGGAGGACAAAGAACACACTGGGTGGGACTTGACAGGTCTCAGCAGTAACTTCCTAGATGTGGTGGCATTGGGCTAGAACTTGAAGATGAATTGGAGCTCTTCAGGTGAACAGGCAAGGAAAGGACATTCTAACATCCCTTGGATAGATGTGTTTTTGGCATTTTCCCATTTACCACTACTTTTGATATTTTCTACAGGTGTTGCTATGACCAACTTATGATTTGCAACTTTTATTTTTCTTACAGTTATTATAATCTGTTCTTAAAAGTCAGACTGTAAGTGAATGCTATGCTGACTCTTTAAAGGGCATCCACATCTGTTCCTATTAGTTGTTTTTTTTTTTTCAGTTGCTCTTATGCAGTATTCTTATTCTTATCTTGAAAGAGATCTCTCCTCTTACTATTTCATCAGTTGAAAACACGTGACTGGCCTACTTCCCCAGTTTGAATGGTAAATTCACATGACTATATTTGAAAATGTCTGTACCCTACTGTGTACAATAAAGGCTATTCCTGGCTTTTCATATGCAAAGCAAAACCTTTACTTATCCCTAACTTTATTGCCCTGCCTCTGATCAGTACTTCCTTAATGAGGTAAATAACTTCCATATAAGATTTCATAGCTAAGTCAGCTCATTCATGGCAGAGCAAACAACCAGGTGGAACTTAAAAATATTTCCAAGTTTCAGAGAAAAGAGGGCAAACCTTAGGGGGAAGAAGGCAAATGTTCAGGTCCCAGGAGGGCAGGTCAATGTTAGGCTAGTTGGTCTAGTCCTGGTTTTAGACCAGATTGGAGCTAAGACCACCTACTTCCCCAGGAGAGGCTGTTACCCCCTGAACCTTTACTTTTTTCTGTCGTTAGCTACAGTAGCTGTACTGCCTTGACCTGTGGGTATGTGCTTATCTATAATAGGAACAGGCATTTGAACTTTGAAACTAAATGTGGTGATTACACTTCATGCTGAAACCTATCACAGGAATTTGGTGTGTGGGTGCTTTCGTAAGCATTAAGTAAAATTTTAACATGGCTACAGTCCAAGGATGTTTTCCTTGTTTTTTGGCAGTCTCAATATTATCGGGGAGAGGGAAGAATCTACAGAATATAAGTCCCTAAACTAAGAAATGTGGATTTACCAATAAAAGTTGTATATACAGAAGCTTGGCTGCTTATGTCTGTGTGTGTGTGTGTGCGTGTGCGTGTGCGTGTGTGTGTGTGTGTGTGTGTGTGTGTGTGTGTGTGTTTGGAGGATGGGGGCAGGGAATGGGTGGTGGTGTTTTCCCAGGGATGATACTGAGTACAGGGGTTGTAGACAATTAACCACAGCTGTATTACTGGAAGAGAAAAAAGTTCCAAAGTTCATTTCAAATTCACAGAGTAAACATCAGCTTCTGACCTATATTCCTGTTTTTGTATTTTAATTATTTGCAATCATACTTCCAAGTAAAAACAAGACAGGCATGTATAAATTTCTTTCCAGTATATAGAATTGTCTGAAACCAGAGGGAAAGCATCCAAATTATAACTTCAATAGATTTTTTTCGACGTGAAATTTTTGTACTTATCCTTTCCATTCTACATAAATAACAATTGAAGGAAAAATAAAGATTTTACTATAAATTATAGCCATGGAAGAAACTAGAGATACATAAAATGTGTTTTAGTCTGCTAGAAATGAAAGAAACTCTGGAAAAGGATTTATTTTCATAAGAAGTCAAAAGGAAGCAACAGAAAAGATGCACCTTTCATTCCACCCCAGTGTCATTGTTTTAATGTTTATTTTTGAGAGAGAGTGTGTGAGTGAGGGGCAGAGAGGGAAGGGGAGAGAGAGAGACAGAGAGAGCGAGAGAGCGAGAATCCCAAGCAGGCTTCATGCTGTCAGCGCTGAGCCTGACGTGGGGCTCAAATCCATGAACCCGTGAGATCATGACCCAAGCTGAAATCAAGAGTCAGACATTTAACAGATTCAGCCACCCAGGTGCCCCCACAATGTTATCATTATAAATTTAACTTCATGCTTGCCCATAAATCCTCAACTCAGGAGGCAGGATTTTAATAAAAATAACACATTCACTTTTAAAACTCTTGTAGGATTTCTGGGTGCCTGGGTGGCTCAGTCAGTTAAACATCTGACTTTGGCTCGGGTCATGGTCTTGTGGTTCATGGGTTCAGGCTTCATGTCGGGGTCTGTGCTCAGAACTCAGAGCCTGGACCCTGCATTGGATTCTGTGTCTCCCTCTCTGCCCCTCCCATGCTTGCATTCTCTCTCTCTCTCTCTCAAAAATAAACATTAAAAAAAAAAAAAAAACCAAAAAATAAAGGTAATAAGTCTTTAAAAAAAAACTCTTGTAGGATTTCATTATGTATCAAATTCAGATCTCATAATTAGGATACACTTCAGCCTTCACAGAATTGAGATATAAAGCGATATAATAAATATCCAGGAAATGAGGTTTTTCTATCTCTTGATAATTTTGCCCTAGGACATCCAGGTACTTTTTACTATCAAAATGTTTTATGCCGATGCCTAGATAACATTGTGCTGAATATAATACAAAGACGGTGAAACAAAGATCTCAGGACTGAAAGTTCGTAAGTTAATAGAGACTGGAAATGATTTTAAATAAATGAGACCAAAATTTCCTCAGTTCAATGAATAGATCTCATTGCTCGAATTTTTATCATTTAAAAAAATCTCAGATAAAACCTATAATTTTGAATCTTCCATCCATCATAACCCATTCTAGACCTTGACACAATTTCACTGTTTTGAAGAGTCGCTCACTTTTATGAAAGTCCGAACAGAAAGAGTGGTTAATCTGTGAGGCCTTTGTGCACTTGCGTGTTTTTCAGATCCCACCCCTGTTTAACTCAGTAGAACACTTTAACACATTCCACTAGATTAGATGCAATTAGATCAAGACCGACAACAGATTTCAAAGCTGTGTTTACTCTGTGTCAAGGAAATAGGCATTAGGGCTAAATCCGGGGAACAAGACAGATGGGATACCTCCCCCTTGGTGCTTACTTAGCAACAGTCCATCTTGATTTCAAGATCTCACCCAAGGCCTGTATCCTTTTGACACCAGTCTTCTCTGTACCCCTAAGCATGGTCGTGTGATCTGTGGTCAGACCCTCCCAGACCTTGTAGGTGACAGAGCACCAGCCCTCGGGCGAGTCATTGTTGGTAATTGCAACCAGCTGTGTGCATGATGCATTTTACTGCCCTATAATCTGTATACAATGTTGTTAGATGGCCTTGCAATGTCCTAAGAAGTTGTACTCAGCCCCTGATGCTAGATCCAAATGCATGGCTTGCTAATGGTGGGTGGTCTGCGACCATAAAAGGGAATCGTTTCAGGGTGGGGTGGTTAGTGGTATGTGAAGATTGTTAGCTTCCATGTGGGGCTTCCAGGAACCTGGGAGTGTCTTATCCTAAAGAGAACACATTCCACAAACCTCATAAGAAAATTAAAAAGTCCTAAGAAGCTGTATTAGCTGAGCATTTCCTAGCCTGTGATCTTCTGTTAAACTTGCTAAGGCTGTACCCTTTGAGTTTTTTTCCCCAAAACTGTAACTTCGATGAGATTCATGTCAAGAGTGCACTGTTCCACAAGGAATACAACTCAATCCTGTGGGATTTTTCCCTGGTGGTTGTAACTCCCATTTAACATTAAGCAGATATTTTTTTTAAATTGATAGATTTCTTCTCATGTATTGTCTCCAAAATCATCTGTCACGGAGAACAGAAAAAGTCTTTATAGCTGCTGTTTCTAGTACGGTGCCTGGCACATAGTAGTTGGTCAATTAAAAAAAAATGTCCAGATGAATGAAACTCAATAAGATGATCCTACTAAAACATCCATTTAAGATAGCTCAGGAATCACAGGTTACAGAAATGTAGCTATAGGACAATCACATTGACATTAATTATTCTTTGCCTCCCCACCTTTTTTAAGTGCTAGATGGTATTTTCAATGGGGTATTTTTAAAAAGCAGGGCATCTATAGGTATCTTCCTAGTACACAAGGCAGAATTTTAAAAATATTATAAATATAACACAAATATAAAAAATAAAAATACAATAAATATACAATAAAAAATTCCTTTCAAGGGCCATTCACAGTTTTCATTCACCACATCCTGCGTCAAGCATCATGCCTGGTGAACTTTTCAGAGTTTTGACATCTCCGATGAAAAACCTCTCTACAAAGCATATGGTGTATCTCCAGCGACAAACTGCCGTCATAAACATTCACTGACAAAGGTAGAGAAGCACAGGAGCATCTGTTCGTTCTCACTTCCATCAACTTCAGGTAACACTTCTGCTGTGAGGAAAAGCGTATCAGCCTGGAAGAAAATAAGTAGGCGGTAGCAACCATGCTGGAGCTTCTAGAACAAATATTTCAGGCAACTTCACTTTACTAAAAAGGAGAGACATACCCCTTCTTACTGTCTTTGAAATTCCGGGCGACAGAATTTAGCACTGGCTGAGATAGTAATGAACTAAGTATTAGTGACGTGAAATCATCTCTCTCCCTCATGGAAGGTTGACAGTAAACAAATTAAATATTTATATACCCTATGAATCAGTCACATTATTATGATAACAAAGACATCTGTGAAACTAGATCAAATATGATGACAATTATAAGGATAGCTACCCTTGGGGCGCCTGGGCGGCTGTGGGTTGAGCGACCGACTTCAGCTTAGGTCATGATCTCACGGTTCATGGGTTCGAGACCTGTGTTGGGCTCTGTGCTAATGGCTCAGAGCCTGGAGCCTGTTTCGGAATCCGTGTCTTCTTCACTTTTTGCCCCTCCCCCACTCGCACTCTGTCTCTCTCAAAAATAAATAAACATTAAGAAATTAGGGGCACCTGGGTGGCTCAGTCGGTTAAGCGTCCGACTTCAGCTCAGGTCACCATCTCGCGGTCTGTGAGTTCGAGCCCCGCGTCAGGCTCTGGGCTGATGGCTCAGAGCCTGGAGCCTGCTTCTGATTCTGCTTCCCTCTCTCTCTGCCCCTCCCCCGTTCATGCTCTGTCTCTCTCTGTCTCAAAAATAAATAAAGGTTAAAAAAATTAAAAAAAAATAAAAATAAATAGATACTCTTCACTGGGTACATATTTAGTTCCAGACATTGTGCTAAATGATTCACATATATTTTCTCAATTATTTTCTCAACAATTCTGTAATGTGAAACTACTAACCTTTACCCTGGCTAGTAGGTTATCCCTGGCAGGGATCTGAGCCCAGGTCTTGCTAAAACTCATGTATTTAAACAGCATGTCACATTGCCTCCTTGAAAAGCACATTGAAAATGTTCAAATTCATCAAATTCTACTCCATCAGCAGTTGAATCCCAAGCCAGTTCTTGAATTAAATTCATTAATGGAGTATTAATAGCTCGAAATACCATCATTTAAAAAAAGCGCTTATAAACAAAATAAAGGGGTACTTGGGTGGCTCAGTTGGTTAAGCGTCCAACTCTTGATTTCAGCTTAGGTAATGCTGTCATGGTTTGTGGGATAGAGTCCTGCATTGGGCTCTGTGCTGACAGTGTGGACCCTGCTTGGGATTCTCTCTCTCTCTCTCTCTCTCTCTCTCTCTCTTCCCTTTCTCTCTCTGCCCCTCCCCTGCTCTTTCTCGCAAAATAAACAAAAACATTAAAAAAAAAACAAAATAAAAAATGTTAACTCTCCACTGAAAAACTGGCAAAAGTCTGGAAAAAAACATTCATAGGAAAGAACTGTAAAAAAACAAATTAACCAGCATGTTTTAGCTCATAAATTAAATGCAAATGACATTTTTGTGTTTACCACGTGGGAAACGTTTTAAAAGGCGCAGACCCCCAGTGTTGCAAAGTTAATCGGCAGTGCCGGGGTTTGGGGTGGTCCTCCCTTTCTTGTTCCCCTGTAAGTCATTACTTTTATAATCTGGAAAAAAAAGACACTAGTAAAATTTGTTTAGACAAAAAAATGCTCTTCAATCATAAAGTATTTGAAGTGTCTTCACCCTTATCTATTTATGTGGTGATGCACATCCAAACAGCAGAAAAGGTCCCAGTACCTAAGGATATCGCTTAGGTGTTGACTAAGGGGTGAGTGATACTCCCTCATTTCATTGCTCGTCACCATGGTGATGTTAACACAGTTCAAAAGGCCCACTGGCACTTGAATTCCACCATACTATACAAAACCTTTGTCTTTGGTCATCTTCCTTTCCCTTCCAAGCTTCTGGTGTTCACACCTGCCCACCTTCCTTCCAGTCCCTTATGGAGAAAGTGTGATTCTTTTGTTTTTTCAGACCTGAGTTCTCATTTCCTCCCAGGCTCTGTTTTCTTCGTTATTGACCTTTCTTTCTCATGCACACTTCTGTGATTCCCATCTCTCTGCTGCTGCTGTCTCTCTGCTTTGAGTAGGTACTTGTCCTTCCGTTTTCCAATGGCGTCCACCCTGTTTTGTCTGTCCCTCGAGCTCTCACCGTGAGACCGGACAAATAGGTGCCTGGTTTACATCTCCTCACTTTATTTCCTTGTTAACTTCTCCCGTTTTTTGAAACTCTGGTGAGTTGGTTAATGACCGCTCCCCTCGCCCCCCTTCCCATAACCTCTCTTTTTTTAAAAAAGAACAATGATTTCCTAATTGACAGATTTCATTTTTATTTTGGAAATGACAAAATATGCTGCAAACTATAAGGAGGGAAATAACCATTATCCCACGCAGCCTCTCACTGTTAACATCCCAGCTCCTTTATTAGCTTCTTGATTATTGCATTAATCTTTCTTGAATATATTTTCAATCACTGCTACTGTCTCAAACATCCCTCTATGCCCCTGATTCGAGTTTCCAGCATGTTTGTTCTCTTCTTTGCTATTTGTAAGTTATCATTTTTGTATTATTATTTCTTTGGACCTGCCATCCCCTCTTTTGAAATCTCCTTTTATGGTTTTATCCTATCTTCTTCGAGATTGTTTTTATTTATTGGATTCATGCATCTATTTTCTTTTTCTTGTTTGACCTATGTTGTCTTCTAGGTGAAATTGATGGAATGACTTTTCCTTCCTTCCCTCTCACTCTGCCTCCTTCCTTCCTCTCTTCCTCTTCCCCATGCACCTTCCTCCTTTTCTAGCCCATAGTATATTTGCTGAGTTTAATGCCATTTCTTTTCATCTTACTCCTGTTTGACATTCCATTTTACTCTGAGATGGAGTAGGTAACCATCTTCCAATTGTATCTGAGAGTCGTTTGTTTTTTCCTTTAAATTACAGTTTCAGGGAAGAATATTTTGCTTCCTGTCCACTGTTTTTAAAGCCCAAGGGTAGAGTAGTGGTGGGAGAAAAGACAGTTTGAGATTGTCTTAGACTTTCTATGATATTTGGGCTCCTTCCCTCTTCCGAGATTGTTCCTTGTACAAATGTTCACGTCATCTGGAGTGTAAATTCCAGTATTGGACACTCATGGACTTTGGTTCATTTCCTCAATTTAGTTCATGCCCAGGAGATTTCACAACTCTGTCAACCCTTTTTTCTCTTTCCCTATTTTACTTGTAGTTTCCATTACATTTGCCGGTTCACCACTATAGTAGATTGCTCTTTTTGTCCTGCATGCTTCTCTGCAGTGTGACTTTGTTCCTCCAATGCACAAAAGCCTTGTGACTTGCTCTGACCATTAGAATGTGGCCAAAGTGACTTTTTTTCACTTATGAGGTTGTCCTTAAGGGTCCTTACACCCTATGCTTTGGGCTCTGAAAATTCTCCTACCACCAGGTAAGGAAGCCAGGGCTAACCCGCTGAGTGATGAGAGACTGTGTAGAAGAGAGACTCAGCCTACAGCCGGCACCAAGGCCCTGTAAGAGAGGGTAAGGCCATTTGTGCCCTCCAGGACTAATGGAGCTGCCTGAAGGCTGCAGTGAAAGGTGTGAGTGGCCCTAAGGAGACCACCAGAAGAACCACTCAGCTGAGCACAGCCAGAACCATGAGAAATATTGAATCATTCTTTTAAGCTACTATGTCTTGGAATGTTTTTAGGCAACAATACATAATTGCAACCTGAGTAATACTAAGTGCTACTTGAAAGATGTGGCATCGGCTTTGGCATCAGGCAGTGGGCAGAGGCTGGAAAATGGTAGAGTGACATACTGTTGAAGGCAGAGGAAAAGAGGACTACCTTCACGATATGCTATATAATGTTTGGATCCTTCAAAAACCTATCTCCAGTTGTTTATGAAGGCAACAAGGCTGAGTTAAAAGTTGAGATCCAAGTCATTTGTGTGTGTGTATGTACTGATTCATATTTAAAAGGCCAGGTTGATGCATACCATGTTTGTGGTGGAAGTATTCACAATAGCCAAGAGGCGGAAGCAACTTAAATGTACATTGACAGTTGGATGGATAAGCAAAATATGGTATATGCATACAGGTAAATATTATTCAGCTTTAAAAAGGAAGGAAAATCTATCACGGGCAACCTTGAGGACATGGGGCCGAGTGAAATAAGCCAGACAAAAAGCCAATCTTGTACAGTTCCACTAATATGTGGTATCTAAAGGAGTCAAACGCGTAGAAGAAGAAAGAATGGTAGTTACCAGAGGATGGAGAGGGGAAGGATATGAGAGCAGTCTAGGTAGAGAGCTTCAACTTGGCAAGATGGAACATTGCAAAATGAATATATTTACCACTATAGAACTGTGCACCTAAAAATGGCTAAGATGGCAAGTGTTATGCTATATGTTTTTTATTTTTACCAGAATTTAAAGAAAAATTGAGAAGGGAGAGGACATGGTGACAGATTAGATGGTTAGGTCTTGATTACACATGGGGAATGTGCAGGTTTATGAATATGCATCACAGCAATAATAAATATAACGGTAGTAAAAATAACAAAAACAGTCATCACTTTAGAAACATCTTTAGCTCTATAAATGTAGGCATTGGGTAAAATCAAACATACCATAGCCACAAATACAGGTTTCCCCCACTCTCCGAAAGTAGAGCAGTCCTGTGAACCTTTTTCTAAGTAGAAATGGCATAAAGTAAAGAAGCAATGACCATTAAATTCTGGGGGAATTTTTTTGAGCATTCCCAGACTGATACCTTAGGACACATCTTGCTAACAGAGGCACAAACTAAACTGAGAGAAAGCACAGATGCTCCCAGACACAGTTCAAAGCTACGGCATCTTGGTGCTGAAATGCTGAGTGTAGTTCTGGGGCCAGGGGCTTGACGGGGTCCCACTCGAGACTGGTGCGTGCTGCCTGGGTCAAGGCTGCAAGCACGGCAAAGCAAGTGCTGAACGCTATTTTTGCTCTTCGACATTTTTGTAAAAACAAAAACCCTCTTCGCATTTCTTTTGGTTCGCGAAGACAGGTACTGATGTAGGTTGGTTGGTTTGTTGTAAAAGCAACGAGGCGTAACGTGCACATCGGAAAAACAGGGGTAACTGTTGAGTAGTTTGGATGCCAACTCTAAACTGAGGAGTAGTTCTCCCCCTGCTGGTCATCTTGGAATTGTTCGGTTTTAGGAAAAACCGGGACTGCTGGAGTGAGAACATGCCCCGGAAGATTCTGCTGTCATTAAAATGTGGACAAAAAAAACAAAAACAAAAACAAAACACACACACACACACACACACACACAAATAAATAAAAAAAAATAAAATGTGGACAACAGATGAACATAGGGGAAGGGAAGGAAAAATAAGATTAAAACAGAGAGAGAGGCAAGTCATAAGAAACTCTTAAATACAGAGAACAAACTGAGGGTTGCTGGAGGGGAGGTGGGTGGCGGGATGGGCTAAATGGGTGATGGATATTAAGGAGGGCACTTGGGATGAGCACTGGGTGTCATACGTAAGAGATGAATCACTGGGTTCTACTCCTGAAGCCAAGACTACACTGTATGTTAACTAACCTGAATATAAATACATAAATTGAAAAATATGTAGACATTTTCATTCACCAAAATATTTCCTGTAAACTCTCATAGCCATTATCTGCAAGTATTCACTCATTCATTCTTCCATTTATTAAAATTAACATCCAGTTTATTTGGATATAGCTCATTGACTGACCCATGTATAATCTTAACAGCGTCAGGAACTGTACTAAACACTGAGGTTTCAAAAGGTGATATTGGTGTGGATCTGGGTGTGACATTTAATGGAATAATGTACACATGTGAATCATTAAATCAAATGCAGTATAGAGTTATGAGTTGATAGTCACTCATGTACTAGAGTGTAATAATTGGGGCATAAATAAGGCAGTAAAGCAATTCAGCAGAACTATAATTAGTTAATTGGATTCTTGCCCTTGGAATTCATTAATAAGAGGTAATCTGGTCATATACAGGTACACAGATATATTAATTGTCAATAAGCATTTTTTTCTAGTTGGATTTTTAAAAATAGCTTTTTATTTTGAAATAATTATAATTGACCCTTGAACAATGTGGGGATTAGGGGTACCAACTCCAGTGTTGTAAAAAATCCTCATATAACTTTTGACTCCCCCAAAACTTACCTACAAAAAGGCTACTATTGCCCAGAAGCCTTACCAATAGCATGAACAGTTAATACATATCTTATATATTACACATATTATATACACTGTATTCTTACAATAAAGTAAGCAAGAGAAGAGAGGATGTTACTAATAAAATCGTAAGGAAGAGAAAATACACTTACAGTATAGTATAGTTTTAGACTGCAAAACTTTACTTTTATAGCATAGTTAAAAAATTTTTTTTTTAACATTTATTTATTGTTGAGGGACAGAGACAGACAGAGCATGGGCAAGAGAGGGGCAGAGAGAGAGGGAGACACAGAATCCAAAACAGGCTCCTGCCTCTGAGCTGTCAGCACAGAGCCCGGCGCGGGACTCGAACCCACGAACCGTGAAATCATGACCTGATCCAAAGTTGGACGCTCAACCGACTGAGCCACCCAGGCACCCCAAGGCAGGCTAGCGTAGTTTTATCCATACTATAAGGTTATGTCATCTGTTTACGAGATAAATCGTCAGTACGTCAGTAAAACATAAATACCATTTTATATGATACAAAACACGGTAGATGCTACACATATTACTAACACTAGAAATAAAAAATGAAAATTCATATTTATTTATAGGTACAATGATTCATGCATTGATAAGAATCAGCAGTATGCTTACTTTATAGCAGTCTAGTACAATCAACATGATTGCTTCAAGTAGCTTAGCTTATACATGAATGGTCCTTATAAAATTTTATAGCATACAATATTACAGTCATGTTTATAATACAGCATTAGAAACATTGTTACAGTCTTTATAAAAATCACTTATGTGTGATGATAGAATGATACCCTGTTCCTCCAGTTATGAGAGAAGCATACAATATGGTACTATAATTCTCTAGAAGCAAAGCTATAAACAGTAACAAAACTAACATCTTATTAATTTTATGTTAAAAGTTACTCACCTTACACCTGTGTAAGGATAGGCTGTCCATTTCCATATAAGTCTTGCAGACAGTATTCTACACAATGAATACTTAGGCGATAAGACTGATGACACAAAAATGTCTCATACAGTTCTTGCCATAGATATTTGCACATGAAGACATTCACACACACACGACAGATAAGTTGATGAACTCTATAGCGTGATGATTATGTACTATTGTTAAGTGGAAGTGGATCATCGTAAAGGAGGAAGGGGGGGTGGTCTTGCTTTCTCAGGGGCGGCAGAGGCAGAAGAGAAGGAGGAGGTGGGAGGGGAGCAGGAGAGACAAACAGTTGGTGTAACTTTACACAACTATATCGTAATTTCTGTCGGACATTTTTGTACACTCCTTGGGATTTTTTATGTAGGCAATCATACCATCTGCAAATGAAGACAGTTTATTTCTCCCTTTCCAACCTATCATCATTTCATTTCCTTTTCTGCTTGTTTTATTTCACTGACTGGAACTTACAGTATCATGTTAAATAGCAGTGGTGAGTGGAATTTTTACCTTGTTCCCAATTCTACCAGGGAAACATTGTCTTTCACCCTGAACAGTGATGTTAGCTGTAGTTTTGTGTGTGTGCGTGTGTGTGGCAAATGTTGGTAGTTTCTCTTGATAGACATGTAAATGTTTAATTTATCCATTATTCTAAAGTGCAAGAAATGCCATTTTATTTAATTTTTCTCAAATTAAATCTGAACATCAGTTGCTACATTTATGATGAGTATTCATTGTTTTGTATAAAAACAGGAAGTTTTAAAATAAAAAGTTAGAAAAAAAGAATAAATAATACAAAAAACTTGCACTCCTAGTAAAATTTTATAGTAATCGTATGGATATATTCATAAAATTTTAAATTTCACCTTGCAGTAATTATGTGAAAAGCAGTGATCGCATTCATAGTTAGCTAACCAATTAATTTGAAATACCTTTTGTGTCATCTTTTGGGTGCTTGATTTTCTTTTCATGATGAAGTTCTTATCCTTATGCATTATAGAAAATAAAGTAAGTCAGCAACTTACTGGCCTTAGTTGGCCTTGCAATTATGTTTATGTAGAATTGATAAGGTTTTTTTTTTTTGACATAATGACTTTGACAAAAAAAAAAGACTCATCTTATTGATAGAATAAAGTGGATAATATGAACTTTTAAAAATACTATTAGATCTCAGAGATATATCACCACAGGTATCTTCAGTTTAGGAAATACTAGGGGCATATGGACTAAATATACAGACGACATAGGAACTCCCTGGGAACCATGGCCTGTTTGAGTATTCATCGAGAGCACTGAACACGAAGAGGAACTATTTACAGGAGCATCATATGTGAGAAGCTCCTTTCCTTGTATCTTGAAAGGTCCCTGAAGTCTGGGCAAATCAGCAGAAATCTTCACCAGGCATGTAGAAGCTCTGAGAACAGCCAGCAATGGCTGAAGATGCCACTGGTTATGTTTCTCTGAACTGCATGGACCATCTTTCTTCAACTGGCTTTTACTTTAACAATAACAATGACACCAGGGCCATACAAATAGCCCAGAAGTTGTAGCTTATGCAGATATTTGAGATAATTTGACCTTGAGTGCTGCACCTCTTCACCCAGCAGGTGGCAGTAAGTGATTACGGAAAACACGGTAAAAGGCATCAGTGTAAAGGACCTAGGAACCAGGGCTATTTGGAAAGGTCATTCCAAGAGCATATGGGACATGATGCTAATATGAAGTTAATGTTGAATTTGAATATAACCTGCCATACTGTTTCATTTGGACCCTCTAAACTGGTGAAGTGATACTTGCTGCTTAAGCATAAAGCAGATTAACAACAGAGCTGCTTTCTTTGAATAGGGGCACGAAACCCAGAGCTTAACTTCTCAGTGCCACGTTCCCCAAATATAGCAGACCTCTGAGACTTTGAAGACCTTGCTTTGACTCAGCTTCTCACAGGAACAAGAGACTTGTAATTCTTACTGGTCACCTTCATCTAGGTGTCTGCCAGTCATTCCAAATTCAACTTGTTCCAGCTAGGCCGTAGTTTACTGGATCCAGCCTCTAGGGGCTCAAGAGAGCCAACTGATAAATTGTCAGAGATTTTTGCAAGCTGGTGGACTTTGAGATTGGCTATCATGGAAGCATTTACAGTAGAAAGTTTCTATTGTTGCAAACCAGGACCTTCCACCTCTTCCAGCTGGTTGTTAAATATTCACCCGTATTCCACTGATGCAAGCACAGTTACTTTGTCCCTTAGCAATATCTCTTCTTCTGCTCACATGTCCTATCAATTTCCAAACCTCTGATTATCTCACTCTGCAAAGCCCAGTTCAAATTCACCTAATATTTGTGACCAACCAATGTTTTCCAAGAATATTCAATGGAGAAAAGACAGTCTCTTCAATAAATAGTGCTGGGAAAAATTGGATATTCACATATAAAAAAAAATGAAACGACCCCTATTTTATACCACTCACAAAAATAAATTTAAAAGGAATCAAAAACTTACATGTAAAAACTTACATTAAATTCCAAGAAGAAAATACAGGAAAAAAGCTTCTTGACAGGTCTTGGCAATAATTTTTTGGATAAGACACCTAGAGCACAAAGCAACAAAAGCAAAAATAAACAAGTGAACTATGTCAAACTAAAAAGCTTCTGCACAGCAAAAGAAACGATCAGTAAAATAAAATGACAACCTATATAATAGGAAAAACTATTTGCAAACCATATATCTGATAAGGGATTAATAGCCGAAATATATAAGGAACTCACAAAACTTAACAGCAATAATAATAATAATCCAATTTTAAAATGGGCAAAGGATCTGAGTAGACATTTTTCCCAAAGAAGACATTCGACAGATACATGAAAAGGTGCCCAACATCACTAAGCATCAGGGAAATGCAAATCAAAGCCACAGAAAACACAAAACCTTACACTGTTAGAATGGCTATCATCAAAAAGACAAGATAACAAGCATTGGAAAGTGTAGAGAAAAAGGAAGTGTAAGACAGTACAGCCATCATGGAAAACAGTATGGAGTTTCCTCAAAGAATTAAAAATAGACTATCATATGATCCTTTGGGTATATATTCAAAGGAAATGAAATCACTGTCTCAAAGAGATATCTGCATCCCCATGTTTACTGCAGTATGATTTACAATAGCCAAGACATGGAAACAACCTAAGTGTTCATTGATGGGTAAATGGATAAAGAAAAAAATACACACACACACACACACACACACACACACACACACACACACACAGTAAAACCTTGGCTTTTGAGCATAATTCATTCTGGAAACATGCTTGTAATCCAAAGTACTTGTATATCAAAGCAAATTTCAAGAACTATTGGCTCAGTTGTGATCATGTGACATTCAGCATCACGTACTACTTGTATCACAAGACATCATTGGTTTATCAAGTCAAAATTTATTAGAAATGTTTGCTCATCTTGCAAAACACTCTCAGAACAAGTTACTTGTAATCCAGGGTTTTACTGTATATGCAATGGAATACTATTCAACCATAAAAAAAGAAACAAAACTTGCCATTTGCAACAACATGGATGGACAGTATTATGCTGAGTGAGATAAATCATACAGAGAAAGCCAAGTACCGTATCATCTCACTTGTATGTGAAATCTAAAAACAAAAAGCAACAACAAAAAAAACCCTTAACTTCTAGAAACAGAACAGATTGGTGGGGGTAGGGAAAATGAGTGAAGATGGTCAAAATGTAAAAGCGAAAGCCAAATTCACCTCCTCTCGTAGTGACACGGAACCTCTGGCTTCCTGAGGCACTTTGTTCATTACGGGTTAAAATAGCCTCGTATAATGTGTGTTTCTCAAGAGTCTAGTGACTAGACAGTAGACTGTGAGTTCCTAGAGGGGACTTTGAGGACTGTGCCTGGGACACTGGTGGTAACCTCAGTGGCTATGGTAGAACTTGGCACATAGCAGATACTAAGACGGCTGTGGTTTTGGTCATCACCACAAAATAACTTTGCACTTCTTTTACATTCACCTCTGACCCCAACCAACTTACTAACATTATTTTTTATTCCTCATCTTTATTCGTCCTGTTTAATTTGTTACATTTTGCTCACACCGAGGCCCTTGGAGTGCCCGTAGCCAACCTCCCATCTTCTCCATCTTTGAGTCTGCTTTTCCGTGTCTCCGTGGAGTGCCCTTCCCCATTTCCTTCAGGCTGTTGCTCAAATGCCACTTTTTTCCATGGAGCTTTTCCCTCCTTACCCTTTCGATTCTACCACTCTAAGTTATCTGATCTCTCAACAGCAAGAGTCTTGAAATTGGTCCACTAGCTCCTAAAATTCTGTTAAAATGGGAAACTGAACTAATCCGCTGTGGTTGGCTAGACCGCAAAGAGGAATGCTGGAGGTCATGAGGAATATTCTGAGACTTGCCAAAGTCACTCCCTTGTCCAGACCAAACAGTGCGAATGATGGATAGAGATTTCGGATGTGGGGCACGATGAACGGGAGGAGGGCCGAGTTCTGTCTATTTAAAGTGGCTGCCTGTTTGGCAACCTTCCCTGGAGGCGCAAGGGCTGTTTGTGCTCTCATCCATATCAAAGGTGCCCTTAACACCCCACCGTCCAGGTCTGTTAGCCTTCCTCATAAAACCATGTTTGGAGAGATATCTCTGGGGAGGGAATTTGGGTTTGAAACAGGAAGAAAGCAAGCCTGAAACTTAATTAGGAAACAAGAGATAGATCAAGGGGGAAAAATCAACAATTCTGAAGTGGAAAATATCTTGAGGAGTAAAAATAGTGGCTTTTACGTGGCATCTGAGGCAGTTCTGCTGCTAACCCTTTCATTAGCTGACTTCCTGTGCCCCACTGGGACGTGTTCTCTGAGGGCTGATTGCTGCTTTTGATGCTTCTAACCAGCTGGTGTCACCCCTCAGGTCCTGGATTCTACGATTCCAGAAAGATAGGTCTTTGAGCAAAGAGTTAAAGAAGCTTTGCTTCGGGAAAGCTGATCTATCAATCACTTACCAAAACTTTGTTGAACACCTGCTATGTGCCAAGAATAGTGACAGGTGCTGGGGGAGGGGAAGGATGCAAAAATAATTTTTTTTTTGGATGCTCTGGATAGAGTGAATGGCTCTCATTTGTCTGGGAAGACGATGTAAAGAATGAAGGGATTGCTTATGTTAAAAATGATTCGGTCTTCTGACTTATAACTCTGCCCACTCCTCTTCTTCAATTCAATTTTGCACCCTTTTTATTAAAGTTGATGTGCTAAGTACTTTAATAGGCCCAAAGGATACACACTTGAATGAAATATTGTCCATTTTTCTCCAGGAAGCTCATTGCCTAGTGCTGGAGACAGATTCATAAACTTCTAACCTTAGTCCCTAAAATATGATAATAAACAGGTGTACAAAATGTAGTGGGAACACACAGGAGGGAGTAAGTTGAGGAAGGACTTAATATTTCACTGCTACTCCTTTCTCTTTGAGTCATAGACGTTTTCATCACTGTTTGATGGGTCCTGGCATCCCTCATCAGAGAGATAAAATAAACAAAAACTTCCAATTGTAAGAGAACACTATGCATGACAATTAGGCTTTTCCACTGAGCCTGGACTTGGCCTCAGAATCCTCTCAACACAGAGTTCAGGGGAGCAACGCGCTGCCGTTACCATTTGCAGAGTAGAGACCTATTTCTAGCCGCCGCTCTGTCCCAAAATGATGTCCTGCTCCTCTTTTCTGTGAATTCTTAGGGGTCTAAAATTCCTACTTTTGTGCCCTAACATTCCCTCATGAGAGATTACTTGCATACATGTTTTATAGTTTTGAATTGTGAATTCATCTGTATCTATGGAAATTCTCCACAGCCTGGTTTGGGAATATGCATCTCCAAGAAGGTTTCCACTTTGCTTTAGTTGGGCACGCTGGAAATATTAGCATTTTAGAACTAACTTTATATTAATGTCCTAACTTGGGGGGTTCCCAGACCACATAAATAGTGTTATTTCAAACCTCAAACTGCTCGTGGGAAGGCCCACAGCTACAAATGCCAGGAGAGATTATTTCCTATTCGGCAGACCAACTTTTTCCTCCTGTGCTAGTTTTTTGTTTGTTTCTTTGTTGTTTGTTGTTTGTTTTTTTGCTTTCCCCCAAGTCACCCTTCTAAGCGTGCTGGCTTTGGGGGGGTGGGAAGAGCATAAGGTAGTGGTCTTATTTTCATCTCTACCTCCTGGGATCAGGGCTTCATATTCTGTGCTCATGTAGTCGCTAAGACCCCAGACTTCTGGAAACCCTCTCCCCTTCCAAGGTAGCTTCTGTGTTATTTTGCACTCATAGCTTTAGTTTTTAAATTCTGATTATTTGAAGTCCTTATAGGATTCCCTTTTTTCTGGAGAGTTCAACAACGCGTTTTAAAGAATGTTGCTTATATTTTATCCAGCATTTCTAGCTTTGCAGTGGGAGAATGTTCATGTTATCCTCCACTGTCCAAAGCCAGAGATCTTTCCAGCAAATCCTAAATGCCAAGTATCATTCAAGCACTCCTGAGCATCCTTCGGCACACATGACAACAGGGGGTACCTGTGACCGCTGCTCCTTACCTGACTGATTATCGGCATCTCTCCAGGTCTAGATACGGAACACGGAGTCCTGCTGATTCTCCCCATAGCAGAAACAAACAATATACTTCAGGCATGAGCCAAGTCACCAATGTTTAGTGACAAATGTAGTCACTTTTCTTTATTTTTCTGTGTAATCACTTAAAATCCAAACGCCTTTATTGAAAGAGTCTAGTGTCTCTCTTTTGAGGCCTCACTCTCTCCAACAAATCACTCAAGAACTCCCAGGGATTATTTAGTACAAAGGGAGGCAGTCCTCTTCCAAGCGCCGGACAGAGCAAACTGTTCTGTCCCTCAGCACAGCTATTGTCAGTCATGGTCACATGGTGTCACTGTTGAACATGGGTCCTGCTGGGCCCAGAGCCAGTTCTTGACTGCTACAATTTCTTCCTTGCTGGTACCCTCATTTGGACAGAGAGGTTACAGCTCTTTTAGTTCACTCCCAGATTTTCAGCAACTGTTTTCTAAAGCTGTGACAGAATAAGGCCTTTGAGCCTCAGCCAAGCACCGTGCCAAACCGGCTCCTTCTCACCCAGATTCGCCCTCCCTTCTGCTTTGCAGTAGTGTTTAGACTGCATTTATTTTTCCAAGGATATTAAGCTGTCCATTCTTTTCATTTTCAATACTAGTATAAATAGTAAGTGTCACTGATGTGGGGCCTTACCATTTCAGAATTCACTGACACTCAAAACCCACTCTCTGCAGGCAGCCCAGAAGTCCAGAGAGGGCAAGTGACTTTCCTAAGAGAATTCTACAAATAAATAGAAAAACTGGAACTCCCCTTGTCCTCGTACTGTGTCTTTCAGGCTAACTCTTGCCACCCAGGTGAAAACCAAATATCTCCTGTAAATCTACACACATCCTTGCCTATGAGGCTGCTATGAGGCTGCTCTACAGTGTCTGGATTCTAGTAGATTCTCAACGTGTGGTCCCTAGACCAGGAGTATTTAGCATCACCAGGGAACATGTTAGAAATGCCATTCTCAGATCCCACCCCAGACCTCCTGAGTCAAAACCTCTGAAGGTGGGGACCAGCAATCTTTGTTTTAACAAGGCCTGCAGGGATTCTGATGATCACCAAAGTAGGAGAAACCTTTATTAGAACACTTCACTGGCTGGGGCACCTGGGTGGCTCCGTGGGTTAAACATTCAGCTTCAGCTCAGGTCATGATCTCACTGTTTGTGAGTTTGAGCCTCGCATCAGGCTCTCTGAGCCTGCTTCAGATTCTCTATTCCCTTTACCTCTCTGCCCCTACCCTGATCAGCACTCTCGAAAGTAAATAAGCACAAAAAAAAAAAAAAAAAAGAACTCTTTAAGAGTTTTATCTGTTAGGTATTCTAAATACAACACTTGCCTAGAGGCAAAAGGTTTTGCAGGCTTACAAAGGGTTTATAATTTGAAAAACAAATTTGAAAATATAATTTGAAGTTTATAAAATTTCAAATATAATTTGAAAAACAAAAACAAGTTTTGGGGCGCCTGGGGGGCTCAGTAGGTTAAGCATCAGACTTTGGCTCAGATCATGATCTCAAGGTCTGTGAGTTCCAGCCCCACCCTGGGCTCTGTGCTGACAGCTCAGAACCTGGAGGCTGCTTCACATTGTGTCTCCCTCTCTCTCTACCCCTTCCCCACTCATGTTCTGTCTCTATCTCTCTCTCTCTCTCTCTCAAAAATAAATAAACATTAAAAAAAAAAGAGGAAAAACAAGTTTTATTTCCAGTCAGAAAAAGAAAACACCAAGTTGTAAATCAGACGTAATAAATAGTTCATTAATTGTCTATAACACAAAACAGTATATCCACTAGTCAATTAATTTCAGTTCTTAAGATTATCAATATAATATGTTTAATTAGGAATGTGTATGCATTTGACTATGTTTGATATGTATAACAGAGCCTCCAAAATACACATATACTTCCATCTTGTTTTGTCGTTTAATTCTTGAATATAGAGACTGAATTCCTCATATGGCATCTCTGCAGATTAAGGTTTAATAAATGGGAATGATAATTGTCAATTTCCAGACATGTATTTAGATGACAACAAGTATCAGTACAATTAACGAAAAGAGCAAATGACTACATTTCAGTGGACTTCCACTAAAATACCTTTTAAAATTAAGTTATTATAAGTAAGTAAAATGAGAAAAAAAACTCAAACTGTATATAGTCCTAATATTCTATACCGGCAGAGTGTTGTGCTTTCTTTCAATTTTCTTCCTTTTTTAATGTTTTTATTTATTTTTCAGAGAAAGAGAGAGAGAGCATGAATGGGGGAAGGGCAGAGAGAGAGGGAGACAAGGATCTGAAGTGGGCTCGGCACTGACAGCAGAGAGCCTGATGTGGGGCTCAAACCCACAAACCCTGAGATCCTGACATGAGCTGAAGTCGGATGCTTAACTGCAGGTGCCGTGATTTTAATTTTCTTCTTATTTCTACCCTTTTCCCTGTGTATTCTCTAACCAGATTAGATGTTTAAGTAACATGAGGTGGAGAAAGAAGAATATTTACCGATTGCTTATTATATATCAGCTACTATATGCCTAGCACATAATAAATACATCCACTGAATGCAATACTCATTTGACATTCATCTTGAAGTACAAGGCATTTATTATTGCTTCTTTTTACGAATGTGGAAACTGAGATTTAAGAAGCTTAAATTATATTCTAAGGTCATACAACCAGTAATGTGCATCCAGGATTTAAATGCCAGCCTTTGAGACACTAGAAACTCATGATTTTCCCACACTACCATGTACCTTACTGAGAGGTAGAATTAATAGTGACTATTGCTTCTGAACAATTTTTACTGTGCAAGGAATATTGATGCCAATAACTATTGCTTTGGCACATGGAAATTTGTGAAGTAATTAAGCCTTTCTATGTTAGGATCTGTAGATTATTGCTTATGGATGAGAAGTCCAGCTTTGCTATTTGAATTGAATTTCAGAAGTTGACATTTAAGGGGAAAACTGCTTATAAGAAAATCTGTTTTGAGACTTTATTACTCCCTGTTCTCTTATAAGACTTTAACCTAGCAAATCTCATCAATCTGTTTTGTATTGGTTGCTTAGAGGCAGTCTATGACTATTGCATGATTTGTCGATTATACAGAGTCACCTCCTAAAAATAGTATTATTGCTTGATCATAAGCCTGTGTGAGAGAATAGCCCAGAGCTACTGCAGACCGACAATATTCTGTTATTTTTACCTCAGCTAGGGCAAATGTAAAGGTTTAGCTCATAAATGCTCCCTTCAGACATCTGATTCCTGGAAACACAGCTCATTGAATGGTCCAGGGCTCTGCTACCTGTTATCTCTCCACCCTCAATATTTTAGGAAAAAGTCTAACTAAGGAATGGAGATTCAGCTCATAAAATCTTCTCAGCAATAAATTCATGCCAATAAACAAGTATCTCATTCATTTTAGTCCAGATGAAGGTACAGATGATATCTATTCATAGGACAAAATGTTCTTGACATGTGAAGAAGTGAAGAGGTTATTAAATAGTTCATATAGTATTTTACCATTAAAATTAAAATCTTAATCTAGAGGATGTATATGAATATGTAATAGAGGAGCATTGTTCAATAGAAATATGAGTCACGTATGTAATTTTTAACTCTCTAGAAGTTAAATTTAAAAAGTAAAAAGAGGGGCACCTGCGTGGCTCAGTCAGTTAAGCATCCAACTTCAGCTCAGGTCATGATCTCACAGTCCATGAGTTTGAGCCCCAGGTCAGGCTCTGTGCTGACCGCTCAGAGCCTGGACCTGCTTGGGATTCTGTGACTCCCTCTCTCTCTGCCCCTCCGCCTCTCACGCTCTGTCTCTCAAAAATAAATAAACATTAAAAAACATTTTTAAAAGGTAAAAAGAAACAATAAAAATTAATTGTAACAATATATTAATTTATTCTAAAATGTTTTAATTTTACATATATAATTATATATTTTATATAAAATATAGGAATGTTTAGCATATTTACATTTAAACATATTAGGTTAATATGAAAGTAATATACTTTAACAATAAATCTTTACTTTTTAATTAATTTTAATAATTAATGATATATTTTATTTAACCCAATATGCTATTATTTTAACATGATATTAATATTAAATGATTACTATATTTTACATTTCTTTCATACTTAGTCTGTGAAATCTAGTGCGTATTTGCACGTGTAGCCCATCTCAGTTGGACACTAAATTTGGGGGAGAAATATTTGATGTGTTTAGATTACATAAATGTATAGCTATAAAATAGATTCGTTACCCAAGTTGTTCTCATCACGTGAAATTTTCCGACAACGGTACTGAGTAGCAATTTTAAGTTAATCAAAATTAAATAAGTTTAAAAATTAGTTCCTCAGTCACCCTAGACACATTTCAAGTGCTCAACAGCTACCATTCTGGACGTCACAGTAGTAATTTCCATCAAGTCTCAAACTGCATGATCACTTCAGACCTCACAGGGTGGCTTTGCTTGCTCTGAAACCCTGGATGGCCCAGGCTCTGCCCTCTGCTGGCTTGTCCTGCTTCCAACGCCATTTCTCTGTTGTTGGGCTGAGTTCCCTTTGTCAAATCCATAGCGCACAATCACGCAGATGGTGCACTGGGTAATTTTAAGGGACATCACTCGCACCGTAGTGTGCGGCGAGTGGCCTTCAGTGATAACGTTGGGTCAGATGCCTCCTCGTCTGAAGCTTGGCATGATGGGGTAAAGCATCCAGAGAACCCTCAATTCCAGGTTCTCCCTTTGTAATGCCTGAAGTTCCTAAACCTCCCACAAAAGACCACCAGAGTCGTAAGTCAAAGCCAAGCGGCAAGGGTCGTTTATTGCAGGTTTGAACCTGGACCTCTGCGCACTCGTTGCCGGTGACGCTAAGAGGCCACGATCAGGGTTGGTATAACGTTTTTATAGACAGAGACAAATAGCACAGGGGAGGTTTCAAATTATGAGGGGCCTGATTAGTTGATTTTAAAGTAAGGACATTTGTTGTTCTCTGATTGGGCGTCCTTTGTCTGTCCTTTGGCGGGAAGGCTTTGTCCGTTACTTGTGGCGGGAGGAAAAAAGGGGGAAGGGGGTAGGTGAGGAATGTGCTAAGCAAGCAGGTTTACAGAAGCAAGAAATGCCGGTTAGTTTATGTACAATCACTCATTCCATTACATATCAGACTACATTTAGGAAGTTTTACAGCCCATTCTACTCCACAGCGGGTTACAATCAGGAAAGGTCTCACAATGCTCATAGCAAACAGCAAGCAAAACAGACTTCTCAGCAATTGTATTTCTTATCAAAGATATATAATAAGCAGAAAAGAGAACCTAGCTTTAAACTAAGGCAGGGCTGTCATTTGGATTCAAAGCTGTTCCTTTCACCTTCATCAGCCTCCTTCATGCTCTGTTCAGTCTCCTTAACTTCCCTCCGATCTGGCCAGGATTGGGGCAGACACCCGTGTTGTCTCTGATAATACTTCTCTCCGGAAGAGCTCTTTACCATGGACAGACACCTCCATAATGGCTCCATGGTCAGAGAGAGTTTGAGAAAATATCTTGTCCTCATCCTTCCTGATGAAGAAGGGATGAGAATTAGGGCTGGGAGTCCTCATCAACCAGGGTATCATTACTAAAGATGAAAAAAATTTTTTTTGTAAAAAAAAAAAAAGAAACAGCAATTATATTTCAGAAGTTCTTTTGCAAGGATGAGGTAAACAGACACTTGATTTTACCATTAGAGAGAAACTGTGGAAACAATTTTACTGATGGTATATCCATCATCTCTGCTTCAAAGTCAAATGAAAGCCTAGTGGTCTTCTTCAGACTGAAAACATGAAGTCAGTGGGAAATGGGAAAAGTCAGAGGGCTGAGCTGTTCCATCATAGTCAGAGAAACCCTTTAATCATTGAGGCCACATGGCTCCATGAGTAACGGTGAGTGTTAAGTATAAGGGAGTGAGAATGGACGTGGATGGAAATCACTTTGAATCTTGGAAGCAAAAGTCAGCTGCACCCACAGAAGGAATCTGCCTCAACAACTGAACAGACAGTTTCCATTAGACAAGTCCAATCAAGAAGAAAGAAACACATCAGAAAAGATATAGGCTTTTCCGGGATCAAGTCAACAGCTCTCCATTCAAAGTTCAGGACAACCAAAGGTCCAAGGGAGGAATCTCAGGGAAGGGAGTCCCTCCTGCAAGGAGCCCGGAAGGAAAGCTACAGCTCTTAGAAAACTGGGAAAGGTAAGAACAGTGTCAGTGTAGGAGTTCTGTACTCCAGGGGAGCAGTCATTTGGGGCAAGAATGTGAAGGTACATTTTTTGTCCCAGGTCAACCATAAAAACATGCTGCTTCTTAGTGGCCCCTGCCTCCGCAGAGGCCACGGAGGCACCAGTACCTGCAGTGATCTCACTGCTTAAGAACCCCTTTTCCCCTCCCTCCCATTCCTCCTATTCTTCAGGTTTAATCTCAAATTTATTGCTTTAGTCCTGCTGTCTCACACATAGATTCTACTCTTTGATCTTTGACTTTTTATTGTAGTTTCTTCTCAAGGCTCTGTCTCGGGCCCCATGTTTTAAGGATGCATTTTTCCTCACCCAGAATAGTTCTGGGATAAATCATCTTCAGGGCTATTTAATCCATCGGGCGGCATAGGCACAAATCTAGGAGCCTAGGAGGTTTTCAGAGACCAGGAAGCATGTTTGAGTCCTGAAAAAAAAAATACATATGGGCTTCAAATAAGGTAAAGAAACTAAAAAACTGAAAGTGATAAATGGTTAATTAAAATCTACAAATATAACAGTAGTCAACTGTCTTGTCAATTTTAGTATTTACATAAATTTCATTGCATTTGGATATAATTTTGGAAGTTGAAGTACATTACATTGAAATACTTCCTAAGTATAAATAGTAATAGCTAACAAATCATAGCCAGTCATAAATTAAATGCTACCTGTAGCCAAATAGTTTTAAAAGTAAAAACATCCTTTCAAAAAAAATTTACAGCCGAAAATTATATTTAGTGTGGGATGAAGGTTTGTTTTGATACGTTTTATATGATGCACAGTGGAGCCTCCATAGTAAAAGAATTCAGAGCCTACCAAGGCCTTAAAATGACCCTGGAAACCACTCTCCACCAAGTCCATAGTCAGCTTTTCCCTTTCCTGGATGAGGCCGTTTCACATCGTAGCAGTACAACACGTCGGGAAAGTCAGTGAAATTTACATCCTGGACATACCAATTTCCAGCAGCGAGGAATTTGGCAATTTCATTAACCTCTCAGACTTCCACTTACGTGAATATGCAGAGGATTCCATAAGATGACAAGTGGGTCCAGTACCTAGTACTAGGCTGGCAGGAGTACCTAGTAGGTTGGTAGCAGAGTCTACAGAAAAGAGATGGGTTCAATCCTTGTGTCCTATGGGAGGGCAGAATTGAACAGAATTCAGAATTCGAGAATGGAATTCAAGATCAAGGATGTAAGGAGTTAAACTGTAGGAGGCTTCAGAACCTCAAACCTTATAAAATTCAGCATAGTCTGTTAGGGGGAAGGATAGACTTAGGATGACTGTGCTCCTGGCTCCTCGGGTAGGTTGCACTGTTGTCTCCACCGACTCCCTCCCTTCCCTGTGGGGTGATTATCCATTCTCACCCATTGCCATGTCTGTTGCAGAGCCACCATATGGGTAGAATACACTTCCTGCACCATATCAGCTTCGCCACGTGACTTACCTCAGCCAATGGAAGTACAAAGGCCACGTGCAAGCAACAGCTTTAAGGGCAGTTGTGTGATTTGGCTCTGTCTCTTGTATTTTACCCTTGGCTTAATAATGATGTTGTGTACCAAAAAGGGGCTACTTTTTTAGTCTGGCTCTTGGCATGAGAAGGCACGCGGGAGCAAAGCCACAGCTGCTGAGGTACAGCTGCTAACGTGGAATCGTGCAAGACATAAAACTTTTCTTGGTATAAGCCACTGGGGTTGGGGACCGGTTTGTCACTACAGGAAAACCGATTAATATGGGTGTTCAGAAAGAAAGATCCCCAAAGAGAGAGGGCTATTCTCATTGTCCCTTTATGGGTCTCATTTGAAAAAAAAAAAAAAAAAAAAAAAAAAAAAAAAAGAAAAGAAAGATTTTTGCATTAATCAGCAAAAAAGAAAATCAGCACGTTTCACTGCCTCCGTAATTATGTTATGCATGCTTTACAGCAATTAGCACTTTAACAGAATTAGAAAGGTAACATTAAAGTTAATCCCTGTGCCACCCACGTCACACAGCCACAAGGGTCCATGTCAGGATGCTGGGAGTAAAGTCATGGAGCTGTTTCCACGGGCAATGAAGTTACTAGTCTGTCCCTAATGACACCTTTTGGGATTTACTGACATAGGCATTTTACGATTTTCAATTACAAGTGTGAAATATTGTTTGTTGCCAATTTCGTTAGCATTAGCAATTCTTTGCAAAATTCTTTCTGCGCTCCTTAGAAAATCAGCATTAGTTAAATCAGCTCATTTCCCAATGGCTTAATTTAGCACAGTACTTATTTCTCTATGGTGCAAAGCTGTTCTCTGAACTCTAGATAAATGAAGTACCTTGATGAAGAAGAGCATAAACTTTCATCAGTCATAGTGAAGTAGCAACTACTAAGATTTTGTTGTTGTTCTGGTTTATTTTTACTTATTGAGCGGATGCTACTTTTAAATTTTCTTAGTATAGCCATCTGACCAGGCACTGAAACTTGAAACCGAGAGATTGTCTTTCTTTTGGAACCTTGGAATTACGGCACTAATCTGAACATTTTTGCATTATCCCATCGTCTACATATCCGCGCTCCTTAGTCTTACCATATTTGTTTTATTCATTCATTCCGAAAATATTTATTGGCTATGTCAAGTATTGTTCTGTGCCTTAGATATGCTGGAGAATAAGAGAAAGAACACATCACTCTACTAGATTTAGAAATTCGTAAGAAAAGATCTGCCTAGGTGGAGGGAATAGAAAGCTCAAAACCATGACATAAGGCTGAGCTCAGAGCATTTGAGGGATTTCCGGAAGACAGTGTTGCTAGAAAGGTTGAGAAAGTCTAGACCTTCAGGGCCTTGTGAACTATTCTAAGGAGTTTGGATTTTATTCTAATGGCAAGCCATGGGAAGATTTATATTTGAGAAACATCCCTCTGGCTGCTAAATAGAGAAAGGGTATTAGAGGAGCAAGCAGGAAGGAGACCCATGAGAAGGCTCTTGGAGAAACATACAGGATGGTCAGTAGTGACATCGACTGGAGTTGTAGCAGTGAAGGTAGGAAGAGGTGGTCAGATTCAGTATGCAATTTGGATGTAGAACTTGCTGACCGGCTGGCTGTGCAGTGTGAGCAGAAAAATGTCAAGGATGACACTTCAGCTTTTGACCTGGATGATTGGGTAAAAGGCAGTACCATTACCTGTTATGGGCAAGATTAGGAAAGAAGCATATTATTTTTGGGTAGGCCAAGGGGGAGATATTACATATCTTCCCATATGAAAGTGTTATATGTAGGGGGAAATTATGTGTTGCTGAGCTGCCTACAGGCTTGTTACTATGATGGCTGTCACTTCTCCTCCTGGGTTCTAAGATTTGCAAAAGCCACCTGGACATCTGGTAGACCATTTTAATTTGAAGCCAGGTAAACTTGCAAGAAAGTTGCAAGAAAGCCTCCTAAAAGTCATCTGTTAAGATTCTCATTATAAAGGAGGAGATGATTCAAAGACCCAGAAAAGCAGGCATATCTGTACTACATTATGCATGTAGCAGACATCTGCTCATATTTGTTTTCGTTGCCTGACTTCCATCCCAGTAATTGTACTCAGTTTCTCTCTAGTGCATGAGTTGGAAAACTATGGCCTGTAGACAAAATCTGGCCTGTCTCCTTATTTTATAAATAAAGCTTTATTGGTACATAGCCATCCCTATTTGTTGCTGCAATGTCCGCGACTACTTTTAAGCTACAATGGCAGAGTTGAACAGACAGAACCTGTGTGGCCCACAAAGGGTAAAATGTTTATTATTGGTCCTTTTACAGAAAAACATGGCTGATTCCTGCATTGGTGGGACCATCATCCCCCAGCCTTCAGCCCATGTGTTTTGGGTAAAGCTGCACTCACAGACTCCATGGTTCACCTGGGCTAAACCAAACTCCACATTCCCTCTTACTGGCAGGAGTGATCCCTTTAGGGGTAAGTATTGACCCCAGCTTGTCTAATCCATGAGAGCTCAAAATTTTGCCTGGAATTCTGGGACAAAGACTTTAGCTTTTTGGGCTGCTTGTGAGTCTAGAGGATGAAGCCCTAGGAGTGCTGGGAGCTACTTGGGACAGCTTTTTGGGGACCTATAGTAACACAAGACAGAAAAGAAGAGGTCTAGAGAGAGAGAGAGAGAGAGAGAGGGAGGGAGGGAGAGAGAGGGAAGCCTAAATTCTGGTCACGTGTCTTGAGTTCCTTCATCAAGTCCTGCCTGAAGCCAGTGTACCTAGGACTTTCCTGTCAAATTCCTTTTTCTTAATAAATTCCTTTTTGCTTAAGCCAAGCTAGATTGATTTTTTTGTCATTTGCAACTGAAAAAAACTAATGTATATAAATAGATATAATGCTGGATTGTAATGTATGTGATTTGATAATGAGATGAAATTTAAAAATGTATGCCTTTTGACATTCTATCTTTCCTATAAAATCCAGCTCAAATTCTTTCTTTGCCATAAAGTCTCAGCTGAAAGTGTATTTTCATTCCTTTACCTTCTCATAAGATTTTTTTCCTATGCAATTTTTGGAATATTTAAAATGTTCTACTTTATTCCATGGTTATTTGAAGGCAATTGTGTCTTCTGTACATGTGTTAAGGTCTGTGAGAGCAGAAGCCACATCTTACCTTTGCATTTCCCCTAATACCTAATACAATGCACAGCACTCCTGTCGTAAGGACTAAAGAGATGACAAATTATTGAGTGTGCCTCAGTTTTGCACACTACCAATTAAAGATGAGGCAAAATGAGAGGGAGAAGGTTGAATGAAAGAGAAGATTAGTCCTGTTGCTTCCCCACCACCTCTGCAACCTTTGCCCCCCACTTCTCTGAACTGGGAGGAGAGAATATTTAAATTAGATGCCAGATTAAAGTGTTGAACTTTTAAAAGTACTTGAATGATAAAAAGCATATAATAACCCAAATAACCCTAAAGCTCTGGGATCTACCCAAATGTTGCAAAGAAATAGGATCATCAGATCTATCAAAACATATTTAAGGGCTTGATGTAGGGGGTGGGTGACAAAGAAAACCTTTTTCTAAGTGTGCTCTACTGAATTCAGTCCATTCCATACTCTTTTCATAAATTCTGTGCCTGGTTGCTTTGTCTTACATTTTTGGCTTTGGAATTTAAATGCCAAACATCAAATCTTTAACTATTTAAATTCCTTAAATTATCTACAATGAAACATTAGACTTTACAGAGTAATTTATTTTTAAAGATATATTCCATATCATGTAATTCATCATTATGTATTATGTATTCACATTAGCTACTTATCAAATGGTATAATTAAATAACCAATTTAATTTAGCACATGTTTACGGAGACTATTTCATGTCCACGACGAGTTTCTGAGCTCAAGAACTCTGGAGCTGATAGGGAGAGAAATAAAACAAATCTATACACAACTAGAACAGTGCTTTCAAGTATAGCTTTCTGTGATGATGAAAGTGTTTTACCTTCACATCATCCCACGTAGAAGCCACTGGCCACATGTTGTTCCTGAGCCTTTGATATATTCCTAGTGCTACAAAAAATTGAATTTCACATTTTATTTAATTTTAATTCCCTCAAATTTAATGGCCACATTTGTCTGTGGTTACCATCTGGACAGAAAAGAACCAGGATATGACATAAGTGACATAATACGGTTATGAACAGAACGTTTGGTAGAGCATTTAAAGGAAAAAGGGGCTGTTGCTGGTGAGAGGACCCATACAAGCGACTTCTGGGAAGAGCATACAAGGTTGGTAGGATTGATTTATATATAAATGTACGCAGGGGGGATGGGTTCAATGGGTGGTGGGTGTTAAGGAGGGCACACGTTGTGAAGAGCACCGGGTGTTGTATGTAAGTGATGAATCCCTAAATCCTACAATTGAAACTAATGTCACACTGTATGGTAACCAACTGGAATTTAAACGAAAACTTTGAATACAAAAATGAGTGCGTAATTGTATGCACACACACGTTATGGAAGGAGCAGAGAAAGAATGTTCTAGACAGAGGGACTAGGGTGAGTCAAGGCAAAACTATTTGGGAAATATGAGTAAGTCCGGTTTTGGTTTTGGCATAAAGAAGTGTACAGGAGTACTTGGAGATTATTCTGACTTGGTCCTTTGGTACCAATTTGCAGATCTTGAATGCCATGCTGGCTGAAAGGGTAGTGTTTACCTTGACAATAGTTTTTGCTTCCTATTTTGGAGCATCGAACTTATGTGACCAGAGGTACTAATCTGGTGGCAGTAATTAGGGAGACTTGTGGAGGAACAGGAAAACTAATTAGCAGTCCCATCCAAATATCACTGGCAAAAATCATGAGATCTGTAATAAGAATGGAAATAATGATGGAAATGGAAAGTTGGAGATGGTTTAGAATTTTTTCAGTTTGGAGGCATGTGAATAGAGATTGGTACCTACTTTTTTGTCTAGGGATTTGTGAAGATAGGATAGCTTGCAGAAGTAGCTTTCACCATTACGGTGAAACCTGGGAATACGCTGGAGGGGAGTCCAACCCAATGTCAGCTTATGAAGACTTCAGAGAGAGGAAAGAAAGAAGACCTCAGCGGTCTCTGCTGTTAATTGAAGCATCTAGAGAAGGGGCAGAAGTGACAGAGCTTCTGGTGACTACTTGGATTCTTCAGGAAGCTCTGCTGAGGCAGTCATTTAGTTAAAAATATTTTAAAATTTCTCTTGAGATTTTTCCTTTGGTCCATGTGTTATTGAGAAGTGTGTTGTTTAATTTATGGGTAGTTGGGGGTTTTTCTAGCTAGCTTTGTATTACTGATTTCTAGTTTAGTTCCATTGTAGTCTGAGAGAGCAGACATTGTATGGTTTCTGTTATCTTAAACTTGTTAAGGTATATTTTATGGCCCAGAATATAGTCTATTTTGGTGACTGTTCTACGTGAGCCTAAGAAGAATGTGCAATCTGCTGTTGTTGGATGAAATAACCTATATATGTCAATTATATCCAGTTATTTGATGGTGCTACTCAATTCAACTCTGTCCTTCCTTGCTGCTTGCTGGATTTTTCCATTTCTGATAGGGAGGTGCCAAAGTCTCCAGGTGTAATGGTGGATTCATTTATTTCTCCTTGTAGTTCTATCAGTTTTCGCATCATATATTTTGATCCTCACATGTTGTTAGGTGTATACACATTCAGGATTGTTATGTCTTTTTGGAGTAGTGGCCCCCTTATCATTATGCAATGCCCTTCTGTATCCCTAGCATTCCTTTCTCTAAAGTCAGCTCGGTGTGAAATTAATGCAGCTACTCCTACTTTCCTTTGACTGCTGTTGGCATGATATATCTTTCTTCACTCCTTTATTTTTTTTTTTAATTGAAGTATAATTGATGCACTATGTTACATTGGTTTCAAGTGTATTCCACCCCTTTAAAGTGGGTTTATTGTAGACCCTGGGTAGTTGGGTCTTGTTTTTTGATCCATTCTGGCAATGCCTGTCTTTTAATTGGTATGTTTTAAACACTGACATTTAATGTGATTATGAATATAGTTGGATCGATAATCTTGTATAATTCCATTTTCTCTCCTTGCTTGGAATATCAGTTATATGCCTCTTTTAAAATTTCTTTAGTAGTTGCCTAGAGTTTGCATGATACGTTTACAACTAATCCCAGTCCACTTTCAAATAACACCATATCACTTTTCAGGTAGTGCAAGTATTTTATAATAATAAAATAATCCTATTTCCTCCCTCCAATCTTTTGTATCGTTGTTGTCATTCATTTCGCTTACATATAAACATACATAAATGAATACATTTTTGCTATTATTATTTTGAACAAATTGCTTTTTTAGATGATCTAAAAACTGAAGTTTTTATTTTACCTTACATATTCCTTCTCTGATGGTCTTTCTTGATGTAGTTTCACAAGGTGGAGAATTCTACATTGATTTGTTTCTCTCATTTATTATTTCATACGCTCTATTCTTTCTTGCATAGTTTATGAGAAAAAGTCAATAGAATTCCTATTTCTGCTCCTCTATAGATAAGGTATTTTCTCTCTCCCTCTGTCTCCTTCGAAGAATTTTTCTTTATCTTTGGTTTTCTCAAGTTGAATATGACATACCTAGGCGTAGCTCTTTGTAGCTTGATGTTCTTTGAGTTTCCTAGATCTGTATGGCATTAATTTAGGGGAAAGTCTCAGTCATTATTGCTTCAAATATTTCTTCTGTTATCTTCTCTTTCTTCTCCTTCTGGTATTCTCATAATGTGTATGTTATGCCTTTTGTCATTGTCCCAGAGTCTTTGGATATTCTGGGGTTTTTTCAATCTTTTTTTCCTCTTTGCTTTTCAGTTTTGGAAGTAGCTAATGTCATATCAAGTTTAGCTATATCCAGTTTACTAATGAGCCCATAAAATACATTCTTCATTTGTTACAGTGTTTTTTTTTATCTTTAGCATTTTGTTTTGATTGTTTATTAGAATTGTCATCTCTCTGCTTACATTATCTCTTCATTCTTGCATGTTGTCTACTTTTTGCATTAAACTCCTTAGCATATTAATTATGTATATATTTAAATTCCTAGTCTGATTATTTCAGCATTTTTGCCATCTCTGGCTCTGGTTCTGATGCATGTTCAGTCTCTTCAAACTGTGTTTTGTACCCTTTTAGTATGCTTTGTAGTTTTTTGTTGAAAGGTGCACAGAATGTACTGAATAAAAGAAACGAAAGAGGACTTTAGTAATGCAGTAGTAAAGTGTGGGGGAAGGGGGAGGACTCTACAATTTTATGATTAGGCCTCAGTCCTTTGGTGAGCCTGTGCCCCTATGAACTTCATCAGTACTTCTCAGTTTTCCTCTCCTTAGGTGTGACCACGTAGCTAGAGGAAACTGGAGTTAGGTAGTTCTCCAGGTAGGTTAGGTTCTGACAAAACCCTAATAGATTAGGCTTTGGTAAAATAATTTATCCTGAGGGCTGGCCTTGCTAAGAAGAACAAAGTGCTTTGGTGTATTTCAAAATGGTTAGGGGCGCCTGGGTGGCTCAGTTGGTTAAGCATCTGACTCTCGGTTTCAGTTCAGGTCATGGTCTCAGGTCGTGGGATTGGGCCCCATGTTGGGCTCCATGCTGGGGATTCTCTCTCTCTCTCTCTCTCTCTCTGCCTCTCTCCTGCTCACACTCCCTTTCTCAAAATAAATAAATGAACACACAAAAAACGGTTAATTTTCCCTTTCCTCTGAACGAAGCGAGAGGGGATTTTCCTTCAATTTACCTCCTGGAGGTAAAACTCACAAAAGCATGGAGCCCTTTGTGATTGGCTCTGGGACCACTTTCCCTACAAATGAATTTATAAATAGAAGTTAAAATATTTGAGCATGGGTAAAAGGGAAGTGGAGGATTCCATGATCATGGGGTGTTTCCACCTGGGTAATAAAGAGATTAATAGTGCTATTAATAGAAATGCAGGATCACACAGAGAAGCTGATTTTGAGGGAAATTATGATGCCTTTAGTGTGGAGCACAATAAGATCGATAGTACTTCTTTTTTCCCCCTAACATCAAGAATGATTCAGCTAAGCATGTTTAAACAAAACAAACAACCTCCTCGCCCTAACTCGGGTAGACGATCCCAGACACAGTTCTCTATTAGTGACACCCATTGGTGCTTCCAGTCAACATCTCCCAGTAAAGTCTCTCACCTGTTGTTCTTGGCAATGACAGTTTCCACTGGCCACTACTTCCAACAGTGGTTAGCATGAGTTGCCATAGTAACAGCTTCCAGTGGCCGCCCACATTGTCACTGGTCCTAAGCAGCAACACCTCCCAGCAGATCTTCCTGCTGGTGAGCACTGCTTCAAGTGATTGCCAGCAGCTCCTGACTTCTATTTTCTTGGGATCCCATTAACATTTTAAAAAGTTAAATTTTAAAGGACCTGAACCCAAAGACCTCAAGAAATCTCCTGGTTTCCCTCAGTAGCTACTGGCAGCATTAAACTTCCAGCATCATCCCTCAAGGTCAGCTCTCAATAGGCTCCCTATAAAGCCATTCATTAGGAGTAGTTACAGTGCCGCACTATTCTTTCCAAGTTCTTTGTATCTCCACTGGCTACTCCACATACCTCTGGTAGAAAAATCCCACAGCTGGAGATGTTGAGCTTCCGGCTTGAAAGACCAATATGTGCTTTCTCACTGTGGGGTCCCCTATGTACTCCAGCTCATGGGACAATCTGTGTGTGTAGGAGGTCACGAGACAACCATACCATGTTTGGAATAGTGAGACACAAAGACTACCACAACAGAGTGTAGAATATTGACAAAGACTCATACCCAAAACAATGAAAGCCACAAATGTTGTATGAGTGAACTAACAGTGTGTATAGTAACCCCCAGGACCCTGTTTCTCTTGCCTTTCCCACTTTCTTTTGCTGGGTGTCGAGGCAGAACACATGAACTGGTTTTCCCCGAGCTCCAGCACAGCCCCCGTCGTCCCTAGAAGGCTGTCTCCCAAAGGTCACACTATTAAGTCCATGACGCCCTCCCAAAGTCCATGGAACTACATTGTCTGGCTCATGCCTCACACGCATCCCTTCTCCCACCACACCTCCACATTGAGACGTCTATGCAAACACAGTCTTGGGAATTGCCCCAGACCTTTGAGAGCTTCTTAATGTAAATATACAAACTTGCCTAATAACCCTGGGTTAAAAATTATGAATGACCTGAAATAATCTTCACACTGGGATTCATCAGCCCAAATTATGGGTGAAGTTTAAAAATCAACAAATAAATAAAGTGCAAAAAGGAGCAGTCGTGTTGTAGAAAAATTTTCCCAAATCCTTGCATTTAATGTCATTTTCAGTACCTCCTAATACCTCACTAAAGAGAGCATAAGAAATACTGATCACAGATCAGAAAAAAATTAGCTACAGAGGAATTCAGACTGGGGAGAAAAAAAAGGGAATTGTGTTTATTCTCATTAAAAAAAAAATCCCCTAGAATGATATAAAAGAACAAAAGAGATAAAAAGAATAATAGTTTATCTTTTATTATTGTTAATGCTAAGGGTTTTCATTTTAAAGGATGTCAATCCCAAATGGAATAAGTCAGTATAAATTGGATTGAAAAACAGAATAGTCAACACTATTAACAGTGAACAAAGATGTATAAATTCAAAGATTTTTTTCATATGGATAATTGCATTCAAAATTTTGATCCCAATTTTCTAATTCAAATTACTCTACTGAATTTTGGATTATATATGGTTTTGTGTTAAATCTGTGTTTCCTAAATTCTATCTTTTTTGTATAGCACCCATCACATCAGCACTTAGATCTGGATACTTCATGTGCTTTGTATATTATTTTAATGAAGATGATGATGATTGACTGGAGGTTACTTGAAAAATGCACGATAATGACTACAAGATATTTCTCAACCAATTAGATTCTTGGGCCTCATTATTATTCTCTTTGTCTTTATTACATCTTAGACTAAAAATGTAATTACTGTCGTATTTATTTTATAGCCCAACCTTTTCAGGGAAAGGACCCAGATGCTCTAAAGGACATTCATAAAGTCTGGTTCCTTGTATGAAACTGAGTCTATACAGAGTAATGGTTTTTAAAATATCAGACAGTTGTACTTGTTTTGAAATTTTATTTATTCATATATGAGTAAAACTTGCTGAGAGTATTATTTCCTCCCCACCCCCCTTCTCTTGGCTTCTCCTGCTCTGCCCCATGATGCTTCATGAATTGGTGTCACCAGTGCTGTTGTTTGTTCGTTTGTTTGTTTTAATTTGATAAGGGCAGTATGGATAGGAGCAGTTTTTGTTTGCCATAAAAGTGGTATTTTATGTCCATTTGCCTGCTTGTGTCCTGCTGAAATGCACATACTCATAAAGTAATGTATTGATAACTCGTATTGCCAAAGAGAAACTTAACGTGGTGAGATGTTACTTTTCACGCGAGGGTTCCAGATACCTTAAAATCTTGTTGTGCCCTATAATTAAATAATGTTTATTAAGTCCCATTAACTATACATCAAACATATAGTTTCATGGTTTCTATTCATTAGTTTCATTTTGGAATTATGTTTCAATGAATGAGCCTGCTGATAAGCTAGTAAAAAATAAATGTTGGAAGAGGTCAACCTGTCCTCTGAGATTTAAATAAAAATTAGTGTGAGTCCATCTGATATTAAAAGAGAAATCCAATGCCTCCCTAAAATATTTGTGCATTTGGAGGACTTTCTTCTTATAGATATTTATAGCTTTGAGCTTCTACCCCCATTAAATTCTCACTCTCATTTTCCATACTTACGATGCTATAATAGTTTCATTGTGTGCGAAACTTGTTATATGCACTATGTGTTATTTTTCAGAAGTTCATCATCTGAAACATCAAAAATAAGTTAACTATTTTCTGTTTATAAAGTAATAATTATTCTTTTTTAAAAGTTTATTTATTTTTGAGGGAGAGAGAGAGAGAGAGAGGGAGGGAGAGAGTAGGAGAGGGGCAGAGAGAGGGAGACAGAGAATCCCAAGTAGGCTCTGCATCATCAGCACAGAACCCTCCTCGGGGCTCGAACCCACGAACCATGAGATCATGATCTGAGTTGAAATCAAGAGGCAAATGCTTAACTGACTGAGCCACCCAGGCACTCCGATAATTATTCTTTGTAAACAATTTTGAAAATCTAGAATACTATATAGGTGGAAAAAATAACCCCCAGATAATCTTTATTAATGTTTTGGCAATATTCTTTTAAAATTAAAAATGTGCTTGAATTTATTTACTTCATTTCAAAATATTTTAGTTGAAATATAATATACATTAATAAATGTATAACACATTTTCTTGTGCTCCACTCCAAAGTAACCACTATTCTGAATTCTATCACTGTCAATTAGTTTTGCCTATTCTTCGATGTCATATAGATGAAATCTTACAGCGTATACACTTTTGTATCTGGCTTCTTTCATTCAGCATAATGTCCATGGTTCTTTTTTTATTGATGTATATTATACCACTGTATCAGTATTCTACATTCTATCCATTCTCTTGCTGATGTACATTTGAGTTGTTTTCAGTTTGCGGATGGATAGAAGTGCTTCGAGAATTTTGTTTGTGTATTTTTTAAATTTCTCTTGGATCTATACGTAAGAGTAGAAGTTTACTTGCTGTGTCATAGGTAGTTCTGTATTTAGCTTTAACAGATACTGCCATATAGTTTTCCAGTTACTATATTTGTCTAAATTACATATTTTAACTGTGCTGAAAAAAATTGTGTTAGAATTTGTTGAACTAATGCAAGTCTTAATATGTTTTACGTTCTTGAGATGTAAATTTTAATTAATCAATAATTAAGTAATTAGCAATTTCTTACTAACTCTTTTTTCACTATCTTTAAACATCTGATACAGGATACAGATCTTCATGTCTATTACTTTGGATCCTGTATTTGGATATGGAATCTGACTTAGTATTTGAAGTATTTTACATTGTTTATTCTTAGTCTTAGCAATAGTGTGTATATAATCAGTATGATTCATGAGGTAAAGAATAGCTATTAAAAAACTTATGAAGGGAAAAAACTTATGAAGGAAAAGCTTTCATGGTTTCATTTATGGCATGGGAGAATGAGGTAAGAAAATACACTGAATATATATGAATATATGTGAATTCCCTAGAGGGCACATGTGTTTTACACATGCTTCTAGGCACATGGCTAATTAAGGAATAGTGGCTTGAATAGCTAAGCTATTTATTTATTTACATGTTATGAACAGTTCAGATAAATCCAAAATCATGAAAACTTCAAACACATTTTGGCATATTCTCTGCTATTTTATAGTGAGGAGGTGAAAGACTTATTTTAAAAATCTTTCTGATTAGGGGCGCCTGGGTGGCTCAGTAGGTTAAGTGTTTGACTTCGGCTCAGGTCATGATCTCACTGTTCATGAATTCAAGTCCCGCGTTGGGCTCTGTGCTGACAGCTCAGAGCCTGGAGCCTGCTTCAGATTCGGTGTCTCCCTCTCTCTCTGTCCTTTCCCTGCTCATACTGTCTCTCTCTGGCTCTTAAAAAATGAATAAATGCTAAAAAAAAATTAAAAAGATCTTTATGATTATAAAATAATGCATGTTCATTTCTGAGAATTTGGAAAAACTCAGAAAATTATTGTAAAAGAATACAAAATTACCTTAAAGTAACCATCATGAGATGAGTACCATAAATTAAGAGATTTATTTCCTTTAAAAGTTATCTCAGAATTATGTCTGATGTTGGAACAGAAGGGGCCAATTGCTTCTGAGGTGCTGTGAAATGTGTAGAGTAATAAAAATCTGATACTGAAATCATCAAAGATTTTGTGTAGAATGACTAGATTCTCTGTCATTCTCAAGTGACCGATTAGGTGTTTTTCTTCAACTATCAGAATGAACTAAAAATTTAAGGACAGTTGATAGGCTTAGTGCACTGCAATTCTTATCCTTATAGAAGTCCAAATTGCCCCATCTTTAATAGGAGTCTTTTAAATTTGCCTCCTGTACCTTTTTGATATGATTTCAATGGTCTTTGTTAACTTCCTTCTTATCCAATATGAAAAGGTAGTCCCTGAATAAATGTGTTTATCTTACACATTTCTTGTGCTAGACCTGGAATAAGCCTTAGTTTCTTTTAGTGGAAAATAATATTTGAAGAGCACAGTATTGGCCTATGGATGGTTATTCCTCTTGAGTTGTCATTGTATCTAAGCCTTTTTAGTGAGCAGATGTAGGAAAAATTGTATGTATGTGTATGTGTGTGTTAAAAGATAAAATAGATCATAAGTTTATGCTGATTATTTCTAGTTCAAATTCAGAACTACAGAATTTAACTTAACCACTTTTATGTTACGTCTGTATTTTGAGACTTCCTCACTAAGAATCCCAGTACTCACCAACACTCATGATAGAATTAGAATATTCATAATGGCTCGCTTGCTTTATCCCACATTATACAACCAATAGTCTCAGAATAACAATACCAGCACCACCAATAAAAGCAGTTAAATATTTAGGGAGAGGCATCTATGTCCATGCTCTTAAAAATAGCTGCAGTCTACACTATCAGAGCATGCTGTATAGCCACTATACCGTGTACATTCTCCTCTGTAACCTTCATTAATTTTAGTTCTAAAGATAAGCTATATTTAATGTTCATATACCAGTTCTTATATTAATATCTCTCAGATATTTTTGTTCTCTGAGCTTTCTATCTAGTAGGTTTTTCAGAAAGGGCCCATAGGAACAATACACTGTAAATTCTTCCATATTTTTGGCAGTTTGTCTGTGTCTTTTATTCTTGAATGTTAGTTCTGTAGGATAAAAATTCCTTAATTTACATTTTCTTTCTTTGAGTATCCTAAATGTTATTCCAATTTTTTGGTATGAAGTGTTGCTGTCAAAAAGTCTGATACTGAGTTAATTTTCTTTTACTTATAAGGTTCATGTTCTTTTTGCCTAGATGTTCTGATGGTTTTTCCTTGTCTTTATATTTCAGCAATTTTGCTAGACTATGTCTTGATGTTGGTTGATTTTATCAAGTACATGGCATGCTCTTTCTTTAAAAAAATTTTTTTTAAATGTTTATTTGTTTTTGAGAGACAGCACAAGTAGGGGAGGGACAGAGAGAGGGAGACACAGAATCAAAGCAGGTTCCAGGCTTTGGGCTGTCAGCACAGAGCCTGACACGGGGCTTGAACTCATGAACCACAAGATCATGACCTGAGCTGAGGTTGGACGCTTAACCGACTGAGCCACCTAGGCACCCCCATGGCATGCTCTTTCAAAATGTGCTTTCAAGTCACTTTTTATTTCAGTAAAGTTTTCTTGATTTATACTTTTTGGTTTTTTTTTTCTTCTCCAGGACCTCCTACTATCCATATGTTAGATCTTCTTTGCCTCTCTACAATATTTATCAATTTTTCTTGAAACATTTTCATTTCTTTTAATTTAAAAGATTTCCTTCCTCACCATCTATTCTTTTTTTTTGTTTTTTTTAATGTTTATTTAATTTTGAGAGAGAGGGCATGAGTGGGGGAGAGGCAGAAAGGGAGACAGAAAAGCTCAAGCAGGCTCTGCGTTGTCAGCACAGAGCCCAACACAAGGCTTGAACCCATGAACCATGAGATCATGACCTGAGCTGAAACCATGAATCAGATGCATAACCAACTGAGCCATTCAGGCACCCTTCTTGTGTTCATTCTTGTTTGATACATTTCTTTTATTTCTAACTCCTTCCTGAGTTTTATCAACACATTTCTATGTTTTGGTACCTCTGATTTATATTGCTATTTTATGTCATTAGTTGTTTCCTTTTCATAATTTATGTCTAATCTTATTTTCTTAATGTTCTTTTGAAATAATATAGTTTTGATGTGTTTCTGGGCATGTATTTCTGACATGCTTTTATTATCTGTAAAGATTTATTCTGCCTTTTATTATTTTCATATAATAACTTTGTATGGGATTTGGCTATGATAATTTTGTTTTCCAATTTGTTATGTGAAAATAGTTTTCTTGAACTTGGTTCAGTAAGGACGCTTGGTTTAGACAGCTTTTCGAATTTCACGGAGATACTCTTTTATTGTCTTCATGCGTTTAAAACAATATGGCAGTTTACTTTCCTCAGATTTCCAATCTTTGTCCTCTCCTCATTTTTATCCAGACCTTCTCTTTCAACATCTTTGTTGTCTCTGACCTGCTCAATTTTGATTCCATTCCCGTGAGCATGGAGTCCTCCCTTGGGAGAGAGCCCTGGTTTGTAAGATTTATTTGAGTGGGCACAAGCTTTACCCTCAAATTGGTCTCCCGTATTTCACTGTTGGCAATTTTGGATCTCTGTTCTTCTCAGAAGCCTCAGATATCCTGTTGCAACTCTTTGCTTGTTCCCACACATATGCTGACATAGGGCATGTCTTGTGGTGGTTAATGATTTTCTCCCCCTAACATTTGGGATTGAAGGGATGCCTTGCCACCTAATTTTGTTATAAATATTGTTCCTGGGATTTTGATTTTGAAGTACAGTTACTCGGTTTTTATGTGGGAAATGGAAATATCTAAAATCTATGCTTCCGTTACCACTTCTATTTTCCCAGAATTCTCAAATTCCTTTTAAAACACTCCGGCTCACTTACCATGGCCCTTCATCTTTGCATCTAGGAGTAAACTGACGGAAAAAACATGTGAACGAGACAGTGTACCCTGTATGTGTATGTACATGTGGGTTTATTTGGGGAAGTGAGGTACAGCTGCTGACAATGTGGCAATATATGGATATAGGTGCATCCTAAAAGTTCAATGTTTTGACTTTGCACATTTTGACCATGGGAAGTTTTCCCTTTGGTTTGTGGCATCGCATTGTTTGTAGAACCAGTCTTTATTTTCGAATGTATTTTTGTCTCTTGGAATGACACGGACACTACAACGTTGCTAATTACCCTGTGAGGGGTTAGTTTGTCTACAACTATTTTGTTCCCCCCTAGAATCCACAGCTCTACAGATTCTGGGGAATATTGTGCTTTAAGCTGTCCTTGGAATATTTTTGTTGGCCACATACTTCAGTTCACTTTTTGGTATGGGCCCACATAGGCCCAGTATCATTTCCAGGCTTCTTGAACAATTTCCTTTTGTCACTTACCAACCTCTTGGTAAGCTATTGATCTTGAAATCTAATAGTCAAAAGCTTGGGACAATAGAAGAGTTGCTTTTAATTGAAGACAAATTTCTATTAATGTTAGCAGAAATTATCCTCCTTTTCTACTTATGCCATCATCTATTTGTGATTGGTTATCATGGCAACTGAAAACTGAATTATACAAAAATGCAACTTACTAATGGTTCCATCAGGATGCAGATTTTATACTTTTCAAATTTAACAGTAAAGTTTTTGAAGTTCAAAAACAGATATGGTAGAGCATACAAACTCAAAAAATAGTTAAAACATTTTCTATGTGTAAGGTATATAGACTATAGTTTGTGATATGAAGGGTTGGAAATTAAATGCCTACAATGGTCAGAGAGGTATTAAATGTAGACAAGACCAAGTGTAATCAACAGGGGTTGTTGGAGACTAAAGTTACCTAGAGAGAATTTAATTTTTCAGTGTTATTCTTTATTTTTGAGAGAGAGCAAGAGAGCGCACACGCGCAAGCTGGGGAGGGGGCAGATGATCCAAAGCAGGCTTGCTCTGACAGCAGGGAGCCGAGCCCAGCCCGATGCTGCATGCAGGTCTCAAACTCATGAACTGTGAGATCATGACCTGAGTCAAAGTTGGATGCTCAACAAACTGAGCCACCCAGGTGCCCCTAGAGAGAATTGAATTTAAATGTTTATAAGGTACTGTGAATATAACAAAAAAAAATGCCTGTGTGTGTGTGTGTGTGTGTGTAAATATATACCGTGTATGACTGTAAGTTTGTGACACTTGATTCAGTGTGAAATAGGTTTATGTAAAATTCTATTGAATTGATTAACCAATTTATCAGTATAATAAAAGAGCCTTAGAAAATTATAGATGAATTATTTTAAAACAAAAGCTTCCCATAGAAACTCAAGAAAACTCAGAAACGTTTAGAAGAGTAAGTGAATGGACACACTTTTTATAGAAAAAATATATACTTTATTTTCAACTAGAAAGGTGCAAACATGTAACTTTTGGTCACATTCTCAACAAATAAACTGTCCAAAAAACAGTCATAGTCAAGGTAGAAACAAATGCTTCCAGGTGGAAAAACTGATCATCTATACAGAGCCACTCATTTTTTTTTAATAAAGGCTACTTGTTCATTAAAACAAGGCTACCACATTTTCAACTGACAAATTAGACTTCTAAGGACATCACTGCCTCATATTCAGTAAACAATCTGTTTTGATGGAGTATCACTCTGACCAGAATTTCCATTTGAATATCCATTTCATGCTTTGAATTATCAGATAAGCTTTCCATCCTACCTATGGTGTTCAGAATTGAGGCTAACATTTGAAATATCAAAGCATAAAAACATAAACAAAAAGGCACAAACAACTTTAAATTAACTTAGATAACTGTACAAATATATATATATATTTATATATATATATATATATACACACACACACACAATATTTACAGTGTCAATAAAAAAAAAATCTGGCTTGTTACAGGCAAATTAGCTTGCCACAAGCTGTCCAGTCTAATAGACAGGATTCTGATTCCTGAACAGTGTCATTCAAATCAGAATGTCAGAGCTGAATCTGCTGTTCTGACTTAAAGAAGAACTTGACCCAGCCTCATGAAGGCTGGAGGACACACATCCTAGCCGTTGCTGGAGCTACAGTAGGCAGGTCAGTGAGCATGCTAAAATTTTCCTTCTCAATCACACTCCAAAGAGCAGGCCCCTACCACTTTAAGGTGACAAATCGTTTCTACAGGTGCCCCCCCCACCCCCCACTGCTCCTCAAGCCACACCTTAGTCTACATTCTGGTGCTCTGTGCTAATGTAGTCCCCCCACCCCGGTCAAGTCTTAACTTTCTTCAAACCAGTGTCTGGGTTGATAAGACTCTTTTGTTTGAATGTCACATGGCACAATATTTTGAATTCGGTGGGACTGTTTCTCTCCCCCAGTTAGAAAAACAGATTTAAATAACTTGTACTACTGAAATCATGTTTACACAAAAAAATGAGATGTGAATCAGTTCAAGTTATAGCCTAATGAGTTAATGTCTCTCACACTCTCTGGCTTTAGGCCATGTCTCCATACATCTTCCTGTAGTACAGGGACTCAAAGATGTCGTTGTCTCCAGGACAGTTGTAATGGCAGGCACAGGTCTTGATGAACATCATACTCTTCTTCATGAGCTCCCCGTCGGGGCACTTGAACTCCACAGGCAGAGTCGTGGTTCTGTGTGGGGTGCAGCACCGGCCATCTGTGCACACTCCACAGAACTTAGCCCGGTAAGTCTTCACGCTGGTACAGCCAGAAAGCTCAAACTTGACAGGCTTGGAGATTTTCGGGGTACGGATGCACTTTTTGCCCTTCTAAGGAAGACAAAGCAGAAGAAAAAAAAAATCAATGATTCTCTAAGGGGAGTGGCTTTCTTCAAGCTCTGTGTGTTTTAGCCTTATGTTGTCTGACTTTTGTTTATATTTTGAGGAGAGGAAGTTGGACTCTCACTTGCCAGGTTTCCAAAAATAGACATGGCCTCTCTCGGGATGTCTTGAATTAACTAACCGTGTGGAGAATTTCATAGTGGAAAGCTGGTGGTTTCTATTACACAACAGCCCATTCCAGCAAAACAGCTCAACGGTTAGATATTTTTGGAGATAAAAGGTCTATAATAACAAGGATGGGGAGACCCAACTTTAGTCCTAACGATTATCATTCCATGCAAGTTCGTTAATAGGAGCAGAAAATGTACCTTAATGTTCTCTTCCAGGTCGGCTTCGCAAGGCCTGACCATGCACAGGCGGCTCTGCTTCTCCAGCCTGCAGAAGGCGTTGTCATTGGTAACCCGGGTGGAGATGCCCATCCCACAGGTCTTGGAACAGGCGCTCCACTCTGTGGTCTGGACCAGGCAGTTGGCCCGGATCATAGTTGGGTCTGGGCCAAATGTGTCTTCCAGTCGGTAAGCTGTGAGAGCAGAGCACACAAACACAAGGTAAGACGCCAGGATAAGACATTTCCCCCTGCCCCTGGCAGAGTTAGGAGTCAGCCCCTGGGGGGAGGATCACAACACTGACTTAGAAGGAAGATCCAACTCACCGGCGAGGGCAGGGCCAACCACGGTGTGGTCCTTTCGCTCGTCGCACACCCACTCCTCGCAGCATTTCCCCGGCAGCTTGACCCTCCGCGGGAAGGGGCAGTCAGGGCTGGGCAGGCGGACGTCCATGCTGCACAGGGGCACGCAGCCCACCGCCCCGTCCAGGCAAGTGCACTGGTATTTGCAGCTGCTCTGGAAGGACTCGCCGCTCCGGTACACGGTCCCTCCGAAGACGCAGGGGGCACCATCTTTGGCTGAGGGAGAGGAAGGGAACAAGGGTCAGGCATCGGTGGCGGGAGGCGAGTCGGGGGTGCGCGGGGAGCAGGGCTCCGGGGTGGGGAGGGGCGGCCGGGACACCGCCGGAGGCGGCGCGGGGCGAGGGGCCCGGGCCGCGGCGCTTACCGGTGCACACGCCGATCTTGCGGTTGGCCGGGGAGCCGAAGTCGCAGAAGAGGCCCTTGTGTGGGTCGCAGGGGTCGCGCTCCGTGCACAGCTCGCCCAGCTGCTTGGCGCACACGCGGCAGCAGCCGCAGCCGTCCAGCACGAGGCTGACGCCGGCGGGGCAGCGCGGCGCCGGCGCGGCCGCACACTGGCACGGGCCGCCGCAGTCCTGGCCGGCGGCGGGCTGCGGGGAGGAGGGGGCGGTCAGCGGGCGCACGCCGCTCGGCGCCCCGGGCCTTGCCCCGCCCTGCCCCGCACGCCCCCCCCCAGGCGGCGGCCGCCGCGGGGCTCTCGGCTTACCCGGCCGCAGAGGGCGAACAGGAGCACGAAGGCGCAGCGGACCGGGCCCAGGCCGGCGGCGGACATGGTCTGGCGCTGCGGGCGGGGCGGACGGCGGGCGGAGTGCGGCGGCGGCGGCGGCGGCGGGGTGGGCGCGGCGGTCCCGGCGCTGGATCGCGGGCTCGGGCTGGAGGTGGGTGCCTGGGCGCACCGGGCTGAGGTCTGGGAGCTGTCGGCCGGGGCGGCTGCCGTCGGAGGGAGGCGGTCGGTCGCCGGGGTTGGAGTTGCACTGGCTGCCTCCTCTCAGTGGGAAGAGTTGTTGTGTGAGGCTGAGGCGGGCGGCCCGCGGCTTTTATACGCTCCGGGCGGCCCCGGCTCGCCAATGAGCTGAATGGAGTCCTACACAAACAGGGACATTCCTCGCATTCCTCCCCACCTTCCTGCCTCATCAACTCACACCGGATTGATCCTGACCCCTTGACACTCAGCATTCCTCCCGTCTGAAAAAGCTGGCACACTCTAGCTCACCAGAAAGAAAAAAAAAAAAAAAAGCCTCAGTATTTCCAGTACCAAATAGGATTTTTTCTCCCTTGCTTCTTCGCACCACTCCTGATTTATAGCATTGAAAAACACATCAGCAATTACTATTATTTTTTATACCACTCTCTTCTGTTCCTAACAACTGTGCCCGCTCTATCCACTGACATACATGCTTTTTAGGAGGTAGGTAGCCCAAGAGGCTAACAGTAGGGATTCCTAAAAAATTCGAAAGGGTTTCTTTCCTGATTATTTTTGTAATGATTTTAATTTTAGAGGCTGTCTGTCTTTGAAAACTCTTCAGAGAGCAGAGGAGGAGTTGATTGCTTTTAACCAGCTGGAATCCCCAAGAAGCTTACCTGTAAACTCCAAGTTCCATATTGGAGATGTAGGAATTTGATCATTTGTCACTTGAGATAATGGTTTGGATGCCTATTGCCCGACGAGAAAGAGAACAAAGCCAGGGGTCAGGGTATGGATGCAGTTTTCTGGGGGAGATTTCCAGCACTCTTGCTTTGTTTTCTCTTAATATATGTAACAGTTTTATTGTTGTGGGTATAGGGAGGGAAAGAGATGAATGGGCGTCAGTTTTTCCAGAAAAGTGGGTCTGTTGTCATGTCAGAGCAAATGATTATGTGTTGAGGAGGTAGAGGCTCTGGGTATTGGGAAGAGAGGGGAACCATCCAGGAGAGACAGCAAGAAGCTTGGGGTTTAGTTGGGGTGTTTTAAACACAGTTTGGGTCTTTGAGAAATGAGTGCTTTTTTTTTTAATACTAAAATCTATAATCTTCGAATGTGGATCGGACTTGGTTTGTTGCAGTAAAAAAATCTGATAATATAACAAGAACAGTGTACCCCATTAATATCTGGTTATAAACTTAGAGTGTCTATGTATAATATATTTTAGTGACTCTCCATACATCTGTGAATAGTGATTGTGACTTCTTACTGCCCAAGGAGCCTGCAGCCTAGTGGAGTGAGATCAGGTGAAGGAAACAACAGGTTTTGTCCTCTTTGCTTGTGTGCAGATGCCAAAAACAGCCAATAAAGTCTAAGCACATTTCTGTTTCTTAATATCGCTAGTTAGTTTCACTAAGGACTTAATTAACCATACTTTCATTTAGAATCTATTGATTAACTTCTCCCCACCCTTTTTTTTTGTTTTAATAACTCCAGTTACCATTGTCTGTAAAGAGACAGATTCCAGATCAGGCCATTTTTTTCTACTGTGATGCCACCTCATTTGACCCTAGTGTTACCAATGAGTAAATTCATTTCATTTGCGGATGTTTCACTGTATAGGTTTAAGATCGACATACCTGGTTTTGATGCAGAGACGAGTGTTCGGAAACAACACTATAGATTTATAATTTGAAAACAGCCTGTTTAAACTGGCTGCATTTTTTTTTTTATGTTTCGATTCTTTCTATTGAAAAAGAGCCAAGAAGAAAATAATCACTCCATCTTCAGCATAGACCACATCATCTGTGCACAATTACCTCCCTAAGCAATCCACATGTTGTGCAGCGTAGTTGCATGTCAACAGTGTGAGTGGCCAGCAAGGGGGGGGGGGTGCCTCTGAAGCTCAGGAAGAATTTTCAACATTGTTATTTAATGTTCTTTCCAAGCATTCCTCAAAGAGAGGAGAAGAGGCCTAAAAGTTCCTATTTAAAGACAGAACATTCCAAGTTATGTTAATAGCCACATGTGTATTAAAGGCAACTTAGCCCCCAACTTTCTCTTCCCTCGTGGATGGTTTTAAAAGTCCAAAATATGTGGGAAGCCACAGTGAAATCTTTCAAGACCTAAACCTCGAATTATGGCTACCACTAATGGTTGGAAAGGTGTGGTAGATGGGGAAGGGTAGGGATGTGAAGTTGGAGCCTCACCTGAGGTGGGATGTGGGCTCCGTCTTGTGGCTTGCAGGGTGAGGTAGATGGGAGAATGGTTGGGAATTTTTGAATGCTCTGGAGAGTCTGAGAGCCACCACCAATAGCTTCACGTACAGCAGAGTGGAGACTCTCATTCATGAAAGGGATAAATTGCTGGGCTGGGTTATAGTTGGGTGACCTGGTTTATATTCTTGGAACTGCCATTCACAAATCTGAGGGAAGTCACAAGTAAGAGCTGTATTTCCAAGTTGACCTTATTAAAATGATGATAATGAGAATGTTTTATGTCACAGGATTCAATGATTAATTGCATCAAAGTTCTTAGGGAATTGGTGCTCCCGCCCACCCCCCTCTTTCTTGATTTTCTTTTTTTTCCACAAACGTACTTACTATTCTGCTGGGTTGTTAAAAATACCAAGATGTATTATAAAAAGAATTTGGTTTTACTATAAAATTCACATGGTCCCTCAAAGTCTCAAGAAGTCCATAGTTAGCTCCAAATGGATGGTTTTAATATTGGCTAGGAGAAAAGAAGTATACTGAAGTATATAGAACATGGAGTCTCAGAATAGAAGAATAATGCTGTGCACTATAAGGTTAGGTTGAGGCTTTATGATCACAATTCCTCTGAAGAGCTGAACATAAAAGATTATTAAGAAAGTAACAGACACACACACACACACACACACACACACACACACACACAGAAAGAGAAGACACCCAAGACATTCACAGACTCAAAAGTATGTTTACATTGTGTTATAGGGGCCATCAAGTGCCAGGAAATTCAAAGGGAAAGGCTGACACTGTCCTTAACTTATGCCATGGGATCTGAATTCTTACACTATTATAAATGACTCAGCAAATGTTTGTGTGCACCTGGGCGGTAAAATGGAAATAGTGGCTTCTTATAACTTTGTCCAACTCTGACTTATCCCCTTATCCCCAACCCTTTTGATTGACAGCAGGTTAGAACTGGGAGAAAAAGGTCTTTGAATTTATATGCAAAATGGTTAAAATGCACTAATTTTGCCTTGTAAGCAAGTGTTTATCTAGCAATGTTTTTCAGAGAGGTGTTTTTTTGTTTTTTTGTTTTTTTTTTCTTTTTTTTTTTTTGGTAAAATGAGGCATTCACTAAGCTGGCCACTGAGTCCTGTTTACAGAGCTATATAAGGTACGTGTGTGTCTACTCAGGCATCATTTGTACAGGTCGTTTGGTTAAGTCTTGTAAGATGTTCAGCTGTGGATGTATTACATTCCTTCTCTTATGTTTTTTGTTGTTTTTTTCCCCCCCTAAAAAAAGGTTACTTGATCAGGTATCAGACATAGAGAAAAGCTGGCAGGACTACAGGAAAGTGGCCAGACTTTGGAGTGTTTGTGTACTTAAAGAAGGAATCTTGCACATTTTCAACTTTCAGCCATAGACATTTTCTTATAAGAGCAAGTGGGAGTCTGTGCCAGCCCTCAAAGCGGAAATCAGAGCTCCCAGGGAAACATACTGGAGGAATGTGGCTCAATGCCAAGACCCATACGCAATGCATACACTGAGCTGTCAGATTAATGGGAAGTCTGGCCGTATAAGGGCATCTGGACAGTGAACCAGTTTTTTACCATGGTGGGTGGGGAGTGGGCTTCGGGCGTTTCTAGCATGCCTCAAATTCAGTCAGGTAAATGAATTCCACCAGAAGGATGATGTGCCGGATGGCTTTTTGAGAAATAGTCATAAATATCATCCCCAAAACTTCAGGGACTCTGGCTTGGTTTACATTGCCTTATATTTGCTTAAAGATGAAGGTCAAAGAGAGGGTGTACTCACTGGGAGTTCAGAGGTGGGAAAGAAGTGCGAATGTTTACTATCTAAATTGCATTCATTTCCTCCCTGCTCTTTCCTCCTGATAATTAGTTCTCTGACTTTCTTGGGATATTTTCTAATGCAAAGGTGTTTGTCAAGAATGTAGTCAAGACTGTTCCGTGCGGTCTGTGTTGATGTTTCCCTGTCCATTTACTTGCTTGTAGATGGAGTTGAGGGTTAGGGTGAGAAAGGAAAGGAATTTTTAACAAAATGACATTTTTTTCAGTTTACTACTTGTCTCACTTGTTTTATTAGTTTAATGAAAATCCTGTGCTGCCTCTACTCTGCTTGCATTAATCTGAGATGGTGCTGGAGAATATGGATGCTACTATGGATGGAGATGGGTCTCCGACACTTTTCCTGACATATTAGCAACTCCAATTTATTACAGTTTAGCAACCCTGAGTCTTTACAGCCCTTGTTTTATCAGCTTAAATGGGAAGGGTCTCCTTGGTGATACTTTAGGTGATGAGAGGCAATGTAAAAGAAGGGAGGTAACCGTTCTTTCAAATGTGCCATTTGGGGAAACCAAATCAATAGGTTTAGGAGGAACAGAGCATTGAGACTAGATAACTTGTTTCAAAGAATGGGAGTAAGGGGAAGGATACATATTTTGAAAGGAGAAGTATAAAATAGATAAGTGAATGTGTCCCAAGAGATTCTGCCAAGGTTTGGGGAAGTGGGGCAAACTAAGGCCCCATCAGTTCAGCCTTTGAAATGTGTTCCACCTCCTACCAACAAGCCTGAGCTCCTTCTCACAACTTCAGAGCTCCCTGGAATACAGTGTTTGCTTTTAATTATTTATTTATTTGAGTAATCTCTATACCCAACATGGGGCTCAAACTCAAGAACTTGAGACCACGAGTCAAATGCTCTTCGGACTGAGCCAGCCAGGCACCGCTCTCTGGAGTACATTTCAAAAACCATTAGGTAGGGACTCCTGGGGTGCTCAGTTGGTTAAGTCACCAACTCTTGGTTTGGGCGCAGGTCATGGTCTCACAGTTCGTGAGTTCAAGCCCTGCATCATGCTCCATGTTGACAGTGTGGAGCCTGCTTGGGATTCTCTCTCTCTCTCTCTCTCTCTCTCTCTCTCTCTCTCTCCCCCTCCCTCCCTCCCTCCCTCTGTCTCTCTGCCCTTCCCCTGCTTGTGCTCTCTCTCTCTCTCAAAATAAATAAATAAACTTAAAAAAATAAAAACATTAGATAGGGCTCAGAGGGCTGGCCAGAAGGCTGGAGGTATGAGCTCCATACCTGCCTTTTGCCTGCCATGTGAGCTGAGGGAAGGTCTAGTCCTCTCTGAGCCCAAATTTCCCACCTGTTCAAGGTTATTTTTCAGCCCAAGGACACCATGTTTATGCAAGTACTTTTACATGACATATTAAGATTTTAAATTTACCAATTTCTGTTAGTTCTTCAATGGTTCTTCCTTGCCCTTAAGACTAAGCCCAACTCAGCTTTAATTTTCAAAACCCATCACAGTCTGAGTTTATAACACCATTCAATTTTGCAAGGATTTTAGAGCGTTACAACTCTGTGAGAGCTCAGACAGAATCAAATCCTACTTCTTCATTTTTTAGATTAGATGCTCAGAATTGACAGAGACACTTCACAAAGGAAACTTTTCTGTCTTATGCCCTTACATATCTCCTGTATGGAAGAATTATCACAATCTGTTTCTCTTTTAATCATAGTTTTCGGGATGCATAAAAAAGAATTCTGTACTTAGCTTGTTTTAGTCACATGATGACATCTGCTTCCTTCATTTCCATTTTATAATTTTTGTTCCAGTTTTTTCATGTGGAAGGGAGGTCCAAATAGTCCTCCTTTCTTCAGTGAAAAGCACGTAAGCTACCGCTAATCCTCAAGTAAGAATACAGTGTGTAAATATTAAAGAAAGAACTAAAAATTTATTATTGCCTGTGTCTATGATGTTTTCTGTAGACTTTTTATTTCTCAGAAACCAAGATGGTATTCTTTGGCTTCACATAATGCAACAGACATTTTACATTCTACATACACTTGAATTAACATTTTTCTTTTGTTTCATTTTGCAATGTGGACTGTGCAACCGTGATATTGACAAGCAAGTTTTCAAATTAAACGGTAACTGGTAGCCAGTACATTCTAGAATGCTGAAAACCAAGTTGTTCAAGCTATCCAAAGAGTTTCCAAGATGTTTTCCTCTGTGTGGATTTTCAAGTAACTATACCTATGGGAATCTTATGTTAAAGTCTTAATACATGAATAAGGCTTTCTCAGAAGGTGTCTTACCTTCTAAGTCAGAGTTTACACCATATCCGAAGAAGAAAAGAACACTCAATTTAAACTCTCGACATCATCAGATTTGAAGTAAAAGTGAACTAATGCATTGTTTAATTTGACAGTGGAACGTACAATGCCGTTTTTGTCTGGTCAATTTAACAAGAATGCTACTTAGAGCTTTGCCTGAGTGCCTGGAATGGATGCCCTGTGTGGCTGTGTCACCTTTCATTGAGGTGGAAATTTTAAATTTACAAAGCCCTCTCACAAACGCTGTGTCTCTTCAGCTTCATAACAGCTGTGTGAGGTCTTATCCTCCCATTTTTCAGGTAGGAGAATTGAGGTCCAACCAAGCTTGGTCAGAGGCAGGGACCTGCAAATTTGAATTCAGTCCTTCTAAAGGGAACACACTTGACTCTGCCTCCAAACTCCACTGCATCTTTTCTTCACATTCTATATACAGGGATCTCTGAACACTGTATGTTCTTAAGATAGTTATCTCCAATTTTCTTAAACTCTTAAAGCACACACCCTAGAAAGCATATGAAATAAAGTACTGTGGGTTAACTGGCAGAGTCAGTATAATGCTATGGTCTGAGATAAGCATGAAATATAAAGATAATGATTACTGATCTGCATTAGGAGAGAACCTTGGGCTTAGACAAAGTTGTTGTTGTTGTTGTTTTTTTTTTGACAGTTAAGATTTTTGCGATTTTGCTGTATAGACAGATGTGTTGCTTGTTATCTGCTGATGAACTGAGGTAGCTGAGAAAGGAAAAATGAATCAAGACGATGGGTATGCTTTGGAAGGCTTAATATCAGGGTGTGTACCACTGTGACATCAGCTTCAGCCCACACTGAAAATGTTCAGTCTCTAACTCAGTTCAATCTTGTTTAGACTGAGTCTCAGACCAACCACAGACATCACCAAAGTCTTCTTGAATAATTGCATCATTCACCGATTAGCTACCCTGATGAATAAATATCGCGACAGAGCCTCAGGCCATCAGCATTGAAGCAATATCCACCATAAGTAGATTCGTCACAAGTATCTCTTAATAGACACATTCCGGCATGCTATTGGCATAATGCTTATTTTATGAATTTCATCTTTGGTAAAAAATGCACTTTCCTCAAACTGAATACAGTTTGTATTTCAGGCTTACAGCTTTCCCCTTGTCTCCCTTCACAGTGAAATAATGGGATTTGAATCCTGACTACTTTCATGTTAATGGAATGAGAGCCATGTCATAACTGCACAGACTTGTGGCTAAAGAGTGTTGTCTAGGAATGGCAGGTTTATAACGAGGGACTTTTCTTAGGGACCCATGCACGTACGTGAAAATGAACAACTGTAGGAAAAAGTTGCATATGACTATAGACTTGCTAATGTCTGGACACATTTCACCATTAAGCTATTTCTCACATACAAATGATGAAAGCTGATTTTGTCCACATGAATCTTCTGTGGTGATTTTCATCATTGCTAGCTGCTCTCTGTTTATTCTTCTTGCTCATGTGTGTTGCCCTGCCATTTCCATGTATGGTTGATTCTCTGGACTCTGCTTGTTTTCAGCTCTGTAGGTGAGCAAGCAAACTTCCGGTCCAGCTTCAGAGAGACTTTGAACCAGTTTTATTTTGCAGTAGGGCCGGGCACTGCTACAGCCCAAGTATCCCCTGTTGGCTTTCACTGCTTTCTAGGCAGGCCTCTCCCTCACCAGTCAAGCGGATTTTTCCCAGCTAGCTTCTGGGGGAGCTGCCAGAAGAGGGGCCCCATAGCATGCTGATACCACTTCTGTCTCTCTGGGGTTCTCATCTCACTAAGCTGAAGCCTGACCTAAATCTAAGGGCTCAGGAACTCCAAACTCCTGGATTTCTCATGCATCACATCCAGATTTTGAAGAAGGGAAAATGACTTTATGTTGAGTACAAAGGGCAATCTGGAACCTACTTTGTCTACAGGAAGTAGACTTTTAAGACTGACATGAAGGCAGGTGACCTGAGGCAGCACAAGGCACCAAATGCATTGACAGGTGCATCACCTGGCATCCTTTAGAGACACACTGCTGAGGGTCACTTTGCTTGGGCTTTCTTACTTTTCCTGGCAGTGCTGGTGGGAGGGAAATACTGTTTTCCCATTGAGGCAGTCCAGTATTCAATCAGGCTAGGCCTGGGAGAGCAAAGGTGAAAAGACCCCAATAGATCACTTAAAAAGAAAAACAACAACAACAACAAAAACCAATAAACTGAGACGTTTTCATCCGATTTTAAAGATCTCAAGAATAAAGCCTGACAAAATAAGCTTGGTTCATATTTAATTAAACGAGATTTTTTTCAGCAGTTCTAGTTTAATATTCTAGTATGAAACTTTCTTAAAAGCTCATTAAAGTAAGCTAATTCTGTAGTTTAAAGCATTTCATAAAATTAGCCACTATTTTGGATTAGCTAGACCAACTTTTTGTTATTTTGAGTTCAAATGTTCTATTAATAGAGGCAACATAGAATTGACTTGAATATAGAATTTGTTGGGCTTTCTGTTTCTCTTTTTGACTATTTCAGGAGAGCGCTTTTTTCTTTCTTCTTCCTTGTTCCATTATTTAGCTGTTTCTGTTAAATGTGTGACATCAGGCAAACTACTCAATCTAAGCCTCACTTGGCTCCTTTTAAGTTGGAGATACCAGTACTATCCACAAGATTGGTGTGATAATTTGTAAGGATTAAATACCAAAAACTTGTAAAGCATCAAGCACAATGCTGGTCAGAGTATAAGCACTCAAAAAATGTTTGTTAAAGTAAAATAAAACTTTCCTTTTAGCTCCTATCTAAATATTTTCAGATACTAAATTTCTGCCTTAACATTTGCCAAAAATGAGCCCTTAGCCCAGTAGGTTTTGGGGTCATGAATTATGCAGATTACACAGGATGAAAAGAATGTTGTGACTGTCTGTTGACAGCCTTTTTCAAGCAAGCCGCATACCATTGTTATGTCACTTCTGAATGATTTATGAATTGTGATTCTGTCCTTAGGATCCCGTTTTCTGTTTTTTTTTTTTTTCCATCAAATTGCCACAGGGGGGAGTATAGGTTCTTGAAAGAAGCAAATAATACAGTTTAAAGGATTTGATACCAATTATTTTTAAGAATGCCCATATCTAAAACATCTAAACATTATATTAATACCCTTGAGGAAATAGAAGTATTTATGATAAAATAATATGGAAGGCCACCGTTCAATCTTAGATTTAATAATTTTGTAATAGTTGTAACAACAGTGCCTGGAAAATGTCTCTCTGTAACATGGAGAGGTGAATGCGTGTGTGTGTGTGTGTGTGTGTGTGTGTGTGTGTGTGTGTGTGTATGGGCATTATTGGCACTATAGGAGAAGGAGGCATTTTAAGTTTCTAGTTTTTGCCATTAAAGTCATAAAATGAAAGAGGAACAGGGAGAGAAAGAAAGAGACTAAGTGTTAATATACATAAAATGAGGTTGAGAATGACTTGGATACAATAATGTGACACGGCTTTATAATATGGATGATACTGAACCCACTGGGTACATATGGGGAGATTTAACCTGATGAAATTCAATAGCTAGATAATTCTAGTTCTAGCTAGAACTGTGGGAGTGGAAAATAAAATGTCTCTTTCAATAATACAATTGCATTTAAGAGCTGCAAAAATTGTGACCTGATTTTATAATACTAATAGCCCAAAACATGGTTACTTCCTCTACCTCCATGGTTACTTTGGAGAAAAGTGCAACAGAAGTCCTAGAGAAGCTGAATAGAGAAACTTACAGGTTGGGCAGGTTGTTTATGGGACCAACATGACCCCTCCCTATTGGGAGATAATCGTCTTTGTAGATGGTTGGTCAGCCCTCCTATCTCTCTGCTTCTCCAGGAAAGTCCCTCTTTAGGACTTCCTGACATGCCACAGTTGAGAGCATATTTCTCACACTTGTCCTTCCTTTCCCTCTTGAGTTTGGTGCAGTGTTCTGAGGAAACCCTGTCCTAAAAATTCTTATTCTTATGGGATTTCTTCCTGTGTGTCCTTATAGTATGCTTACTGATTTGTGGACATGTTGGGGCTTTGTACTTGACTCATGTTCTTTCACTGAATATGCCACCATCATGGGTTATGTCAGTACTCACCAGAACAACCATCCAAACTTCTAAGTCCTTGTTGCCTGCTTCTTTTAAGCCGATTAGGACTTGCCCCAAACCCTGACATTACCTAGAACCACTCCATACCCTGGGGTCCTAAACCACCTATCCTCTCCTGCTCTCTCACTCACTTACCCTTTCTATTATTTGACCCGATTGAGACCTTGATCTCGTGCCCCCTTCTTTTCTTCTGAGCATGTGGCTTTGCTTCCTTACCTGTCCATGGCGTCATGTTTTATGTCAACTGTCTCTTGTTAGGACCTCCGGCATTCAGCCTCCCAACCTTTTATCAAGCCAGCCCCCTGTTTTAGTTGTTCCTACACTGCCTGCATACATTTGGGGTCTCCAGTCTCAGCTGGACCCTCAGTTCTGCTGTGTTGTGCTTTTCGTTGTTCTGGTCAGCTCTTTATTATCCTTTACCTTATGTCCCTTCCAAACCTCATTCTTCCCTCAAGGGTCCTACCCTGCCCCTACCCCATCTCAGCAGAGCAGCCCTCTTTCCTACATGAAACCATCAGGCATGACCAGCTCAAATGCTCTTCCCAGGACTGATGGGTCCTCAGCCTCATATTCTTCCCATTAGTGTTGAGCTGCACTGTTCAATTCTGTAGCCAGAAGTCATATACAGCTGTTTCAGTTTAAATTAGCCAAAGTTTAAAATTCACTTCCTCAGTTGTTCTAGTCACATTTCAAGTGTTCGGTAGCCACATACGGCTAGTGACTACTGTCTTGGATGGTGGGGTGAACCTTGATGTCATTACAGCAAGTTCCGTGGGGCAGCAATGGTATAGACAGACCTCTGCTCATGCTGTTGGTACAACTTTGCTTGTCTCCTATGCAACCATGTTCTCTCTTCTGACTTTCTCTTGTCTTTCAATATCTTTTTTTCTAGTAGTTTCTTCTCAACCTATAAAGATGTTCACATTGCTTTCACATAAAAAAAGAATCCCCAAACAAACAAAACAACCTTCCCATATGCTGCTCTTCTTTTCTTTTTTTTAACTCTGAAGCTCCTAAAACATGTATACTCATACACACACACACACACACACACACACACACACACCCCTCTGTATTTACTATTGCCACATACTTAACGTTTGACTTACCATTCAACCCACTGCAATAAGGCTCCTGACTGTAGCACTACACATTAGCACCAAAGCACCTCTTGATCGCTAAATCCAGTGGATTCTTTTCAGTCCTTACTGGGTAGGTCTCTGTGGGTATTGCTGTTGAGTCCCTTCTCGTTCCATCTCTTTGACCATTTCCTTTGGCCTCCCTTGAGTCTTATTTCCCTCCGCCTTCCCCTTTGGTGTGGATGTCCCATAGTCTTTTGTCCCTGGTCCTTTTCTTACTTACATATTCTTTAACCACCACATTGATGATGGTTTCCTGCTCTCTGGCTCTCAACCAAAGCGTGTTTCTGGGTCCATCTGTGCTGTGTACAGGACATTCACCTGACTGTCTTACACAGGTCTCAAAGTATGCATGTTCAAAGCCAAACTCATTCCCTCTACCCCCAAATCTGTTCCCTTTAATGTGTTCCCAGATTTAGTGATTGGAAGCACCATACCACTCTATATTAAAGCCTGTGCATTGTCGGATGTTCTTTTTTTCTCTTTCACCTCCTGTATTTAATCAGTCACAAAGCTCTGTGGTCTCTACTTTCTCAGTATATCTTCCCAACATATCATGCCATCAGCATCTTTTGTCTGAATCACTGCATTAGCCTTTCTGTTAACTGGTCTTTTGACCCACATTATTTGCCCTCTTCAATTTATTCCCTCCACTGCTCCCTGAAGAATCTATCAATGCAACGTGCTTGCTCAACCTGCTTAGAATCTTCACATAGTTTCCATTGCCTCTAAGATAAGACCCTGTGTCTGGCTCCTATCTTGTCCATTTGTATGTCTCACTGCCCACCGACCCTGCTGTATTCTCTGGTTTTCATTTCCTATTTTGCCCCAGTTAGTTTCAGTAACTTGCAATTTTATCATGTATTTCATGCCTATATAACTTTGGTCATCTTGCTCATTCAGCACTTAGGGGAGTTGTAAGGTGTGTTTATACCAAATACAGTTTTGACTGCAGTGGGATTTCATTTTATATTTGATCCAGGACATATACACTCACACATATACATACACAGTGAACCAAGAATTTCACAGACGATAGTTATTGTTAATATATGTGATACTTTTGATATTTTACAATCGATTCCATTCCATTTTTTTAAATGCTGGTCTTGATCTCTAAGTTTACTTTTCTGTCTTATTGAACCCACTCATTGGACATTTGATATCTTTATCTATCTATCTAGATACACATATAGACACACACACAGATATATGTATACATATGGTTTCTGGATATTGCACTTACAAAATGTCCTGGTGAATACAGACTTCATCAATGTGAAAGAGATATAGTTTTACTTTTACATTTGTATTTTCTAATGCAATTACTTACAACATTTTCTAATTATGTCATAATATTGGGATACAGCAGTGCTTTTCAGTGTATTTTTTTTAGCATAGTGGAATGAATAGAGATGATATTTTTATGACATTTTAGAACAAAGGCTTTCTAAAATTTCTAACATTTTAGAATGACGAAAGTATAGGAATTGTTTTTTTGTTTTTTTTTTTTTTAAGATATCAAAGATCATAGCAGAGCTTACTGGCAAATTTCTATCTTTTTTTTTTTTTTTGAGTTTCTAGGTAATTTAAGGTTTTTCTTGGAAGTTGACTTCTGAGTATTTGTGAATAACTTCTCACATAGTATCAACTACAAACAAATCCACCACTGAATGAATTCCTTATGTAAAGTTTGGGAACTAGCTTGAACTTTAAAATATTCTACAAATATTCTATATTTAGCTAAAATTGCATGATTACTAAAGTTTTAGGAACTATGGTGATTTATATTATAGCATATTTATATCAGTTCATAGGTATTTTGTATTTATTGATTATATAAATGAAATTTCTGAAGCTCATGTATTCATACGTGGTAAGTTTATGTGTTTTAGAATACTAGGGAATACAGTGGTTATTTTATTCAAGGCATAATTTATTAAGGTAAAAAATTCTCTAGAAAAATGAGTAGTAACACTATTAGGTATTTAGGAAAAGTTGCTGACTGACTGGCTGGCTGATGTCATTTAAAAAATTATACAGTTGTTAAGGTTGCCTAACCTAAGGCATAAGAAGATCTTAGTGGGAAACTATTCCAGAGCAATAAAGCTATTCAGATAACCCAGATTAAAGCAAATCAGTCATTTGTTGTTGTTTCCCTTCCAAATAAATAATTTACAAATGTCTTGATTTTTGGAGCATTTGCTATATTTCTAACATTGTTTTAAACACAGTGGGATATTAAAAGATCCTAAGTTCCTGCTTACAATGAGGTTACAGTCTATTTGCAGAAGCAGATCATATGTGGACTAAGAGTTAAACCAGGGATCTCACATTTGTGTGACATGGGAACCATAGGACATGGAGAATTCTGGAGGATTGGTGTGATATAATATTTCATGACCCTGAAATTAGAACTTTTGTGGAACTTTGAAGCATAGATCATGATACAGCCACATGCTATGAGGCTCAGGAACTCTTGCTTGGGTGTCTGTGGGTCAGTGGTAAGGTAGTCAGTGGTCACAGATAGAAAGATAGATATAGCAGTGTTCCGGGAGTAAAGAGACATAAGTAACCGATATGGAGAAACCTGGTATGACTTTTTCATGGACATAAACTGTGTTAAAAGGTAAGGAAAAGAGGAGCAGTAAGGGCATTCCAAACCTTGGGAATGGTTACAGTCTTGACTTTGTAAATGCTGTGGCATATATGGATGAGAATAAATGGGCTGTTTTGACCTGAGCCAACATGGGCATGAACTGGAAAGATTAAAGGGTGGGGGTGGGGTGTGCACTGTAAGAAGCAGAATCATAATTTCTTTCTTTTACACTAATGTTGAGTACATCACTTTTATTTTGAGTCCTCTAATCTTTTGGAACATACACATAGTACTTTGCTTTATAATAGTTCATCAGAGCTTAGAGAGTGTTAAGAAGACATTTGCAGATTTATAGGGTAAAATTAAGAGTGTCAAAACTAAAAATTAATAATGCTGGAGTTGTCATGTTCTGCTTCTCCTCTTGCTTTAATAAATAGCATGTATTACTTTTTTTTTTTTTCTCCACAACCTGCAGAGTTCCAGGCATATGGACAAAACTTAAAGCACAATAGATATTTGTCGGATTAAGGCCTTTTTCTTGAGGGCAGAGTTTATATTTTTTCTTCTTTTTATGGTTCTTCATGACTCCTCATACAATGTGGGCATCCAATAGCTCTAATGGACTGAGAATGCTTATATCAACGAGGAACAGACATGGCTAAAGTGAATATTACTTGATCCAAGCTGTCTCACACATTCTTTCATCATCCATTCGCTCAGTAATGGGTGCACAACGTAATGGGAGGTCTGTTAGTCTAGCATGAGGTCTGTTAGTCTAATGAAGACTTTAGCAAGAGTTTTGTGTTTTTATGTCTTCGTGCAGGCTGGCCAACTCTTCTTCATTCTTCAGCTCTACCTGCTACATTCTCTCTTGGCATTCCAGACCTGGCTAGGGCTTATCCTTCACTAGCCTTTCTCTACCTGGATGGTGGTTTGCCTATATCCCTTACCAGACGGGGTTCCACAAGAGCAGAATTGAATCATTTCTCCCTTCGCCCATTGTACCACGCCCAGCACCTCATTTATAGATGTTACTTGATGGGAATTTGTTGAGTGAGTGTTTGTAGAACAAATATATTCTTTAATGATGGCATTGTCAGATATCTGGCTTTTAACTGGCAATTTGGCTCTTAAATATTGTGTTCAGGGACCTGACTAAAAAAAACAAATGCCAGAATGATAACACTTTGGAGACACAAGATGAGCTAACAAGAAAGAAAAAGTGAAAAGTCACACAAATGCGAAGTAAAATGTAAAATGAAACTTATATTGCCATTAATAAGGTATTCACATTGAGTGGGCATATACATTTTTTTCTGGTGCGAGACTTTTCCTGTGCATTTAGTGCCTTGTTGAAGCTATCCAGGTGACCCTTTCAGTATACACCAAGTGTGAGAACACAGGGCAGTGACCTTAGACACTATTCACTCCAAATACTGGTTAACTGAAGAAATAAAACCGGATCTCGGAGTGCACAAAAGCAGGCATATTTCAGTGGTATAGTCTCCTCTGGGCGGCAGGCTCCTCTCTCCACTCATCTTCCTATCAGACCGTCCTGTTTTTCCAGCAACCCCCTGTGTACAGTCCAGAAACAGCTGCGGGGTCTCAGTGGATGCTGGGTGGTCTCCCTCCTCATACGCAGTTTCCCTGGGACCATCCGTGTGCTTGGGAGAAGAGAGTAGTGTCTCCACAATCTGCAGAGGGGACCCTCACGTGTAAGGTGAGGCGACCTTCATTGAGGACCCATGCTAGATTGATAATACAGCTTAGCTCAAATCCTCACACAACCTGCAAGTTTATAAAATTAACGTCCTTTTTGTAGATAAGGGGAGTGGCAGAGTGGGGGGTGAGATGGTGTACCATGTCTGTGCTGTGGAGCCAATGAGTGGCCAAACCAAGATTCCCACAGGCCTCTCTAACTCCCCAAATTCCATATGTTTCTCCAGACACCACATCACCTTTTATAAAGAGGATATAGTGACCTATCAATATTTGTTAGCTAAAATGGTATGTCACGAAGAACAAGGCATAATGCTTTCTGTAGAGTTTAAATACCTACCTACTGTTGGATAAATGACTACATGGATAAGCATGTGATTTAAAAAAAAAAAAAAAAATCCCTCACCTGTCAGAACACAGATTTAAGGTCATTACAGTAACTAGAATTTCATGAAAATATGAAGTAGAAAGGTAAAGTTCAGGGACTTTTTTATTTTTTATTTTTTAGTAAACTTTGCACCAGTAATAAAAAAAAACCTAACAATTTTCCTAGTAAAGTGTACTTGAAAGAAATTATGGAAGTTGGGTAATGTACACAGTATATTTTTAAACCAATATACCTGCCTACTATCTCATTATTTTTAGGTTGAGCTATTTTTTTTTATTTAAAAAGCCTAATTAAAATATAATTTTTAATAAAGGAATAATGTTTGTTCAAATTTAAGTAAATAAAGAACTGTCCATTTAAATACCCAACTTAAATAACACTCAAAAGTTTATTTTTGACACTCACAGAAGAAAATAAATAATAATTGTTATCTTTAGGTTAGAAATGCAGGCTAATTCATTTTAAAATATTTTTTAAAAAACTTGGCAATGTTATTTGTTAACAAATACAGTGAAATCTACCATATCCTTATTTATTTGGTTGGGGGTTTTCAGTTCCCACCAGAACTTTTTGAGAATAAATAAAATTCATATATAAGGTTAATGTAATTGTTTACTTTATATCAAGACATATACCATTATATGGTTGGAACTACAGGCACCTCATATGTCTTGGATTGCGTGTTAGCAATTACATCATTCTGCCCTCAGAACCTATTTGGAAGAGAAGTGAAAACAAATGCAAAACCAGAGGAAGACTAGTTACTTTTAGCATAAGCAGATTTTTGTTTCTCCAGATTTGACGAAGCGTACTATTTTCTCTAGAAACTCTTTAGGCCCAGCGTGTGCTTGTCTTAAATGTCTCTGTTATCTCTAGTAGAGTGCTTTGCATATTAGTAAGTATGAATTGACTTGAATTGAATTGAGCCTGATTGGATAGGGCTACTTACTCTTGGGTCAGCTTGCAGCCTAAAGGCATGGAGATGGAGTATTCTTTCTTACTAACTAATGTGTGAGACTAGTTCCTACTCTATAAAACTCTTGGAAATTCGCTCAGATAATCACAAAGAGTGGAAAATGACTGGGTATCAAAATAGGACGTTACAGACTCTGTAAGTCAACCGTGTTAGATTTCTCTTCCCATCACCCCAGATTAGAGTATCAGGAGTTACGTATAAATATAAACTCTGAGCCACACTTCTCTAAAATTCTGCAGGGTCATTTAGGTAAATAGGTAAATAGCTTGTGTACATGGGGTGTGTTTACATATGGACTAAGGTGTTAGACTCGCTCTCGGAGAATACCCTTGAGAGTATTACGAGGAGAATTCGAGAACTGTCTAGATGTTATGAAGGTGGGCGATTGTTATTATCAGACAGTCAAGAGAACCAACAATCAGATTAGAAGGTGAATGGGTAAAACAACATAGAGTCAGTGTTTGGTGGATGTCTTAAAAAAAGAAAAAAAAAAAAAAAAGACCTAACACATTAAATCAAAAGTAAAACAAACTGAAAAACCACTAAAATTGGTGAAACTTATACTCATGTGGTTTGTGGACTAATTCATGATGCATACATTTAAACAAAAATTAAAACAAAAACAAAAACAAAAACAAAAAAACAAATGCAAAGTAAGGTCAAATGTCTGTCTCCCCTCCCCACCCCCAGAAGGTAGTTAGACTTCTTTAACGCACACATTTTATTGGGTTGATTATTAAAGCTGAGTTGATCTAACCACTTATAAAAGTTCTACATACACAGAAGTGAGCAGATAGTGTTAGATGGGCAAATCCGGAAGAGAAGGGAAATGTAATTTCTGCTTTGAATACATAATCGGCAAATTCAAGAATAAGTTTTCATTTTAGCTTCTCTTAAAAACAACGGCATACTCTTTGGTGTCAGGTAGCAGGAGGAAGCGACTGACCGCCTACTTGCTGCTGTAAGGAAGGTAAGGTATTTGAGAAGGGAACCAGTGCCCGTGGAAACTCAAACATATGATCACATCCTGACCGTCTCACCACTTAGCATTTCCATTTGTAAGTTAGATTTTTATTTGACATAAATGTAGCAAAAACATGTGCCTTCTTTTAATTTCAGTTTATTTTTTCTTAAAAACAAAAGGCAAGGCATCCATCCTGTAAGGTGAATAAACTAAAGGAAGTGTTTGCTAATTGCTCTGTCTTCTAAATGTGGCCTCTCTAGAGTTGATCTAATGCGGTTTGTCTTTAGAAAGTTGCAGGGTAATGAAGACGTGTCATGCAGGAAATACTGCCAATTTTACTCCTATTTATAGGAAAAGTCCCATGAAACAAAGGAAACCGTTTTTAAAACCATCTTAGGATAGTTTTTTGAAGCTCAGTTTGGTGATTAATAATACTATTGATGTAACTCCCTAAAGCCCTTGTGAATTTTCATGTAGGTAAAATTAAAGTCACCCCCCCGCCCCCACTCCCGGCTTGGAATATATATTTAAAGACTTGTCCAAAGCCACATATCCAGTGGCAAAACTGATGGTAAGTGCACATTTCCCGGCTTTAGCTGTTTGTCTGTTACTTTTTTTTTTTTTTTTTCTCATTACCTCATCCTATCTAATTTATGATGGGGTAATATATTCTGAGGAAAATAAAAATAAATAGAAAAGAGTAGAATGAATTCTAGCTGACTGCTGTTGTTTTTAGCAATTTTCAACATCCTGGTTTATTTCATTCCCAGGGTATTAATGTCCTATAGTAGATGCTGGTGTGCAGCCGTGTGCCACAGTGTGTCCAGACGTGGGCTCCGGAGTCTGGTCACTGGGGCGAGGCTGTCATTAAATGTGAGAGCTTGTTTCTTACCTTCCTGTCTGGAAAATGGGGACTGTAGTAAAACCTACTTTGTGCAGTTGTGAGAACTCAGTAGTTTATTTAAAGTGTTGAGTATTGTGTTGATGTATATATAACTACCCCCCCAGCTGTTAGATATTATTATATTTACTTTAATAATCAATATTATCGAGAACAATGAAAGATTTACTGTCCCAAATTAATTTTTTTAATGTTTATTTGTTTTTGAGAGAGAGACAGACAGACAGACAGACAGGCAGCTTGAGTAGGGGAGGCCAGAGAGAGACAGAGACAGAATCCCAAGCAGGCTCCAGGCTCTGAGCTGTCAGCACAGAGCCCGACATGGGGCTCGAACATCTGAGCTGTGAGATCATGGCCTGAGCCGAAGTTGGACGCTCAACCAACTGAGCCACCCAGGCATCACTATCCCGTATTAAAATACTAAAAAAATTAGAGATCGTGTGGAAATTTGCTTTCTGGAGAAGGGCTTCTCAGTGTTCCAGTGATTTCTTTTATAAGCATTGTTAGCTCATGGTAAAACCCAATAAGTGAGAAACAGGAAAATAATGTTTTCAATTATTTAAAACTACATAAAGCAAAGTAATTGGTAGCTGAGTTACTAAATTAAATTATTTTGCTTTGAAACTCCAGCTTTATGTTAAAAAAGAATAGACTGAGAAGTCCTTTTAGAAGTGGGATTAGTTCTCAGAAAATAAGTTTTGTGATGAATTCTGAGTAAATGAGTTTAAGACATGGATGAAATATTTATTAAGTATGTAAGTTGAAAAATTATGAACGTCTTGGGGATTTTTCTCAGAAATTCTTAGTTTGGGCACCATGAAAGTGGGTTTATTTTTGGTTCTGATTACAAAAGTTGACAGCTTCTTTTTTATTCTCATCCAGTTAAACATGAATTAAAAACTTGCAGAGTTGGAAAAATTTCTGGGATCATGTAGTCTTCTGCTTTTCATGGCACCAGTGGCACAGAGATAATCTATAGAAACTAAGAGGAACTACTTGGTTTCTTGCAGGGGAGGGGACTGGTGTTTAGCTCACCACCCAGTGCAGGGTGTGGGCTCTGTGGAGGGACACTTACCTCTCCTTTGACAGGTGAGGAAACTGAATCCCTAGGCATTGTGTGCCCTGCTCAAAGACACATTCTCAGATAGTGGCAGAACCAGTTCTTGAACAAACCCTCTCTTCTTCTGCTCTTTTGATTATACCCTACGTCCTTCCTAATAAAGAATCTGTAACTTAGAATCTTAACAGTCCCAGATTCTTTTCTCTTCTCCACGTTTATTATAGAGTTGTACCTGATAAGAAAGTCCATTTAACTTGATATCAGCAGGATGGGCATTTCCTTGGATTAGTACAAACCCATCTCAATGTTTAATTGGTTAACTCATTTTTCACCTATTGAATAATGTGTGTGTTAGTGCTAGGCTCTGGGAATATCCAGATGATGAGTACTTCATCTTTTCCCTAATAAGTATGAAAGGAATATAGTGATAAACACGTAAAAAGTGCTTGCATTTTATTTAAATTAAATTAGACTTATTTTAATAAATTGTTTATTTAATAATAAAATTTAATTATAAAATAAATAAATAATAAAATAATTTAATAATATAAATAAATTTAAATTAAATTAAATTAAAAATAAGCAGCTTGCAGCTGCTTAGCTAGAAAATAAAAATTGTGTTCTTTAAAACTTAAATATGAGTCATTAAATAATATATCGCTCATGGTAAATATAGTATGTGTGAGAGAAAGGCTGGATAGTTGATTAAATTTACATTTTTATTAAAAAAATTATTTTCTTATAAATGATTTTTTTATTAAGTAGGTTATTTAGTTTGCTGTGAGTTACAACTCCCACAGGCTGGAAGACCCCTCATCTCTGTTGGATGGCTAGGTGACTGATGAGTTTGAATATGCTGAGGATATAGGAGGCTCTCTTGCAGTCTGAAACAGAATCCAAGTGGATGATGGTAGATTATAGATCTCCTGACAGAAATATATATATCCTTATACAATTCTGAGGGCGAAGGTCACTGTTTAAGTAGTCAAAGTTGCTTTAAGCCTCTCAGTGATTGAGTCTGATTGATTAGCCATGACCTAGACAAAATAAGAGACTTCCTCTGGCAGGGAAAATTAATTGGAACACCAGAGGCCCATGGAGCTAACCCAGAATTCACTTCAGAATTCTTTGCCTTCTAGATGCCTTGCTCATATTGGAGTTCAAGATTTTGAGGATCGCCTAGTCTGCCTGATGTAAGCGCTCACCTGATTTTCTGCCACTTTGACATTGAATTGTGCCTATTCTTGTTTGCTATAGTAAATCAGGCTGTTTCTACTGCCTGCTATTTTAGTAGGCTACCCCCTATACTGTTAACTCTGCCTAGCCTTATTCTACTATGTCAAGCTGTCTTTGCTGCTCTACTGACCTTAAGGAGGGAGTTTGATTCTCTTTTGATGCCCATATCATAAATGAAGTATAAGAAGAAGGTGGCTTTGTTACTGGACCAGGGAAAAATAAGTCAGAATTTGGGGCAACCAAAGTGGTTAGGACTACAGGCGTGCATTTCTAGAGAGGAGGAAACCACAGAAAAGTAGCCCAAATATCTACATATAATTCTGCTCATTTGCTAACTACTCACCTGCGCATAAGCGGGCAGAGATCTTAAGAAACCTAGTACAAGAGTCTATCTGATGCCCAAATATCTGATCTGGGTTATTCTCAGCCATATGGTGCTAAGGGAGAGACAGGAGTTAAGTGTTGCCAAGGTAGAGGGGTACTGGTAAATAACCTTGGGCTTTCGGTGGAGACCCTGCTGTCAAACCCCAGGAGCAGGGATCTTACCTAGGAAGACTGAAATAGGTACTAACAGAGCTTCGTGTAAAACCTAGAGAGGATCAGGAGATCTACCAGATTTATTTTTTCTGAATGCCAGGAAAATATTTAACCCTCTTTGAAGAAAGATATCATTCAGAGTCTCTGTAATATTCAATAAAAGACAAGGCATACCATAAAACAAAGAAATGACTGAAACCCAAGGAAAAAAAAACCACAATAAACCCAGAAATGATTGGGATATTGCACTTACCACATAAGGGACTTTAAAAGAGCTATGTTTTTAATATGATCAAGAAAAAGGAGAAAATGGTGAAGCAAAATAGTTGAAGAGATGGTAACTTCAACAGAGGATTGGAATCTATAGAGATTCAGCAAATGGACATTCTCCCACTGAAAAATATAATACTAAGAACTTTAGATGTTTTGAATAGATGGGTGAACACATTAGAACACAGGGTGAAGAAACTGGAAGACCAGGGGCACCTTGTGGCTCAGTCCTTTAAGCATCTGACTTCGGCTCAGGTCATGATCTCACAGTTCATTGAGTTCAAGCCCCGCATCAGGCTCTGTGCTGATGGCCTGAACCCTGCTTCAGATTCTGTTTCTCCCTCTCTCTCTACCCCAGCCCCACTCGTGCTCTGTCTCTTTCTCTCTCAAAAAATAAGTGTTAAAAAAAAATTAAAAGAAAAAAAGGAACTGGAAGACCAGACCAAATAAGCTAAGAGAGAAAAAAAAGAATGGAAAAACAGAGTAGTGCATAGAAAACACATGATACACAAAGCGGACTTCTGAAGTCACTATTCTCCAGAAACAGAGTTCATAATGAGGAGCTCTACAAATCACTTCCTTCTAGACTATTGGATGCTATTGGAAACATGCTTAGATACATCTAATTTCATTACTGACTCAAAGCATTTGAAGCTCAAAGGTAATTCAGGGAAGAGATAATTTTGTTGGGTTTAATTTTAATGGAAAACTTGTTTCCTTTAAGTGGTTATCTTTGCCAAAATTTGGCAACTTCTGAAAAGAGACTAGAGCACAAGGTCCTGGGGAGTAGGAATGATCCAGGTCAAGCTTTCTTCCTAAAGGAAATAATATAATGATATATGATTTCCATGTTTTAGTTCTTTTTTATTCTTATTCTGGTTTTCATTTCAAAGCTATGCATCAGTAGCAGATTCCTGCCGTCTTCGCTTTCTCCTGGTCTCTTTGCTTCTCGGTTTTGATCTGATAGTGCTTGTGCTCCTGGCCTTTTTACTGTATTAAAAGTCTATATGTTTTTCTATTTCTGGAAAATTAGGCAGAGAGCAGAATTTTGGATCCAAGCCTTTGTAATTTGCACCGTGAAAACTGCCTCACCAGCTGCAATGCATCCTTTAGGATTTTTAAACTATTTTTCTTGAGACCTTTGTGCATTGCCTGTAGACCCACCCTAACACTGTTGGGAAAAAATAATATACTCTTACAATAGTCTTATTGGTATCTTAGGAAAAGATAAAAACATGAAGACACATTTATGAAGATTTTAAGGAAAAGTGATAATATATTTTATCTCTTTCCTATTTACTGATTTTCAACCAAAAATTGACCCAAACCATTGTTTTGTATCACAGTTTTGGCTATTTTATATATTTGGAAATGGCTTCTGACCTAGAAATAACACTGTGCTCCCTCCCTTTTCTTCCCTCTTTTACCCCACAGCCTCCCCCCAAATCCTTGATGGTAAAGTGGTATCTCCTAGACATTTCATAACACATGAATCTAATTCCAAATAACTGATTACCCAACAACTCTGCATGGTGCACTGTGATGACCCAATTTCTGAGGATAAGACAAGACCAGACTTGGTGTATATGTGCCTACACTGAAGGTGTCTCTGAAGGCACAGCGAGCTGTGTCTTTAAATCACTTTAAAGACATTTTCTTGGTTATGAAATGCTCCCACAGATGTTATGACGTTTGACTTTCTCAAGTTGTGTGTGGTAGGAAGAGTGAGTGTTATTAGCCCCATTTGACAATGAGGAGATTAAGGTAGAGGAAGAAGTGACTCATCCAAAGCAACAGCTAGTAAGTATTAACGTCAGGCCTTTCATCTATTCCCTGTTACAGCCTTACTTAGGAGGCTTGGGTGGACTGGTAGGTAGATGCAGGGGACATTATTAAAATGCTTTCATAGTATACAGGAGGACTATGCCTAACTTAAACCCATAATAGGTATAGACTATACTTTTGAATATTGTTCTGGCACTGGTAGAAAAGAGATATTCTATATTGCAAAGGCCTCTTAAAATATGAATCCCCAAATCCTTTTAGGAAATGGTAAAAGACAAGTTTTAGAAATCTGTGCTGACCTTACAGAAGAGGAAATAGAAGAGAAAATCATGAGTGCACTTAGTGTCAAGGTCATGTTGGGAGACAATTCTCAGATTGGGTGTCTCGTTTCAACATGTTTTGTGAGCAGAAGAACTAACTGACTTTATTCTGCTCTATCATTTCAAGAATGTTTATATAGTGAACACCTTGGAAAATGGAGACAATGTCTCTGTCCAAAGGCTAGGCATGCTTACTGAGAAGTATAAAAGGTTCAGGTTCCCTAAGCTCAGGGTTCCCCTCCTATAATGCTCACTCTATGTCCAGGCGCCACCTGACCCTTCTGGTGTTGCCCTATGTCAGTTGGTGTTCTGAGGACCAGTGCAAGAAAATGCTAATACTTTGGTACCACTATAGCTGAGAGTAATAAAGTCAGTTTTTTCTGACCCAGGTATGTCTTGTCTTCTTCCAGCCCCTGTACAAGTACAACTGGTTAAGTGTTAGCTTGAAAATAGCCTTCACAGTTCTGACAGGTCACAAGGCATCTTCCTGTCCCTCCATCTCATCTCTGGCCTGTTTAAAAAATAAACAAAAAAACCCACAAGACGTTTAGAGTCTACGCATACGCGGTTTCCTGAGTCTAGCGTATTTCTAGCAGGATATTCTGGCATGGTTGGTGGAAACCAGATATGTAGTTGGTGGAAAGCAGTCAGCAAATAATGACCCTGCAGAGAATCTGGTGACTTTCAGATAAGTCACTGCTGCTCCTCCACTGCTAACTTTTCTCTTTAAGACCAGCCATGAGCAACCTGGGATATGTCTTTGGTCTGATGAGTTGCTTTTACTTTCCCATTTTATAACTCAACATATTAGGAAATTATTCTCACTGTTCCTCTCTAGGCTGGATTTTCATCCTCAGCTCAGTGTAGACTTCCTTTTATGAATAGATTTGCAGTTCATTTTTGAATGATAATTCTTTCCAAGGTAACCATGTTCTATCTCTTGGTTTTTATTATGATGACCAATAACCCAACAAACCATCTCTGATGAGATTTATGCTATTTAAGATGGGGAGTTTTTTTAGCATTTTAGGTTAAGTAGGGTCCAGGCATGGGTAAGAAAGTTCCCCAAACTTACACTCTCCTCTTGTTAAAGGTTAATACAGTTTTTTAAGGCTTAGCACTACCCAGTGACTCTACATTCACTTCTGTACCTGATCCCTTTTATTTATAATAACTACCCCAACGGTTGGACCTTAGTTTGGTTCCATTAACTTGTGCTTCACTTATTCTTTCTCAGTTCTACCTTCTCCCTTCCTTCCACGTCCTCAGTAAGTTGCCCATTTGACTCTGGGAGCTGGTCAACCCAGATACTTGCAGAAACTCACTAAGTATTGGTAGAGTGAGTGAATGAAATTACCAGGTCTTTTTTTTTTTTTTTTTTTTTTTTTTTTTTTTTTTTTTTGAGCTTTTTACCAGAGCTCTTCAATCTAACCAGGACTTTGATTTCCCCAACAAAATATAGATAGGAAGAGGAATAATGCCACAGTTAACATGATAGTATTAATCATCATACCAACACAGGCTGAGTGCTTACTATAAGCCAGATGCTTTGCCAAATGCGTTCCATGTGCTGTCTCATTTAAGTCTCACAAAATTTCTTTCTGATTATCAACATTTTACAGATGACAAAAATGGGTACAAAGAGGTTTTATGATTTTCCCCAGGTCATACAGTGACAGAACCGTGGTTCTTCTACCTTCTAAGATTCAGGGGTATCTGCTACCCATATTACATGGTTAAAGAAGAAAACCAAACTTTCACTTTTGGGCAAGGCTGACTTTCAGTCAGCCATAAAAATGTCTTCTTTATCTCAGATGACAGATGAGTCATCAAGAAATACACTCAAAAGCTTAGTAGATCAGAGCCAAGCCAGAGAAACCTGACCGTTGTTGAGAGCAAGCTGTAGGTGCCCTCACCTAGCTTCTACTGTACAGATCTCCCTCTCATATCAATTAGGTGATTAATTAATCTGTTCTTTAATTTAGCCTAAAAATATTTATTGAAACCTGACTGGGTGCAATCACTGTGCCTAAAAATTCTGGCTACTTGAAGAGAAGTGATTCCCTAGAGGAGAAGGAGAGAGCATCCATGTGGCCCTGCCTGAGATCAGGAGTGTAGCCCAGGGAGCAGGAGGAAGCTTGGGATGCTCCAAAGAGTCCGGGACACATACTGAGGGCCTCTTTCATTGCTTTTTAAATGATTTGTTAAATGTGAGAATGGTTGACGCACGATGTTACATAAGCTTCATGTGCACAACACAGATTCGGTAAGTCTGTACATCACGCTGTGCTCACTACAAGTGCACCTGCATCTGGCGCCACACAATGCTGTCACAGTACCAGTGACCGTATTCCTGATGCTGTGCCTTTTATTCTTGTGTCTCATTCGTTCCACGATTGGAAGTCTGGATCTCCCACTGGCCTTCACCCGTTTTGCCCAACCCTTCACTACCCTCCCCTCTGGCAACTCATCAGTCTGTTCTCCAAAAAGGCCTGATTCTACTTTTTGTTTGTTTATTCATTTGCCTCTTTGAGATGCCATACATGAGTGAAATCATATGGTATTTGTCTTTCATTTAGCATAATACCCTCTAGTCCATCCATGTTGTCACAAATGGCCTGATCTTATCCGTTTTACGGATAACTACTATTCCACCGTATATATCTACCACATCTTCCTTATCCATTCATCTGTGGACACCTTAATTTGGCTTTTGTATTTGGCTTGCTTCCCTAATTTGGCTATTGTAAATAATGCTTCGGTAACCGTAGGGGTGCATGTATCTTTTTGAATTAGCGTTTTTGTTTTCTTTGGGTAAATAGCTAGTAGTGGAATTATTAGATCATATGGTATTTCTAGCTTATTTTTCTTTTTCAGGGACTTCCCTACTGTTTACACAGTGGCTGCACCAGTTTACATTCCCACCACCAGTGTACAAGGGTTCTATTTTCTCCACATCCTCATAAATGCTGGTTATTCCTTATCTTTTTTATTTTAGCCATTCTGACAGGAGTGAGGTGATATCTCCTTCTAGTTTTGATTTCCGTTTTCCCGTTGATGAGTGATGCTGAGCATCTTTTCACATGGCGTTGAGGCCTCTTTCATTGATGATAAGTTCTTGAGGACAGGGACTCTATCTGTGTCTCTCCCTGCTGAATCTTTTGTGCTGAGTATGCTGACACACAGCGGTTCCTTCATAAATATGGTCCCATCGAAGCGATAGCCTTCTTTGGTTTTTGTTATTTTTGTGCCTCTTAATTATTCTCCTGGGATTTTACTTATTAAGCTGCTGCCTAGAATAATTGGACATATTGGTTTATTGTAAATGTTCAGATATTAGATTAAATATGACCATGCTTCTGTTTCTTCTCCTTCTTTGTCTTAAACTAGAAAATAACCTTAATGTTTACCATATTTCATATTTTTAAGTATTGTATTTTCGATCAGCAGAGTATTTCTGTTTTGTTTTTGTTTGTTGTTTGTTTTTACTCCCAAGGTACAGAGAACAATTTCACAGAAAAACTGCTTACATATGGCTTACCTAACCATGTAAGCAAATATACATAGGCTGCTAGATTAGGCCATTTGAAATTGAAAATATTTGAGATTTTTTACCTTTAGTGGTTCAGTTTAATGGATTATGCTTTTAAAAAAAATGAGACAACTGAGATGCCTATAAAAGAGTAAACATTTCTCCACAAACATTTTAATGGTATGTTCCAGAATGGAGACTTAACTTCTAGCCATAATGAAAGATATTTGCATTTTTCCTTTGCCTTGTCAAAATTCTTCCTCAGTGGATGGCCTGCATTGCACACTTGCTTTCCCAGCTCTGACTATTACGTGTGTGTTGAATAATTTATTGCATGTTATTTGAGGTCTTGTGAGTATTATTAGAATGAGAGGGAACCATGAAAATGATAGGTTCTTGGTACATCCACTTTCACAAATATTTACTGAGTGCCAACAAAAATAATATTTACCGCATGAGCGAAAAACAAAAAGACACAGTCCTTGCCTCTTTGGAATTTTGTGTTTATGGTTTGTATTGTTTATATCAAAGAGCCTTGCAAGTAAATGTACAATCACAGCTAATAGGTGCTTTGAAGGAGAGTGCATAATGGTAGAAATATAACTATTAGGGGGAATTGATCAAGTTGGGGAGGTTGGAGAGGGTCTTTGTGAGGAAGTGATGGCTGAGTGGAGGTCAAGTACAGCTTGTTCCCTGGAGGGATGAAAGGAGACCAGTGATGGGGTTATGAGCAGTGCAGTTCAGTTCAGTTCACTGAAGGTTTCCAGAATGTCTGCCATATGGCAGACACAATACTTAAATGCTGGGGAATAAACAATGAATGGGGCATGGTCATTGCCCCAGTGCATAACTCACTAAAGGGTTTCATTGTCATGTAATTCATAAATGAGGAGAGTCACTCTGTATGTATTTGTTTTGCTTCTATGTAGTTTTGAGTTTCCTTTGTGTCAGGATTACTTCTGCCAGGCAAGTCCTTCTAAAGAAATTAAACACAGCCTTTTTTTGTCATGAGATCAAAGTTGAACAAACAAATATACATAGTCTGCTAGATTAAAGTCCAGTAACACTATTCCAGGCTTTACCATCAACTGAATGTGGTCTCACAGTGGAGCTCATGCCTGATTCAGAGCCCGCCAGCAGCACGGCTCCAGGAAGGAAGCCTGACTGCCACCGAACAAGAGACCCATTATTACTTTATCTCTCTTGTTTTTTAATCATCGACTGAAATTACTAAATTATTAACCCAGTCATAAAAATGAATAACAAACATACTGTATGTGCATTTGATTAATCTGCTTTCACGTTAAGTATTACTTAGACCTGGAGTATAAACTCTTGGGGACACTCAATACACATATGAAATATCAAGGGTATAAACAAAGGGGAGAGACAGGAACTGTGATAAAATGGAGATTGTCAAACCCACAGAAATAGAATAGACCAAAGCAGCACACGCCAGTGCAGGATTCCTGCCCCAGACCTTAGGGCAGGTCCTCATTCACCGCACCCACCGAAAGTACGTTCTAGACCTGTCATCCTTACTCCCTACAAAGGTCTAGACCCTCTTATCATCTTTCTGCCTGTGATTCTGGCATAGCTCCCTATTCTAGAATTTACTGACTCTTGCTCTGCTTTGCTTCATACTCTGACCTTGGTGGAGAACTTGCCCCAGGGCTAGTTTTGAACCTTGCATTCTCTGCCCTTCTGTTTGACCTTGGTGAGTCACTGCACCAGGAAGCTCTAACCCCCTGCCCCGGCCCGAGGCCACTGCCCTGACCACCAGGCTGCCTGTCCTGCTCCTTGTTCTAGGAATGACAGCTCTCCACAAAAGGATGGATGAGGAAGCCAGTGACACCTACACCCATGTCTCAATTCTGCTGTCTCATTTTGTTGTTTTCTGACTCTGCAAGAACTCACAAACTTCCTGTTTAGGTTAGTGTCAATATATTTCTACTATTAAGGCTCTCTGGTCTTGGCCAAACATTTGTTTTGTTTTCTCCTGTGTTTTATTATTAGAAACTTTTGTACTTCATCTTTGGGGATTGATTGATTAGGAGGTAAGTCATATGTCCAGGTTAAAGAAGAGGGTACTTAAATATTGTATCACTAAGTGACTTGTCCAACTTCACACCCTGTTGTTTATCACAGAGCAATTAAGTAGAAAAGCGTGATAGCTCCCAAATTTGCTTTCTTAACGGAGTATGCACAATCGCTACTGTGTAGATCCTACAATTATATTAACTAAATGGTTGAATATTAGTGGTTTGAGCTTATCAGTTAGGAAGTTTTAGTTTTAAAGTCTCTAGGAAAGTAAGTTTCATGTAACAGCAGTAAGTGGCCTTCTGGAAGATGCAACATACAGTTCTGTCTTCATAATCCGTAAGACTTTGGAGACTTTGCTTTTGAAAATTCAGCGTGTGTTCTGTCTTTAACAATTCCACACTTTTCCTGTGAAGAGTTATTATCAACCTGTGGATGGGAGCTGTGATTTTTGCCCAAGATTTCTAAATGCATGTGGTGAATAACATTATCAGACTATCTGTCTAGCAAGTGGCTCATGCTGTCTCCTTTCCAGATTTATTCTGTAAAAAGGAGTTTATATGAGTGCCATTTTACCCACTGGATAACTGTTTCTAGTTGATTTTTTTTTTTTTTTTTGGAAATATTATTAACAATATACTCCAGTAATGATTTAGCCCAAGATGTTCTTGTGTTATTTTGGAGCAAGTTGCTAGTGACTCATAGCACACTGGGCGTCCAAGCTATGGTTAACTGGTGGTCAAGTTAGGAAATTCTGTTCCCATTAACTCTCCTTTTCATAGCCCAGAACACCTCTCCACTCAACTTTTTTTTCTTTTGATTCGTCACACTCATAGCGTCCGCTTGGTGTTTTCAGACCAAAAGTAGAAGCAATGACATGCCATAATAAGTATTGTTCCTATTGCATTTCCAGCTTAGCTAAAAACAGGAAATACAGGCCATTTCGTGGAAAAGCCCGCTTTTGTGATGTTTCCAACCTAAGAGGTTTGGATCAACTTTGGTTGAATGTCTGAACTTTTGGCTTCTTACTTACAGTAAACCTTCTAACTTCAGAATTTTAGCACCATTTCTACTTATAAGATGATGCCTTCCAAATTTAGATTATGCTGACACATGAATCAGTTTACTTTTTAATCATTTTTATTTGATATTAGGATGTACTTGTAGTCAAAAAAACGGTACATAGGAAAATTATGTTGCTCGTAAGATTTAGAGCTTCTAAATGGGGAAAGAGCCATAATTATCAAAGTTTCAAGACATTTTGGACAGTTCATTTAAAATGGGTCTATTAATATAAGGCTTCACCCATTGAGTGAATATCTGATGTGAAAATTCACTATGTAAAATCAATCCAGAAGCAAAAATACTGGGTTGGGTTAATCCGTCTGCTGACTCTTTTGGTAGGGAACATCCAACTGATTTTTAGTGATCCTGAGAGGCATAGGGAGTTTAGATTTGAAACTTCATGTAGATGATCTCTTTTTTAAGATCCATAAGATAAAAATCTAGTTGGATACATTGGCAAAGGAAGCCACACATGATTGCATTTGTGTGGTTCCAGGCAAATAGGGTGGCCTTGGGCAATGAATGTTCTGTGTTTTTTTCTAGTGTCAGTGAGGAGCCCAATCTTTCTTTGTCTCTTCCACATTTTGTGACTGTAGATTGACCCTAAAGAATTAAATGGATTGCATTGTTTCATTGGTCCTCTTCTGATTTAGCCATGTAATGTCATTTTACAAACCATTTATTACCGGTTTTAAGCACGATAAATGGTGACGTGAACTATAATTCCAAAATGAATTATTAAATACATTTCTTTCACTTGCCTTTGTAAGATATGACTTACTATGTTTTTTTCCCATCTTTGATTTCGTCAAGTCGAGTCACCTCAAGGAAGGAAGATGAAAAAATGCAGTGGCAGGAGGTACAGAGTGTAAAAGATAAGAGAAGCATGTTCAGAAGAATCAAGTCCCTTGAGAAAGGAATTTAACTCAACATTTGTTGAAGTTCTGAAATGCCTGAATAGTTCCTTTTATTCTATGTCTTCCTGCTGCCATTTAGCTGGAATGTACTAGACAGGATTAGAAATGACTGTTCTTTTAGTCTTTTTATGGTTTCGACTAAAAGCAAAGTGCCAGAGTTCTTAAACGTAATCTCTCTTTATGAGATTCCGAGGCTTTGTGCAGACTCAGAAAGTGGAGACAACATCTAGGTTTTTAAAGAGTTTATCAAACTCTTGTAACATACTGAACCTTAAAAATTTGTTCATGGTTAGTTGCAATACAACTTTCCATTCCAGATCAACCACCCCCTCCCCTAAACCTTCTTCCAAAGCAAGAAAAACAAAGTAAAAGACAGCTAATACCTGTTAAAATGCTGCATAAGCCAAACATTTTTCTATTGTGTCTGTATCTCATGATATCCATTTTCCTCCTTAATTCTTGGAACAATATCACTCACCATTTAAGATCTTACATTTCAGATTTTTAAGCTCTCACTGAATAATACTGGATGAGTTAGAAAGTCCTAATAGTGAATTTATAAAGAAAATGTTGACAGAGCTTGGATTCTCATAGTGCTAGTGGGTACCATGATTATAATAATGGTTTCCTTTAAAAGTCTTCCATTAAATGTTCCAAACAGTGGAATTTGTAGTTTTTCCTTTGGTCCAGAGATCAAAAACATGAACAATTTTACATTTCTAATGTTGGGCAGCATCTGTGTTTCCACAATTTCTGTGGGAAAGCAATCCACCCTTTCTCAGTTTTATTAAAAACCACCATCTTGGCTCCAATATGTGCCATTATAAGCAATTTCATTATGTCTCATATCTCCTTTTAGGAAGTAGGAGTCTGCCTATTGCTTTTTTTTTCTCCTTTTTTCTTATTGGCTTTCAAAGACTACATACTGTAAGTGAAAAGTGGTTTACAAAATTAAAGATAGGATAACATAGTGGTTTTTAAAAGGATAAATCTGAAAGACAGATTGTTTGAGGTCAATACTTGCTTTCCCATTTAGTAGCGGTGTGTCTCAGGCAAAGTTACGTAACTCCAAACCTTAGTTTCCCCATCTGTGAAGTGTGTATATTAATAGTATTTTCCTCATAAGGCTTTGGTAAGGGTTACATAAGGTAACAAATGTAAAGTGACTGGATCACAGTCCCTCAACAATTGGTGCCATCATTAGGTGTTCTATTTATTTTTCACAATTTGGAAATATTTTCTAGTGGCAATTACTGTCTTCCTAAGATAATTTTATTTTGTAACAAATGTGTTTTAGTGTTTCTCTCTTCGTATAAAAGGAATTAAATCTGATTCATTCATTAGACAACTCATTATTGAGTGGCTAATGTGTGCCAGAAGACTAACAAAGCTCCTTCCCTAAAGGAGAAGCTCATATTATAGTGTAGTTGTTATATTCGTGCATTAGGAGTCATCTTAATGTTAGGAAAAAAAAGGTATTTCAGGGGCCCCTGGGTGGCTCAGTCAGTTGAGCATCTGACTTTTGATTTTGGCTCAGGTCATGATCCTGGGGTCATGGGATAGAGCCTCCCGTTGGGCTCTTCACCGAGTGTGGAGCCTGCTTAGGATTCTCTCTCTCTTGCTGTGCCCCTTTCCCCACATGTGCTCTTTCTCTCTCTAAAATAAAAGAAAAATAAAAAAGAAGAGACATTTTAGAGGTTAAGCTAAATGGGCACAAAATTTTGCTTTTTGTATTTTGGAATCTGATGTTGGAATGCAACATATCATCTTTATCGGTTAATAGTGTGGACTACGAGTTTAACTCACAGGGGAAAGGTTCATCATACCTTAAATAACCTAGAATCTCCAAAGACTTAACACAGAAAGATAATGTCCTATGTTAATAATTGTCATATTTCTTTAGAAAGTAATTTTTGTTAAATAAACTCAAAATGGATGAAAGACCTAAATGTAAGACAGGAAGCTGTCAAAATCCTTGAGGACAAAGCAGACAAAAACCTCTTTGACCTTGGCTTTGCAACTTCTTACTCAACACATCTCCAGAGGCAAGGAAAACAAAAGCAAAAATAAACTATTGGGACCTCTTTAAAATAAAAATCTTCTGCACAGCGAAGGAAACAAGCAGCAAAACAAAAAGGCAACCAACAGACTGGGAGAAGATACTTGCAAACAACATATCAGATAAAGGGTTAGTATCCAAAATCTATAAAGAACTTCTCAAACTCAACACCCAAAAAGCAAATAATCCAGTGAAGAAGTGGGCAAAAGACTTGAAGAGACACTTCTCCAAAGAAGACATCCAGATGGCCAATCGACACATGAAAAAATGCTCAACATCACTCATCATCAAGGAAATACAAATCAAAACCACAATGAGATACCACCTCACACCTGTCAGAATGGCTAACATGAACAACTCAGGCAACAACAGATGTTGGTGAGGATGCAGAGAAAGAGGATCTCTTTTGCACTGCTGATGGGAATGCAAGCTGGTGCAGCCACTCTGGAAAACAATATGGAGGTTCCTGAAAAAGTTAAAAATAGAACTACCCTACAACCCAGCAACTGCACTACTAGGCATTTATCCAAGGGATGCAGGCGTGCTGTTTCGAAGGGACACATGCACCCCCATGTTTATAGCAGCACTATCAACAATAGCCAAAGTATGGAAAGAGACCAAATGTCCATTGATGGATGAATGGATAAAGAAGATGTGATATATATATATATATATATATATATATATATATATATATTTGTGTGTGTGTGTGTATATATATATATATACACACTATATATATATATATAACACACACACACACACACACACAATGGAGTATTACTCAGCAATCAAAAAAATAAAATCTTGCCATTTGCAACTACGTGGATGGAACTAGAGGGTATTATGCTAAGCGAAATTAGTCAGAGAAAGACAAATATTGTATGACTTCACTCATATGAGGACTTTAAGACACAGAATAGATGAACATAAGGGAAGGGAAGCAAAAATAATATAAAAACAGGGAGGGGGACAAAACATAAGAGACTCTCAAATATGGAGAACAAACAGAGGATTCCTGGAGGGGTTGTGGGAGGGGAGATGGGCTAAATAGGTAAGGGGCATTAAGGAATCTACTCCCGAAATCATTGTTGCACTATATGGTAACTAACCTGGATGTAAATTAAAAAAATAAATTAAATAAATTAAATTTTTAAAAAAAGTAAATTTTGTTCACAAGTGATCTTTACTCCTCTCTACTGTGCCTGCCAAAGTAAAGTCTAAAAGGAATTCTTATCGATAATTCAACTATCTACATTTTGAGAGCCTTTTGAATTTTTAAAAAAAATAATAACTATTTTTAAATGGTAAACAACAATGTGTTTTAGGATCTGGTGTTATTTAGATATTTTTTCTCACAATAGGAAAAATTAAGGCTTTAAGAAGAATGACTTTGTTAGCAGAATCCTACTTTAAACATTTTTTGTGTTTTTACATATTTATTTAGAGGTTCATTCCACTACTGACTTGAAGTAACTTACAAAGAAAACAAATAAGTCAGCAGTAACATGCAACTAAGAATACAGAATTAAATTCTTAGATGCATCTAAGAGTAGAAATTCAAGACGAGGGGAGAAAGAGTACAAATATGCAAGAAAGAAATCTACATATTTGCTATTGCCGTGTTTCAACTTTTGCATTCAATTTACTGGACCAAATTTATCTTCTATTTTTTATGTATTATTTTTTTAGGGAGAGAGAGAGAGAGAGAGGGAAAGAGCGGGCTCAGGCACAAGTCGGGGAGGGGCAGAGGGAGAGGGAGAGAGAATCCTAAGCAGGCTCCGTGCCCAGCACAGAGCTGGACGCTGGGCTCGATCCCACAACGTGAGATCATAACCTGAGCTGAAACCAAGGGTCTGACACTTGACCAACTGAGCCACCCAGGCGCCCATCATTTACTGGGCAAATTGAAATTGAACTGCCCTGATTTCTGAGCAGAATGATTAGAATTCCAGAGCATATTTAATTAAAGAATGCAACAACACTTTTGGAATACCTAGTCAGTTGGTCATTACCTACACATATCAGCCATTTATGTTAGAACATCTCTGTTGGTACTTCTCAGCTCTGTCTGATTTGGTTTATCAATTTTATAGTTTATTATATTCAGGGCAATGAGGGTAGGACGTGGGTTAGGCTTTTTATATTTCACTTTGAATTTCTATGATATGATATATGGTTCTCTGTCGATTTGTTTTGTTCCTGTAGCTGTCTTTACCAGATTAAGAAAGTTCCTCTGTATTCCTAATTTGTTAAGAGTTTTTTTTCTACCAAGAATGAATACTGACTTTCATCAAATGATTTTTTTTTCTGGATCTTTTGAAGTGGTTATATGAATTTTATTTTTTCCCTGTGAGTTTGCTGAATTTTACTAGTAGGTTTCTTTTTTATTATTTTATTTTATATTTTGTTTGATTCAAGTTTTTATTTAAATTCTGGTAGGCTAACATATAGTGTAATATTAGTTTCAGGACTAGATTTTAGTCATTCATCACTTACATAAAGCACCCAGTGCTTATCACAAGTACCCTCCTTAGTACCCATCACCCATTTAGCCCATCCGCCTGCCCACCTCCCCTCAATTTATTTTCTGTTGTTAAGAGTACATTTTATGGTTTGCGTCTCTCGCTCCTTTTTTTCTTTCCCCTATGTTCATCGGCTTTGTTTCTTAAATTCTACATATGAGTGAAATCTTATAGTATTTGTCTTTCTCTGACTGACTTATTTCACTTAGCATCATACACTCTAGCTCCATCCACATCACTGCAAAAGGCAAGATTTCATTCTTTTTGATGGCTAATATTCCATTGTATAGACATACACCACATTTTTTCTTTATCCATTCACGAGCCAACGGACACTTGGGCTCTTTGTATAATTTGGCTATTGTTGATAATACTTCTATAAACATTGGGGTGCACGTGCCCCTTCAAATCAGTATTTTTGAATCCTTTGGATAACTACCTAGTAATGCAATTGCTAGGTCATAGGGTAGCTCTGTTTTTAACTTTTGGAGGAGACTCCATACTGTTTTCCACAGTGGCTGCACCGGTATGCATTTCCCCCAACAGTGTAAAAGGGTTTCCCTTTCTCCACATCCTCACCAACATCTGTTGTTTCCTGTGTTTTTAAATTTAGCCATTCTGACAGGTATGAGGTGATATCTCATTTTAAATTTAGCCATTCTGACAGATATGAGGTGGTTTTGATGTGCATTTCCCTGATGATGAGTGATGTTGAGCATCTTTTCACGTGTCTGTTAATCATCTGGATGTCTTCTTTGGAAAAATGTCTATTCATATCTTCAGCCTATTTTTTCACTGAATTATTTTTTGGGGGTTGAGCTTGATAAATTCTTAAGAGATTTTGGATACTAACCCTTTATCAGATATGTCACTTGCAAATATCTTCTTCCATTCTGAAGGTTGCCTTTTAGTTTTGTTGATTGTTTCCTTCACTGTGCAGAAGTTTTTTTTTTTATCTTGATGGAGTAGGTTTCAAATATTAAATTGCCTGTGAATTTCTAGGGGGAGTCAATCTTGGTTGTGGTGTTTTACTTTTTTTATACCACTGGATTTAATTTGTTTATATTGTGTGTATGATTTTTATAACTATGTTTTATGGGAAAGGATGGCTTGTTCTTGTATTTCTTTCTTCTAAAATTCTTATCAGATGTTGATGTCAACATGCTGTCCACATAAAATGAGATTGTAAGTATTTCCTTGTTTCTTTTCTCTGGAAGATTGGTATTCTTTTTTCCTGAAATGTTTCATAGGAATCAAGGATGAAAACCGGGCCTGGTGTTTTTTTCCTGAGAAAGGAATTACAAATTTAATTTCTTTCACAGAATCAGTGCTATTCAGTTTTCTTTTTTCTTGTGTCAGTTTTCATCCCTGATTCCCTTCCTCCCTCCTTTTCGTTCTTCCTTCTGCAGTATATACTATTCTGTGGCTTGTTTTCTCTTTTGGTAATATATCTTGGAGGGTTTTTTTTTTTCTTTTTTCTACAGCAATAGCTATAAGGCTTCCTCATTGTTTCAATGGCTGTGTAATATTCTGTAGTATGAAATTACCATATTTTATTTATGGATCGCCTATTGAGGAATATTTAGATTACTTCCAAATTTTGACTATTTTAATATAACAATCATGTAAGAAACATCAATGTGCATGTATCTGAGAAGTATTTCTATTTCATTTTACTTGTATTCTTGTATTTCTTAGTAGTAACTAGATCCAGCATAAACAGTGGAAAACAAATTATTGCTTATTTTTTTCTTAACATTCTGATGAGGCAGCCGTAAATTTCTCTTTTATTTTCTAAATGATATGTTTTGCATTCTCTTACTGCTCTGGTATGTATAATCAACTCTGCCTTCATGACTTATTACTGCTTACAGCTGATATGTTGCAATGCCCTTTAACTGATTTGTACTCGATTGGTGTAAGTTTTTCAATAGAGGAATTGACTACACAGGGACAGAATTTTGTCTACTTTGTTCAGTGCTTCATCTTTAGTGCTCAGTATAGAGTCTGGCACACAGTAGGTGCTTAAAAATAAATTATTCATGGAGAGACACAGTAAGATATACTGTTTCAAAACAGTACCTATGGGCTGAAGGACATTCTTTCCTTTATTTGGTGAATGATTTTTAGGGGGATGGTAACCAATGGAGCGTTAGGTGTTTTAATCAAGATGCAGAGATGAATGAGATACCAGGCCAATGTCTCACAGACCAGAGGGAACAGGTGCATAACAGGACAGTTAGGGCACAGGCCCTAGTGTAATGGCACTGAGAGGCATAAAAGAAGGAGCAAGAACTCTGCCTCAGACAGATGTGTAAGGCTTGCAGAGGGAAGGATGCTTGAACTGGTTCTTAAAAGATGTTTCTGCTTGTCATGGAGAGAATAAGGGGAGGAAAGGTGAGATGATGTAATAGGGAAAGGTGAGATGTTCATACTCATTTAAAGTTTAGAGAGCCTTGGTGGGGGCAGGTAGTTGAGGGAGTCTAGGAAAACATGGCCGAAGAATGGGATGAGACGGCTGAACAGGGCTTGGATAAGACTGCAGAAACTCCTGGGTTCTGTAGAAATAAGTCTGGACTTTAGCTTGTAGTCAGTAAAGACTCACCACAGGTTTTAAAGTAGCAGAATATATCAGAAAATCTGGTAAAACAATAGATTAGACAAAATCATGTGTGTTTTCTCACCAAGAAATTTGAAGGTAAGAAGTTGCTGGTTTGGGTTCAGTGTCTTGTGGCTATCCAGAGCAAGATCTCTGTAATTGTCTTCATATTTTCCTCATGGTTGAGTGGGGGGCTGCTGCAGCTCCAGCCACCATGTTCACGTTCCAGGTTGGTAGCAGGAGGGAGTATCCTAGAGCAATCAATTATTGGAATCCTTATCAAGAATGCAAAATTTTCTCTGAAGATTTAAGTTTCTGTCTCTTTGGCCAGAACTGACTCACCTGACTGCAGGGTAGGCTGAGAAGTGTTGTCTGGGCACATTTATGTTCCAAATACAATACAGGTCTGTTAGGAAGGGAGAGGGGAAAATGGATTGGGTAGACAACTGTGTCTTCTGTCAGTGTGACATTAGATATGATTCTTAGGAAAATACTTGTGGGCAGTATACAAGGTGATTTGGGCTGGATAACTTGGGTGACCAGTATATTCTCCCCAGTCGAGTGGCCACAATGTCTATGGATTATAAGTATGGACTGGCTGAAAAATTTTTTCAATGTTTGTTTATTTTTGAGAGAGAGAGAGAGTGAGAGAGAGAGAGAGAGAGAGAGAGAGAGATAGCACGAGTAGGGGAGGGGCAGAGAGAAAGGGAGATACAGAATCTGAAGCAGGCTCTGGGTTCTGAGCTGTCAGCACAGTGCCCAATGCAGGGCTCAAACCTACAAATTGTGAGATCATGACCTGAGCTGACGTCGGACCCTTAACTGACTGAGCCACCCAGGTGCCCCACCCACATCAAGGTGATATTAATGATGACTTATAGTTCAGTGATATCACTGGGATATATTTAAGGTTTTTTTTTTCTGTTTGAACAAAGTTACAAGGAAATAATGAACTACAATATATGTTTAGTAACCATCTAAGAACCATACCTTTATGTTAATTCCTTTAATTTCACTCCCTGTTTCATTCATCACGTGTTTACTAGGCACCTCTGTGTGCCAGGTACTGTGCTGGGTGCTAGTGATGGACCAGTGAGAAAGATAGGCCAGTCCCTATGTTTATGAACCACAAAGCCTAGTCAGGGAGACAGGCAAGAAGCAGGAGAACCCATCAACAAGATCATTACAGTTTATATTATAGGATACTAGGAGAGAAACAGTGAGTGATAGAGCGACAGGGTATGGGAGACAGGTGCTATTTCAGGAGAGGTGGCCAGGCCACGAGAGGCCTCTCTGTAGAGGTGACCTTTGAGTTGAAATATAGAATGAGACAGAGCGTGGTGGGGTGAAGAGAGAGGAGGAGGTGCAGAGACCCTGGCAGGAAAGGGCCAGAAACGGAGGATTGAAGCTGGTGTGGGTTCACCATGGGGAGGCAGGGGGATACCGTGTGGTGAGGAAGGCAGGGGCCTTTCCATGTAGGGTTCACTGGGCTGTTGCACAGGAGGTATGGAAGGCCTGAACCATGAAGGGGATGGTCTGATTTGCATTTACAGAGGCCCCCCTGACTGCTCTCTGGGAAGGACTTGAGGGAGGTAAGAGGGGCTAGAGGGGGACCAGTTGGTTAGAAGGCTGTTGCTCTGGCTCAGGAGAGAGACAATGCTGATTTGGATAAGCCTTTCAGAAGAAATGGAGCACAGCTGCCAATCGTACAGCTGACCTAGAACTGCCACGATTTGCTGGCAGATTACATACAGAAATTAAGAAAAGGCTAGTTTCTAAGTAAAAAACTTTTAGTTTCATGTTGCCTGTAAACTCTGATGGCAGTATCTTAACTGGGTACTTGCAATTCTTCTTAACTCATCCTTCCTGCATTGGAAGGTTAATGTCTACTGAGATAAAGAGGTGGCTTTTTGGTCTTTTTTTTTTAACTCAAAAGAAAAAAAAAAAACAACAGGAAAGAATTTTCAACAGAACAATAATTCTAGCTTAGTATTTAGCCCTTGAAGATCTCGTGTGTGTCCTTCATCCTAAGGGAAATACCTGCTTTTCTAGCTTTCCCAGTTCACGAAAACTAATAGCCAGGAAAGAAGATATAATAATCATTTGTTTTTTTTAGTTAGAAGAGAGATTAAAAGGAAATAGCAACATCTCTCTCTAGGCTTTCCTTATTATTCATAAGCATTTCCGTGGAACATAATAACCTGAAGAAAAGCAAGTGATTTTTATGTAAGTTTATTTGAAATAAACCTAGTCTATATTAATTAGTGTGCACATCAATCATGTGGGGGGTCTTGTGGAAATGAAGATTTTGACTCAGAAAGTCTGGGTGGCCCCAAGATGCTGAATTTCAACCAGAATCCCATCTGGTCAGCAAACCACACTTGAATAGGAAGGATCTCAACTTTTCCCTGCTCTTAATCCCTTATACTTTTATTTTTCAGTGTTCTAGTATCACCAGACTGGAGAAACCAACCCATTGGAACTTAAAACATACTTGGTAAGTAGAAGAAACAAGTAAGAATTGTTTTCCCCTCTGGAAATCTTTTCTAGATTTGCAAGTCACTTTCCATCCTTGGTCTGAGAAAGCCTAGCATTTTGATTGTTGTCTGGTATGTTCTTTACCGTGATGACTAAGAATCTAACTACATTCTAAATTGTGACTATTTCCCCAAATATTCCCAGCTGCTTTCAAGATGAACTCTATAACATCACTAGAAAAAGACTCCTTGGCCTTTTTGGGAAGCCTACAGTACAATCCCAAATAGCTTTTTTTTCATCATGTGATGTTCAGAAGACCACAGAATTTTAGGGTAACTTTTCAAATTAGCATTAATCATACATGGTTTTCTTATAAAAAACACTTCTTTCAAAATGACCCACATCTTGAAAAGAAAAAGCACATATTAGTTTAGACAAGATTTTGGGATAGGAGAGAACTTATCTCAGAAACCTCATTTGGGAATGATGAATTTTAATATTCTCTGCCTCAATAACAATAGTTGCTTAGTATATGCTATCAAACTAGTTGCAGACTAAAGGGGAGGACCAATCTAAATAATAAGCTTTAGTACTAAGTGTATTTACAAGCACCAGGACATGTGTATAGAAAGTTGAAGTCAAAATCAGTTCACCAAAAAAAAGATATGTTTTATACAATTACTATGTTGGAATACTCAGAATGTCATTTTTTTTTTGACACAAATATGACTTTTGAAAGCCTTGCTACTCCAAAAAATATGTTAATTTTAAAAGACATCTGATTACCTAATTATTTAAATGTCTAAGTTGAGATTTACAAAAAATATATTTAGCTAACTAGTATTTACTCAGCTAAAAACATGACAACAAGATATCCTTCCTGCTACTAAGCTTTTATTCATCCTTTTCCAAGCTTTCTTCATTTTCAGCCCCTTCTACATTTTAATATTTTACTTTATGCATACAAAAGATTATATGTAAATATGAATAATTTATGAAGCATATTTTCAAAGGAATGCCTGTGAACCCATCCCCTCCTTAAGAATGAGAAAAATACCAATACCTTTTTATTCTTTATTTATTCATGTCCTGTTTCTTGCCCAGTGATGACCTCTATGCTGAATTTTTCATTAATCACTCTTTAAAAAATTAACTTTTCTGTGTAGCCATGTGAATTGAAATATTATTTAGTTCCTTTTTTTGAACTTTATAAAAATGATTTCATAATGTATATATCTAGTCTTTTTCTACTTGGTACGGTTTCTAAGATAATACATATTATTGTCTGGTGATAGGTCATTCTTTTCATTGCTGTGTAATATGAACTTTGAGAATGTATCAAAATTTGTCTAGTCTTTTTTTAAAATATGGAACGCTTCACAAATTTGTGTGTCATCCTTGCACAGGGTCCATGCTAATCTTCTCTGTATCGTTCCAATTTTAGTATGTGTGCTGCTGAAGCAAGCACAAAATTTGTCTACTCTTTTGTAAGTGGACATTTGGTTTCCCTGGGTTTTTTTTTTATGTTATTGTGAAACATGCTTCCCTGAACATTCTAGTACTCCTGATGCACAAAGAGATTTTTGAGGTTGTATGTATATTGTGTATATCTTGGAATGGAATAGCAAATGATTAACTTTTCAAGAGTATCAAGTTATTTGCTGGGGTACAATTTTATCTTCCCATTAGCACTGTATACACATTCCCATCGATCCACATGTTGGTTTTGTTAGTCGTCTTAATTTTTGTTAAAAATAGATATAATATTGTTATCTTAATTTGAAGCTACTTGACTATTGCTAGAGTTGATCACTTTTTATATGTTTATCGACCATTTGTGTTTCCCCCTCTGTAAAATGTTTGTTCATTCTTTTGCTCATTTTTCTTTTGGGTTATTCTTCTTAATATATTTCAGTTTTCATTTGAGGACTTTCTTACTTACTGATTTTTTCCCCTAGGTACTTTCTAAACAGAGAATACATCTAATCTTATATTAGGTAAGGGTTCTCTTGGTAAAGGCAGAGTAGCTCAGATCAGATCAACATTCCAGTGATAACAATTATATACATACCCACACAATATACATATAACTTTATACACACATACAGGTACATACACACACGTGTGTGTGTGTGAGTATATATTTTTTTCCAACTCTCTCAAGCTGCTGGAGGACAGAAAAAGGTAGGCAGAAACTGAAGAAGCATTGGTACTTGGAAACAGAGAATAGTGTTTGGTGAACTTCCCATATTTAATGCTTGTCACCTGAAGGCAGCTCGAGTCTGCACTGTATTCAGGGTTACTGTAGCAACTGGAGAGTGAGGGTGAAAATCCCAGAAAGGAGAGAGACACAGGAGAGCCCACATTCTGCATGTTGGCTCTGTCCAATATCTGGTTGACCTCTGAGGTATGCATGTGTGGTAGGGAACAGCCATCTAAGATTGAAAGGATTGAACAGAGAGTTCAGCTGCTGACCACTGCAGGGCAAACAGAATTTGGAGTTTAAGTTGCCAAGGTATCTTCCTGCTAAAACAAGCAAAACATCACATCAGTATGCTCCAGAAATGTAACATATTCTCTACAAGACTCCTGTTGCAAAATGAAATGACTAAATACATGAGGAAAACAGGGAAGTGATACCCATACTGAAGAGCAAAGGTCACCAATAGAGAATTACTCGGAGAAATTGGAATTAGCAGATCAGATTTTAAAGCAGCTGTTACAACTATATAAAAATGTAAAGAAAAATATGATCACAATAAGTCAGTAGTGAAAATTTCAACAGAGAAATAGAAACTCAAAAAAAGAACCAAATGGGAAATATAGAACTAAAAAAGACAATATCTGAAAGGAAAAAGAAACCCTACTGGATGGGTTTAAGAGCAAACTGAAGATGGCGGAAAGAACCAATGAACTTGAAGATAGATAATAGCAATTCTTCAATCTAAATAACAAAGAGGAAAAATATTTAAAATAAAAATGAATGAAGATGAACTGTCACTTGTAGGACAATATCAGGTCTAACATGAATATGAGTGGAGTCTGAAAAGAGATCTAGAGAAAACAATGCAGAAAAAAGATTTGAGGAAATTCCCAAATTTGATTAAAGATATATTTGGTATTGTTACCAAATCTTGTCAGTTCTATTGCCAGAAATCTCTGTGAATCGAGCCTCTCTTTTCCACCCTCCTACTGGCTTTCATTTGCAACAGCTTTCTGTCTTGTCACCTAGAGACTTGCTTCTCCCAATTGTAGTGTATCATCCACATTGTCTATCTAAAATTAATATTTTTCAAAATCAAAGCTGATAATGACATTGTAAATAAGATAAAAGGTCCTTAGCATGACCTTTACACTATGATCCAATCTTCACCTCCTGCCTCAGATCCCTCATACATCCGCCTTACAGGCTTCTATTACACTGAGCTTCTCACTATTCCCTCACAAGACAAATCCTTTCATACCTACATGCCATCTCACAGTGGTCCCTGAGTGTCCTTACCTTTCTTTCACTTTTCTGGGAGACTTCTATTATGTCTTCAGTGAAGTCTTCTTCAATGATGCAGTGGTCTGTCCTCTGTGTTTCTATGGCATGTGATAAGCATCACTAACAGTGATGTTAGATCACAGACCTTGGGAAAACGAGACTGTACTATATGCTTCTCTAGTGTGGGGACTCTTCCTCTTTGTATCTGATGTACAAGGAGGCTCGTGGCTGACATAAAGTATGTGCCCAGTAAGTGCACGTTGAATAAATAGAATATCTGGTAGAAGTTGTATTATAAATATCAGCATGTATTAGACTGGACCATAGAAAACTTCTGATATTTGACAATTTCTGAGTATAAAAATAGCAATTTCCTGTAGGTCAACACACACACACACACACACACACACGTGCACACAAGCTTATATCTGTTAACAAATTAAGGCAGTTGGAGTTGTATAGTCTACTTCTGTCTATTAACATTAATCAGGAAATTACTTCAAATTGTACCAAGGTGTCATTTGACCCAACCCACTACCTTTGGACGTGTGGCATATTCTTGTGTTACAGAAGACACTCAGAGAAATTATTTGCCCAGGGATTACAGAGCTATTAAGTGGTAGAGTGTGCTGATAAATGTGAAAGTAAGAGTTTAAAAGTACATATCTAGAAATTTCATTAACATATAAAATTTTTAAGTAAGTACCTGCTATCTATTCAGTGACAATAAGTGACCCATACCTACTTCTTTTCTAATTCAGTTTTTCTCAAAATATTTTTATGAAAAATCTTAAACATACAGGGAAGTTAAAAGAATTGTACAGTGAAAGCACAAATAGTCACTAGTTTTAATGAATAAAGCTATGAAAAATTAGTATGTCCATGTTGGCTGTAGACCCCTGAACTAGAAGACATGGTAATCTATTTTAAGGGGAGGAATAGCAAGTACAGGTAAAATAAAATACAAAACTAAAAATAAAATCATGCTAATTCTTAACAGTATTCAAATGACGGGCTATAGTAGAGTGGATTAATTTGTGATATTTCTTTTTTTATCAGCATATACATTTTCTTTTTTTAATTTTATTTTTTATTTTTTTAAATTTACATCCAAATTAGTTAGCATATAGTGCAGCAATGATTTCAGGAGTAGATTCCTTAGTGCCCCTTACCCATTTAGCCCATCCCCCCTCCCATAACCCCTCCAGTAACCCTTAGTTTGTTCTCCATATTTATGAGTCTCTTCTGTTTTGTCCCCCTCCCTGTTTTGATATTATTTTTGTTTCCCTTCCCTTATGTTCATCTGTTTTGTCTCTTAAAGTCCTCATATGAGTGAAGTCATATGATTTTTGTCTTTCTCTGACTAATTTCACTTAGCATAATACCCTCCAGTTCCATCCACATAGTTGCAAATGGCAAGATTTCATTCTTTTTGATTGCCGACTAATACTCCATTGTATGTATATACCACATCTTCTTTATCCATTCATCCATCGATGGACATTTGGTCTCTTTCCATACTTTGGCTATTGTTGACAGTGCTGCTATAAACATGGGGGTGCATGTGTCCCTTCGAAACAGCACATCTGAATCCCTTGGATAAATGCCTAACTGTGAAATTGCTGTGTCGTAGGGTAGTTCTATTTTTAGTTGCTTGAGGAACCTCCATACTGTTTTCCAGAGTGGCCGCACCAGCTTGCATTCCCACCAACAATGCTAAAGAGATCCTCTTTCTCTGCATCCTTGCCAACATCTGTTGTTGCCTAAGTTGTTCATGTTAGCCATTCTGACAGGTGTGAGGTGATATCTCATTGTGGTTTTGATTTGTATTTCCTTGATGATGAGTGATGTTGAGCATTTTTTCATGTGTCGGTTGGCCATCTGGATGTCTTCTTTGGAGAAGTGTCTTTTCATGTCTTTTGCCCATTTCTTCACTGGATTATTTGTTTTTTGGGTGTTGAATTTGATAAGTTCTTTATAGATTTTGGATACTAACCCTTTATCTGATATGTTGTTTGCAAATATCTTCTCTCATTCTCTCGGTTACCTTTTAGTTTTGCTGATTGTTTCCTTTGCTGTGCATAAGCTTTTTATTTTGATAAGGTCTCAGTAGTTCATTTTTGCTTTTGTTTCCCTTGCCTTTGGAGACATGTTGAGTAAGAAGTTGCTGTGGCCAAGATCAAAGAGGTTTCTGCCTGCTTTCTCCTGGAGGATTTTGATGGCTTCCTGTCTTACATTTAGGTCTTTCATCCACTTTGAGTTTCTTTTTGTGTATGGTGTAAGAAAGTGGTCCAGGTTCATTCTTTTGCATGTCGCTGTCCAGTTTTCCCAGCACCACTTGCTGAAGAGACTGTCTTTATTCCATTGGATATTCTTTCCTGCTTTGTCAAAGATTAGGTGGCCATGTGTTTGTGTGTCCATTTGTGGGTTCTCTATTCTGTTCCATTGATCTGAGTGTCTGTTCTCGTGCTAGTACCATACTGTCTTGATGATTACAGCTTTGTAGTATAGCTTGAAGTCTGGGATTGTGATGCCTCCTGCTTTGGTTTTCTTTTTCAAGATTGCTTTGGCTATTTGGGTCTTTTCTGGTTTCTAATTTGTGATATTTCTAATTAGTGTATCAATTGAGAACTTTCTGTAAACTCACATGAATATAGATTTTATCACCTTAAAAAAAATTAAATGTTTATTTATTTTTGAGAGAGGGAGAGACAGAGTGCAAGCTGGGGAGGAGCAGAGAGAGAGAGAGGGAGACACAGAATCCGAATCAGGCTCCAGGCTCCAAGCTGTCTGCACAGAGCCTGACGTGGGGCTCGAACTCACGAACCGTGAGATCATGACCTGAGCTGAAGTTGGACGCTCAAACGACTGAGCCACCCAGGTGCCCCAGAGTTTATCACTTTTTTAAAAAAAGTTTGGATTTGAATTCAAAATATGAGCAAGTTTTTGTTCTAAATTGGTGCTGGACATTGGACTTCGTGCCATAATTTTATATGAGATAAAGATGAAGTCAACTCTTTGACTGTCTTTAAAGTCAACAATTTCCCAGCTCAGTAGTCCTGTATCATCCATGTAATGACAAAGTCCATAATTGTAGAATGACTTATTGGGGCTTCTTTTCCATTTCCCTGTGAAGGTAGCCCTTTTGGCCTATAATCATTACCCAAATATTTGTTTAACTTCTAATGAGAACCATACTGGGAACATAGAAACAAGTGAAATAGGTAGAGACCCAATATTTATGATAGTTAGCACTTAGTAAGGTAAGAAGCCTTGAAACAAATAACTTTTACAAGTTACTAAACAAAGGATTTATTACAGTTGTGATAAATCCCATCAGCTGTCATTAGTAATCAGTGGAAATATAAGCACATCCTAAGGATAGAGTTAAAATCTATTCCTGTAATACTCTCACCCATATGTTGAATCTCTAACATGTTAAGATTTTGATTCTGAGCTGGCAATTAAAAACCAATAGTAAAATTTCACTGGCTTTTTTTAGTTTAGAGAAAAATGTAGAGTTTTTGTTGTTCTTCTTAAGATTTTGTATTGAATGAAAGCATAAAGTAGAAATCAGCAACATTTCTATTTATGTGCAGGTCAGTACTGGTCCTAACAGTCCCTTCTGGTGCATTTCTTTTGGCTAGTTCAGAACAAATAGCTTAACAACATCCACTCTTGCAGGTAAGCATTAATATCATGCGTTCTCCAGAGCCCTCCCACCTGTGTACTTGCATAAGCTTTTGAGAACTTTCCAGCTGAGTCTGAGCAATGAGAAATGGCCAGGGGGTGTACCTCCTGGTCGGGGGTGAGGGGGAGGAGGATTGAGGTAAACAGAGCTATAAAACAGGATGGGCTTGCCCTGAATTTCATCACTTAAGGTGAATTTCACTTCTAATTATAGCTTTCCTCCTTTTTGAGGCTTGACTCTTGGACAGTTTATCATGGGGAGGTCAGAAGTGTTGGGAGGTTCAGGCTGATTTTTTTTCCAGGCAGTTGTGGAGTTTTGTGTCCCCACCTCCTGGAATCCTGAATGCTCATGGCTCTGTAAATCCTCAGTTAAGATATTAGGTCACTAGATCAGAGACAGCCATTATTCTCTTCAGGAATCAATAAGCCAACTATTATGGGTTGAATTGTGTTCCCCAAAAAGATATGTTGAAGTCCCAATCTCTGGAACCTGTGAATATGACTATATTTGGTAATAGAGCCTTTACAGGTATAATCAAGTTAAGATGGAGTCATAGTAGATTAGTGTGGGCCGTAATCTAATGGCTGGTATCTATATAGGAAGAGGGGCATTTGTACACACACACACACACACACACACACACACACACACACACAGTAGAGAAGGCCATGTAAAGGCAGAGGCAAAGATTGGAGTGACGTATCATAAGCCAAAGAACACCAAGGATTGCCAGCAATCGGCAGAAGTTAGAAGTGCTTAGGAAGGATTATTTCCCCAAAGCCTTCAAAAGAGTGTGGTACAGCCAATACTTTAATTTTGGAATTCTAGCCTCCAGAACTTTGAGAGAATAAACTTCTGTTGTGTTAACTCACCTAGTTTGTTACAGCAGTCCTAGGAAACTAGTACACCAAGCAGTAGAAAAAGATTCATCCGGCTTGATCTCATGAATGCTGAGATCGTGACCTGAGCCGGAATCAAGAGTTGGATGCTCAATCAACTGAGCCTCCCAGGCACCCCAAATCATCTGACTCTTAAGATGAAGACAGGAGACCTTTCTGTTTCCTCATCCCTCCAGATCTAAGCAGGAGCTCTCTGCCAGTGTCTAGAGCAGGTAGCATTTTAATCTTCTGCTACAATGCTTCCTGTGCAGATGCTCCCGAAGAAATCAGGCATTTCTCGTGGGACCTGAGCAGGCAGGCTCCAAAGGTTTCGTCCAGCCTGTTCTGAGTGTATCCAAAGGTCTCCTGAGGCTTATTCTCTTCCAGGAGTTACAGTGTCCAAGTTGTCACTCAGCCTCCTCCCATTTGAGGCCTACCACACACTATGACACAGTGCCTGACCTCAGAGAGCCTCCTATGTACCTCCAGCTCCTCTAGCTTGTCCTCTGCAGCCAGACCATTATCTCCTAGAATGTAAATTACTGACCAGGAAGGAAAAAAGTATTTTGGAGTAATGTAGTGTTGCACTTTTACACACACGCACGCACACACATGCATGTATGTAGACACGTATACGTATATTTTACTCCCTGTTCAAATACTTTTACTCACTCCCTGTTCCTTGGTGAATAAAATCTAAAATGAACTCTTAGCCTGGCATTTAAGATTAGTCACTACATTGCCTGACAACTCCCTTTATGTAATCTGTAATCTAGCTGAGCTCTCATACTGAACCACCTCCCATCTTTCAAAACCCAGATCAAATACTAACTCCCATGAGAAGATAATCTTTCCTCATTTCCACAGCCTATTTTGAGTGACCATAATGCGTTGTTTTTACCATTCTGATCACGTTACTCATTGTATTGTATGTTTTTGTACATTTGTCTGGCCCCTTTTGCCTGGCAGGAAGAAAGCTTGTTGCTCTTAAAAGTGAAATTAATAGTACAATACATTGTGAAAAGCGAAAGCACAGCAATTTTGAAATGTTTTCATATGTAGGAGGGTCTTCACTGGTGCTGTCATTGCTGCAGTAGCTAGCACTTCCTGAGGGCTTATTCTGTGCCAAGCAGTGAGCTAAGCATGCTACATAAGTTATTTTAGGTTTTTTCCACGAACGCATGCCAATTTCCTTGTTTATTTTTGTGTCCAGTGTAGCTCATGGCATGGTTGTAGATACTCAATAAGTATTTGCTGAAAGGTGCAACTAGGAGGAAAATGCATGTAGAACATGAGACTTCTGAGCCCTTTCTCTTGATCTCGAGTGATGTATCATCTTTATGAAAATTATGGCTGAGTTGATCCATTTGGGAAACTACCGTAACGTAAATCTCTATCATGGAGTATATTCTAAACTAAAGGGGATTATGAATGATGCTGTGATAATGAAGAAAAATTCTGAATCACAATCCTAAAGTGTTCCCTATTATATATATCTGTGTGGGACACAGATGTAAAATAAATGCTGGATTATTTTAAACCATGGTCCTTATGATACATGCAGAAAAACATAATGAAGGCCATATTCAATATGCAGAGTGTGAACTGTTTTATATGTTTAGTCCTACCATTTCATGTATGACTTTCTGCAGAACTAACATATGCAATTCTAAACTACAGCTATGAACTTTTCCTGTAATAACTGAAATTATATGTGTAAACATTCGTATCGAGAACTAAGCATGTGTACTTTTTAATAGCCTTTTTTTTCTATTACGTCCCAGCATCATGAACATGGACACTGGTGACTGTATAGAGCTTAACCCAACTCACTAGAGACCCTAAAAACCAAGCTGCCTTGTGGGCTTGGCATTAAATTCAGACAACTTTGAAAAGCAGTTCCAATCTTTTTTTTTTTTTTTTCTTACTTTGTATTTCTTTCCGTAAGAAAGCTGGGTCTGACCTATTTTTAGGATTTGGCCCATGGAATTGAACTTGGTGGTTTTCATTTCACTGTTGTTGTTTTTATTCTTTTAGGTAAAAAAATACATAAATAAAAAATAAAGCATAGGAGTCCTGGCTGTCATGACTAGAAAAGCACTGAAGCTTTCTTCCTTTAGTTATACACTTAAAGGCATGGCAGTGTAGACACATGCTTTATGTTTCCTGGAAACTGCGGGTTTTTAGTTCCCCTAAATCCTTCTAACATTTCTCTTTAAATAACTCAGTGACTTCTAATGGCCCTTAAAAGAATGACATCATCAAAACACCTAAAATTAATCTACCTGAATATTAGTTCCCATTTTGTTTGTGGGTATATTTTACCATCATGGCTTCTATTTTTTTCCACTGGTATTATTCTCTATCCTATCCTTTGTCCATCTCATAAAGCCCTCTCTCTTTAGCCGAAGAAGATGGACATAAACTCCTTTATCACTCCAAGATCTTAGTGCAAACTGGAGGGAAATCAATGAACTTGGAAATTGTTCCATCAGAACAAGATGGCCCTCTTCCCCTTTCCAGACTCTCCTGATTGATCCTCTTGTGAATTCTTGTTAGAGTGGGTGTTAGTGGAAATAAATAAAACACAATTTGTTATCAAGTGCTTCTATTACTCAAGTTACTGAATGTTAGATGTGTAGCCATCAGGTTGTTTTCAAGTCCTGCAAGGCTTGAATGTTCCTGTATGTTCCATTGCCTTAGGCAGATAGACAATTTCAGTGCCGGAAATCAGGGTTACAAATATAAGGAAAACATGATAGGCAATTAAAATGTTTAATCATCTAAAGTCTAGAAATTAGGGCGATTGACCATCTCAGTAGATGGAAGGAGTACAAACTGAGTGCCCCAAAATTGCTACCATCACTTTTGTTCCAGAGTTTGTTTTAGAGTTTTGTAGCACCCACTGAACTTTTCCCCTATCTTAACACATCTTTTTCGTATTTGAGAGTCTGGCCAGGATTGGAAACAGAGGTGTGAAAGAATTACAAGAGTGGCTGTTTTTGCACTACTTTTGGCTAGAAGTGAAATAAGCAGGAAATTCTAAAATGTCTTGAGAAAATTTGTCCTTTAGAAAACTTTAGCTTGATTGGTTTTTTTTTTTTAAATATGAGAATTAGACATTTGGGTTAATATGCAAATAACAATGGTGCTTACATAGGTAGCCACAGTAATCATAACTAATTTAATGTCTATACGATACTTTCTAGGGTTTTCAGTATTCTTTCGAATGCTTTTTCCTCCTCTGGCGGCTACCCACACCTTATCAGGCACAAGAATTTGGTGGTGTTACTTCCATTTTACGAATGAGAAAACTAAAACACAATGTTCATAGCAAAGTTTATTTTATTGCTTTGCCTAGGCAGTACCTTTTACCTTGTAGGCGCTCATAAATACTTTTAAATTTCTCAGTCAAGGTTAAGTGCTTAGGTGTGTTACCAGTACCCACTAGGAATACAAATGCAACTCCTCACTTTATTAGTAATCTGAAAAAATATATATTAAATGTGTATATGCATGTTGCTGTGCTCAGTCTGTGCTCTCTAGAATCAAGATATTCAACAAATTGTTCAGCTATTTCTGAATTTATAAGATAATTTAATGTTGATTTGAAAGTATAGAAACAATTAGACAAATCCCAATTCCTTAAGAAAAGATTACTTTATGATTAATATGAAGAAGGATTTGGATTCCAACATTTATAGGAGTGTTGTAGATGCCTATGAGATGTAGCAAGTAAGAGTAAACAAAAATGAATACATTTTTATTTAGAGTTTAACCAGATAAGACTCATTAGCCTAAAACCTGACTTATCTCTCCCACATGTTCAATGTGATGAAGTTTCAAAGATATTAGTACAAGTACTTGCGGTAATACTATGCTTAAATCAATTTGACAGTGCTATCAAAATATTTGAAGATCATTCTTTACGAATTTTGCATATGCCATGTATCCTTCACTTATTCACTTATTCGTAAAGCATATTTATCTGAAATCCACATGCAAATGCAGGAGTTTGTATGGATGTTTAATCTGTATTGTAATAAGCATGAATGTGCTTCAGAGCATCTGATGATTGTTGTTACACTTGTTGGAAAGTAGAATATGGAGAGTAGAACATACAAGCATAGAGGATGTAGAAAGTATAGGTATAAAGAAAGTAGATATTTAACTACAGAGAATGTAGTTCAAGGACACATAACTTAAGAAGTGATGTTTCTACTCTTCAGCTATCGCAATATACAAAGGTTATATTACATATATATACTTTCTTTATAAGGAAGTTGTTAAGTTCAATATAGTAAGCCTAGAGAGAGAGAGGTATGATCACAATATTCAGTTTTCATGATCTATATGTGAAAATTTTCAGAGAAATAGATTTCGACTTCATAGAAGAAAGAATCTTCCAATGAAAATAGTTGTTGGCAGCTTGATTGGGCTGCTCCAGGAGGCAGTAAATTTTCTTTCAATGGAAATGATCAGATAGGTGTTGTAGTGGGAATTCTAGCATTAGGTTTGACTGGATTATTTTGAAAGCCTCCATGATTCAGAATCTTACATTTGGAAACTTCAAACATTGTCTACTTCTACTCCTTTACTTTTCAGAGGAGAAAACTGAGCCCCAAGGTAAGAAATAGCTAATATATTTTAGGGGGTTTGTGTAAGAGGAGTCTATCCTTTTGACTTTATTTAGAAACTAGTAAAATGTAACTGTATTCTCCATGAACTGTCTGCCTATGTACTGTTGGGAAAACTGGACACCTACTGAATATAAGAAGTCTTTCATCTCAGGGTAATAATCTGACAGATACAGCTCACAAAGAACAAGTTTTGTTCATGAATAATTGACAGTAATAATTTAAAAATTTTTTAATGTTTATTTATTTTTGAAGGAGACAGAGACAGAGCTGAGCAAGGGAGGGGCAGGGAGAGAGGGAGACACGGAATCTGAAGCTGGCTCCAGGCCCTGAGCTGTCAGCACAGAGCCTGACCCGGGGCTCAAACTCACAAGCTGTGAGATCATGACTAAGCCAAAGTCGGACGCTCAACCGACTGAGGCACCCAGGTGCCCCAACAGTAATAATTTTAAATTTCAATTTATTTTTTAAAATTCATGGACTTCTTTAGCCATTGGGGTGGGTCTCATGGACTTTATCGTGCAAGGATCTTCTAGAAAGAGTAAGAGAAGGGTCAGGATTACTTTGCAGATGAATACCAGGAGTTCTAAATTCACTTCCCTTTGTTATCAGTTATTCCCTTTATTATCAGTTATATGAGGCAAGATAAGCAAGATAAGATAAGCAAGATATCAGTTCCTAACTGCAGGGACAGCCATTCTAGTCCACAAAGACTAAGTATTCCCAGGATGACTGATAATTAGCCATTGCTCTGAACCTTCTGAATGCCATACCCCGCCATCTTCCCACTACCTTGGATGGTCTCTCCCTGCACAGACACACATGCTTCCCAAAATTGCAGCAGCTAAAAGGTTAACATGTTCTCTTACTTAGTTGATTGGAAGCCAACAATTAATTTCTAGCTAAAATGATGTGCTCTTTGTTCAACAAACTTATTTCAGGCCACCAAAGGCAACCTCTGGAATCTCTTCCTTCATTGAGTCAGGTTATTTTGTAATGACCATAAAATAGAGGGAAAATAATTTCACCTCTGCCATACAGTTTAGGGAAATTATGAAAGCCTTTGTTAGGTCTTTAAAGTATGTCACTGCATTTAAAAGTGTTCTCAGAGCATTCATTAGATTAGTTCATAATTAGGTTATTTGGATCATGGAGGAGGTTTTTTTTTTTTTAATGTTTTATTTATTTTTGAGAGAGAGAGAGACAGACAGAATACTAGCAGGGGAGGGGCAGAGAGAGAGAGAGAGAGAGAGAGAGAGAGATACAGAATTTGAAGCCGGTTCCAGGCTCTGAGCTGTCAGCACAGAACCTGACACGGGGCTTGAACTTGTGAACCTTGAGATCATGACCTGAGTCAAAGTCAGACGCTCAGCCAACTGAGCCGCCCAGGTGCCCCAGGAGTTCTTTGTTTTTAATTTTCTGGCTGGTTGAAAGGATTAGATGAAATGAAATTAAATAATTTTTTTTCTTTTAGAACCTTGGATCTTACATATATGAGGCACAGAAATAATAAAACAGCTACCATTTCTGGAGTGCTTACTGTGCACCAAGCATTGCTGTGTCCTTTACATATATCATCTCATATGATTTAGTTCTAATAACCCTATGATACATATCCTTTATCATTCCCATTTTACAGCTGAGGAGATTAGAGGTTCAGAGCAGTGAAATGACTTCTATAAACATCAGCAACTCCTAAGCTGTAGAACTACAGATGTAAACCTTGATCTATGTAGTGCTGTCGGAAGGTGTAAGGAATCAGAGGCTGAGTTCCCTTTCTGTCTTCCAAGAACACCTAAACCTGGGTTCCTTCACAGGACTGTTCCCAGGATCCTCAGCCTGTAAACTCAGCCTTGGTCTAAGCCTTGGTCTCACTTCAGCAGTCATCGAGCTAGGTAATAATCTGTCTAGAAACTTTAAGGCTGGAGTGTTTAGGAGCCACAGAACTGGATGATACCTGTATTGATGTGGGGAGGGGGGAACTTCCACAACTCAGAATTTCTCTCTGGTTAATTCCTTCATTTGTTAGTAGCTGGTCCTCCATCGTCTTCATTATCCCTTCAGTTTTCACTCCTTCATCATCCCATTTCTGTCTCACCTACCTTCGCCTACATCCTACATCCAAGATCTCTCTTGATCACCATAGGTATATATGTGACAATATTAAAAACACCATTCGAATTATGGAGGGATTGGAGGCTCCATATATTCTCCTTTTCTTCCTTCACAGGATTATCTCAGTGCTTTGGACATAATAGACACTCAAAAAAATATGTGTGGATGGATTTATTTTACAGTTTTAAGAGGAAATATGACATCGTGTAGTAGTGATATTCAGAGAAGTCTTTGGAAGATTTTTTTTGTTCAATGAAGACAGATTCAGAAATGCTTATTAGATTTATTACCTATACTTCTTAGATGCATTAGGAGTAAAAGGGGGCAGTTAAGCTTATACTTTATTTAAAGAATGAACAAAAGCTTTTATTCACTAAACAACTGCATTCCAAGTCATTTCAACTTCTGTTTAAGAACTTGTTCCTTGGTTCTGGGAAGCCTTAGTTTACTTCTGTCATGCTGTGGTAGTCATTGAGTAAAACAGATGAAAGGCAGCTTTTCTTGATGCTGTGCAATATATATATTTTACATGTACTCTTTCCAGATATATGGAGGCTATCAAAGGATATGCTGTTGATAGGACTATGTGCCAGTTACCCCCTGGAGGACGCCATTTCTGGTAGTATTTTACCTGAGATAAGTAACAATGATTATTGTAATAAACTCCCAAATCTCAATTGCTAAACATGTGATGTAGAGTGGATCAGCGAGCAGCCTATTTTGTGGTCATTCAGTAATCCAGCATTCATCCATCATCTTAGGACCTCTGAGTCTTTTAATGGCTTCTCTACATCCAGCCAGAAAATGAGGTAAGAGGGGATCACATTAATGCTTCAGCCTGAACTGTAGTATAGAATCACGAAAGGGGATCCAGTCATGCAGCCGTGGCCCTAAGTAGCAGGGGAATGAGCATGGTAATGCCATCTAGCTGTGTGCTCAGGAAGGAGAAGAATTTGGGTCAATGTAGAGCAGTAGTGGCCACGAGGTGGTCTGTGAATCTCCAGCCAAAGTCTGTTGTTTCCATAGCAGTGAGCTCGAATGGCGCTTTACTTGCAATGTTGGGCCTTCAGAAGCAGAAAAAGAGAAGTGGCTTATTAAATAATACTTTGCTTATTAAATAATGGTTTTCTCTACTTTCTTCCACCTTTGTTTTAAATGAGTTTTCCTTCAAATTTTGAAAAGCGAATCAAACAAGTCTAGAGGTGTAATAAACTCTCACCAAGGAAACATGCCATATGGTAAGAAGTTCACAGAATGTAAGAATGCTAATACCAAAAATCAGATAAAACTCAAGTTATACACATTGAAAATTAAGAAAATGGCACTGTTATTGAGTTTGTTTATATAGTATCTCATAGACTTAATTTTAAAGAAGGTAGGGAGCTTATTGTTGCTTTCTTTTATAAAGACTTTTTTTTTAAATAGACTGTTAAAAAAAAAGATGCTCTAAGCAGCCTACCAAATGGAAGAAGATATTTGCAAAGCATATCTATGATAAGGAATTAATATTCAAAATATATAAAGAACTCATACAACTCAAGAGCAAAAAACCTAAAAACCAAAACCAAACAATCAATCAGAAAGGGGTAGAAAAGAAATAACAAGTATTGGCAAAGATGTAGAGAAAAGGGAACCCTTGTGCACTGTTGGTGAAATATAAATTGGTACAGCCAATTTTGAGGAGATTCCTCAAAAAATTAAAAATAGAATTACCATTTTATGTAGCAATTCTACTTCTGGATATTTATCAGAAGGAAATGAAAACAGACATGTGGATACCATGTTCATTGCAGCATTATTTGTAATAGCCAAGAAAAACATGGTAGGAACCTTAATGTCTACCAATGGATGAGTAGATAAAAATGTGGGTTACCATACAGCCAAATAAAAGGATGAAATCTTACCATTTGTGACAACATGGGTGGACCTCGAGGTCATTATACTAAGTCAAATAAGTCAGACAGAGAAAGACAAATACCATGTGATCTCACTTATATGTGGAATCTGAAGAATAAACAAATTGAAACAAAACAAAACCCAAACTCATAGATACAGAGAACAGATTGGTAATTGCCAGAGTTGGGGGATGGTGGGAAGGTGAAATAGGTAAAAGTGGTCAAAAGGTACAATCTTCCTGTTATAAATAAGTCCTGGGGATGTAATATACAGCATGATGACGATAGTGACTAGTACTGTATTGTGTATTTTAAAGTTGCTAAAAGAGTAAATCTTTAAAGTTCTCATCACAAGAAAAAACATTTGTGACTGTGTATAGTGATGGATTTTGACTAGATTTATTGCAGTGATCATTTTGCAGTTTGTATAAATATCTAAACATGTTGTATAACTGAAACTAATATAATGTCATATGTCAATTTTATCTCAAGAGGGAAAAAAAAAGCAAAGAAGGAAAGAAATGATGCTTTGCTTTACTCTATAGGCAGATCTATGAGGGTTTTAGTAACAATGGTCCTTATCCCAGCAAGCGTCTGAAACAAGTCTGGTAATGAAAAGTACTTGGTGTGTTTTCTGGAATGAAAATGATTTCAGAGATAATCCAAATGGGAAATTTTGACTGTAGAGAAACCATGATGCAGTTAGAGGACTAAAACAGTACTGTACCTAGCAACTAGCTCATTTCCTGGCAGTTACTAAGCTGACCACATTTATTCATTCAATTCACTTGTTAAACACCGTGTCCCAGGCACTGTTTCTAGTGCTGGAGATGCAGCCATGAACAAAGTGGGCAAATATCCCTGTCTTCATGGAACTTAATGTTGAATATAAGCTATAAAAAATGTTATGTGATGATAAATGTTGTAGGGAAAGGCTGAGAAGAGGAGATAGGAGGACAAGGAGGGTAGAACCTTTAACTATGAGATTCAGGGAAGGTCTCACTGAGTGAAGACTTGAAGGAAATAAGGTAGTAAGCTATCCTTCTATCTTAGATAAGAAGAGTATTCCTGGCAATGGGTAACAGCAAGTGCAAAGGTCCTGAGAGGAGAGTGAACCTGGCTTATTCTAGGAACAGTAAGTAGGCTACTGTGGCTGGAACAGAGCCAGGGAAGGGTAATGTCGTAGGAGATGAGGTCAGAGAGAAAACTTGGCTGTTGAAGGTGGCATGATGGGGAAGCTCTTGGAGGTCACAATAAGGATTTTCCTTATGTCCACATTTAGTGACATAGGGGCCAATTCAAGATTTTGAGCAGAGGAGTGACATGACCCAACATGTTTGAAAAGATCATTCTGTCAGGTATATTGAGAATATAGAGTGAGGGAATGAGGGTGGAAGTAGGAAGACCAGTTAGGTGTTTGTTGCAATAAGCCAAATGAAAGTGATACTGGTGTGGACCAGGAAAGTAGCAGCAAAGATAGTAAATGCTGGTCAGATTCTGTATATATTTAGAAACTAGAGCCACTGGGGCTTTCTGATGGATTCAACGTGGGGTAGGGGGCAGTAAAGGAAAGAGAGGAGTCCAGGAAGACTCTAGGATTTATTAGCCTGGCCTGTGGGTGGATGGAGTAGCCATTTACTGAGATGGGAGAGACTAGGGGTAGAGTGGGAAGGAGCTCGGTTTATACCAGTTACATTTGTGATACCTGTTAGATATCCCACTGAAGGTGTCAAGTGTGCAACTGGATATTTAAGTCTGGAGTTCCAAGGACAGGTCAGGAGATTTCAATCTGGGAGAGCTTAGCAAATAGAAGATATTAAAGCCATGTATCTGGGTGAGATTACATAGAGAGTAAGTAAACACAGAGTGGAGCACCAAGGACTGACTGGCTTCTGGAGGAGTTGCTTTTTGGGGGAGGTGATGGAACCAGGAAAGGAGACTGAGAAGAAGTGACAGTAGGCAAGACGGAAACCAGAAGAGTAGCCCTGACTTAGATGTCAAGTAAGAAGAGTGTTTCTAGAGGAAAGCAGTGACCGAGTATGTTAAATGTTGAAAACTGACTAATTAAATTAGGATCAAGGAATGACTATTAGATTTAGCAGTGTGGAGGTTCTCAATGCCCTTGACTAAAGCAACTTCTTGAAGTGGTGTGGGGGAGGGGTGCTCTTTGAACTGAGATGGAGAGAAAATGGGTCTCGAAGTGTGGACTGGAGGCAGTAAAAATAGATGACACTTGGTAGAGTTTTGGCACAGAGGGAAGAGAAATAAGGTAGTACCTAGAGAGGAAAGGGGTGTTAAGAAAAGGCTTTGAGAGATGAGAGGACTAGCATGTTTGTTTTTGCACTTGATCTTAGCCAAAAGGCTGAGAAGCAATAGCATGTTTATTTTTCAATAATAGTGAGTAGAATGGGGGAAAATGGGCCATGAAGAAGCGAGAAGGGAGGTTTGGCCAGGAGGGTTTGGGAGCTGGGCACAAATGGAAGGGTTGGCATCATCCAGGGTCATAGACAGCCCACAGACTGATGGCAGAGAATATAGGAGGAATCGAGGTTTAGGAAGAAAAACGGAGAAGGTGTGAAAGAGCTCTTTAAGAGAGAGATTAGGAGAATGTACATATTAACAAAATATGATGGCTTGATTCCATTGTGGTCCAAAGATTGTTGGAGTCAGAAATCTTGGAAGAGTAAGATGAAAATAAAGTGTGGTGAATAAAAGTCTTATAAATGAATGACAATTAGTCTGTTTCCAACTGAGTTGTGAGGCAAAAGGGTATTGAGCATTTCCCTGAGATTTAAAAGTATCTTGAGACATTTTTGGGAACTGTAGGCTTGTGCATTTAGTAGAGCCATGCATGCTTATCCGGGAAGGCCAGATTAACATTGACATAGACTTCCGCACAGTATGTGGCAAGACTAAATGAATGATCTTGGCCAGTAGATTTTGCAGTTAAAATAGGAGCCAGTGAAGGGAGTGGGACGAGTTGGATAAAATACAGCCCCCAGGGAGGGCTGGAGCAAGAGCCCTGTGCATTATGCCTTCCAGACCCTAAACGGGAAGTCGGGCTTCAATAGCTTTGACTTACAAAATTAATACCCTCCAAAGAAAATTCACCTGTTGCCAAATCTAATGCCAGGCTTTGGATGCTCACGGTTCCTTCAAGTCTCTTGTTTGTTTTCATTTCTTTCTCTTTCCTTGTTCTTTTTCTTCTCCTTCTCGCCAGAGTTTTCCGACCTCTTAGGCGTGAATGCTAAAGGGCTTGCAATCTATCTTTTTGATGAATTGGGTAATTGGAAGGCCATAATGAGAGCGGAGGCATGGTTAACACTTGGGTATAAAATGCATTTCTCCTGGCTGTGGATTTCCCTAAATTTTTTGTGTACATATAAACACACTGTTTGTGTCTTGCAATTTGGCCACTTATTTTGAAATCCAACTCTTCAGAACATTCCTTTTTAGTTAGGTAAGGCTGACAAACAACAGTTCTGTCAGAAGTAGTTCTGCTGACCTAGGTGCCAAGGACTTCTTATTTTTGTTCCATATACCTTCATTTTTAGAATCAGATACCTGAAAGCTGCTACACTTGATCTATCACACAGTCAGATGTCAGTATTTAGCAAATGCTTTTGCCACTAATGGTTTTCACACTTGCGTTGTTTCGCAAAGTCTGCTTTTAAACCTTGTGAGTTAAAGTTTCCATTCAGTATCACCAACAGAGGAAAGAAGCATACACATAGTTTTCTTATAAAGAGGGTAGAAAAATATTCGCTACCATACACCAGTTTGGGTGCTGAATGGTGTTAAGACGAAAAGGATTTAAAGATCACTCTTGGGGCGCCTGGGTGGCTTGGTCGGTTAAGCGTCCGACTTCGGCTCAGGTCATGATCTCACGGTCTGTGAGTTTGAGCCCCGCGTCGGGCTCTGTGCTGACAGCTCAGAGCCTGGAGCCTGTTTCAGATTCTGTGTCTCCCTCTCTCTCTGCCCCTCCCCTGTTCATGCTCTGTCTCTCTCTGTCTCAAAAATAAATAAACGTTAAAAAAAAAAAAAAGATCACTCTTAAAATTTGGCTGAAGAAAATGTGAAGGGATTTTGATATAGGAGTGTTGAGATATATTCCACTTAATTTTTATTAGATAGATTTTAAGATGAGCTATTTTCTTTTTTTTTGTCACATTGCTTTGAGTTTTGACTGAGCTCAAGAATGGAAAAATAAAGACTTTATTATTGCTTTTAATGGAGAATGACTTTTTCTGAGCATGAATATTATATATGTTCCTTGTAACACATTATATAAATAGAGAAATATATAAACTACAAAGTACAAGTCCTTCCCACAATCCTACCTCCCAGAGATAACCAAATTCATCAGTTTAATTTGTGTCCTTCTACATAGGTATGTATATTTTTATCTTAGTTCTTGAAACAAAATGAGCTCTAATATAATTCACGTTAGCCTCAGCATTTATTTTGTTAGCAAATTATGGACCTATTTCCATATATATTTTCCTGATTTATTTTATGAATAAGCTAATATTTATTTATTTCATTTTTGGGGATTATTTACATTTCTGATTTTTACTATTACAAGGAATGCTGCTGTTCACACCTTTGTACAATGGGATAACATCACCTTTCTACTGGTTTACTGGCATTAATACATACATATACCCATACATTCAAGGTATCTAAAGGAATACAAGCCACATAAGTGCTTCAGAAAGTTATTATTTATTATTCTATTTTATTTGTTAGTAGTGAGTATGTCCATATGACAGACTTTTAGAAATGAAGTTATTCAGTTGATAAATATTAACAAATTGCCCTTGTAAAGGTTCTACGAAGGCATATGCCCATAATCAAGTGAATAAAGGATATTTGTTTCCCCCTTCAGTAGAAGCATAACATACCTATACAAAAATACATGTAATTGTATTGACTCAATCCAAGTGAATTCATTTGTGTAACCAACATCCAGATCAAGACAGAAGCCATCCTTGAGTCCTTACCCAGCCATTGTTTGCTCTTCGTACTCTGAAGGTAAACACCATCCAGCCTCTATCACTCTATCACTCTATCACTACTAGGGTTCTCCACTTATATCTAGCTTCTTCCACCTGATTATGTTTATATCAGATTACCGTCTGTGTTGTGGCAGAGGTCAGTATTTCATTCATCTCTTCGGTATGCTATTCTAGAAATATATCGTATATTACCCAGCGTATTATTGATGGACATTTTATGTGTTTGTTACAGATAACACTATTTTGATTCTTTCATGTGCCTTTGATGTGTGTGTGTGTGTATGAGTATATATACATATATACTCATCTATACATATACATGTATACATATATAGATATATATACTGATACACACATATGTATGCACGCATATCTTTAATTTGTATACTGCATGTGTATATATACGATATATACATAATATGTATACACACACATTTATGTTGGACATTCACCTCAGAGTAGAATTGCTAGTTCATAGGGTAGGTGTGCATTTAGCTCTCCAAGTTTTCCAACCTGGGCCAATTTATCACAATGACAGCAGTGTAAGCTACCACCAGTTGTACACCCTGGCCTATTCTTGGTATTATTTATTTTTAAAATTTTAATCATCCTGATGGGTGGTAATGGTATACGGTTGTGGTTTCAATTGTACTTTCTCAATAACTAATAACAGTAGCATCTTGTCATATGATTATCAGTCATTTGGAGGTCTTCTTTTATGAAGTACCTTTTCAGGTCATTTGGTCCATTAAAAAAATGGCTTGTCTTTTTCTTATTTATTTTAATAGGAGTTTTTTTCCTGGGTGTGTGTCCTTGATGTATATGATAACCCATATTCGATATTTTATATCTAATTTTATCTAGAGATATTTTTCTCTTAAGCATGTCTATAAAACAACAAGTTCTTAATTTTGATGAAGTTTGTGTTTTTAGTCTTTCCGTTTATAATTAGTGCCCATGTCTTGCTTAAGAAATCCGGGCCTATTCAAGGCCATGTAGTCATTCTCTGTTTTTGCTAGGAGATTTATTGTCTCACTGTTCTTTTTCAGATCTATAATACATTGTAAATTGATTTTATGTGGTATAATAAAGCAATCAGTACTCATATTTCCCCCGTATAGGTAGCCAATTGACTGTACCATTTATTGAAAAGCACTATGGTGACATTTTTGTTGTAAATTGGATGACTCTATAGATATCTTTTCCTGGGCTATCCTGTTTTATTGGTCGATTTATCTATCTTTTAAAAAAATTTTTTAATGTTTATTTATTTTTGAGAGAGAGAGAGACAGAGCATGAGCAGAGGAGGGCAGAGAGAGATGGAGACACAGAATCTGAACCAGGCTCCAGGCTCCGAGTTGTAGCACAAAGCCCAACACAGGGCTCGAACTCACGAACCACGAGATCATGACCTGAGCCGATGTCGGACTCTCAACCGACTGAGCTACCCAGGAGCCCCTCTATCTTTTTTGTCAAAACCACATGCTTCATAACAAGTCCTCATATCTGGTAGTGCAGGCTTTCTTGGACCTTGAGTGTGATAACTCTCCATTTCTTTAGACTTTTCAGTGGTAAAGCTAGCAGAGGTCTTGGATATATTTAATCACATTTATTCTTAGATATTCATGTTTTTTCATATTTTATATTAATTTGTTTACATTTAATATATTTTTAAATTTCAGCATTATTGAGGTATAATTGATGAATAAAATTGTAAGATACTTAAGGTGTACATTGTGGTGATTTCATATATGTATTCATTGTGAAAGAATTTCCTCCATTTAGTTAATTAACACATCCATCACCTCATAGATTTATCTTTTTTTTTTTCTTGGTGAGAGCATAGAAGTTCTACTTTCTTACCAAATACACACACACACACACACACACACACACACACACACGTAACTGTTTACTGCTAGTATCTAACAAGAATTTATTTTTTTACTATAGTCAGTAGACACGATAGCACGATATAATATCATTCCTTTGAAATTTTTGAGATTTGCCTTAAGGCTGAGAATATGGTAAATTTTGGAGGATGTCCCATTTGCAGGTGAAAAGAATATATATCTTGCAGTTGTTAGGTGGAGGATTCTGTTGACATTCCAAATTGCTAATTCGGTGTTACGATCTATGTTTTTATTGATTATTTTGTCAGTTTTTTGTCGGTTATTGAAAGAGGCATTTAAAATCTGTATCTGTTATTGTGGATTTATCTATTTCTCCTTTTATTTCTATTAAGTTTTTGCTTTATATATTTTGAACCTATGTTAACCAGATACATATATATATATATATATATATATATATATATATATATATATACCAGATATATACCAGATATATATATACCAGATAGTTTTATCATTATAAACTAAGCTATTTGAAATAACTCTTCCTTTAACATTTTTGTCTTTGTCTAATACTATACAGATATACCAGCTTTCATTGCTTAACTATTTATTTAACTATTTAATCTCTTTACTTCATCTTTTATCTGTCCTTTATTTATGACTTGTCTTTTAAACAGTATATAGCTGTTTTGACACTCTTTCCCGTTAATTAGAATATGTAGTTTATTTACATTTAAATAAAACTACTATTGGAGTTTAAATCTACTCTAACACTTTTTTTTTCCTTTTTATTGGTTAGGTCTTTGGTTTTCTCCTCTTTCATCACTTTTTTAGATTAAATATATTTAAAAAAATTTTTTATCATGTTATTTATGCCTTCTTTTATTATCCTTTTTGAAGTTACCCTAGAGCTTATTTCATATATCCTTACCTAATTAGAGCTGCTTTAACACCCTATGAAAAACATATAAGGATTTTAAAATATTTTCATTCCATTTATCATCTTCCTACTTCTCTGATTTTCTCGTTTTTTTTAATTTTTTGTTTTACATTTATTTAGTTTTGAGAGAGAGAGTGAGACAGAGTGTGAGTGGGGGAGGGGGAGAGAGAGAATGAGACACAGAATCTGAAGCAGGCACCAGACTCTGAGCAAGTGTTCAGCACAGAGCCCAGTGTGGGGCTCGAGCCCACAAACAGTGAGATCATGACCTGAGCCGAAGTCGGATGCTCAACTGACTGAGCCACGCAGGCGCCCCTCTGATTCTCCCTTTTTTCTGGAGTTTTGGATCCTCAAATTGTATTTTCCTTGGTAGCTCTGAACTCTAATTTTTGTCTCATCAGCTCTAGAGCATAGCTTCTTGCTTGACCTCAGATCCCTGCACCAGATATTGGCTGATATGGCTGCCCTTTGACACCTTCTAGCTGTGTTCAGATACATTTTCTCAATCTTATCTAGATGATCTTGGTACAGGTATTAGTCCGATGCGGAGTGCTCCATCATAATCTGAAATGGAAGATGTTTCCCTGTCCTCTTTTCAGAGTCTGGATATTAGCTACCTTTTTATTATTTGCTAATTTGATGGCCAAAAAATTCACATATTGTCTTCATTTGTTATGTGGCAGGCATCATCTTGGTTCACTGTGACTCCATCTTTTAAGTCATATTTAATTGGTTCAGGTGTGGATACCTGATTAGAGTTGCATCAATGAGTCCCTTGCCTGGGATTTTTGGGCTTGGGACTAGAGAGAATTTGAAGCTCTGAGAATAAACTCAGAGACCACTTGTTATTTGTGCTTTCTACCAAAGTGTGTTTTATAGTACAGATAAATAAAAATGAAAAGTGCGAGAAATGCAATGAAAAGATGTGGAAAGAGAGATCAGGCTATGTTGGATTTCTTGATTCAGTAATCACAGATGCATCTCTGTTTTTCCTATGGATTTTTTTATTATGGTAGAATATCCATTACATAAAATTTATGATTGTAACCATTTTTAAATGTACAGCTCAGTGGCGTTAAGCACGTTCACATCGTTGTACAACCATTACCACTATCCATCTCCAGAAGGTTTTTTTATCTCCTCAGACTGAAATTCCATCCCTATTAGACAATAGTTTCTGTTCCTCCCTCCTCCCAGGCCCTGGTAACTGCCATTTTACTTGCTGTCTGTATGAATTTGTTTCCTCATATAAGTGAAATCATACAGAATTTGTCCTTTTGTGACTGGCTTATTTCACTTAGCATAATGTCTTCAGGGCTCATCTGTATTATGTATTTGTCAGAATTTCCTTCCTTGGGGGTACCTGGATGGCTCAGTTGGTTAAGCGTTTAACTTCAGTTCAGGTCATGATCTCGAGGTTCATGAGTTTAAGCCCCATGTTGCACTGACAGCTCAAACCTGGAGCCTGTGTGTCCCTCTCTCTCTGCCCCTCCCCTGCTCATGCTCTATCTCTCTCCCTCTCAAAAATAAATAAACTTTAAAAACAAAAAAAAGCTGGCACAAAAACAGACATATAGACCAATGGAATAGAATAGAAACCCAGAACTAGACCCACAAACGTATGGCCAACTCATCTTTGACAAAGCAGGAAAGAACATCCAATGGAAAAAAGACAGTCTCTTTAACAAATGGTGCTGGGAGAACTGGACAGCAACATGCAGAAGAATGAAACTAGACCACTTTCTTACACCATTCACAAAAATAAACTCAAAATGGATAAAGGACTTGAATGTGAGACAGGAAACCATCAAAACACTGGAGGAGAAAGCAGGAAAAGACCTCTCTGACCTCAGCCGCAGCAATTTCTTACTTGACACATCCCCAAAGGCAAGGGAATTAAAAGCAAAAATGAACTATTGGGACCTCATGAAGATAAAAAGCTTCTGCACAGCAAAGGAAACAATCAACAAAACTAAAAGGCAACCAACGGAATGGGAAAAGATATTCGCAAATGACATATCAGACAAAGGGCTAGTATCCAAAATCTATAAAGAGCTCACCAAACTCCACACCCGGAAAACAAATAACCTAGTGAAGAAATGGGCAGAAAACGTGAATAGACACTTCTCTAAAGAAGACATCTGGATGGCCAACAGGCACATGAAAAGATGCTCAACATCGCTCCTTATCAGGGAAATACAAATCAAAACCACACTCAGGTATCACCTCACGCCAGTCAGAGTGGCCAAAATGAACAAATCAGGAGACTATAGATGCTGGAGAGGATGTGGAGAAATGGGAACCCTCTTGCACTGTTGGTGGGAATGCAAATTGGTGCAGCCACTCTGGAAAACAGTGTGGAGGTTCCTCAGAAAATTAAAAATAGACCTACCCTATGACCCAGCAATAGCACTGCTAGGAATTTACCCAAGGGATACAGGAGTACTGATGCATAGGGGCACTTGTACCCCAAGTTTATAGCAGCACTCTCAACAATAGCCAAATTATGGAAAGAGCTTAAATGTCCATCAACTGATGAATGGATAAAGAAATTGTGGTTTATATACACAATGGAGTACTACATGGCAATGAGAAAGAACGAAATATGGCCCTTTGTAGCAAGTGGATGGAACTGGAGAGTGTGATGCTAAGTGAAATAAGCCATACAGAGAAAGACAGATACCATATGGTTTCACTCTTATGTGGATTCTGAGAAACTTAACAGAAACCCATGGGGGAGGGGAAGAAAAAGAAAAAGAGGTTAGAGTGGGAGAGAGCCAAAGCATAAGAGACTGTTAAAAACTGAGAACAAACTGAGGGTTGATGGGGGGTGGGAGGGAGGGGAGGGTGGGTGATGGGTATTGAGGAGGGCACCTGTTGGGATGAGCACTGGGTGTTGTATGGAAACCAATTTGACAATAAATTTCATATATTGGAAAAAAATAAAAACAAAAAAAAGACATTCCTTCCTTTTTAAGTTTGAGTAGTATTTTGTGTATTACACCACATTTTGTTTATCTATTTACCTGTTGATAGACATGTGGTTTGTGTCCACCTTTTGACTGTTTTAAATAATGTTGCTGTCATCGTGGGTGTACTTGGATTGACTTTTACATTTTTTGTTTGCCTGATGCATTTTTTTGTTTTGCAAATTAGACTTCCAGTGCTACTTGTAACCCAAAAGGTCCCAACTAACATGCATGGATCTGTTCCCAGACTATTCTATTCCTTTGATCTCCCAGCCTTTTTTTCTGGACCAATACCACACTGTCTTAATTATGTTAACTTCATAGTATGTTTCTGAGGTCTGGTAAATGAGCTTTCCCTCATTAGTCTTTTAACAAAAATGTGTTGGCTACACTTTCAGCTTTTTTTTCCCGGATGATCAATTGTCAAGTTCTAAAAAGAAAACAAATGGAGTTTTGTTTGGTATTGCACTGCACTTTTTGTTAATTTGGGGGAGAATTAACATTAAAGCTTTTGAAAGTTATATAGGTAGCATGTCCATTCTTAAAAGCACCAAATACTAGTAATGCTGGCCCTCTTTCCAGTTGTCCCAGTCCTTTTGCCATTTTGATGTTCATGAAAAGCTCTGTTTTCTCCTCTACTCAGTCCTTTTTTTTTTAAAGTGTATTTATTTGAGAGAGAGAGAGAGAGAGAGAGAGAGAGAGAGAGAGAGAACTAAGGTGGCCTGCATTTCAGTTCAGTTTTGACACTAGCCAGGGGTAGTGCAGATCGCACAGCTTAAGGCTTGTTCCCACAAGACTGCCCTCCCCTACTTTAGACTCCAGCAGCAAGTCCGGGTTATCACCTGCACTTCTGACTGGCTATAAATTGGGATTCCCATGACCCCCTCCTGGGTGTGATAATTTGCTAGAATGGCTCACAGAACTCGGAACCATTTACTTAAGTTTACTGGCTCATTAAAAAGGATATAAGTGATACAGATGAACAGCCAGATGAAGAGATTTATAGGGTGAGGTCCAGGAGGTTCATAAATGTAAAAGTTTTTTTTTCTCACGGAGCCGGGGTATGCCACCCTCCCAGCATGTGGATGTGTTCACCATTCTAGAAGCTCTCTGAACCCTGTACTTTTGGGATTTTTGTGGAGGCTTCACTTTGAAGGCATGAAGGTTCATTAGCTCAAACTCTAGCATTCTCCCTTTCTGGAGGACAAGGTTTGGAGATGAAAGTCTTTCTGGTGACCAGCCCCTATCACGAGGCTATCCAGGGCCGACCAAGAATCGCCTCATTTAGAACAGAAGAGCCTTCTATCATCCAGGTAATTCCAGTGGATTTGGGAGCTCTGTATCAGGAACCAGAGGCAGAGATCAGTGTATATATTTTCTGTTATTTCACAGATGTATAGCCTTCTCTATATTACTCATCTACTTTGTTTTTATTTTTATTTTCCTTTTTAAAAAATCTGAATGATATGTGGCATGTTTTTACTTTAATGTCTGTATTTTTAGATCTGTGTGCAAATGCTACATCCTCTTCTTTCTTTTGATTTGCTGTAGGGCATTCCATTGTATACATGTGCTTTATTTATCTAATAATTTTCCTGCTGATAGACCTGTAGGGTATTACCATTTTTCAATATTATAGCAAAATTACCATGAAACTTTTGAAACATACTCTTTTGTTCACATTTCTGTAAGAAGCTACCAATAAAGTACATTGCTGTGTTTAAGGAAATGCACATTTGATTGTAAAACTATTATCAAATTATCCTTCAGGAAGTCAGTACCAATTTATATTCCAAAGGGGAAGGGGCCATAATACCCATATCCCTGCCTCCTTATAAACTCATGAGGATTATTGTTACAATTTCTTCCCATTTGTAGCAAAGGGTTTTTTTTTTTAAATTTTTTAAGTTTATCTTTGAGAGAGAGACAGAGAGAGTGAGCAGGCAAGGGGCAGAGAGACAGAGTGAGAGAGAGAATGTCAAGCAGCCTCTGCACTGTCAGCATGTGGGGCTCCAACCCACAAACCATGAGATCATGACTTGAGCCAAAACCAAGAGTCAGATGCTCAACCGACTGAGCCACCCAGGCAGCCCAAAAGTTGTTTTTATTTTTATTTTATTTTAATGCTTCCAATATGGTTGAATAGCTTTGCTTACTCATTTGGTCATTTTCATTTCCATATCTGTAGAAACCCAGTTTGTAAACTTTGCCCATTTTTCTGTTTCTGTCATTGATATAGCTGTTTGTTTTTTTCACTGATGTGGCCTCGTTGATTTTTGCTATATATTTTAAGTATTAATATTTTGTCTGTAATATCTATAATTAAAATATTTCCTCTCATGCTGTTGTCATTTTGTAACATTGCCTATATATCTTGCCATATAGAAGTTTTATGGCTGATGTAGTCAGATTGGTCATTTATTGCTTTTTTTTTCATTTATTGCTTTTTAAATGATCTATCTCGTGTAGGAAGGCTTCCCTCCTCTAGGATTATAAATGTATTTTCCTTCATTTTCTACTATTAATTTTATACTTTTTAATCTTACATAAGATTCTTGGACATCCAGAATTTATTTTTTGGGGCGTATATTAAGGCTGCTATATAACTTACTGCCTTTTCCCCCATTTGTATTACCGTGTAGGTAAATTACCTGATCGTATTTTTTACTCATTTTTCAAGTGGGCTGATGAAGGCTGTATTCCACACCCCTCCCCCCTCAAATGTGGGAATTGCTAGTTCCATCCTTTCCTCCTTGAACTCAAATGTTTTCACAATATACTAAGTTATCTTGTAGTCATGGCTCTATTTGTGTATCCTCTGTTCTGACCTACTTGATTACTTTTGTGCTAACACCGTGCTATTTTATTTATTGTGGGTTTGAAAAATAACATTTTTTCTTTAAAACATAATCTCTGCATTTCTGATGTATTAGAATCAACCCGTCATGTGTCGTCTACAATCTTATTGGGAATGCATTGCATTTCTAGATTAATTTGGAGACAGTTTACATCTTCATAAGAGTGAGACCTTTTCTCTAGGAATGTATATCTCTGCTTAGGTCTTTTGGTGTGTGATACATGAATGTTTTATAGTTCTTATTTTAAATATAAATTCTACCTATTCATGCTAAACTTATTTTTAGTCATTTAAATTATTTTTGCTAGTGTGAATGGAAATTTTCCAGTTATTCCAGTAACTGATTATTTTCGGTATAAAACGAAAAAAATGTTAACTGTTAAAAATATTTATCATAAACATGAGTAGCTTACTGAAATGATTTTTTTATTTGAATCTCATGAATTTTCTTGATGTATAATCATAATGTCTGCAAAAGCGACTTGTCTCTTTCTTTTCAATGTATATATTCCTTTTATTGCTGTCTTTTTGCGTTACCCAGAGTCTCCTGAATAATGTTCAATGCCATGTTGATAATAAACATCTGAACCTTTTTCCTGTCTTTAATGGTAATGCCTTTAATGTTTTATTTTTAATGTGGTGTTTCCTGTTGGTGGCTGATATTTATATCACACATGTAGAAATTATACATGTTGTAACAACAGACATGGTGTATGTGGGCATATTGAGGTCTGAAGTAAAGAATTAAGCACAATGCATTGTACTGAGCACAATGTATTGCAGAAACACCTCAGCTCTTAGAATAGCCAGGTTGGAATCCTGTCTCCATCACTTATTAGCAGTGTGAGACATTGAGAACAATACTTTATTCTCCAAATTTGTTTCCACATCTACAATAGGAAAATAACAATACACATGGGAATAGCATTGTTATAAGCAATAAAAGAAATAATATACATCAACAGGTTCACAAAATGCCTGATGTAGACTGGATTCAATAAATCTAGATTCCCACCCAGTTTGCAGAAGACTTAACAGAAAAAGCCAAGGTAAAAATAGCAGAATATCATTCATTGTATTTCTCTTATCCTCTCATTCTTAGTTGAGGGCCTATGATCTCCTACCATAATGTATAGTTTGTATTTGTGTATTTAATTTCAGTAAAATGGTATCTGTGGAATCTTGATGACATCTGTGGAATCTTTAGGGCCGGATCCACTTTATAACTAAATCAAGGATACAATAAATGAATGAGCCTATGAAGTTTGACACTTTCTTGATTTATAAGTAAGTAAAAAAAAAGAACAACTTCTTTCAGACTCTTATAAAGTTGATTAGCTCTGTAGACCCATTAAAAAAAATCTAATTACACTAAACCTTTTTATTTAAGGTCCAAATCACTTCATCTAGATTTGAAAGTCATGTAGGAGTGTCCAAAACCAAGGTAAGGACCACTTTATTATGAAGAAGGTTTAATAGTGTTTTTAGGGTCAAGTTACCGTTAAGTTGATAAAGAATTAAAATAGAAACCAGTAAACCTATTACGAAGTAGTTTATACATGTTCAGATTTTGATAACTTAGAAAGGCAGAAGCCAGTACCCCCATGGGCAAGTTTCTTTCTTCTACTTAACCCCAGTCAGAGCTGATAATCAAAATGGCTTCGATGGCCTTACACAGTTTTCCCAGTTTGGACAGGTCCCATCCTGTCATGTGTAATTTAGATGGCAGGTATCGACACACATACCTTATTAGCTGTTGTTGGTTACAACATCCTGTGATTCTGTGGCTTTTGGAGGAGATACCCATTTCATGGAAGTCTCAGCTTCCATATAAAGCATGAAACAAGTGAAATAGGTTTTAACCCACCCAGGTAGGTTGTGAGTCTCTGTGTGTGGCACAGACCATGTTTTCTGTGACCTGTCACCACATAAAATTCAGCTTAGAATTCAAAACATGGTATGTGTTTCCATAGATACTTTAATGGCAGTTAATGAAAATAATATTTGAGTAGTTTAAGGACTGTGAAAGGCAAACTTTATAATGTATAGGTTTGAAGTCCATTTTTCCAAAGAGATTCTGTGCTTCTTGATGATAGGAATGTAAAATACTCATATCTGTAATACCAACAAATGCTAGTGGAGTAAGTGCGAAACAATCATTTGCCAGTGATCAAAATAAAGTTTATTGAGTGAACCACAATTAAATACAAAATGGGGCAAATACAAAATGGGGTGAGAGTACAAAGAAATATAAACTGAAAAATAACCAATTCCCTGGGGTGCCTGGGTGGCTCAGTCTACTTGCGACTCTTATTTCCGCTCAGGTCATGGTTTGTGAGTTCAAGCCCTGCATCGGACTCTGTGCTGACAGAGTGGAGCCTCCTTGGGATTCTCTCCCTCTTCCTCTGCCCCTCCTCTTCTTGCTGTGTCTCTCCCTCTCCCTCTCCACCCTCTTCCTCCCTCTCCCTCCCTCTCTCTCTCTCTCTCTCAAAATAAGTAAATAAACTTAAAAAAAATAAACAATTCCCATTGTAAGAAGACATAGAAATAATAAACTGTCTTGGGAGGGTGGACTGTACTTCCTTCTTGTTAGAAAATTGTTATGTAGGGGCGCCTGGGTGGCTCAGTCGGTTAAGCGTCCGACTTCGGCTCAGGTCACGATCTCGCGGTATGTGAGTTCGAGCCCCGCGTCGGGCTCTGGGCTGACTGCTCAGAGCCTGGAACCTGTTTCAGATTCTGTGTCTCCCTCTCTCTCTGACCCTCCCCCGTTCATGCTCTGTCTCTCTCTGTCTCAAAAATAAATAAACGTTAAAAAAAAAATTAAAAAAAAATTGTTATGTAAATGAGTAACATTATAATAGTAATTTAGCTTTAAAAGATCAATGGGCAGAGGGAATGCTCCCAGGGAAGTTCAGTATCTTTATGTCTGAAAAGCTTGATGACCTTCTCTTTGAGGGATGGGGACATTTTCGTCTGTTCTCCAAATGCACACTCACACATAATGATCTGGAACCACTGAGATTAGTGGCCAGCGATAGATGTTAATATATGGAAAGCCAAGTATGTTTTAAGAGTATGGTGGGCCCTTGAAGTGTGCACACTGAGAATACTGTAGGGCAAATGAGCAAAATCCCCAAAGGAAAAAGAAGTGACTTTATTTTTTACCCATCCTACCAAAGGCCAAATTTGCTGCTTTCAAGTAAATCAAGGTGAATATAGGTGATTTACTGTCGCAAGTGTGTGTGTGTGTGTGTGTGTGTGTGTGTGTGTGAGCATGCACGTGTGTGCATCAGCAAGACCTTTCTATTGCCAAGAGGCTACGTATTTCTATATTCACTTAATGAGACTTGATTTCCTCCACTTGCAGTCCAGCTGGGAAGTTTTGCTCTTTTTCCATGTATCCCCAGACACAGGAGAGGTCTGAGGGAGTGTGACGCAGGCAGGGGCCTGTGGCCTGGTTTCTCCCCCCGTCACTGCCTGCCTTTTGGGGCCTGGCCTGGTGTGTGGCTGCTGTTTATACCTGCTGAAGTGCTTTCTGTGTTCGAGTGGCCTCTGCCAGCTTACATGCTTGGAGCCCCAAGCTGTTCATCAGGTCTGTCCCAGAGCTTTGAAACCTATGAGCTGGCGGCTGGGGCGAGAGAATGTCTCTCTCACTTTCTGGGTGAACTCCATGTTTTTTCCAAGAGGTTAGATCACTGTCCACAGTCCAGGCTTGCTAGACAGAATGTAACAGTTACTGTTTGAGACATCCTGAACTTTTAAAGGCAAAAGGGCGGAGGGGGAAGGGAAAGAAAGTTCCCAAGGTCAACTCAACAGCTTGAAAATGAGCATTTTTATATCTGGTAAACAAAGATTTTTTTTTTTTTTTTTTTACGAAACTGGAAAGCTTTATCACCAAAGAAGGAAAAAATAACCTTTCTTGTTATGGCAAGAGGGTATGTTGTTCTACCCTTACCAGTTTCATCTCAAGTCGTGTTTGAGACCCAACCAGATTACTCAGCGGTTGTGGCAGGGGTATTAGAAATGATGTAATTTTTGTAGAAATGTACGTGGCCACATCTCTGGTTCTTCCATCGGTCCATAAGGATTCCTAGATTTGTGTTTTTTTCAAGTAGCAAAATTAGGAAAACTCTGACACCCGCTTGTCCCCTGCCCATAGTTGTGTGTTCTTTCTTCCTATTGCCCCCCTGCCTTTTCTTGTTGTTGTTATTATATCAGGAATATCACTGACTGCTTTTTGCCTAAGATTTCTCTTCCCTCATCTCTTTCTATGCGAAGCCTTAGTTCATGGGAGGGATTCTATTTTGGCTATATAAGCTTGAGTGTGGCTAGAAGTATATATTTTCCTTCCATTTATATGTGTGTGAATGAGCGTGTTATAGGTATATAAAAGATGCCATACCTGAGAAGCTTGTAAATTATTTCAAAGTGTCACACCAAAGTGTAACAAGTTCCAAGTAGAAAAGTAGACATGTGAAAGAATTAAATTTAAAGCTGAGTATGACTGAATTCTGAGGTTCATAGCAACTTTGTTTATAGGAAAACATAGAAGAGCCCTTGTTACATCCTCTTCCCCTCCAGCCCCAAACAAGCACAAAGTCTATGTTCTTGTAAATATGTTAAGAATTTCATCTGTAATGTTTGTCTATGAAGAACATAAAAATGCCTTTGAATGGGGTTAGTGCCAGTCTTATTTCACCAAGCCAAGGAGAAAAATAATCACCTCTCTTGGGTTTCCACCTAGAGAAATACTAGTGGGAAATGAATAGTCTCTCCTAGACTCTTGAAGGGAGATTTATTCTTGGGTCAACCTCAGTGGTCTTCCATTTTATAGTGACGGCTTCTTCCTACCTCCTTCTTTCTACCTCATTCCCAACCTGCCTCATGCCATTTGCCTGATAAGGCTGAAGGATGTATAAAGGGAACATTTAGTTTGACCTTGACTAGAAGTAATGCCCTTAGAGACTCATGTTGTATCAATTTCAGTGTCATAATGTTCCATCCTATGGGATAGCTTTGTTTGTCATTCAAGAGATTTATTGATGCAATGTGTGTTCCCTGGTCCTTTCTTGAAAAAAATGTTTATACCTGTGGGCATGTCCAGATGGTAGTGAATGATTTGCATTCATGAGAACAGCATTCAGCAATTCATGGTTGCCAAGGTAAGCAGGAAAGGCATGCCCTCTGCCACTCTATTGCCTTGTAAAGAAACAGTCTCTAAGGTAACAGACTAGCACCCTTGAGGCCAGAGATCCTTAGTGTTTTAGACTTGGTGGGGAGGTGGAGGTGGGGAGAAAAGAGGAGAGAGACAACATGAAATAATACCCAGAAAAACACTTTATGTTATTGTTCTGGCATTTAAAAAGGGGAAAGAGTGGGGGGAAAGGAGGGGGCTCAGAATTGTCCACTGTGGTTCTCAATAGAGATTTAATTCAGAACTGCCCTGTGCATTGTGAGCATAATGCTCCTTTCAGAGGTTAATTTCAGGGGCATAGGCAACTAATGGTCCAAGGCATGACCGAAGGGGTAGGCTCTGGGCTGTCACTGGCTGTGATTGTCGGGTGGTGAATAGGCAGGCACTCTGATTCTCTTGGAATTTGTGGCATTGTTAGGATTGATTTCTTTCTGTACTGTATCTCCTCCATGCTATGACTGGAATGGTTAAATGTCACCTGAACATTTCCGAAGAATTCTCAAGAACATATTGCTGCCCTGGACTTAACAATTTTGATGGGAAGGATTTTTTTTCATTGGACCACCCCCAAGTGCAGAAAAATCTCTGGTGACAGCTTCTGGCTCTTGCAGCCAGCTGGAGTGTAGATTGTGAACCCATAGGTAATGCTGAAATATTATGTCCTTTACAGAATTTGGCACATTGTTACTGCTCAATACATGATATATTAAGGGCTGGGAAGGGGGAAGGCTTTTTTCATCGATGGGGAAAACAGCTTTAGAATTAGAGAGGTTCTCACATTAAAGGAGGAGAATGGTTTTTGATAACTCAGTTTGTGTTTTTGCGTTACTGGTGAAAAAGAAGTGTTCCTAAATATCACCATTGGAGCCTGGATTATAGAAACATAATTGTTTTTGCTAGCTATCATCTTGTTGATATTATTCAGGTGTTATTGAAATGGCATGAGGGGAAGGACAGGGACTGGCATGTATGTTACTTTCTAGACCCAAATCGACTGTAATGAACACATCTGGTCGGATTGGCATAATGTCAAACCCAGTCTAAACCTCAAATCTTAAGTGAACTAGGACAGGCTAACAAACGGTCGATCTGGGTTAGGAGAACTTCTGCTTGTTCAAATTCTTTCCCTTTGGTTCACTATTAAGCCAAGCAGTGTATTGGATACTTAACAGAGGACACAATGAATAGATTGGTTCTTTAGCATTCCCTGATGTGACATAGCAAAGGGTCAATGGAGAGGTCAGTGCAGCCTTAACAGGGATCCACAGGTCACAAGGGCAAGACAACTGTCCCCTTTTCATTAACCCCTTTGAATAGGGTTACAGCAGACGATTACCTTTGTGCTAATGGGCTGGGAGAGGGACTCATTAGCAGTCACAAAATCTACTGCCATCTAGGAGATTCCTTGCCACACACAGTTAATATACCACAGTGGACTTCTTCTCACTTATCATCTAGCCACAGTAGGCCTGGGCTTGGTCCACCACAATAAGGTTATATTAACCATGAGAGGTACTAGAAACCATCAGTCATTTCAGATACTGAAATGCTACACATTCCCTGAAAAATCATATTAGGTAGAGGGAAGTTGAGCTGAAGTAAAGCCTTCATGAAGCCCAAATAGGGAAGGCTAGAGAGATACCTTCTCAAGAGCCTGATCACTAAAACCTGTATAAAAATGGGATGATAGAAGGGGCACCTGGGTGGCTCAATCGGTTAAGCGTCCAACTCTTGGTTTTGGCTCAGGTCATGATCTCATGGTTCATGAAGTCAAGCCCTGCATCGGGTTCTGTGCCAACAGTTCAGAGCCTGCTTGGGATTCTCTCTCTCCCCCTCTCTCTCTGCCCTTGCCCCACTCATGCTGTCTCTGTCTCTAAATAAATAAGATAAATAAATAAATAAACAAACAAACTTAAAAAATGGGATAATAGGGTTCAAAGGAACCTCATAAAATTCTCTTTGTTTAATACTCTGTTTTTAAGCAGTGAATATTTAAGTCATCTAAAAAAGGGAATTAATTGTTCCTTTCTTAAAATTTTCAGAGGGAAATACTATAAATAATTCCCTGAAAGTGAATTCCATGTTTTGGCCCCAAAACATGTTTTGGGTCAAAAAAAAAAAAACACCTGCCTTTTAACATCACACTTATTTCTTACTGTTTATTAGCTGTGTAGAAAGAGAACAATCTATCATTCTACTCAATACAAATTGAACATATTCCTGTAACTTCCTGTCAAGCGAATTTACAGGAGTTCCCAAATAGAATACATATTCCACTTTAAAAGGTATTTAGAAATTTACAACTTACATAGAAAAAATACCTTACATACTACTAATAATGGTAACAGTGTTTGTTGCATGCTTACCATGTGCCAGATATAGTTCTAAATGCTTAATGTTCATTAATTCAGTTGTTTCTCTTTAATAATGACATTAGTCAGTACCATCTTCCAAAGATTATTAAAATTGAGGCACAAGGAGATGAAATAACTTTTTCACACTGATAGCAAATAGAGAAATTAAGAATTAAACCCATCCTGGCTTGAGAGCATACACACCCAAGATAATGTGTGTGTTTGTGTGTGTGTGTGTGTGTGTGTGTGTGTGTGTCTATGTGTGCATAAATGTTCTCAGATTTCCTTAGGCCCAGAGTCTTTCTTTGTTTTCTGTTTTTCTTAGAACAGTGTGAAACACAAAAGGCATAAGAAAGCTTTTCCTATATCCTCCTCATCTCTGTTTTGGTTGTTTTTTGTGTTTGTTATTAAGATCCTGAAGGAGAGACATAGCTGTGTATTGACAAGATTTTGGGTGCATAAAGGATCAGAATGGAAAAGTAGACTCGGGGGTCCCGGACTTTTCAGGGGCAGAGGAGGCTTAGAAAGGACAAGGACTGGCCTGCACCATCACCCAGTAGACAAGGTGACAGGGCTGAAGAAAGGGCAGCATGGTGGGCAGGGAGGAGGCAAGAATAAATTCATTGGAGCTCACATTTCTTTACTCTTTCCATTTCTTCATTTTGTGCCAGTAGACTTGTCACAAACACTCCCCTTGGGAAAGAGATGGAAATGAAAAGAGATAAAAGCTAGAGACGTTAGATTTGTAGAAAGAAGGGGTTGGGATGGGGAGAAAAGCTACGGAGGCTATTTCAGTGAGGGCAGGGATCTGACTATATGTGGCTGGATGGGTAGTTTTTCGTCTTTTTACAATCATCGGCTATAGCTTCCAGGGAGGTCACATTTGGAAATAAGAGTCCAAACCCAACTTGCCAAGAAACCACTTTGGCACAGCCCACACACCAGTGATCTTTAGTACTTCGTAAATATTATTGTACATAGGGTGTCCCTGCAGGAGGTAGACAATTTAAGATCAATGTAGAGTACATTAACAAGGACTAGACAAGAGGGAATGTGTAGGAAGGGTAAAGCAAGCAGAGCTAGCAGAAGGCAGCTGGATGACTTCAGGGCCATGCTTTCTGGTCAGGGAAATGCCTTACTAAACTGCTAAGTCCTGTGGTATTGGTCTATCCCAGAATAAAGGCGGGGGATGAATTACCCAATGCGTGGATGGGAGTTACTTGAGAAAGCTTTTCTCCTTGAAAAAATGAACGGACTTTCTTTTGTCAGCATCAAAAGTTTATAGATCGCCCCCTTCGACTCTGGCTTTTAACTTAGCTGGTATTAGGCGATTTCTGTGTATGTCTAGGGGCCAGCCTAGCTTTGAACTCCAAAAGGGGATGAGGCTAGGCCATGCTGAGGAGTAGAATCAGTAGGCTATCTTCTGTGGGATCCTGAGGGTCATTTTCTGTAATTCTATAAATCAATAGTAAAATTATGACTGGAAAGAAAAAAAAAAAACTATAGTAGAGAAACATGTGAGATACATTCTACATTTACTACCTCAACTTCCTTCATTGGTGATGGAGGGCATTGCCTGAGAATAAGGCAATATTTAATAATAATTATTAATAGTAATAATTAATAGAAAGAAAAATGAGACATTTAAACTCTGTGTCTGAGCTATAGGATTAAAAAGATCTTAAATTCATGGACTCTTGCAGGATCTCAACTACGAAGCTTTATTTGTTTTATGGTTGGTTTAGCAGATTATTGTCTTTACAGGGATTGTAAGATCTGTCATTTGCCTTAAACGTATTTTGGTGTATGATGGTGAACACACTGGTTTTAAGATACATTCTGATTGCAAGACATTAGAAGGTTACTTACAATCAAGGAAGTACGGTTTTATGTAAAGGGCAACACCTGTATTTTTCACTGTTTCAGCTCACTGCTTTTCACCATTGAAGCTCTGGTTAGATTTGTCAAAAACAATGTTGAATTTTACTTATGTTTCATATTTTTTCATATTTCGGTGAAAGTTTCTTACATGTTATAGTAAGTAAAATGTGGATGCCCCTAATCAAAGAATCATGGAAAAGCCCTCAGTTTTGTCTTCTAGAATATATTTTCACTCCCTGAGTTCCAATAAAACATAGGCATTTTTAAGTTACGTCATTTGGTCTTAGCAGTGAGGAAATATTTTCACGGACTGTAGTGTGATGGAGTAGAGAGAGAGCTAAGGGAAAGTAGAAAGTAGGAAGAGGAAGGGAAGCAAATAACCTGGGTTTTAGTATGTGCTCTGCTATGCATGTGACACTGGGTAAATCATGTTGAAATGCCTGGGGTCTTTCAAAGCCACCAGAGCCTCAACTTTACCGTGAACCACACTATATTAATTTCGCTGGTTTCCACATAATGAGTACAAACTGACCAGAGAGAACCATTTGAAATTACTTCTATTTAACATAGGATTATTCAATATAAAAAGAATTACTCAATATTAGCTCGTTTACTTTATCAAGTCTAAAGCCTGTAGAGGTTACAGGCAGTGATAACTAAATAGATACCTGCAGTGGTCCATCAGCCGTCTTGTAAACGTGGATGTTCCTGGTCTTCCTGTAGCTGCCTCTGCCACTGTGGGGACTGGATCCTGGAAGAGGGCTCATTTTAAAGTGAGGTCCAGAACCTTCTGCTGGAGCCTTGATCTTCCAGCTATAGGAGCATGGAAAGGCATCATGACCTTGCAATGGGAGCAGCGTCATCACTGACTATGAAAGCTCTGGGCTTGTTTCCATATCCTGAAAAGGGAGTTCCATTTTTGCAATTGGTTTCCTTACAGGTGTTACAGCTCATAGCCTTGTTATGTTTGACTACATGCAGATTATTCTAAAATGTTGATCGCAGTGATCATTAGTACAAGTTATGGTCTGGCTATCCTCACCCATATGGTGGGTGACCTAACAGATATAGAAATTAGTTAACCTAATATGTTGATGCTAAGATGTGATTAGACTTAGGTGGCCCTTTTCTATTAGTGTTGTGTTTAGAACTGAGACTTAGGTCATGATTCATACATTCAATAGGTTTATCAAAAAGAAAAAAAGAAAAAGAAAAAAAATGAAGGGGCTGGGTTTGGGTCTCTGTTATCTACAGAAAAAATGAATTTTTAATATGATCTCTAAATTTTCTCCTGGGCCAAGTAAATATTGAAAATATTCCTAATATTTATAATCCAGCAATCTTATTAGATAACAGTATGTTCCTTACTTGAATGAAGGGTAACAGAAGAGTCCCCTTAGTTCCAAATATAATTGCCTGAAAGTTTATTTTTATAAATAATAATGCAGGGCATAACGATGAGGCATGCAAGTCAAACTATCTTTTCTACATTTCTAACTATGCTAATCATGAGTATCAGCATAGAATGAAGCCTTTTAAAAAATTGACCTTTTGAGTGTGAGTTGACCTAGAGAAATCTGAGAGGATTTCCCCCAAATGTACATAAAAATTAAAAATCACGTAAACAAATATGGAATGCTTGACTTCAAAGCTAAATTTTATCCCAATTGCTAAAATGGGTCATTCCCAATCAGAAATGGCTGAATATTAGAAATAGCTGTAGTCCTATTTACATGCTCTTTAAATACCACTGATTAATAATAATAAAAACTATTAGCATGTTCCTGCAAGTTTCCTCAATTAGTTTATATTATATTCATTGGCCCAATTAAAAATGAACATTAAAAAAGAGAAAGTGTTCTAGATTCCATTCCATATACAGAACAATTTCTCTTTAGCTTTAGAGAATTCATCAGTAATAAAGTCATATTAGGTAGAATGTGATAAAATGCATTTTAATATTTCTCCTTGTATTTCTTTTTTTTTTTAACGTTTATTTATTTTTGAGACAGGGAGAGACAGCATGAATGCGGGAGGGTCAGAGAGAGAGGGAGACACAGAATCCGAAGCAGGCTCCAGGCTCTGAGCTGTCAGCACAGAGCCTGACGCGGGGCTTGAACTCACGGACCGCGAGATCATGACCTGAGCCGAAGCCGGATGCTTAACCGACTGAGCTACCCAGGTGCCCCTCTCCTTGTATTTCTGCTTTACTTAGGATCAGGCACTGGAATAAGTACACTGACATCAAATAATAGGTATTTATAAGAAATGAATTGTGTTTGAGATTTCACATGCTGATGGTAAATTTTTTCAATAGACTCTCAGCAATTCCATTCTGAGTGTGGACTGGCAAACAGAAGCTTATATTTCTCCATTGCCAGCAATGGCACCAACTTCTGTCTCTACTTTGACACTCACATCCACGGACATTCTTTTCTTCTCTCATTTTCTTTGTATAGGCATTGGCCTATAATTCTTTCAACTTCAATATTTTTCTGTTCCACTTAAAATTAAGGTGTAAGAACTACCAAATTTTGGCCAAGAGATTCTTTATTTATTCATATAGATTTAAGGCCTCCTTTCGAGGTCTATATGACCTAAAGGGTATGAAAGCTGGATGCTTTTATATGACACCATTCTGCTTATGGCCTCTGTAAAAGTGAAGAAACCATTTCCAAATCATCAGCAGCAGCAGCAGCAGCATCATCATTTTTAAAATTTTAAAAAAGAGACTTGTATCCATTATGTCAGTGTTAATCAATTGCCAGTACTAAAATAGCACTTATGGCCATTATTTCAAATTAATACTTTAGGTATAAGTAGACACTTTCATAATAAAAAAAAAATAGATTAATTTATGTTGATTAGCAAAATTGTTTTGGAAATTCCTGAAAAAATTGGAGCTTAGGTTTGTCTTTAGTTTTCAGGAAAATCCAAGCCTGTATCCGTTTCATTTCATTGGAGAGATTATCTGATTGGAAATAGTTCCCTATTTGCTAAGGTCGTATCTACTATGAGACCAGTAATTTTACATGTAGAAAAAACACATAGGTTTTAATGTTAGCATATTTCCAAAGCCCACAGTTTTGCAGGTGTTTCATCCCTCAAGGAAGCACTCCGGATAAAAATGTATGAACTGTTGCACCCAAAAAGAATTGTGGAAGACTATAGCAAACTCTGGCTGTTCCAAGGAAGTAAAGACTTCCAAACGGAGGAAAAGGATTTGGACAACAAGGTTGCTGAAGCCCTACCCTCTGTTCTATAAAGCAGGTTCTAACATGTGAGGAGCCATTTTATCTTTGGTTAAATGTAAAACATCAGCTAGTCTCTTGACAATTAAAGTAATTTATTGTTGAAGAGCACTTAGAAAAACCTGTTAGGGAGTAAGTTATGTTCACCAATAATATACTCTGAGAGGCTGTGTCTACATGATGATGAAAACAGAAACGTTCCCAAGCAGTTAAAATGTGTGCCTTATCCCCTTGGTTTTTATCATCACATTATCAATCATTTAATTTTTTTTATGTGGGAAAATATACATAATTATAAAATTTGCCATTTTAAAGTATATAGTTCAGTAGCATCACACACATTCATATTATTGTGTAGCCATTCCCTTGTTCATCTCCAGGACTTTTTAAACATCTCCTACTGAAACTCTGTACCCATTGAACCATAACTCCCCCTTCCCTCCTACCCAAGCCCCTGGCAACCACTGTTCTAATTTCTGTCTCAGTATTTGACTATTCTAGGTCCCTCATATAAATGGAATCATACAATAATTGTCCTTTTGTGACTGGCTTATTTCACTTAGCATACTGTCTTCAAGTTTATCCATGTTGTAATAAACATCGAAAGCCATAATAAAATTCTCTGAACTCTGAAAGTAAAAGATCTTCATACTAAGAAAGATCTTATAAAAGAGATGAATGATAATGGTAATGGTTTATGTGTCCTGTTTTTTAAGAAAAGCAAGGACTCTAAAATTCTGTTTCAAGAATGATGTCCCATTCCTCCACTTCAGTAAGAAGAACAAGGAAATTCACAAACTGAAATCTAATGCTATGCAAAATAGTGTGCTGTGTTCTCTATGCTTCCTTGGCTTTTGCTTATTCAGTAGGCATTGCCAGTATACCATTGTCATAGCAGCTTGTCCTCTTTATTTAAAGCTGCTTTAAAAAATATTTTTATGATTTCATTTAAACCAATATAGGGGCACAGAGGTGGTTCAGTTGTTTGAGGGTCTGACTTCAGCTCAGGTCATGATCTCGTGGTCTGTGGGTTCAAGCCCTGTGTTGGGCTCTGTGCTGACAGCTCAGAACCTGGAGCCTCCTTTGTATTCTGTGTCTCCCTCTATCTTTCTACCCTCCCCTCTCTCATACTCTGTCCCTCTCTCTCTCTCAAGAACAAATAAACATTAAGAGAACAATTTTCAATATGAAATTTATTGTCAAATTGGTTTCCATACGACACCCAGTGCTCATCCCAACAGGTGCCCTCCTCAATGCCCATCACCCACTTTCCCCTCCCTCCCACCCCTTTCAATCCTCAGTTTATTCTGTCTTTAAGAGTCTCCTTATGGTTTTCCTCCCTCCCTCTCTTTTTTTTTTTTTTTGCCCTTTCCCTCCCCCATGGTCTTCTGTCAAGTTTCTCAAGATCCACATAAGAGTGAAAACATAACACATTAAGAAAATTAAACCAATATATATTTGTTAGTATCAACCAGGAGCTCAAGGCTATGCTACATTGAGGCTATGGTCCTTACTCTTGAAGAGATGAACAATTTTGAGGAGAAACAAAATGCAAGGTCTTTCCTTAGCATTCTGTTTAGTTTTATTCTTTGGTATCAGACTAAGAAGAACCAATTCACATTAGCTGGGTCATTCTCATGGGGATTATGACTGGATTGAGAAATATTTTAGGACACTTCCAGACTGGTTTAGAACTTCGGGAAGTTCAGGTAAGTATCCTAATTTTTAATATTTATTTCAATTGCTTTTCAAGTATGAATCACCTGATGTTTACTCATCTACTCCAAAAAATTAATTTTGTCCTTTTAAGGACATTTCAGGTCTTGGTCTAATATTATTTATCTCTGTAGTATTTTTCAGTTATTTTTAGATATATTTCAATATAATTTACTAACTATTACAATTTTGGACAAGTGCAGTATATAATTATAAAGCCTGAGTTATAAAATCTTTTAAATGAAATGGAATAGTATTACTTTTAAACTCACAACCATAACAGACAAATAGCAGAACTGTTTGAATGAGGAGAAATCAAAATCCTGTAATTCACATGTTAATTAGTAGGAAATGTACGTTTTAAAAGTACTTCATGGCGACTCAAGATAATCTGTTTTCCTAATCCCACACATTCAGTGAACATTCATCTGGCTCTTGTTATGTCAGGTTCGGGACTAGAATGTTGTCTGTGTTCTCTGTACCATCAAGAGAAGCGAGGACATTTAAGTTGCTTTGATTGGAGCTCTGTGATGTGAGCCAATCTGTAATTTTGCTGAGGCGCAGTATGAATGGGAGGCTAATGTGGGGGGAGCCACTTGGAAACTATTTCAGTCTGTGTCATAGAATTTTATAGACAGTACATCTTGAAAACTTGGGGTGAAAATTTAAGTGACATTGGGGAAAGGTCATCTGTGATGACCAATAGAAATGGTATTTCAGAGGAAGTCAGAAGCTGTAGAAAATGTGAAGTTGGGGATTTGTGAGTTTTGTTTATGTGGGTTATACTTATATTTATGATATTAGAAATCTTATTTGAAGAATATTTAAATTTGTATGTGTTCATTGTTATATTATTAGTTTTAAATTTAATTGTTTATTGTTTCAGGAACTCATTACATGTAAACATAACATTTTATGAAAATAACTCTATTCTAAAACAAAATTAGTCAGAAAATTGGCATCATTTCACATTCTAAAAATATCTTTAAAATACTTGGTTTAAAAGCAGACAGCAGAAATTCTTACATCATTTCTGCAAATGCTGTGTGTGTATGTGATACTTCACACCACAGAGGCACATAAAGTCTTAGTAGTATTATGAAAATAGTTTTGATCTTGGGGTGCCTGGGTGGCTCGTTTGGTTAAGCATCAGGCTCTTGATTTTGGCTCAGGTCATGATCTTGCAGTTCATGGGATCAAGCCCCACGTCAGGCTCTGTGCTGACAGCATGGAGCTTGGTTAGGATTCTCTCTCTCCCTCTCTATCCCTACCCCACTTGCACACACTCTCTCTCTCCCTTGCTCTCTCTTTCTCTCTCAAACATAAGTAAATAAATATTAAAAAAAAAAAAAAAGAAAATAGTTTTGATCTCAAAGAACATCTAAAAGGCTGTCAGGGACCCTAGAGGTGCCAGGACCTCACTTAGAGACTGACACCCCTCCTTACACTCAAGGACCCACTGAGAAAGTAGCTGTCATATGAGGCAGGTCATGATAATGGCCTGAAATATATACAGAGAATGAACAGAGGAAAAGAAGAATTAAATGAATATAACCTAAAACAAAACAAAACACATCCAACTCTTGTGCAGATTGGATCTTAAAAGTAACATTTTCAACTTTTGGGTGCTTTGTTTTTCTCACTTTTGATAGGAGCAATAATGATAAGAGCAACAATACAGGATTGTTGCAAGGCTCACATGGGATAATAGGTGTTAAGCATTTGTTTTATTTTAGTTAGAGAGAGATGGAACGAGAGCTAGGGAGAGGGACAGAGGGAGAGAGAATCTTAAGCAGGCTCCATGCTTAGTGCGGAGCCTGATATGGGGCTTGATCCAATGACCCTGGATTGAAATCAAGAGTTAGATTTTCAGCTGACTAGCCACCCAGGCACCCCAGATGTTAAGCATTTAGAACACTGCCTAGCACAAAGTAAGGCTTCAACTAATGATCACCATTATTTTTGTTAAATTCAGCCATTAGGGGTAACAGGAAGGATGCACCTGGGAAAAAGGTACTATGATCAAAGGCTCAGGGGCAAGACGGATGGGATGCATTCTGGGAATTGTGTATGTTCCACTAGGGTAGGTAGACTGATGTAGGAAAGAAGCAAAAGGTCAAATTGTGGAGGTTCTTTCAGGGTAGATCGGGTAGTTTGGATTTTATTCCCAATGGAATAGGGAAACCATTGAAATTTGGGAGGAGGAAATGTCCGGATGAGATCTGTGCTCACAGCAAGCCTGGAATCAAATTCTACTTGTGTCATATTTCCCGAATTCATTTACCCAGCTACTTCTTCCTTTTTAGGTGTGAGTGGAGAGAAACTTCAAGTCGCTGTCTATATTTCCAATCAAGTGTGAGGTTAAAATTAGCACTGTTATTTCTGTTTTGCGACTGGGCAAAGTGAAGGCTGTGAGGGTTCAGTTATTGAAACTCATACCCTTCATACCCTCCGTTGGTGGTACAGCCACATCTGGGACCCCAGATACCCACTTCTGTGTTTAGCTGGTTGATGGATTAAAAGCTCTTGTCCAGTCATCCGGGGACTGGAGGGTGCTTTTAAGGGAAGTGGGGTTTGACAAGGTCAAGGACAAAAAGAGCTCCTGGAAAAAATAAACAAATAATTTGCATTCAGGATATATTTAAAAAATCCCTCCAGCAGTCTGAGAAAATCATGCTAGCATTGCCAGTGTTCTACTGCAGATCTTTTAGCCAGACCCCAAATAGCAATCTGCCTTAACCATAATTCCTGCATTCATTTACTTTTGCATTGCTTTTTATTACTCGTGGTCAGCTTTTAGCCTTTGAAACTGTGGTACATGAATAGCTTTAATCCTTAGGGTTGTTGTTTTTGTTTTTTATAAGTAAGTCATAATTGAACTTTATTTTGAAAGCTGCCCAAAGGCCTAAGGATTTTGCATCTTTATTACCTCAAAGGGATGTTGTGAGATAAAGTGAGATAACATAAGTAAAAGTGTTTTCAATGGGTCTGTATGGGTTTACAGATAGGGAGGTAGTTTAGAGGTGTATGTGGGTGTTTCTTTTGTCTTTAGTAGTTTGGGCTTCAAAGGAAAGCAGGTTCAATGCAATAAGATTTTTCAGTTAATTTGGAAACGCAGGCTGTATCAAAATTCCATGGAACGAACTCAAGAGGCTTTTTTTTTGACATGCTAATAGGTTATGTTTGAAAGAAGTCTAGCAATGGCTGTAGTTGGGAATGTTTTAATGTCTTTACAAAAAAACAAAAACAACAAAAACAAAAACAAAATCCACAAAAATAAAAGAAACGAATCATTTTCTCTTCATGTATTTTTTTCTTAGTCTCAGCTAGTGGACTTGGAAGTTTTAAAACTGGAGTTTTTTTGTTTGCTTTTGTTTTTAGCAATAGCAGTATGGTGCCCTTGAGGGATGTCTTCAACATTACATGGAAGAATGTGCTAAAGACAACATTTCAGATTCTCACAGAAATGGGGAAAGAATTCTACAACTGTGGCAGCTTTCAAGACATAGCTATAGTTCTCACATTGCTGTATGTGTAGTTAAGGCCATTTAGTGCTAGGTTGAAAATGCAATTAGTTTAGGCAAGAAGGTGTCAATTATTCTTGTGATGTACCAATATATTTTTCATTCTCTTTTAAAAGAGAATATGTATTCTTCCGATTATAAAAATAATACATGTCTTTGTTAGAACTTTATAAACACACACAAGTATAAAGCAAAAATGAAAATTACTTACCACTTTCTTACCAGGTGGGAATAATTACTTTGACCTTTCCATATATTTTCCTCTAACTTTTTCTATCTATATGTATTTGACTGGTTAGCAAAATTGGGATAATGCCACATATAAATTTTTGTGTAATGATTTCCCCCCTAATATAATGTAAGCATATTCCACATTATTAAGTAGTGTTTGAAAACATTTTAATGACCGTCTCAGGTCCCATTTTATGGATAGATATGGGAGGTAATATGTGTAGGAATTAAGACCGTGGATTCTAGAATCAGACTGCCTGGGTTTGAATCCCAGCTCTGCTCCTCACCAGCTGGGTGCCTTTGGGCATGTTACTTAACTTCTCAGTATCTCAGTTTCCACACCTCTAAACTGAGATAAAAATAATAGTACAGAGTTTATAGGGCTGTTGTAAGGATTAAATGGGTTAATCTGTATTTATCAAAGGATTTAGAATAATTCCTGGTGCAAAGTAAGCTTATTATCACTATAATAAAAAATAAGACATTATAAATTATTATTAATAATTTTAATAGTCACTAGTAATTAGCCATTATTATTATGTAATAATAAAATAATCCATTGTCATTTTAAGCATGGTTAATATAATGTTAGGTAGGCTATGTCTCTCTGTTTTTTTTAAGTGTATTCATTTTGAGAGAGAGAGAGTGTGTGTGTGAGTGAGTGGGGGAGGAGCAGAGAGAGGGAGAGAGAAATCCCAAGCAGGCCCCATATTGACAGCAAAGAGCTCGATGCAGGACTCAAACCCACGAACCAAACCATGAGATCGTGACCTGTGCCGAAACCAAGAGTCGGACACTTAACCAACTGAGCCACCTAGGAGCCCCTAACATTTAACTCTTAAGCCCATTTGGAATGTATATTGATTATGATTTGAGGTAAGAATTAATGGTATATGGGGCACCTGGGTGTCTCAGTCGGTTAAGTGTCCGACTTCGGCTCAAGTCATGATCTCACGGTCCGTGAGTTCGAGCCCCGTGTCGGGTACTGTGCTGACAGCTCAGAGCCTGGAGACTGCTTCGGATTCTGTGTCTCCCTCTCTCTCTGACCCTCCCCCGTTCATGCTCTGTCTCTCTCTGTCTCAAAAATAAATAAAAAAAAAATTAAAAAAATTAAAAAAAAAAGAATTAATGGTATGTATTCTCTAAATAGCTAACCATTTTTCATAGAATTATTTACCGAGTAAACCTTCCTTTTTTATAGACTTACAAAGTCAACTCTTTAATATGCTAAGCATATTATACTATGCTGACTGTAATTACTGAGCAAGCCTGTTTCTGGCATGTTTCTTTGCTTCTGTACCATTGAAACTTTATATGGGACATTTTGGTATCTGTCGGTGCAAGTCAGTTACTTCTCCTATGTTGTCACACACTAAGTACCATTCTGTAAAGTCCCCAGACCATTCTAATCTCCTTTTCCTATATCTTCCTCTACATGAATGCTGGGAAGTCTACATCTCACTCTTCCAGCTTCCCTTGCACCTGTATCTGGTCATGTGCCCAAGGTCAAGCCAAAGAGCCAAGAGCAGAAGCCTGTAGGGGATTTTCTACCAGGGGAAAACTAGGGGACATTCTAGTTTTGTTTTGTTATGGTCTTCCAGAGATGGAAAGCTAACAATCCTATTGTCATTCTTTTTCTCCCAATAGAGCTATAACAAGTATGAAACCTTGTTAAGCACCATTTCCTGTGGCAATGTTTCTCCCACATAGTGTTCTTTAGATGTTAATAGATACTTCCTACCAAAAGGAGTCCACGGTCAGTTGGCAGTGGAATCCTATACCCTTGGAAATATATCTTGTATCTTAGCTTATCAAAGCATCTGAATATAAACATTTTAACATTATTAAACCAGGAATTTCAAAACCAGTGTGAGCATGCAGAGTCACTCCCTCCTTTCCTTTTTTTGAGAGAAACACTTTAAAGGTGGGGGGAACATTTTAAGGTGTTTGTTGTTTGTAACAGTGTAAATTATTTTATTCACTAGATAAATGACTAAAAATATAGACTGTGCCCACTTGATTCAAATTACATCTATCTTAGTAATTAGAAAAAAAAAAGTCTTCTTGAGTACAGTTTTTTTGTTTTTTTTTTAGGTAATCTCTACACCCAATGTAGGGCTCAAACTCATAACCCCAAGATTAAGAGTCACATGCTCTACCAACTGAGCCAGTCAGGCACCCCTCTCTAGTACAGTTTTTATCTAAGAATGAACTAACTGTGTAGTGAGTTCTCTAACAGGTTATCATACCATAGTAGTTATACACATATATCGTGACTACAGACATTATATGAGTAAAGCTATAGGTGGTTTCATATTTGGGGGAAACTAAAAGAGACACTGCCCAAGTATCCATTTCCTCATGTTTTTGGACATCTTCTCTTTTATTCTGGTTTGCATTCTGTTTCTGTGTTCCTTGCCAGTCCCTATTGGATTAGTCACTATTGCCAAATTATCAGTCTCTGTTGTCACTCTTTGGCAGTCACTGTTGCCAAATTCTCAGTCTATATGTCTACAGCAGCCAACCTTCAGTTGGATAATTGGTATTTTTTGCGAACCAAATTTTGTGAATAATGTTCTTTGTTCTTAAATTTTCTCTGTTAATTATATAGAGATGGGGGTGGGGTTGGGGAAGAGGAATTTGCCTCATGTGAACCTAGTACTTACGTGCTGTAAAATGCCTGGACATGGTTTACACAAGAACTTTATGACTTTAGTCTCAGTTCGACTAGGTGAGGGTTCCCTGGACACTCTTCCTTTTACTCAGAAAGATCTGCTTCCATAATGTAGCTTTCAGTCTCTCTTGTATCCCATTCTTTTGTACTGTAGTAACTAGAGGGACAGCAGTCTACTTACTGTGATGTGGATACTTAAGATGCTAAAATTATAGGTCTTAAGGAATCAGGTTTTATGGTATATATCTTCACAGTTACATAATGAGGAACTTAATCAGTGATTCCTGGTAATGTCAAGATAGGGGCCTGAGAGAAGGCAGATCAAATGGTTGTCTGCTGTGGGAGATAGTCATTGACAGCCTTGCCATAGGAAGTAACTGTCAAGGTTTGGAACATGGATGCTATTGCCTTCAATTTCAAAGAGTTGAGTGAGGATTATGATTTGTTCAATTTCAGAGGAAGAATCGTTTAATACAGTAGGCCATAAGTGGGAAAAAGCCCAAGGATTTATTGTAAGGAACCCGCAACAATACATGTGTAGTATGTGTATTGTTTGTAGGCTGAATATAGTAGATGTTTTACAAATTAGATGCTTCAAGAATACAGTGGTTAACAGGGTAGATAGGTGCCCTGCTTATATTTTGGGGTGGGGGGAAGACAGGCAATAAATGAATAAAGAATAGCAATAGTAGTAGATACAGATAAAATTGCTCTGCAGAGGATTCCAAGGAGGAAATGTGATAGAGAATGACTGGATGGCTGTTTAAATAGGGTGGCCAGAGAAGGACTTTCTGAAGTGTTGTCCTTTAAACTGAGATAAGATAACTAAAGAGGAGGCAGCCATGCGCAGATCTAGAGGAAGCACATGCCGGATGGAAGATTAGCAAGGGCAACCATCCTGTGGAGGCTAGAAGCTTAGTCTGAGGATCAGAAGGAAAACTAGAGGGTTAGGCAGGGGCCAGATCATGAAGGGCATTGTAGGCTTAGGTACGAAGTTGGTATGTTATTCTTGGCTTGGTAGGAAATCTTACATAAATTTGTGTTTTATGACCTGATCGGATTCAGGTTTAAAGGTGACCACTCCTTATGCTGTGTGCTTTGAAGAGGGACAAAATTGGAAGCAGGGGGATCGTGTAGTAGTCTGCTTGTGAGTTACTATATTTGGAGTAAGAATTGCATCAACAATACTCATAGCTAATGTTTATTCTGTACTATGATGTACAGGCATCCTGCTAGGCATAACATGCATTATCTAATTTAGTCAAATATGGACTATTTTTCAAAGATATGAGAGGCTCTTGTGATCCCCCAAAATGATTCCCGTAGATTAAAAATACTCCTAATGGTACTTTTTATTACCTAATAAAAATATTAAAATCATAATTACACATGGAGAAATCTGTGTAATTTCTTCACCTTAAAGTGGCCCTTATATTTGAAAATACTGGGAATGAATATGTGAGGTGGGAAAGAATATCAAGTCCTACTCAGTGACCGTCAGGAATGGCTCCCAAGAGGGTCACACTGCAATGTGGAAACCAGGAGGATCCTGAAGGGACTAAGCTTAGCAGAAGGAAGTAATGGAGGCAGGATAAGCTATAGATCCTTCCACCTCAACAAAGGGACTGCAACCCACAAAACCCAAAATTTAGGAAGTGTGGTGAAAATGCCATTCCAACATAGATAAGTATTGACCTCTGTGGGGAAAGGGCCTTATTGGAAGAGAAGAGCTGGAGACAGAGTATGGGGGGCTTTTTGTAATAGCCAAATACTAAGATGTGTAGTTTGAGTTGTTAACTAGGGAAGGTGGTCTGATTTAGGGTTAAGCGAATTGGAGATACATTTTAACTCTAGGAGGCAAGAGTATAGTAGACATGAAGAAAAATAGTAGGCCCCTTGTCAGCCATCTTGGTCAGACACTGTAGAGTGTCAATTAGATGCAGAGTCAGGGCCCAGAAGGAGGTCTACAGTGGGAGAAATAGGAATAGAATAGAATAGAAATAGGAATAGACTAGAATAATAGAATAGTTAACCAGGAAGGTCAACTGGACTCTCCAAAGTACAGACAAGAGTTTACCTACCCAAAGTTAATCTCAGTGCTCCGGCTTCATAATTCCTTGGCTTGTTGGTCACTAGATGTAGATAACGAAGGTGTCCAGAACCAATTACACTCAGGAGGGAAGGATAACCCTTTCTGACACATTTGGTTGGTTTTAGAATGGAGACAGGGTGGCAGAATCTGGTTTATACCTCTGTTCAATGACATCATCCAGTTGGTTTAACTGTACACCAGTCGTTGGCATAATTCACAGGTGACGGGATATGATATATCAACGGTACCTAATTCTGGGAGATATAATTTTAGGTGAAAATTTACCCCAGGGGTTTTGTAACAGCAATCTTAATGATTATTGCAGATTGCTGACATAGCAAGGACTGTGCAGTAGGACTGATAATCCACTCTAGCTTACCTTGAAAATATATCAGAAATCTTTTATATCACCTTCCTTAAAATAAGCCCTGGTGAAAATATGCTACAGGGATAAGAATCAGTGATGTAGTCTTAGCTGGAACAACATGGTGTCAACCATAGGGTGCATGTGCAGTCACACAATATTTTTAGGTGAATAGAAAGTCTGACTTTCTTTTTAAATTCAGAAGTACAGACTGATGTTATTACATTTCTTACAAACTTTGAAAGCTGGTTTAACAAAAGATCTAAGGAACTATATTACTACACAGTTGAATATTTCCACAATAATTTAAAAGTGATTTGCTGCCTTGCCTTTATCTATTTCAAGCTAAAGTTCAAGGCAAACCAGTTACCTGAACATTAAAGCATTGTAAAGTTCATAGTGACAAGTATAATTTCCCTGGATAGTGTTCCACTTAGAATGTTAGCCTGATATGAAATTAAAATTGAAACATAACTTCAGGAGGTAATGTTGAAATACTCAAGTTCAGGTGTTTGCTATTTTCTCCACCTTTTTTGAAATATTCAAAACAAACTGCTCAATTATAAAACCCTTCCTATGACGGGATTTCCATAGAGCGTGGTCAACTTTCTGGGAAAATTAGATTAAGATCAAGAATTTTGAAATCTGAACATCAAGCCTGCTGGATTTCCTGTTGGTTTCAGATTTTCTTTCAAATGTTTTATTGCACATTGACTCAGCATTCTCAAGAAATCAAAATATAATAATAAGGGTTACAGGTATTCTATGTAAAGTACACCCATCTGGAACTCATTTTTATTCTAAAAGAGCATATCTTCAATGTTAAACCAAATTTTGGAAAATTCTTTTGCTTGAATTATACTTATGAATTATTTGGGTCTTTCCATTTTTCTTCTGCAAAATATTTTAAAATTCCTCTTGATAACCAGGACTGTTTCTTTGAAATTTAATAGGAATCAGGTGTCTCCAGCAACTCGTCTTAATACTCAGAAAATTCCTTTCCCCCTTCCTCTCTATACCCTTCCTTGTACTCTTTTTGAATGCATGCTACTGAATGCACACATTCAAAAAGCCAAGGCAAGCTTCTGTTCCACACCCTCCTGCCCTTGATATCGACACCACATCAAGCTTTCCTCCACCCAGATTCCTTTTTAGCCACAGTAACCATGAGCATTTAACATTCGTCTTTACCTTTCTCTCTTTGGTCTTCAAGCCAGGTATGAGCTATAAATTGAGGTAGAATGTACAGCTGAGTCAATAAAGGGTGGGGACAAAAATTAAATAGGTTTCCTATCGTTTTTCACAAAGTTTGAGAAACAAGGTTGGCAAAGAGGAAAAAAATAAAACAGGAAGCAGGATTACACATATAAATTAAATATTTTCACCCCAACCCTTTTTAGATAGCCCAGGGGTATTAGGAGTGTATGTTTTGGATGGGCTCAGCAAGCATTCCAACAGTAAATGGCTTCCTGTTCAGCGTGTTCGAAGTCAGGCTGTCTTTTGGGGTTGGTTAAAAATATGTGTGAACTATGTGCTTTTATTTCAAGCCAAGTCAAATGTTTTCAATCATCCCCCCCTTACTTGCTTCTCCTCTCTTCCTATCCTGTCATTTCTTGCCCCCTTGACAGTAAAATATACCCCAAAATGTGTTTTTTTCCCCAAAAGGAAGTTTAGTGATTAATTACGAGTTACATGTAAACATATATTATTGACCTCGAAGGTATTCACCAAGAACCTGGCCACTGTCACTCCTGGCTGGCATTTTTAAGTGTTAGATCCTGGTGAATAGAAGTTAGAGAAGCATGCAAAGAAACCAGGTATTTGGCTCAGGCACAACAGGCAACCAATGGATAATTGAGGGTGAGAAATGGTCTATAACTTTTCACCCCAGTGGTGATGAACCTATAATTCTCAAATTGTTTGTGTAATTTTCTATTTCTACCACATCAGTGGCAAATATTATTTTGTACTGCATGTTCCTTGTGGATTTTTTTTTTCATCAGTAAGGTCCAATTAGGATGCCTGAAAGGAAAATAGCATACCTGGGCCCATCATACCTAGTAAGAAATGCCACAGATGTACCCAGGAGGAAAAATATAGACTTCTGGTGGAAGCCACAGAGTCCCTTCTGCAAATGCTGCTCCAGTGTTGATAGACTTTAAAAATATATGTCATATGATCTAATTAGAGGAAACTCTCAGATATTCAAATTTGACACCAAGCTGTCGAGGAACCTTTTATGTTTGGCATAGGCTACTGAGGCTGCAAATACTCTCTACAAAAGGCTAGTACTGGCTTTGTTTGCCCACTCTTCCATTAGACTGAGCCTATTTAAATTCCGGAGTGTTCTTAGACAACTATGTTTCCTTATGGTATTAGGTATCAGAGTTCACCCTTTCCGTATTTTAAAATTTATTTAGTGTAAGAGGTGATTTTTTAGAAATCCTATGTGAGTTACATGGCTTGTGTGTGTGGTGGGAGGTGGGGAAGTTAGCCTTTCCAAATGAATCTCTAAGGATAATTTGTTCAAGGAATGTTTCTTGACATGTGATTCCAGGATTTTGGTGTTTGCTGTTTTCAAATTGGTTTAACTTAGCAAACATTTATTAAATTGTTGACTGTGCAGAGCTCAATGATGTTTAAAGAATGTTAGTGACTTGGAAATAATTCAGCTTGACAAAGTCTAACACTTTTTAATTATAAGAACTGTCAGAAATCAGTTCCCTTTTAGGGAACTTCTGCTATATGATGAAAGACATTTATAAAAAAACGAACTAATAAACAAAAAACAACCCACAGCTAACGTCATACTCAATGGTGAAAGACTGAAAGCTTCCCTCATAAGGTTAGGAACAGAACAAGGATCTCCACTTTTACCATTGCTATTCAATATAGTTCTGGAAGTACTAGCTAGAGCAATTAGACAAGAAAAAAAAATTAAAAGATCCAAATTGGGAAGGAAGAAGTAAAAGTATTTTTGTTCACAGATGGCATGATGTTATATATAGAAAATCCTAAAGAATCCACAAGAAAACTACAAGGGGTAATAAACAAATTCAACAAAGTTGCAATTGCCCCATGTTTTAGCACTTAGTGTCCTCACTAAATAAGTCTAATGGCTTATCCTCAGACCAACATTTAATGTTTTAAAAAGTGAATATAGAAAAAAAATTATGAATATGGAAGTTCTCTTATTATATAGTGAAAAGTAATTCTGTTTGCTGCCCTCATATTCAGCTTAGTGTGTGAAATTCTCATGAGATTACTTTGGCAGTAGGTCAGATTTTGGTTAGGTTCAAATACTTATGGAACTAATAGCCCTGAAAGTCTCATTATGCCTTGAAAAAGACTCATTACTGGGTTATTTCCTGAAAGCAGGCGATACTGGGTTAAAAATTGAGGGAGAAGAGTGAAGATTACCTTTGAAGTCAAGTCTGGAGAGAGGGACAGAGACATGAGAGAAACTTTAAAGGAAGGTGAGGAAAGTAGGGACAGAGGAATCAATAAACAAAAGATACCATAGACCTTTGTTGTTCATTATGGTAGCCATGAGCCATATGTGACTACTTAAATTTAAATTAATTAAAATGAAATAAAATGAGAAATTAAGTGCCTTAGTGTCATCATCCACATTTCTAATGTGTGGTTATTATATGTGGCTAGTGACTATCATCTTGGACTGCGTGGATATAGAATATATCACCACGGAAAGTGTCTTGAAGAGTTCTGGTGTAGGGGGTATTTTGTCCTTATTTAACTCAATAATATATAGCAAATATGTTTTTTGTCACAAATATGTTCATTTGTCACAAATGATCTTAAATTCAATTTTTAATGATTGGATAGTATTTGATTATACGAATACATCATGACTTTTAAAAATAAAATCAGCTATTACAAAAGGAGCTTTTGTGTAACTTTCTGTTATAATAAATATGAATATGATTTTTAAGAAGCTCTGGTAGTAGAATTTTTTTATTCATCTTTATTTATTTAGAATAAATTCATAGACATAAAATGCCTAGATCAAATATCGTGAAGATATTTTTTAAAGCGTTTGACATGTGTGGCCAATTTCCTGTCCAGAAAGTTAGTCTGTTTACATACCCTAAGCATAAGTGACAGGAGACTCATTTAATTCCGAAAGAAAAAGAATTATACCCTAAAAAGCAATAACAAAACAAAACAGACTGGTTGCATAGCTGCCTCTGTGAAGAATAGAATTTCAAATTTGGGTAGGAAAGAACTGTGAAGAGGTAAGCTGTGAAAAACAACAACAACATAATAAATAAGTAACCCTTTTTGCAGTATTCCTACCTGGTGGGCACCATGTAGGCATTTTATATGGCAGTCCAATCCTCAGATAACCTTGTGAGTTAGGCATTACTGTTACTACCTTCATGTAGATAGAAGCAAACGAAAAATAAGCAAACAAGCAACAAGAGCAACAGCAAACTGAGGCACTGGGAGTTAAGTTACTTGTGTAAGATCACACACGAGGCAGCAAAGCTAGGATATGAATTTACCTGAGTTCATTCAGACTGGTAAGTGTTCAAGAGTCCATGCCTTTAACAACTATGCTCCATTACCACTCAACCATTGTATTCAAATCCCAATGGAATTAAGTATTATGGATTGGATTGTGGGCCCCCTCCCCCCCCCCCCCCCCCCCCCCGCCGCAAAAGATACGTTGAAAGTCTTAACGTCTAGTACTTCAGAACGTGACCTGATTTGGGAATAAGGTCACTATAGATGTAATTAGTTCAGAGGAGGTCATAATCAAGTACAGTGGACTCCTAATCCAATATGACCAGTGTCCTTATAAGAAGACAGCCCTGTGAAAACACAGGCTTATAAGGAGAACACCGTGTGACATTGGAGTTATGCAGATATAATCAAAGAATGCCAAAGATTGCCAGCAATCTGTCAGAAGTTAGGAATAGACAAGGAAAGATTCCCCTACAGGTTTTAGAGGGAACGTGGCCTTGCTGAAACCCTAATTTCGGACCTCCAATCTCCAGAAGTCTGAGATGATACATTTCTGTTATTTTAAGACACTAAGTTGTGGTACTTTGTTACGGCAATCATAGGAAACTAATATACCAAGTAACTTAGAAAGACATTCCAGGGTCTGACCAGATGCTTCTTAGCCCATGAACACATCTCACCTACTTTTTGCCCCAGGATCACATTTGTCAGATAACTGCTTGGTGTCTGATCACATGGGCTGAAGGCCAAAGACAATATATTTGCAATTGAGACTGCATGTCTTGGAAATATCAAAGAGCACTCTGACTCACAAAGAATATTTTATTGAATTTGCCAACATTTTATTCACTTTCTGGGAAGCTAATAATTGTATATTTTTGTTTGGAAGGACAGTGATTCACTAAGACATATGAACTATGCTGGTACCACATAGTAGTATTTAGATGTATCTACTTTGTAGGAAAAACTGAGGTTTAAATAGCTCTAGATTATACATGGATTTGTCATTTTGTGCTGATTTCCACTGCCAGATTCAGTTATATTGTAGTTTATTCAATTTTGGAAAATCAGTATGCTTCTTGGCTGAAAAAAGTTAACCAATAGTTTATTCTGTACTCTGATAAAAATAAATCTTTACAATGAAAGTAACTGGAAGTTATCTTATACTGAATGAGCATCTGAAATATGATTTTCAAATGTTAAATATATGATTTTCTAATTTCTATTTATAATATCAGAAAGGGAGAAGAGTCCAGAAGTGTCAGGAATCTCACAGGATACCTTGCTCTCAAACATACTTCCCCCCCACCCCCAACCATCAGTTCATACTCCTAATTTATTCTCCTCCTCTGAAGGGATACCCTCTCCAGCCTATGAGGGTGCCTGAAATTCTAAAAGCAATCATTTTTTTTTAATTAGGCATTACCTTCTCCTGGCAAACCTTATTTAAAAGAAAAATTAATAATAGCTTCTTTACAATGCCTTTACTATGCCAAGCATTGTGCTAAATGTATTTACATAGATCATTACACTTGAACTTCATAAAAACTCCATGAAGAGTAATGAGATAGGTATTGATGAGGAATCCAAAGCTCAAATTAAGTTCTGTTACAAGGTCTAGCAAGTGGCCCTTCAGGTTTCAAATCCCAGGATGTTTGAATCACAATGTACTTCCATGCCCTATGCAAGAGTCCGGGCAATAAAACACTGGGACCCTGAAAGAGGAAGCAGGAGAGAAAGTGGAGAAAAGAGAGAAGACGAACATTAAAGACAAACTTCTGGCATCTTCTAATTTTGCCTGGGACTTCCCTTGAAGTTTTTAGATTTATTCTGTCTAGTATGGCAGCCACTAGATGTATGGGACTACTGAGCACTTGAAATGAGGCTAATACAGATTGAGATGTGCTAGAAGTTTAAAATGCATACTAGATTTTGAAGACTTCAGATAAAAAAAGGATGCAAAATATCTCAATATCTTTATATTGATTACATGGTGAATGATAATATTTAGATATATTGGCTTAAATAAGATATATTATTAAAATATATTTTACCTGTTTCTTTTTACTTTTTTAAAACTGTGGCTCCTGTCGGGGTGCTTGGGTGGCTCAGTTGGTTAAGCATCCGACTCTTGGTTTTGGCTCAGGTCATGATCTCACAGTTTCTTGAGTTCGAGCCCCCTGTTGGGCTCTGTGCTGGCAGAGCAGAGCCTGCTTGGGATTCTCTCTCTCCCTCTCTCTGCCCCTCTCCCCCTCGCCCTGTCTCCGTCTCTCTCAAAATAAGTAAATAAACTTTAAAAACATGTGACTTCTATTAAAAATGTGAAATTATGTATGTGACTCTCATTATGTAGCTATCCAACAACACCTCTTCGACGTCCAGATAACATGGACACCCTGAATAATGTTCACCTAATTTAAATGAAAAAAAAAATAGGTTTTAATGTTTTGAGAAAGGTAAATAGTACTGGAATTCAAAACTAACTTTTAAAGCACACAACATGCTGTTTTTATCTTCAAGGTAATACCGTTGTTCAGTTTTTAAACCTAAAAAGATTATAACAGTGAGATGTGAAGCTTTTAGTCTTTGTGGTAGATTGCTGGCAACCCTGGACTCAGCTCCTCCTTCCTTTGACTTGAGCTAGTTGGCAGGTGCTCTCAGGAGGGGGTGGGTCTATTTTCGTACTCTGTAAATCTTCAACCACAAGGGTTGGTCTTGTGAGTTGGTTGGCCAACAGAATATGGCAGAATGATGGTGTGCCAGTTTGAGGCTTAGATGTATCGACAGACTTTGCACTCTGTCCACCCACTGCTTTGGTATCTGGCCCACTTTTTATCTGAGTGGACCCTGAGAGAGCCTACTGGAGGGTGAGAAACCACGTGGAACAGAGACAGATGCTCCCAGACAAGACCACCTGTATTCGTTTTCTATGGTTCCTACAGCAAATTGCCACAAATTTCGTGGCTTAAAACAACACCAGTTTATTGTCTACAGTCCTGTAGGTTAGAAGTCCAGCATGGGTCTCACTGTATTAAAATCAACGTATCAACAGAAATGTGTTCTTTTCTGGAAGAAGATGAGTCTTCTCATCTCACTTCACTTTGACCTCCTTTGACTCTCTCTTACACCTTTAAGGACGCTTGTTATTTTTTGGGCTGACCCAAATAATCCAGGATAATCTTATTTTCAAATGACCTGATTAACCTTGATTCCATCTGCAATCATAATCTCCCTTTGTCACATATTCAACCTCTCAAGCTGTTTAATAATACTTTTAGCTCTTTTTTAACAAGAAGAAACGTTAAATGTTAATGTTGGATTCAACATGCAGTGACTTACTTTTGGTTTGCAATCTGTGGTGTAGATTACACATCAACTTTTGGAAGAATCCGCATTTTGTTTATCATTAGGGGAAAGCCTGGATATGCCTCCCAGTGTAAATTCTCTGCTTCAACTGTGAAACAGAAAAGAAAACTAAGTCAAGGAGTTTTCTGTTAGGCATGACATTTTAGCCTCCTGAGTACAGCCTCAGAGAAACTGGGGCTAAAAAAAAAAAGTTTCAAATGGAAAATATGAACCAAGCAGAATAACTTCTAATTGAGCTCCATGAAGTTTTTACCGTGTAATGTTTTTACCTTGTAATGTTTGATCTATGATCCCAAGATTTCCATTTCGCGTATTTACTAGCATAATATGAAGGAGCACTGGGTCCACATCATCAGTTTCGTGGCAGAGTCTTGTAAAATGGTACCCATTTGCCTACTGTAGCCTCATGCCGTAAAAGTGCCACTAGATGTGTGTGTCAGTGGTATGGGGTTTTTCGTTACTTGCAAAATTTATTAGTAAAGATCCCGAACCTGGAAAGGAATAAACAAAGTAATTATTTGGCACCTAAACAAAATTCACACATTCAAAACTCTTGGAAATTTAAGACACCTGCCAATGATTCCCAGTATAACAAGTAAATCAAGGAAATGTATTTAAGGATAAATAAATAACTTGCATCATTGAAATTTCTTGGTTTTTTGCTTTTCCTTCTTAAGAGTGTTTTGAACTTTGTCACCAAGAAATCTTCTGAGAGGGATATAAAAGAATTTGCATTGTTTTCTACTTTTTCCCATAGAAGGCAGGATGGATTTGGAGTGGCCTATGAAATTCTGAGTGTTTTCTACATTGGGCTACATACTGAGATTGATCGGTTTCTTAATATCATTATTATTATGTTTCTATTGGGAGTCATGGAACCAGAGGTTGGCCTCAGGAGGATGTCACAATGTCTTTTGAACTGTGAATTAGATAAAGGCTTCTTTCTTCTATGTGGCTAAACACATTCCTATTTGAAAACGGCTTTGCTGCTCACCAACAATTAAGCGCAAAATAGTTCACTTAGTCAGCGACTTGGGGTACTGAGGAGCTCTAAACAAAACTGTGTTGTAGTGATACTGCATGACTCTGTGTTTGTTTACTAAGTGGGACTGGACAGAGCAACTCGCACGTCAGCACATATGTGTGATGTGTGTACCCATGTGCAAATATGCACTCATGCCTATTGGAAAATGAGGTGAGGAAACATGGGTTTTCCTGCTTGCAGGAAAAGGTCAATGCGCTTAGCAGGGCTTTGAAGGGTTTTTACTTTATGTATTAAAACAGCATTAACTTGGGGCACCTGGGTGGCTCAGTCTGTTAAGCGTCCAACTTCAGCTCAGGTCAAGGTCTCCTGGTTCGTGGGTTCGAGCCCCGCATCGGGCTCTGTACTGAGAGCTCAGAGCCTAGAGCCTGCTTTGGATTCTGGGTCCCCCTCTCTCTCTGCGCCCCTCCACTGCTCGTGCTCTGTCTCTCTCTCAAAAATAAATAAACATAAAAAAATTAATTCAATTTAATTAATCTAATAAGTTCAAATGCTAGGTAAATGAAGATGAAAGGGAGACAGAAAGAGAAAAGACGTTTGTCGAGCACCTATAGTTTGGGCACTGCCATTACCATTGCTATATTAATGTTGGCACCAATAGGTATTACATTTTCGGTGTATGAATAAGGAAACAGTTCAGGGAGATCAAACCACTTTCTATGTCAGAGCTAGGATTCAAACTCAATTGATTACAAATCCTATGTTGTGGTCACTATTCTATGATGCCTCTTCACCTAATAGGAGTTAATAGTTTAGTCTAGTGTAATGTTCGTCGACATTTACAGACACTTTCTTGATTATGACGTAGGAAGATTTTACACACACTGTCAGAAATGATGGAAGAAAACAAATGAAGTTATAAAAATACCTTTATGAAATTCATAGTCACCAACATATTAACATAAAAGGAGTCTCCTAATTATGTTTTAAAAGCTCTACACCTGCTTTTTTCTTGTGTTTAATGAGAACTGGACTGAATGTAGCAGAGATAAAGATATTACTTAAGTCCTTTAAAGAGATCTTATTAACATTCATATGTATCTGATATTGTTTACCTTTTAAAATATATTTCTTAATGGGGCACCTGGGTGGCTCAGTTGGTTAAGCCTCCAACTTTGGCTCAGGTCATGATCTCACAGTTCGTGGGTTCGAGGCCTGCATTGGGCCCTGTGCTGACAGCTCAGAGCTTGGAGCCTGCTTCGGATTCTGTGTTTTCCTCTCTCTATGCCCCTCCCCCACTTGTGCTCTGTCTCTGTCTCTCTCTCTCTCAAAAATAAACATTTAAAAAAAATTAAATATATTCTAAAAATGTTTTAAAACAGCTTTTAAGGATAAGACCATAATTGTTGTCCTTTCTGAAGTATCTACCCCTTATTTTGAAAATGCAAAATATTTGGCTTACGCATATCTTATGTTTAGTCCTTTCAACTACTCTGAATAGTAGGTATTAATATCCAGTTTAAAAAAAATGAAAGTCTTGGGGTGCTTGGGAGGCTTAATCGGTTAAGCGTCTCTCGATTTCAGTTCACGACCTTGAGATCCAGGCCACCCTTGGGCTCCACACTGAGCATGGAACCTGCTTAAGATTTTCTCTCTGTGTCCCTCTATCCCTCCCGTACTCATGCTCTCACTCTCTCTCTGTCTAAAAAAAAAAAAAAAAGGAAGGAAAAAAAATAAATGAGAATCTCAAGGCTGTAGAGATTAAGTAACTTATAAACATTAGCACTAAGTGTAAGCCAGTCTTACAGAAGACCCATACTGTTCCTCACATACCTCACATTGCCTTCTCGTATACAGACTTGAATATCATGAATAAGGTTCAAGATAGCCTTATGATTGAGGCTATAAGAATGATTGCTGCATTGATTTGACCTAGAAAGTTCAGAGAATGGACAACAGAATGAGAAACACAAAAGAATAGTTGGTTGTTTTTTTTTTTTTTTTTTACAAATCATTGGACTAGAATAGCAGTAAAAAGAATTCAGAAGACAAAAAGTGGTAATTAGCTAGCTGTATCAAAAGTAGCTATGGGAATGACATCGCCAGGAAAGAGAAGAGTAAATATTTCACAAGACAATTAATCTAACTCAAGGCTAATAGATCTAAAGCAAAAGGTTTATTGATAACCCTCCATTTTCTCTTCCTGGCGAAAGTGGTGGAGAGAGCTACAAGAACATAAGACTGAATTGTTCTTCAAGGCCAGGTGACAGGCAGCTGGTTCATGGTTAACTGCTGGAGCCCCGTTGGAGTTGTAAATACTGTTAGTCTTTGCAGTTTCATGACAGATACCTGAAGAACACAGATGTTTATGTAGTGAGTCAGAAGTTTATTTCTTGGAACCTTTTTTACGTATTCACTATATAAACACTGAGCAACAATGATTTGCATGGAAAATCTGTTTAACAGAGAAATAGACGTGTAGTGGTTCTTGAGCTCTCGATTCTCTGTCACACACACAAAAATTCTATCCCTCTGTCCCACTTACTAGCTGTGTCTGTGTTTTCCTGTCAGTACAAGGCATGTAAGGTTCTTGGGACAAGCTTATTGTATAAGTTAAATAAGTGGATGTACAGTTGACTCTTGAACAACATGGGTTTGGACTGCATGGGTCTGCTTATACGTGGAATTTTTTTTTTATAAATATAGTACAATATTATAAATATATATTCTCTTATGACTTTCTTAATAAACATTTTCCCTCGCTTACATTCTTAAATTGTAAGAATATAGTATGTAATACCTGTACAAAATATGTGTTAATTGTTTATATTATCAAGGCTTCTCATCAATAGTAGGCTATTAGTTAATTCTGGAGGGAGTCAAAAGCTATACATGGATTTCCAACTGTAGGTGAGGTCAGCACTCCTAATCCCCACGTTGTTCAAAGGTCAACTGTATATAAAACACTTGGCATGGTGCCTAGAACAGAATAAGAAACCAAACAATAGTTGCTATTCATACATATATTGTAAGATGTAATGTTCTGCTGACTCTTCTCAAAAGGAAACCAATATCCAAATTTGTCTCGAGTATTGGTCTCTCGATGCTCTCAGGATGATTGATCCCTGAAGGCCACTAAGCAGAGTCCAGTGGGAGAAAAACCAGTGTCTGACTTGTAGCCGTGGAAGGCTGGTATTTAGGTGTGAGCTCTTGTCTTTGGTCCCTTTTAATCTGGCCAAACTCGTGCTTCAGCAGCGTAAAACTGTTTCTTCCAAAGGTTTTCATTTGCAGAAACAAGAAGACCCTTGAGGCCAATAACTTGATATTTATTTTTAAATGTTTCAAAATAAAAATAATAGTGTGAGGCTTTGCTTCAGCTTTCTTTCTGAAATGACCCTTGACAGGAACTGGAAATAGTTCTTGTCAATGCAGCCATTATCTCTTGTGACCAAACGGGATGTGGGAGGTAGGGTGGAATTTCTGAGTGCTTTGTACATAGGAATAAAATGTCTGTCACTTAGTTAAAATAAATTATTGATTTTTAAATCAAATCAAAATATTGAGTCAAACAAGCAGGTACTGTACTTGGATTTTCCCTTATTTGTAAGAACTGTTTTTCACCATTTTATGAATAGTGGGAAAAAAATAAAGAGTTATAAATAGCAAAAAACATGTTTTGGGCTCCATGAAATCCATACAGGCAAATAATTATAGGGCAGTCTGAAAAAAAAAAAAGTTTAAATTACCATTGTTTCCTAGGAAAATGATTCTCATTCTTGCCTTATCAGGTAAGCAAGCTGACAGAATGTTCAGAGTACTTAGGTCCCATTCCCACTGGATGCTGGTACATGAAGCTTAAACCATTCCTTCCCCACACCAGCCTTCTCCTCTTCTTGGGAACAAGGGTGTTAAGTGTCCTCAGCATCCCTCAGGGCTTGGGCTTGGGCAACTGGAGAGCAAAGCAAATGACTGGGTGAGCTGGAAGGGAAATAGAGGAAGCTGGACATGTATTAAAGTGGAATAATGACAGATGCTTTAACAGGGCAATTGTTGATTTCTTCCAGTTATTGAGATGACACAGTCTGGGGTGACCATGTTGTTGCTTCAGGACGTGCCAAATTTAAGTATCCATGGCCTGGGAGTAAAGAAAGTAAAAGATTGAGCAATGAATGATCACATTTGCTTCTTGCTTAAATTTCCTCCAAAGCTCTAATTGTTTTAAGAAATAACTTCCAAACCCTCAGCCTGAGATTCTGGCGTTTTCTTGCTCTCGCTTCTACCCACTTATCCAGTTCCTGTGGTTGTCTTTTTTTCTCTGAACCTTGGACTTCACATGCTCTACTCATAAAAAAAAAAAAAAGAAAGAAAGAAAGCAGTATCACTGGACTATATCAGAAATGTGTTTCTTTGCCTTGAATGTCATACTCCTTTTATCCAGAGTGCTCCTACTTCCTTTATTTCCTAGGCTAACTGATAAATCATCATTTAAAACACTCTACTCATACATGAATCTGGGTTGTGTGTACTTTCTATGTTCTTTACTTTTGTCAGTCATTTCATTTGTCATATTATAATCCTGTTTTATTGTTTGCATCAATCACCAAGCCAGTGTCTTTGATTTGAGTGGTTTGATTTAATACGTGGGGCCTCATCTGTGGTCTGTTTTAAAAGCTCCCTGGTGATTCTGGGTTACAACAAGGATTAAAACCCACTGAACCAGACTGAGAGCTCCATGAAGACAGGATGGTTGACTGTCTAGTTCAACATCACACCCCATTTTCTAGCTCAGTGCCAGAAACATAGTAAATGCTCAGGAAATATCTATGGATCAAATGTCATTGTAGTCCCAATGCTTGATGTGGTATTAAGCATAATTGTTGAATGAATGAATGAATGAATAGCTTAAATTCTACAAGGATTACACAAATTAGTAAATCACAGATCCTATTTTTAAAAAATTACAGTTGGGAGCAAGTGAGGGGAACTGGAGAAGCACACATTCTGATATAATCACTTACACAACCAATGATAGAAATGTTTGCAGTGGTTGTGATGATTTGTTATGGAGAATCTCTCTCACCGTGAGGATTCTTCTTTCTGAATGCAGAAATTTTCCAAGTGGTTTGGCGGATGTCCAGTTAATTGAAGCTTTGAGCAAACTCCCTTTAAGTTTTTTAGAAAACTGCTAAATCTTCTGAGGTCATTCCAGACCATTTGCCTTTCTCTGTTATGCACTAAGGCAGGAAATGTTTTCCTCCGTTTTGAAATGAGCAATTCAAGGGGCCAGTAAAGAATGCATGTGGTGGGGCGCTATCAGCCCCCTCCAGCTGTTTACCAGGGTCCTTTTCATTCTTAACAGGGACATCAAGTTCTTTTGGATACTAGTTAGGTTTTATACATAAGACAAAATAAACATTTCCTGGAGGGCTTCAGAGGGTAACTACTCTTCCGTCTTATCTTGCATTTGCCTTCAATCAGAAAAGGAAAAAATAAGATTTAATGTGAGAGAGGCCTACCATTTATCAGGTTGGCTGTAGTCAGTTGATACATTAAAACATTTTCTTGAGCCTGAAAGCAGTAAAACCTCTCCATTTTCTCCATCTTGCTTGCTTAATTTTTTATGCTTGTGAATTGTCCGGGCCCCAGCCCAAGGTCATCTGAGAACAATAGTACCTGAGTCATTAACGTTCTTAAGGTCTTGTTTAGGAGGGGTTGTTTGGGGCTGCTGTAGTCTGACCTGAGTCATCCCACACTGGGCCAGGGAGGCTAAAACACTGGACTCTTCCCAAAGGAACGGTTGTTATTATAGTGAATCTCCAGAAGGAAACATCGTTAGTGCTAACTGAACATGTATTTTGCCTCAGATTTACTGTTGGGCAGGGACAGATCATGACCTTTTAATCAGAATAGGCTTAGATTGAGTTTTTTTGGTACAAAATAAATTCGCTTCTGGTAGGATTTGCCAGAGACCACCCTGGGGGAAGGTTCGATGGTTCATTTGGAGATCTTGGGATTTGGAGTCAGGTAAGACTGAAGTTTAAATCCTGTCTCTTGCCAATGTACTATGTGAGTTAGGTAAGATACCTGTTTGGGGCTCAGGGTTCTCATGTATAAAAGAAAATAACTAACAAAGAAATGCAATATCACTAATTTTGTCAGATGCTCCCTTGCCTAAAAAATATTAGTTAAAACTATGTTATGTGCTTTCCAAAAGTGTCCTCCTCCCACCCAGGTATTGTAATCTATGTTATTATAGAGAAGCATGTAGAGAATGACAAACACTTGAATAAGGTAGAACAAAAGAATATGATGGAAAAAGCATTGAATTTGGAATTGAAAGACCTCATTCTTAAACTCAACCCTAGCTGTGTGTCTTGAGGCTCGCTTATAAAATAGAAGTAATATCTCCCTTCATATTATTATTTAGAAAGTCAGATGGTATAATGTTTATAGATCTACTTTGAAAGAGTCAAGAGCACAGTGCCCATATTAATTATTATGAAGGTTGTATTTCTTCTCCTACTAACCAAAACCAGGTTTAAGAGTGGGGAACGGTACACAGTTGGGAAAGGGGTATTTTTTCAAGCCAGAAAGGAAGGTGGTGATTCAGGATGCGATCTGAAAGCAGTGTTTACATTTTCGCAGCTGCCCCTTGGAGCGGAGCTAAACCTCATGTAGACAGCCCAATGTTGGCTTTAGTGGGGCAGTTAGGGGGACTGAGATATAGACGTGCCTGGAAATAGAGCAATCCTGCATAAATTTTGTGCGATGTCCTCATGAAAAGGATTGTGTTGTGTAAAACTATCGAGAGCAAGACTGAGGACTTAAAGAGAACAGAGGTTTGTGGGAAGAGTAATAAAAATAGTGTATATGTGCACTTATTTTAAAGTCACAGTTCATAATAGTTCTTGAAGGCATCCATTACTGAAACAGACAGAATTTATTGGTGCTAAAAAGCTGCTCCAATGGGTAATCATTTTCCTGACTGTCCTCCTGAATCGTTCTGGAAGTCTTCCAAAACAGTCTTCCGTGAGTCATCTCTTACAAACTCATTTTACAGCCTTCAGGTCCCATTGACTTGGCGTTTAGCATTTTTTGCACTTATATTTTCATTTTGTTAATTTCTTCAACTATTAGGAAAATGGGTAGCCCTTCCACCTGGGCCTGGTCTTAAGTCCCCATCATACGAAGGTGGAGCCTAAACGGGGCTCTCTTTTATACTGCATGCCCCTTCTCTTTGGGAGTCCAGAGAAAGAGCAGCAATGAGACTTGGGTGTTTTTGTTTGGAAGAAATCAAGTACACAAAATACAGGTAAAAATAGTGCAGATGTTAAATTGTCATACAAACGTAAAATTGCATATTCTTCCAATTGTCATTTGAAGCCCACATACAATGAGTCACTCATTTGGGTGACATCTCGGGAAATAGCATGGTCTGTTATTGTGAATGGAGAAAACACCATTTATCATTTATAGGCATTCACTCCAAGTAAGTTTATCAGAGAAACTCCGGTATTTTCTGATAAATTTTCCTGTGAATCTAAAACTGCTCTAGAAAAGAAAAAAAAAGATGAAAAAGAAAAAGAAAACAAGCCCCCCCCCCCCCAAAAAAAAGGCACAACAAACTGGGTGAGGTGTGAGAACAAAGGACCATGGAAGTTTTGAGATGGGAAAATTACTTCAGACTTGGTTTTGGAAAGTAGGGGACAGAGGTGGAGTAAGAGCTCACTAAGATGTCAAACCTGAGCTTGACCTTGAAGGAGAGGTCTTGGAGTGTGGAAAGGAATGAGCAGCGGCACTGAAGCCACTGAAGAGGGGGAACATTCGGGTCACAGAAGTGGCGTGGTCGGATTGCAAAGACTCGGGCGACTATTGGTGGCAGCTGCTGTCATGTTAAATATTTCTTCCTGAACTTAGAGGGGAAATTGGACTCAACAGCATATTAATTAGAAGCTCTTTTAAGTGTTATTTATACATATTACTAATATGGGACACAGGAGATCTAGAAAAGAATGATGAAAAAATTAGTAAAATAACACCTTTAATATTCCTATTTAAAAATGTTGATTTTTAGGCTTTTTTTTTTTTTACTTTGTGAAGCGTTATTTTACACATTTAGCTTAGAAGTATTTTATTGGATATTTTCCCATGTCATTAAAATATTAGCCACACTTTTTTTTTTTAAAGTAAAATCATTAAATAATAATTAAATAATTATTTACCTAGAAACAGCATAATACTTGAGCAGCTACTAAGGGACCTCTCGTGGTGAACAGATACCCCTCGGAAGCCTCTGATGCCTCATAGAGAAGGTCAAGAGAAAACAACAGCTCAGTGGGGTGAATTGTTGAAATCTGGAGGTGTAACTGGATTCATATTTTCTGATTCTTTTCTGTAAATCAGTTAAATATTCTTTTCCAATTTATTAATGTGACACTAAACAAAGAGAAGTTTGAAAAATTCACAGTCCTCATTCAGACACTACGTTCTTTTGATTTTATGATTTTGCTGTAAAAATAAACAACATCATTGAGATAAAGGAGACACGAGGTGAGCCCTACTGTTTCCCCGTTGTTGTTGGTTTTGTTTTTTTTTTTTTTTGTTTTTTTTTTTTTTTTGCCTGGGACTGCTTCTTGCCATGACACAGGGTGGGGAGCCCAAGCAGATTTACTGTCATGCTGAGTTTTGGGGTCTAAGATTGGAATTTGTGGCTGCCTGAAGCATCTGGAATTTGCAAGCCAGTGGTATTCAGAGAAGAGGAAGCTGCACAGAGGGTGGGCACCAAAACTCTGTGTGAGGATTCGCCTGGGATCTCTGCTGGGGGTTAACCAGGCTTGTGTAAGGCAAGATTCCATGAAATCTACCAAGGATCTGCTGCAGGGGTGAACGGTGATTTCTGAGGTTGTGCAAGGTTGTGTGTTGCTGAGAGAGGTTGGAGAGCTGGCCCAATCAGCAAATAGAAGACACGTACACAGAATTTTCAGTGTATGCTACATCCATGTGCCTCTCTCTCTTCTTCTCTCTCTCTAATTTGTCCATATGAAAGTGTGTGTCCTCTTCCAGGTCCTGCTGAAGTAATTCCTAGGAACAGAATTACCCATTATTTACCCACTCTTAGAATTGTGAAATTAACATTTATTTGTAAAACAACGGGTAAGAAACACCACCTGATTTCTAGATACAATCTTAATCTAGTACTGAATCAAAGCAGAGGGAGTTTGAATGCACACTATTCAAATTATTTTGAGAGTGATCTGGGTTTGACAGTTCTCAAAACTAATTTTTTGGTAAACTTTCAGCTTTATTTTTTAAGAATTAGGATTTCAAGGGAAATTAGCTTTCTACTTTTGCTTTAAATACCAATTTTTTTCCTTCTGTACAAATCCTTTTGCATGGAGTTAAAAAACATTGAAAAGACTTTTAAAAATTGATGGGGTGCCTGAATGGCTCCGTCGGTTCCGTGTCTGACTTCGGCTTAGGTCATGATCTTTCCTTCATGAGTTTGAGCCCCGCGTCAGGATCTCTGCTGTCAGCTCAGATCCTGCTTTGGATCCTCTGTCCTCCTCTGTCTCTGCCCCTCTCCCAGGTGTGCTGTCTCACTCTCTGTCTCAAAAATAAATAAAAACACTAAAAAAAAAGTAAAGACTTAAAAATCGAGAACAAAAGGATATTAAAGTGTTCAGGAATTATTTTGAGTTTAAGTAAAAGCCTATAATATTCTTGAGTTGAAAACTTTACACCTAAAATATTTTCAAACTTTGGAAAATAAAAACTAGTCATTGTTTTATTTAGAATGATGTTACTTTTAGGGGGCCTCGGTTGAGCATCCGATTCGGATCTCACAGCTTGTAAATTCAAGCCCCGTGTTGGGCTCTGTGCTGATGGCTCAGAGCCTGGAGCCTGCTTCAGATTCTGTCTCTGTCTCTGTCTCTCTGTCTCTGTTTCTCTCTCTCTCTCTCTCTCTCTCTCTGCCTCTCTCCTGCTTGTGCTCTTTCTGTCTTTCAAAAATAAACATTAAAAAATTAGAATAATGTTACTTTCAACATAGTTAAATAATAGTAACATAGTTTGATACTAAGATAATGCAGATTATTGGTGTAAGGCAAGCAGTCTTGAATTATTAGCAGTGGAACAAAAATAAGAAAGATCTCATGGTATAAAATAGCCTTGACCCAGTGGCTAAATGTACTTTTACAGCTGTTTGGACTTTTCAAGAGTCTTGCTATCTTTATAATGCACACTTTTAGTTTTCTGTATTGCACTGTGTGTATTTATGATCATTCATGCTGAACAGAGAACAGTTTATGTATGTTTACTCCTAGCGTCCAAGCAACTTGGCTGGTACTTTTTTTTTTTTTTTTTTTTGGTCATTTTCTGTTAGCTCAGATGTTTACAAGCCTATTTGCATAGAAAGGGGGGAAAACCTGGGTAGAGTGGCTGTCTGTGTTGCCTAGGGATAACAGAAATCCATTCACAATTGCTTATTAAGTTCAAAAGTCCTTATAAGGAGTATATTCTATAAAGATGTGTATGGGAACAAAGAATATATGGTTTTACCTTTTACTGGATAATCACCATCCTAATAAACTTGCCTTTTCATTTGGCCAGATATTGGTCTTCCCAGCCTCTAACATATTGAGGTTTTCCCAGTTCCATATACCTAGTAAACAGGATAGGTACTCTTAGAGTTTTTTAGCCGTGAGATGTTGCCTATGAATTGGACTCGTGGTTTTCATCCTTTAGCTCTAAAAAGAAACCATTTTTACACATATTATTAAAAACATAGCATACAACTGTTGCCCCCTACATTAACTGAAGATTTATATATCAATATGTGTAATTTACCTATATGTTTTAGACAAATTTTCTTTTTTTTTCCCTTCCCCCTCCCCCTTCCCCCCCCCCCCCCCCCCCCCCCCGCCACAGGTTCATTTGTACACACAGCACAGGACACCAGCCCCATGCGAAGCCCAGGGGTCATACTCGTTCTTCTGTAGAAGGTTATCTGCATAATTTTGTGACACCTGAACTGTGTGTATTCCTTCAGGTAGGATATTGTTTCCTTTAGCCAAGCATCCTGGGACATGATTTACCTAGTAATGCTTTAATTATTTTGAGTTTCCTCAGATCCCACAGGTAACCAGTTTGAACCCGATAAACCTGTAGTTTTGGGGGTGCCTGAGTGACTCAGTCAGTTAAGTGTCCATTTCTTGGTTTTGGTTCAGATCATGATCTCATGGTTCCTGGGTTCAAGCCCTGCATCAGGCTCTCAGCACAGAGCCCACCTTGGATCCTCTGTCTCCCTATCTACTCATCCCCTGCTTGTGTGCTCTTTCTCTGTCTCTCTCTCAAAACTAAATGAATATGAAAAACCAACAACTGTAGTTTTGAATATTTTCCCCTCAAGCCCACACAAAGATAAAGAAGTTTTCTTGACACTTCTCATCAGGAGATAAATATTTTCTAGGCGCTCTCTCCTGCCCCCGGTCTGGAAAGGTCCATGCTTATGGCCAGAATCTTAATTTTTTTTTTAACATTTATTCATTTTTGAGAAACAGAGCACAAGCAGGGGAGGGGGCAGAGAGAGAGGGAGATACAGAATCTGAAACAGGCTCCAGGCTCTGAGCTGTTACATTTTAACTCACCATCTTGCAAGTATCTAAAAGTAAAAAGTCACTGCACTCTAAGTTCTTGGGATGAGCAAATGCCCTCAGGGCACTATTTCATTTCAACCTTCACATATCCCTCCATTAACTGCTTCCTCTTCCTGGTTGGACCCTGGTGTTTTTTCTTTCTTTCTTGTTCAGCAGTGCTTTTTCATTTGGAAAATGTTTACTTAAGTGTAATACCCATACAGAAAAATTACAAGCACAAATTATAAGTAATACAGTGTGAGGAGTTGTTACAAACTAAACATGTTCATGTAACTATCATATAAATCAAGACAAAGACTATTACCAGAGCCCCAGGAACCTTCTGACCCTTTGTAAAGGCATCAGCCACTTAACTATAATAGCCTCTATCCTTTTATTTTTATAAATTAGCTTTGCCTGTTTTTGAATTTTAGGTAAATGGAATCATATAGTATATATTCTTTTGTCTATGAATTTATTTGCATGACATCATATTTGTGAACCTTACACATATTTTCATGTGTAGCATTAAAATTTTTTTTTAACATTTATTTATTTTTGAGAGAGAGAGAGAGAGAGACAGAGTGTGAGCAAGAGAGGGGCAGAGAGAAGGAGACCCAGAATCTGAAGCAGACTCCAGGCTCCAAGCTGTCAGCACAGAGCCTGATGTGGGGCTTGAACTCAGTGATCATGACCTGAGCCCAAGTCGGATGCTTGACCGACTGAGCCACCCAGGTGCCCCAGTAGCTTTAAAAAAATTTTTTTTTTTAAATTTTATGACTGTACTACAACTTATCCAGTCTATTTATTGATGGACAATTGAGTTGTTGAAAATTTGGGGTCATCACAAATAATGCTGCTGTGAGCATTCTTATAGAAGTCTCTTAGTGAACATATACATTCATTTCCATTTGGTATATAGCTATGAGTGGAATTGCTCGGGTGTACATATGTTCTTTGGCACTTTTCCAAAGTGGTTGCTCGTGGTTACGTTCAGTGAGCAGCGTGGGAAAGCCGCAGTAATTCTGCGTCCTCCCCGACACTTGGTACCGCTGGGCGTGTTTGTTTGTTTAAATATTAGCCATTCTGATGAGGGAGAGGAAATTCACCACTTTAACTGACATCTCTCTGTAGGTTAATTATTGGGAATACCTTACCTAATGCTTATTAGACAGCCATTCGCTTTTTTTTTTTTTTTTTACTTTCTTAGTTCTGTTCTGTGTGTGAGGTCTTCATAATATATATATATATATAGCAAATATCTTCTCCCACTCTGTGACTTCACTGTCTTACTGTTGTTTAGATGAGTAAAATTGCTTAATTTTAATGAAATCCAGTTTTTCATAGTTTTCCTTTCTGGTGAATGTGTTCTTTGGCGCTGTTTAAGAAGTCTGTTCCTCCTTAATTCTTGAGGATAATCTTTACCTGCTTAAATCTTTATGGCTTTGCCTTTCATATTTACACATCACAATTCGCATGGAATTGGTTTTTGGTTGTCATAAATCGAGAAACCATATATTTGACTGACTGTTTCTAGATTCTGTCTTCTTTTCCACTGGTCTGTTTGCTCATGTGCAAATACCACCCTCTTATTTACCATAACCTCACAGTAAATCTTGAAATCTGGTAGTGTGAGTTCCCCAACTTTATTTTTCTTCAAGAATTGTTTAACTGTGCTTGACCCTTGCTGTATTCATACAAATTTTAGCACCAGATTTTCAGTTTCTGTTGAAATACCTATTAAGATTTTAGTTGGATGTTATCAAATTTGTAAATTAATTTAAGGATATTCAAAGTTTTACAGTATTGATTCAACTAATTCATGAATATTTATTAAAATCTTTTAAATTTCAGTAATATTTTATAGTCTTATACAGAAGTCTTACACATCTTTTGTTAAATTTATTCCTACATATTCAATACTTTATGGTCTTGTGTTATCATTTTTTTTAAAACTGCATTTTCCAACTGTTTTTGCTAGCATATGCAAATACAAATGATTTTTATACCCAGAAACCTTGTTAGATTCACTTACTAATTCTGTCAATGCCTTATCAATAAAAATTTAGATTTTTTACATTCACAATCATGTATTCTGATTCTTATATGTTTCATTCTTTTTTCTTTCATTTTTTAACTGGATAGTGAATAGATGTGGTTTTATCGAACACACTTGTTCTATCTCTAAACTCTGAGGTAAGCTGTCCATTGTCCACCAGTAAGTATTACATTTACTGAAGGTTTTTGTGGAGATCTATTATCAGGCTAGGGAAATCCCTGTCTATTGCTGTTTGCTAATAGCTTTTATAATGAATTTCTGTTACATTTTATCAAAATTGCTGTGCAATTGTTTTTTCTATTGTATTTTTATGATTCATTTTCTATATAAGGTAAAAGTTTAGTTCTCTGCTTGAGTAAAACAGGCAGTCATCTATCTGGTCAGGATGTGGGTAGTTTTATACATTTCCCTTTTTTTTATGTTTATTTATTTTTGAGAGAGAGAGAAGGTAAAACTTTAGTTCTTTGCTTGAGTAAAACAGGCAGTCATCTATCTGGTCAGGATGTGGGTAGTTTTATACATTTTTTTTTATGTTTATTTATTTCTTTTTGAGAGAGCGAGTGAGTGAGGGAGGGGCAGAGAGAGAGGGAGACACAGATCTGAAGGAGGCTCCAGGCTCTGAGCTGTCAGCACAGAGCCAGACTCGGGAACCTTGAGATCATGACCTGAGCCGAAGTCAGAAGCTTAACCCACTGAGCCACCCAGGCGCCCCAGGATGTGGATAGTTTTCAATGTCTGTTTCTTTTCAGGGCACCTGGGTGGCTCAGTCAGTTGAGTGCCCAAATTCTGCTCAGGTCATGATCTCAGGATTCATGGGTTTGTGCCCTGGATCGAACTCGCTGCTGTCAGTGCAGAGCCGGCTCTGGATCCTTTGTTCCCCTCTCTCTCTGCCCCTCCCCTGCTCACTCTCTCAAAATTAAATAAACATAAGATAAATTAATAAGTGCCTGTTTCTTTTAAAGACTTCAATCTACTCCTCCTGTTTTGAGTTCCCCCACTGTCCACTCCCATGCATTTTTATACCCCCCACTTTGGGAGCACTTAATGCCTTTAATTCCTTATAGTTTCCAGGATTGCGTGTGCCACAGGTTATCTCTCTTTCGTGGCTTCCTCATTCCTGTCCTCTTTTCCTCCAGCCCTGTTGATGTTTAGCACTTAATTTTCTGTAAGTTGCTAAGTTATCTACCATTATCCCCTCAGCTTTTCAGCCTCCAAAATTCTTATTCATTCATTTGACAACTGTCTTGCAGTTAGGATCACCAGATTTGGTGAATAAAATCCCAGAATACCCAGTTAGATTTGAATTCTACACAAACAGCAGATGGGATCTCTCTGTACTCAGACATTATCTGCTGTTTATCTGAGGTTAGTTGGTCATCCTGCCTTTTACCTGGCATTCTTATTGTGAGTACCAATTGGTTTAGGTATTGTAGGTGTAGGTGATACATGAGAGATTAAAAATGTTCAAAAATCCCTGCTCTCAGGAGGTTACATTCTGCCGGTAAGACAGATATTGTACATGTGTAAATTATGTAGCATGTTAGTGATACGTGCTATGGAAAAGAAATGAAGTGGGCTAATGGATGTCAGATATATAAAGATTGAGATTGCACTTAAGGTGCGTCGGAAAAAATATCAAGGAGAGAGTGAAGCTACAGTAATTTTAGGGAGAAGTGTACCCCAGGCAGAAGGGGCAGCACATGAAGCCCGAGGCAGGAGTGTAGCTAGTATGTTTGAGGCGGGAGGCCATTATGGTCCAAGTGGGTTAGCAAGATAAGGTCAGGAGCAGGACAGGAACGGGAGTCCAGACCAGGTAAGGCATTGTGGGCCATTGTGAAAACAAGGCTTCTCCTCTCAGTCAGGAAGGAAGACAGTGGAGTGTTTAAACACGAGTGATGTTGTTGAAAGAAGCAATCTGGCTTCTTTCTGGCTTCTATGCGGAGAATGCGCAGCGGTGGCTCAGGGGAGGCTAAGGAAGAAGAGATTACTGCAGTAACCTAGGCAAGAGATGATGGTAGCCTTGACTAGTGTGGAGCGGTGGAAATGGTGAAAAATGTCAAAATTCTCGATCTATTTTGATGGTAGATCTAACAGGATTTCCCGACGGGTAGGATATAAGTATTAGCAAAACTGTGGAATCATGGATAATGCTATTTTTGATCTGAGCACTTGCAAGCAGGGTTCAGTTCTACGCCATCTCTCATCTATTTTAATCTTCTCTTATTTTTATCTTCATTGCTTTATGTTTGTTTATATCCATTAATGATAGTTTAGGGAGGCTTTGGGTTGAAGCAATGATAAACCTGTGTGTTGAAATCAACATGTGTATCCAGAAATCCATATAGTTATTTTGATAAATTAATTTTATTTAGTTTTGATTTGTGGGGAATAAGCACCTTTGGAATTTAACTGTAATGTGATACCTTATTTTGATAAAGGTGATGGAAAATAAATGTGACCAAAACAATGTGGCTCATATCCATGTAATGTAAGACATGTGATTCAATTAGAATTTCCTTGTTGCATTTGGTTTCTGTAGAGAGAGATTATTTTTTACCCTTGTGCCACTGCCAAAATGATACCCATGAATTAACTTCTCTGCCATGAAACTAGTCCATTTTTGTATTTTGAAATGACTGATGGAAATGATCCATTTTATGTGCCCAAAGAGACATCATATACCCTGCATAATTCCACAAGGAATTGGAAAAGGTCCAGCTAATCAGATCAGATATTTTTTTTTAATTTTTAAAAAATGTTTATTCTTGAGAGAGAGAGAGAAAGTGAGCATGAGCAGAGGACAGAAAGAGAGGGGGACCGAGGATCTGAAGGGGGCTCTGCGCTGACAGCAGAAAGCCCAATGTGGGGCTCACGTACCATGAGATCATGACCTGAGCTGAAGTCAGAAACTTAACACTAAGAGCAGATATTTTTAACGCTTCTTATTGAGAAATATGAGCATGAACTTCTGGATAAATATATAGATTATTATAATCAGTCCTTTTTTTTTTTTTTTTGATCAGTACTTTGTTAATTAGCTTTGTTTCCTGTCTGAGCACAGCAAGGCAGAGTTTTATGCTATTAATGGCTACTCACTGCTTTTTCTTCTTACTTTGTAAAGAATGTCAAAACTTAACTAGATTTGCTTATATCTTTTAGGTATTTCCCATATTTCCCTGTCTTTTCCATGGCCTAACCTGATCCACTAAAAAAATAAAGAAAGAAAGAAAAAACAAATGACCATGTATTTTAAAACTACATACTGTAAAATGTTCTTTATACAAAAACCTGAAAACTTTGATGAGAGTGATTTGGGCAGCCTGAGGCATTAATTGAAGACCTATATGATAACTTTCAGTTATGTTGAGAATCAGATATACCTTCTGAATAAATTAACAAATAAAATTCTCCAAATTAAAAGTACACTTAATCACATTTTAATTCTTTTCAAATTGTTGATACACATGAAAATTATCAGAGAACCAGAATATTCAAGATTTATCCGCACTGTGCCTCCTAGTTCATAACTCTGTGTTAAATAATTTGTGTAATCTTTTTCAGTGACAGTATGCTAATTGGACTTCTATTTATATTTCCTGTTGTCATGCTTATCAAATTGGAATAACTGAACCTGTGGGAACCCATGCCAGGTCACTGGCAATTGATACCCCGGGATGAACAAAGTAAATCTTCCTAGGGCATCTGTTTTTTGTTTTGTTTTGTTTTGTTTTGTTTTTTTTGTGTGTGTGAAAACTTTCTGTACTTAAGCAGATATATATTGGTGTGTAACACAAAGTGTAAAGGAGACATAAAAGAAATTTTTACTTGCTACAAGTAGACTTTGGACTTTACCTCAGCCTACCATCGATCTCCTGTACTGCTTTGACATAAATGTTTGAGCGGCTCAATTTGGAAGTCTTCAGGAAAGATCCTGTGATTCTAGCATGTTGTTCAGATATTTCCAGGGTTAGATACTGATATCATATTTTATAGCTCTTGTAAAAGTGCAAAATATTCTAGAATAGCTTGCAGAGTACAATGTAAATGTCTAGTTATCCTACTAAGTTAGCCAGTCTTCCTTTTTTACCGGAACGTGCCTAATTTTGCATCAAGTAAGTCAATTCCCTTACCTTGGATGACATTTTCAATGTTCTATGGAAAATAACTATAACAGATATGAATTGAGAGCTTTATTTACATTAAGAGCCCCTCTGTATTCTCTCTTTTAACCATGATAGCAATCCTCTGAGTTAGATACTAGTTTGATTTGTTTCTACAGATGAGAACTTGGACACAGAGTGGTCAGGTTACATTCTCCAGGTCATACAGCCTTGGAAGAAAAGGATCCGGGATTTGAACCTAAGTTGTCCTCTTTGGAGGCCCTACCTACCTTTAAACATTATTCTTTGTCCATAAATAATCTTGAGTTAACACACTCTTTTGTTTAAAAAAAAAAAACAAAGGAAATCTTTTTAATTATGGATAGCAGGGCTGACTTCTGCAACGTGATGTGATCCTTAACTGGTGGGATGAGCTGCACACAGTACCCAGTGTACATGAACGGCATAGACTTAACACACATTCAGAGGTACACGGTGAATCTCAAACCAGACTATGAAGTTGATGAAATTCATGTTCCATTTCCACAGGCCTCAACTTCCACATTCTTGACTTCTCTCAGCACTTTCTCTCCAACTGCTTTCTAACCTTCCCCTCTTGTGTAAACCGAACAGAATGTGATACCAGCCTTTATAATGTGGTTGATGGATTCCACTTTACATGGGTGTGAATAAATTCCAGTAATGTGCATTATCTCCACTAGGCATCTTCATTCAAACCTTTGGCTTTATCTCTAATAGAAAGATTTGAGTCCATTAAAATGCCAGCCCCAGTAACCATGTGGTAAGATAACTTGAGAGTGGTAGACCCTTGATCTGACTCTATACCTTCCTAAGCTGCTTTATGGAATGAGACTGACCAAGGGTATAGATGGCCTAAAGGAAGACCACCACACAGCTTCTTTGCTTATTTAAAACTATCATCCTTCGGTGAAACTAACAGTGACCTATCAGTTGCAGCGCTAAGCGTTTTCCAGGAGTTTCTGGAGAGCAGAAGAGCACCTATCTCATTGTTACCATTTTCTGCCAAGACTGGAACAGTTGGCTACGGCACATGTGTTCCTTCTAGGTGCTGTGCCCACCATCACTGCCTGTACAGAGGCTTCAAGATTAAACACCTCTGGCCTCCTGTTCATTCTGATGTTGTGACATTTTGGTAACAAGCATTGAGTAGTAGCTTTTATAGAAACCCTGCTCTTTGGATACCCGGAAATGCCTCTATCTTTTGTATTACTTTGATCTCTGATAAGAAGTTGCTAAAAATTAAATTACCTTCCTTATTAAAAGAGGTGCTGCAGTGGAATTTTCTTCTTTCACACAGTTTTTTTTTTTTGTTTCCTTTGTTTATATGTTTATCTTTCCCACTTGACTCGGTCCCACTGGACTGTTTTTCTTTTCTCTTTGCATCCCAACTGCCTAGTACAGCACTTGACAGAGTAATGGAAATGTGGAATGAAGGAATTCATGGATGAGGGAGTGAATAAATAATTTTTTTGAGTCTGTGTATAACTTTAGCCTCTGTAGAGGCTATGTATGTGTAGAATAATGCTTCAACCACAAAATATCCAATGGTATTAGGTAGCATAATTGATGCTATTGGAATAAGATATTGGCTTAGGCAAAATTCGTTTCATTTATTAACAAAAATTTAGAACTCAGGTTTTAAGTAAGTACTGATTTTAGACTATTTTCCAGGCAGGCTCCAATTTGTGGAACATTTTTAAGAGTTCCACAAAAAGTTTCAAACTGGCTTTTCTTATTTATGGCTGAAATTTTATTAAAGAAAGCACAGTAGCCCTTCATTACTTATCACAGGTTTTAGTCCTCTCTGGACTATATCTAGCTCAACTCTTCCCTTCCAATCTGATATCCTTCCACTTTCCACATGCAGCATTTCTCTGTGCAAACCAGTATCCTCCGTAATCTCCCGTTACCCCAACACCTTGGACTCTTTATGGCCTTTATTCATCCAGCCCTTACCCTCTCATCAACCCTTTCCCAATCCTTCCTCAGTCCTACTCCATCAGTTTTTACCCATCTTCCTCCACCATGAATCCTTCCCTGACAACTCTTACCAAATGTTTTTTTGTGCTCTTTTTCTGAGTTCTTAGTACACATATGGCTAGTGCCACAGTTACAACCTGACTTTATTTCTGTTTGCTCTGTCGGTTTTCTCCCCAGATGTAAACTCTTTGAACGCACCGATTCTGTCAGTGCCTCCAAGTCTCCCATAATACCAAATAAAATATTAAACATACAAAAAGCGTGCTCAGAGCCAAGGTGACAAAAGCACAAAAATTAACAAGTGAGACTTCATGAAAGGAAAAAGTCTCACAGCAAAGAAAACGGTCAACAAAATGGAAAGACAACCTATGGAACGGGAGAAAGTATTTGGAAATCACATATCTGATGAAGAGTTAATATTTAAAATATAGAAAGAACTCATACAACTCAATAGCAAACAAATCTGATTAAAAATGGGCAGAGAATCTGAAGACATTTTTCCACAGAAGACATACAAATGGTTAACACATACAAAAAGAGGTGTTCAGCATCACTAATCACAAGCGAAATGCAAATCAAAACCACAACGAGATATTAGTTATACCAGTGAGAAGGGCCATCATCAAAAAGACAACAGACGAGTTGTGAGCATGTGGAGAAAAAGGAAGCCTTGTGTATTTTTGATGGCATTGTAAATTGGTGCAACCACTATGGAAAACAGTATGACATTTTCCTGAAAAAATTAAAAACCCAGCCAACCCACTTTTGGCTACATATCTAAAGGAAATGAAAATAGGATATTTAAGAGATCTCTGCACTTCCATGTTTATTGCAACATTATTCACAATAGCCAGGATATGGAAACAACCTGTCAGTAGCTGGGTGAATGGATAAAGCAGCCATGACATGTGTATACAATGTAATGTTCAGCCATAAGACAGAAAGTAGGAAATCCTGCCATTTGTCCTAGCATGGATGGAACTTGAAGGCCTTATATGCTAAGTGAAATAAGCCAGACAGAGAAAGACAAATACTGGATGGTATCACATATAAATAAGTGGAATTTTTTTTAGTCAAATTCATAAAACTGGTAGAAAAGTTGTTGTCAGGGATGGGGGGAGCGGAACATGGAAAGGTTGGTAGAAGGGTGCAAGCAAGATTTCAGCTACAAGATAAATAAGGTTTGAGTATCTAATGTACAACATGGTGACCGTAGTTGATAATACTGTATTGTATAATTGAAATGTGCTGAGAGTGAAACTTGAATGTTTTCACCAAAAGAAAAGAGAAGAAAAAAGGAAAGAAAGGAAAGGAAAAGAAACAAGAGAAAAAGGAGAAAAGAACAAAAAAGAAAAGACAAGGAAAAAGGAAAATGGAAATGTGAGGTGATGGATGTATTAGTTAACTAGGTGGGGGTATCATTTCACAACGTACGTACGTTAAATCAGCATGATGTACACTTTAAATATCTTACTATTTTGTCAGTTATACCTCAGTAAAGCTGAAATTAAAAAAAATATATACTTGGCAGTGTTGTTTATTGGCAAGAGGAGGGTTTTTTTTTATGTTTCACTGACCCCTTTATTGATACTTTTCATATCCATTTCCTATTTGATCTTTAAAAATTAAAATCACTTGTCAAAATCATTTTTATAATCTGTCACATCTCAGTGCTATGTCTTAATCAGATGATATTCAAACCTGTCTGAAAGGAAAGTTTGCCTTCCTATTTGGAAACTTACACAACATTCTGCCCACCAGATGTCAATGCTTCTTTTGGAAACACTTCTTGTATGGTTCTCTTATCATGCAAAGGGCACAGTCTGTAGTTTAAAGATCCTGACAATTTTAACATCTGGGAGTGACTTAAATCCAGGAAACTATATGGCCATAATGATAAGAATAAACAAAGAATATACTAAAGATAGTCTTACTAGAGAGAATATTTCCCCCCACTTTTCACTTAAAGCTAGGAAGTGAAATGAATAGGGAATTGAAGGGTAACCTATAAGTCTGAAACAGCACTTTTCCAGGTGCAGAAGAGGATATGAAATTGCTGACATTGGTTTTAAAAAGTTCAAAGTGTAAAGAAAAGGGAAATAGTACCTGGAATGGTGGTTTTTCACTGAAGCTAAGATCAAAGCTTACCATTTCTAAGTACAAAGTAAATGGAGTCTTTGGGAATTGCTCTAATTTTAATATAAGACAATTTTCTAATTTTTGTTCACTTTCTACTGGCTCATGCCTGTGTTTGCAGTAACACTGATTTGAAATGTCTATATTTGTGAGAAAAAAAATTTAACCACTTGTTTTTTAACTTGGTAGTATGATACAGTGAGGTCCATCTGTTTAACATCTGGACTACTGTAATACTAATTAGAAAGGACAGTATATTTTTCAGTTCTCCACATACCTTTGTACAGCAAACCTTCTAATATGTCTCATTGTACTTGTCACAGTGCAAGGTGTGGCATTATCGGTAGCTATGATGGAAAGACTTCATTTCTTGATTTAAAACTTAGAAGAGTAACTGTCTAGATCTTAAATGAGCTCTGCCTATTTTGACAAGGGGAAATGAAGTAAATGAAGATTTCACTCTTTCTATTTTACTTAGTATGAGGAAATTATAGAGGGAGACTGAGCTTCAAGTCTGGTTCTGGGCCACTGCAAAACCCTGCCTTCACATTTTGTATTTTCTACTCTTCTGCTCTTTGAAATGCCTTGGCACCTTTAAAATTTTTTTTTAAATATTTACTTAGAGAGAGAGGGAGACAGAGAGACAGAGTGTGAGTGGCAGAGGGGCAGAGAGAGAGGGAGACACAGAATTCAAAGCAGGCTCCAGGCTCTGAGCTGTCAGCACAGAGCCTGATGTGGGGCTTGAACTCACAGACTAGGAGATCATGACCTGAGCCAAAGTCGGTCGCTTAACGGACTAAGCCACCCAGGCACCCCATTTTTGTCACTTTTTAAAAACAAGTAGGTCAAGATTTTTTTTTTAAAGTTCTGCTCTTCAGACTTAAGACTTTATAAGTACATGAGTTAACATCATGAATACCATGACTGATTATGCTCTGTGCAATTGATCAAATTTCCATTTTATCTACGGATTTTGATGGCAGATAACACAGCTTTGATGAGTGATTAATTGGCCAGGAGGAAGGTGGGCTCTTAGGGCTAGATTGATAGGGTCATGGGAAATACCACAAATGCAGAGAAATTAAAATGAGTACCCCCCATAAAAACTCTTTGAAGACTACATTTAAATTAGAAAATATAGTCAATTATGTGCATATGCTTCTTACAGGGGGCAGAGTCCATTTACATAAGCATTTTATTTGCTTATTTTTTTAATGTTTATTTTTGAGAGAGAGAGAGAGAGAGAGAGAGAGAGACCTAGTGAGAGCGGGGGAGGGGCAGAGAGAGAGGGAGACTCAGAATCCAAAGCAGGCACCAGGCTCTGAGCTGTCAGCACAGAGCCCCGAAGCAGGGCTCAAACCCACAAACCAAGAGATCATGACCTGAGCGGAAGCCGGTTGCTTAATTTACTAGGCCACCCAGGTGCCCCTACATAAGCATTTTAATAGCTCCTTTGGATATCTGCTAAACTTTCAGAAGAAAAAGAATTAATGTGGATACTCTCATGTTGAAAGGAGTAAAAGAAGGATTTTTTTTGAAGTAAAAGCAATGTAGAAAATTCAATTAAAAACAGCTTTATTTAGGCACTGTGAACTTTGTGTGAAAGTTTCAAATGCCTGAAATAAAGCCTTTGTGTATGCAAGTCATTGGGCTTTGATTGGCATGGACTTTGAGCTAGCAAAAAAAAAAGTAACAAACTGTTTTGGAGTGTCTAAGGAGTTCAACACTACAATTACTACACTTCTGTTTCCTTGATTTGGGGTAGGTTTATATTTCCTAGAACAAAAGTAAAAAAAAAAACAAAAACAAAAACAAAACTTCTAGGACAATTGTTTCAATCACTTTCCTATTTCTGATTTCAGGAAAAACTTTATTATTTACACATGTTTTAAAGGTAAACTGAGGCACATTACAATTTTTCAAGTGTATTTGAGCGTTAATCCAAATTGGGGAATGCCAAACCAAAGATGGTTAGAAGAGCTCCACCCATAGGAGCTAGGGGCAAAGTTTTTGTAGAAAAAAACACTGAACCAAAGCAAAGAAATGATTTGATTGGCTATAGCTTAAGTGGTTGCCTTATTTGGGAAAGCTTCCTGTACTGTTTGTGATTAGTTGTTCTTAAGTTTCCTTATTTTGAATTGGAGTGCATTGACTCTGGCTTAGATTTTGTTCACTTCTGTATGTTGCTGCTGCATTAGAAACATCTCCGTGCGATGGCCTCCTTGTTTAAATACTTTAGTACTTACAGCCATTAGTTATTTTTTTCTGATTTGCCCTTTAAATATGGATCAGGCTAAAATTCAAAATTCTGTACCATACTAGTCAACATTAAATATCACATAACATCATTGTTGTGTATCCAGTTATTTCTATGCATCATGTGCTCTGAACAGATTTATTTATTCTAAGACTCTTCAATTTAAGTCATTAAAACTGTATTCAGAAAAACATATAGCATCTAACTTCTCAACTGCAGACCTAGGGATTCAGGTCAAGAAAAGAATTATAGCCACATTGAACTAGAGGGACAGTCATGTGCATCTGAGTTCGAGATGTGGTAATCTTGGCAAAGGCAAGTTATCTAGGTTTAAAAGACATAGTAATCCTTTAGAATTGTATTTTGCTACCACAATCAAGAGGTGTAAATTTTCTTCTTCTGAGTAGCCTATTTATAGGTTTTTGCTGCTGTTACAGCCTTTATCCTCATACGTGTTGGAAATATTTCCTCCCAATCTATTACCCTTTTCATTTATGGTATCTTTTGATCCATAGAACTCTTTTTGATCTGGAAGTTTATTATGTACACCAGTCTAGTTTGCTTTTTAAGAAAGTATCCACATATCATTAATTATGTTCTGTGACATTAAACATTCCCTTAAATGTTAAAAAAAGAGACGGAGATGGAAGTTTTCATCATGTGTTTTCTCCTGAATATGTAACACAAATGAGAAACATTTTTAAGTTCAGAGATTGATACCTCAAAATCCCCTTTACAAATATGGTAATAGTTTACTGATAACTAAACAAGAAAATTTTGCAGTTGTACCTGTCTTCATGTATTTGTTTCTTATATGAAAAATTTATTCGTTTCTATTCCAAGAAAAAATACCTAAGTAACAATATGGAATATGTCTTACGTCCACTTCTTTGCATAGGAGAAAAAAGAACAAGTCAATTTTCTTTGTTCCCAAGATTTAAAAAAAAAATGATTCTGTGGATTCAACTTGGTGTTGTCTGTGTGTCCTTCTAATAGCTGCCTTTCTTATTGGCTTTCTAGATGTCCTTCTGAACAGACCTTTAGATGAACCATGTTTGTTCCTGGAGAATGCAGAGTGACCACACAGATTTCGTCAAAATAATGAGCATTCCTTTAAAGGCCAGCCGAGAGAGAGAAGGGTTTTGCTCAGCACATTTTTACTACTGATGCAACTCTCTCTCTCTCTCTCTCTCTCTCTCTCTCTCTCTTTTGCTCATACGAAACATCACATCATTCCTAAGGATGAGAAACTCACAGGCAAAAAATGTAAGGCTTTCTGTGTGTCTGGAGCGAAATTTTGTCATTTAAAAGAAAATAGCTCTGACTAGGCAGGATAGTCTTCCTGAGTATTTCATTCCTAGGACTGTTTGCATTCTTTCCCAGTGAGCTGGAGTGATAGGCACTGGATCCTATTTATAACAGGCAAGATGAGCTCTTAAGCTATTTGGTGCTGGGTTAAGAATAAAAGCTTCAAGGGATTGGTTGGAATTTCTGTGCGCCTCTTCTCAGCAAGCGTCCTTTGCCCTTTTGGGGGAGATGTGGCTGTATGTTAGGTTTGTGAGAACCCAACTCAGGAATAGCATGTGATGTGAAAATGGAAAACAGTTGGATTGAAACCATACATGGTGAAGTCAAAAAGATGCTCTTTCTTGAGCTGTTGCTGAAATATGCTGGGGTTATTTCAGTGCTTGAAGAATAAATAGAACTTGAGGCACCCTGGAGGATAATGGAAAAAGTATGTGAGAGGACTCTGTGAATTTTCCCAGCTGCATCTCAGCCAGTTATCATTCAGCTTTCACTCTGACTTTAGAAAACATTATTTCCGAGCAGCAGAGTCTGAGCCCTTTGTGAAACTACCCTGCGTGTTTGAAGACGTGAGAGGGGCACCTGGGTGGCTCAGTCGGTTAAGTGCCTGACTCTAGATCTCAGCTGAGGTCATGATCTCACTGTTGGTGGGTTCAAGCCCCACATCGGGCTCTGCGCTGACAGTGCGGAGGCTGCTTGGGATTCTCTCTCTCCCTCTGCCCCTCCCCCACTCATTCACATACACACACACACTCTCTCTCTCTCTCAAAACAAATAAATAAAAAACTTAAAAAAGAGCCGTGAAGGAAGTTTCTACCTAACCCTGTATTCCTCACGATTGCTGTGAATCAAAGCACTGAAGCAAAACCAAAGAAACAAAACAACAACAAACCCCCCCAATAAGCACAAGAAGACATTGCAAATGACATGATAACTAATCATAAACTACACAGAGTTATAAGATGTTCGGTACCTAAAGGTCTTAGTCCAAGCTCTTCTTCAGATGAAGGAAGCAAGACAATAATTAAAATAATCTAATAACCACTGATGACAGAATGGAATCACTTCTCGTGGCTTCCTGTCTCCCTGTCGAAGGGTACCTTTCATTGGGAAATGCTCAATAGCAAAACTTACAAATGGAAAGCATGTCTGTAAGGTGTTTGGACAATGCAGTCCATTGGCAGTCTCTAGATTTACTGGGTCTGTAGCCCCGTAGCTGTGTAACAGCCCTAAAGAAACTACAGCATCTTGGTGTTACAAGTACTTAGACTCATCCGGTTTGGTTATCCCCAGGGAGAATAAAGGAGCTGGATATTTTTAGGAACGTTTAGCCATTCAAATTAAAGGGAGGGTGGTCCTGGTGCTGGGAAAAATGACGGAGATACAGGTCTAGGTGGTTCAGAATGACGGCGGATCAGAGGAGACATTCTTCTCTGCATTGTTTTTAACTTTATGTATGAAGCATCGAGATGTTCTTGCTGAATTAGTTAGGATTTAGTACAATGAGAATCGGTCTGTTGAATACAGCCCATTCTTTTAAGCTTGCCTCCAGCACTAAGCTTAATCTCCTAGCTGAAACTGTATATGAGAAATATACTCGTTCCTCTCTATGAATGTTTATTTAAATTGATATCTTGAGGTCTCCTGTGTGTTGGTGAGGATCTCAGCATCCCAGAAGCACATCACTAGAGGATGGTACTTGTTAATCGAGAGGCAAGGGCACGGCAACAGAGAGAAACTTTGTTTTCTGATTCAACACTGCTAAGCCGTCAGACCTGCACTAGAAAACAATTTTTGAATATAGATCAGTTTGTGTTAGGAATCTGAGACTTCAGGCTGAGAGTCTTTCCTAAGCTGTCCATGTGTCTACCTCAATATCGCAAAACATCTTCAGAATGAAGGAGAAGGAAACTCCCGATCAGCCTTTAGGTTATTCAGAGTTTTATCTTAGCAGATTTTTGAGTAGATCGAATGATAACGTATACATACAAATGACAGCTTATTGTGGTGGCTTTAACCATTAACTTGAGGAAGTTGATTTTAGTAGATAGTGTCAAAATATAGAAAGGGATAAATATATGTCAGGAAATTATAATAATGGTACATGTATTACCTTAGCCATAGACCTGAGTATGTAAATTGAGGTCTCATATGATTTTCTCAACCCTGTAACAGTAACCATTATTATTATTTCCATTCTTTATTTGTGAAAATTGAGGCTTTAGAAGGTCATGCAATTAATAAGTGGCAATGCCACTGATCTTTATGGTTTTCGAATATATACTTTTGACCACCAGGTTCTATTACTTGAAATAAAAGTTACACTTCCCATTGTGTCATAAAAACACGTAGTAAATAACTTTGTAACTCTGCTGGTTGCGTGCTAAGCCTCTCAGGTTTTGATTGGTTTTGTTGGTTAGGTCTTTTTGTTTTGTTTTGTTTTGTTTTGTTTTGTTTTGTTTTGATGAAAAATCTTGAAAGATTTAAACTATCCTATGTTCTTTATGAAGAGAGATCAGAACAAAGTAGACTGTCAGCAACTGGCAAGCATCAGTGATTCATGTGAAAGACTGTTGTCTCTGGTGATACAATGAGCGCTGGGCTAAGAGCCCAGCGACAGGAATCTGCCATATCCTGGCTTTGAGATTTATGTAAACAATATAACTGGGATACATTATCTATAGTTTTTTTGTTTTTTTTAAAATCTCTGGGATGCCATGATTCTCATATAAAACTCTACATTTGAAGGTCTGGCATTGTTTATTTAAAAGGCATATGTAGTTTTTTTTCATGTTTATTTATTTATTTTGAGAGAGAGAGACAGAGCACAAGCAGGGGAGGGGCAGAGAGAGAGAGAGAATACCAAGCAGGCTGTGTGCTGTCAACACAGAGCCTGACGTGCGACTCAATCCCACGAACCACAAGATCATGACCTGAACTGAAATCAAGAGCTGGTCATTTAACCGACAGAGCCACCCAAGTGCCCCTAAAAGGCATATGTAGTTTAATTCACAGGAAGAAAATAATGGTATCAATATAGAATTAAATTCACACTTCCAGAGTACCATATTCCATGGTAACATTATTTCTCAGAAAAGTAGGGCCAGCGCATTGGTTGTAAAATGCCTGAAGTAAAAATGTAGTAATGGGTAGTATGAGACACTCTGATAACTGTTGCTGGTATAAGAAGAGACTTACCTCAAGAAGAAAGAGTAGTGTATCATTTTGGAACAGAGCTTGTGAGCATCATTCCTCCCAAGTCCTCTCCTAATATGGCAGCCTTAGCGCAGGGCTGAAGCCGTGGGAAGTGTTCAATACATATTTACCCTGAAGGTGTTCTGCCTCGAGAGAGAGAGATGTCATTTTGAACTTCAACCCAATTTTTCCAACTTCACATTCTGCAACCTTTTTTCACTTTTCGATCATTTTCCTTGTCATCTTGTGCATATAAGAACTGAGCAGAAGGACATACGTTACTTTTCCCCGGTCACCCAGTCACTGGCAGAACTGAAACCAGAGTCTAGATGCACACATTGCTACTAAGTGGCACAATGATAAAAAGACACCCTTGACTTTGAAATATTTTAATTTAACACTATAATGACTTGTATAGATGCAGCACTTGAAACTTACCCTGCATTTCTGGGTTCAGTTACTGCAGGGGACAATTGCGGATGTTTTTGTTTATGGGCATTGGGTTTGCCTGATTTTATTTCTCCCCCCTCCACTTTTCACAAGACAATTAATTTGAGATTATAAATAGATCACCATTGCTAGAAAATAAGACAGTAGGGAAAATTTATAAATGAAGAACGCCATATTTTATTCTTCTGTATACACACAGACACACATGTACAAATTTTCTCCAGACATCAAGATCTTTCCTACATCTTTAGACCTCAGCCTGCTAAGAATGTTTTAGGATATCTCCTGCTAACATTAAAACAAAACAAAACAAAAAACTGGGGAATTCCTGATTCTTTAGCAAAATGAGAATTTGTAACTGACCTAAGTAGGTGGTTTTTCTAGTATCGATGCTATGCAATTCTGACATCAGAAGTCACATTACTTCTCAAGAGATACTCCCATTCACCCAGCAACAATGTCTTAATGAAGGAGGCTTGTTCACACACACACACACACACACACACACACACACACACAAAACCTCAGAGTATGTTTGCAAATAATGATAATACTAGGTGTATGTTGGAGTGGATATTACTCCCCAAGAATTCTGCATGCATTTCATTTTTAGGATGGGAAATTTCTATTTAGTCTGTGGCTTGGTGTGAGAATGTGAGCCAGTTTCTTATTCAGAAGCTGATGATGGCATATTTTTTCTATATTGATTATTTTCTTGGGATTTCTGGACATCCTGTTTAGGCGCCTGCCGCTGGCAGGTGAGTCTCGTCGACATCCAAACGATGCAGGGATTGAGATGCTCTGTAAATGCCTGCCCGGGGAGGTTAGAGTAACTTTCCTCTTTGGCAAATATCCACAGGGCACAAGACCACAAAAACATATGCCTAGCCTTTGGCAACATCTCTGTAGAATATTTTTTCCCCTAAGAGATTCCTGCCCCATTCCCTCAAGCCTTTTTAAAAATAAGGATTTCTTTTCACACCTAGATTGATTTTACCCATTGTAGATGAATATTATTCAAGGAAGAATTATTTTGTATAGAAAATACTGAAACTGGACAAAAGCAAACACACACACCTTTATCACAGGTGAGACTTTCAGATAGCCCTTTTTCTCTCTTATGTGCTGTATCATATTAAGAAAACTTTCATTTATAATTTGCAAATGTGAAGACTTATTGCCATGATCTGAAATGTGTGCCTCCCCAACCCCGCAATCCACATGTTGGAACCCTAACCCCCAATGTGATGGTGCTTGGAGAAGGAGTCTTTGTGAGATAATTAGGTTTAGATGAGGTCATGAGAATGGTCTTTCCTAGTGAGATTAGTGCCCTTATAAGAAGAGACACCAGAGAACTTGTGCTCTCTTTCCCTTTCCCTGCTGTGTGAGGACACAGGGAGAAGGGATCCATCTCTAAGCCCGTAAAGAGAGCTCCCACTGGAAAGTGAACCCTGTTACACCTTGATCCTGGACTTTGCAATCGCCAGAACTATGAGAGAATTTATTTCTCTTGTCTGAGCACCTGGTCTATGGGATTTTTTTAGGGCAGCATGGACTGATAGAGACACTTGTCATATAGCATATATCAATGTGTAAATACAGTCGGTTAGTTTGATTTGCAAAGTGGCCAAGTTTCATTATCCATTTAAAAATTCATTTGCAGTTAACTACACAAAACACCAAGAGGTTCTATCTATAGGAAAAGTTGCCACAGTTTGTCTCAGAAAACTCTCAACCTCTCTCACAGCCTTAGAGACTTTTTTTCAAGTCTAATAACCTGTAGATAGTCTTGAATTTTTTATAGAGACAACCATGCCATTTACAAATAAAGTTTGTTTTGTTTTTCTTTATGGTCTAAGCCATTTTATTTAATTGCCTTGTGTTATTATATTGGCTAGCATGCCTAATATATTATTGAATAAAAGAGACAGTGAAAGTTTCCTTGTATGGTATTTGCTGGAGAGTTTTGATAGGAATCCTTTATTTAAGCATGTTTCTCTTCTATTCCTATTTGCTAAATTTTTGTTTTTCTACATGAGTGAGTATTGAATTAATGTCATCACTTATTGGGAATATTATATGGTAATTATTCTTTAAGGGGTGTGTTACATTGCATTGCATTCTGAAATAAATCATCACTTTATTTTTAGGATTAAAATTTAATATTTTAATTTTTTTCTCTTTATTTTGTAATTATTTTTTGTTTAATTTTATTTTTTTTAATTTGCATCCAAATTAGTTAGCATATAGTGCAACAATGATTTCAGAAGTAGATTCCTTAATGCCCCTTATTCATTTAGCCCATCCCTCCTCCCACAACCCCTCCAGGAACCCTCTGTTTATTCTCCATATTTAAGAGTCTCTTATGTTTTGTCCCCTCCCTGTTTTTATATTATTTTTGCTTCCCTTTCCTTGTGTTCATCTGTTCTGTGTCTGAAAGTCCTCATATGAGTGAAAACATATGATATCTGTCTTTCTCTGACTGACTAATTTCGCTTAGCACAACACCCTCTAGTTCCATCCACGTAGTTGCAAATGGCAAGATTTCATTCTTTTTGATTGACGAGTAATACTCCATTGTATATATATATCACATCTTCTTTATCCATTCATCCATCAATGGACATTTGGGCTCTTTCCATACTTTGGCTATTGCTGATGGTGCTGCTATAAACATTGGGGTGCATGTGCCCCTTTGAAACAGCATACCTGTATCCCTTGGATAAATACCTAGTAGTGTAATTGCTGGGTTGTAGGGTAGTTCTATTTTTAACTTTTTCAGGAACCTCCATACTGTTTTCCAGAGTGGCTGCACCAGCTTGCATTCCCATCAGCAATGCAAAAGAGATCCTCTTTCTCTGCATCCTCACCAACATCTGTTGTTGCCTGAGTTGTTCATGTTAGCCATTCTGACAGGTGTGAGGTGATACCTCATTGTGGTTTTGATTTGTATTTCCCTGATGATGAGTGATGTTGAGCATTTTTTCATGTGTCGGTTGGCCATCTGGATGTCTTCTTTGGAGAAGTGTCTATTCATGTCTTTTGCCCATTTCTTCCCTGGATTATTTGCTTTTTGGGTGTTGAGTTTGAGAAGTTCTTTATAGATTTTGGATACTAACCTTTTATTTCATATATTGTTTGCAAATATCTTCTCCCAGTCTGTCAGTTGCCTTTTAGTTTTGCTGCTTGTTTCCTTCGCTGTGCAGAAGCTTTTTATTTTAATGAGGTCCCAATAGTTTATTTTTGCTTTTGTTTCCCTTGCCTCTGGAGACATGTTGAGTAAGAAGTTGCTGAGGCCAAGATCAAAGAGTTTTTTGCCTGCTTTCTCCTCGAGGATTTTGATGGCTTCCTGTCTTATATTTAGGTCTTTCATCCATTTTAAGTTTATTTCTGTATATAGTGTAAGAGAGTGGTCCAGGTTCATTCTTCTGCATGTCGCTGTCCAGTTTTCCCAGTACCACTTGCTAAAGAGACTCTCTTTATTCCATTGGATATGCTTTCCTGTTTTGTCAAAGGTTAGTTGGCCATATGTCTGTGTGTCCACTTTTGGGTTCTCTATTCTGTTCCATTGATCTGAGTATCTTTTTTGTGCCATTTAATATTTTAATATTAAATTTTAATATTTATGTAAGAAATATAAGGGGAATGTTTATTTCTTTCTTGTGTGAGTCCAAGTAGGTGGTCTGGTCAGAGGTAGCCTTTTAAACTCTAGCTTTTTCATATGCATTCCAGCCAGTTGGAAGGAATATGGGAAGGAGGAAGAGAGGCCTACATTTTATAAGGACATAAATTTCTTTTTATAGTACTCCAGTGACCATAATTTGCTCACATGGCCAGTCTTAGTTATAAGAGAAGCCACATTTCACCATTTTCTATTTAATATTTCCTGGACCCTATTTTATTTTGGTATTTTCTATTATCTATTGCTTAGCATTCTGGGTCAAAAACAATTTTTTTTGAGAGAGAGAGAACGAGAGAGAGAGAGAGAGAGAGAGAGAGAGAGAGAGAGAGAATGAGCCTGGGGTGGGGGGAGGCAGAAGGAGTGGGAGAGAAAGAGAATCTTAAGCAGACTGCACATCCAGCTCAAGCCTGACATGGGGCTTGATCTCACGATCTTGAGATCATGACCTGAGAGCAAATCAAGAGTCAGATGCTTAACACACTGAGCCACCCAGGCATCCCTAATGGGTAAAATTTTTAGCTCATTTATGCTTTTTCTTTTTTTTTTTTTTTACTTTGTTAATAAAATTACAGAGGACTAAAAATAAATGTTCCTTGAAAATAACTTAGGTGCATCTCACAAGTTTGAGATATAATACACCAACTGTTGCTCAGTTCTATACATTTTATAATATTCATTTGTGAATTCCATTTCAAACCATTGATTAGAGAGTGTGTGCTTTTTTATTTCTGTATGGTTTAAGAATATATTTTAATGTTTATTTCTTATATAATTGCCTGAAGAACGTGAAATATACACTGGTGATTCTTTAATGCTTATTGAGGTTGCTTTATCATTTAATATGTGGTCACATCTTTCAGCTGTCCCTTTTGTACTTGAAAGAAATGTGTTTTCTCTATTTCCTGGATCCAGGAGTTCTATTGATCAAGATTATTAATTATGCCACTTGAGTTCTTCCATATAGGTGTTAATTTTTATCTGCTTCTGCTTTATTTCTGCAGATTTCTAATAGAAGTATGTTAAAATTTTTTATTGATTGTGGGTTTGTCCATTTTTCCTGAAGTTTTTTTCTTAAATTTGTCTTTATTCACATTTCATTACTGATAATATCATCTATGTGAATTTTTCTATTAATTTTTACTTTAACTTCTAATGTATCTCTCATTAATATTGTTAAATTAGCTTTGCATCTTCATTTGCCTCTAATATATTTTTGTATCCCTTTATTGTCAAGTTTTGTGTTCTTTGTTTTAGGTATGTTTCTTAAAATAGAGTTAGCTGGACTTCTATAAAATCACTTTAATAATTCCTTGTTTTAATATATTAGTTTAATATATTTGCATTTATTATGTTTACTGATTATAACATCTTACTTTGATTTTTCCTTCCATACATTTGCCTTATTTTTCCTCTTTTCTGCATTTTGTTTCATTAAAAAATCTTAGAAAATTTACCTTTATTTCCTTTCCTTTGCTGATTTGGAACCTATAGATTATATTTATTTTCGTTTAGTGGACACCTATGAAGTTTACGCTCATTATTTAAGCATACATTCTTTTAACAAAGTTCAAAGTTATTCAAAATGTCTACACTTATTTCATGCATGATATGGATCTCAGTATGCTTTAATCACACAATACCCAATCCCATATCGTTCTTATTAACTATTATATTGAATTTATCTATCATTTGAAAGTAGCAAATACTCTTTTTTTTTAATTAATTTATTTTTTTAATATATGAAATTTACTGTCAAATTGGTTTCCATACAACACCCAGTGCTCATCCCAAAAGGTGCCCTCCTCAATACCCATCACCCACCCTACCCTCCCTCCCACCCCCCATCAACCCTCAGTTTGTTCTCAGTTTTTAAGAGTCTCTTATGCTTTGGCTCTCTCCCACTCTAACCTCTTTTTTTTTTTCCTTCCCCTCCCCCATGGGTTTCTGTTACGTTTCTCAGGATCCACATAAGAGTGAAACCATATGGTATCTGTCTTTCTCTGTATGGCTTATTTCACTTAGCATCACACCCTCCAGTTCCATCCACGTTGAGAGTAGCAAATACTCTTAAACTTTTTTCTGGTCTAAATTTTTATAAAATTTTCCCTTATTCTCAAATGTTGAATTAAGTATAGATTTCTAATTGCAAGTTATTTAATCTCAGGACCTGGAAGATACTACTCCACTATGTTACAAAATCCATTGTTTTGGATAAGATTTGTTTTGTCTTTCTGAATGTTGTTCCTTCATAGTTAATCTCTTTTTTATTTCTTTTTTTTTAAAGTGATTTTTACATTTATCCTTGATGTATGTAGTCTCCTTATAATATATCTAGATGTGAATTAACCCTATTGTTCCTGCATTTTACTTGATGTACCCTTTCAATCTCATTACCCATATCTTTTTATCTAGTAAGTATTATATCAATAATCCTTTAATCAGTAATCTTTGTTCTCATATTGACAACCCATTGATTAGTGTATGGTTCTTTCCAGGTATGCAACTGTGCTAAAATTAATAATATAAGTCATTATTCTTTAGGGTTCTGTGTCAGTGTGAGTATAAAATGTGCTCTCATTCTACCACCATTTGCGATGTTGTTGTTAGAAAAATGGCCCCAATGAATGATGCCTCAGTAGTCATGCTCTACCTAGTGCCTTCCACTTTGACTCTGGGCTTAAACATGTGCTTGCTTTATCTAGTTAGACATCCACAAATGTAACATAGTAGAAGCTTAATCCACGCTTGTGCATTAGGGCTGGCCCTATCAGAACCCTGAGATCACCATGTTATCAGGACTCATAGTATAGCTTCTCTAGTTGTGCCCCATCTGTCCTTCCAGTGGAATGCAGCCATAGGTGAACCACCAAGCCAACACTCAGAATTATGAAATATAATCTTAAATTATGAATTATAAATATAACAAATCCTTGTTGTTTTAAGCTATTGAGGTTTGGAGTGTTATCTTACGCAGCAATAGTTAACTAGTACAATGTCTGATTTTTAACCCCTTCCCCCTTCAAGAATATGTTCCAAATGACACACACATTTTTATACCTAGTTGTGATGATGCCATACAAAAACCAAACTTTTCAGTCCTTTGTTCCTTATGTTTAGTTATCCCCAGAATGAAGTCATAAGACCCTGGGGTACAAGTAGTCATATTTACCGAACTTATGTAGGACATCCAGCTTCCCAATGGGGATAACAAATCAGAACAGGTCAAATATATAAATAAAGTAGTTTTTTGGGAGGTGGGGGGGAGAAATTCAGATAGTGTTATTGTAAGTGGAGCAGTGTCCATTTGAAAATGCTGGACCTCTGAAAAAGCAATAAGAGGATGTTGGTAACTGAAGTACAAGCTGTGAATCATGATCACTGTCATGATTTTCCTTCCCAGTGGAATGAAGTCCAGTTTTACATGGAAAAGACACACGGTTGCCTCTTGTGTTTACACCACGAGCTTTCAAACCATACTTCCTTGGAAGCCATGTGACTAACTCAAAGATCAAACTTCAAGTTAGTCATTTGCTGGCCTTACATAAAGCAGGGTAGCTTTCACAGTCTACATATGAGCAGTTTTCCGCGATGTCTTAGGGACATAGAAAGCACCTTAAAGGCAGATTACCATGTAATTTTTTTATTAAAAGTGTGTCTACCTCTTTTTGGCTCAGGATTGTTCCAATTTTAGACTAAAGAATGTGTTAAGGGAACTGAGTAAACTTTAAAAAAAATCTATATACCACTTGTGTATACACATACTGTATATAATAAACGTGTGTGCATGTGTGTGTATAAACTTAATCAGGACCGATACAGACAGAAACCGTCTTTTAGTGAATAACCTGATAATTTCCTAAAAATTTATTTAAGAGATAAAGTAACTAAGCTAACAGGTATGGCCACTCAGTCACAGGCTCTTTATTTTTAAGAAATATTTTTATATGACCAACTTAAACAAAGATAAAATAAATATCTTCCTCACAAATTCACTGAAAACAGTCAAAGCAAAATCAAAGATTTGAGGCACTGAACACACATTTCGCATCCTTATAATCAGAGGCCAAATATTCCCACCCTCTTATACTCAGAGGGTCCATTTGGCCATAATTCTCTTTATCCCCAACAAAGTTAACTGGAACGTGAAAAGCTTACCAGGACCTACAATGAGAGAAGCCACTGTAGCCCTGAAGTGAGTGTTAGCTTTCACTGTGATGGACTAAGCTTTTGTGTGGTTTAAATATAATAGCTATGCTAGAGTGAATATTTCTTCTACCCCAACCACTTTATCACTTGCCACAACTTTCTTTCCTAGGCTTCATGGTTTGTGATACAGACTCCTCTCACATTAGGACCTACACATTTTTTATCAAAATAATACTGTATCAGATCCCCTTTAACACTCAAGAAAAAGAACAGACTTTACATGACCCTAACCCCGGCTATTTCATCATGTTGGTAGGATGAGGTTTTCTTCCTAAAACTATTATCTGAACAACAGTACAAAATACAGGAAGTGAGTGTCCACATATCTGCTCTTTCATGGTGCTTTCTTCCCTTATAATAATGCTTCATAGTTAGCTGATTTTTCAAATGCATTTGTTTATTCGTATGAAATTAGAGTAGCAAAAATATAATAAAATTTGAAAGAGGAAAGACACAAAAAGAATGGAACAGGAGGTGAGGAATTAATAAAAGCAAACTTCGAGTTATGCCTGATCTTTACAAAGGAGGGTCTGAATTATTTTCCACTGTGCCTTATTAGGTAAAGCTTTGAAGAACTATCAAGCATGAAGATACAGGCCAACATCTAGGATTCAGTTTAAGAAAAACTGTTCAAATATTAAATAAATGTGAGCCTACTCAGGGAAGCTTTCTCTGCTTTTCAAATGGGATCAGTTGGTGGTATTAATATACAAGACCATAGCTGCCTTCTCTTTTTGCTGCACTTATAATGTTAATATATGATACGAAAATTTAAAAAGAGTTGGTAGGTAAACATTTCCTTCTGCATCAAATTAAAACTCCATGACAGCAAAGAGCAGATCTGTCTTATTTAATGCTGTTAAATAACAAAAATTTAGTCAAGTAAATTTTTAAGCTTTAATTGGCTTTATTGATTCATAAATCAGACAGCATCCCATCTAGGAAGTAAAGGGGAGCTCCAAAAGGCTCCAAAAAGGGAAGATTTTTAAAGGAAGGACAAGGAAGTCATAAACGGAAAAAAAAAAGGATTCTTTCAGGTGAGTATACCTTCCTTCAGGGGATGGAGGGGCCCATGTGACAGTTAGCTCATTGGTGCTGACCAGAAAATTCCTGACTGACTGGTTAAGACTACATTTCTGGGGGAGGCTGAAAGTACAGTTAAATTAGGTATTAAGCCCTGTTTTGGTGATGTGGCCAAGCATAAGTGACTCCATTTTGGGTTGTGGTTTTCTTTTCTTTCCTTTTTTTTCTTTTTTGTAAGTTTGTTTATTTATTTTGAGAGAGTACGAGCATGAGCTGGAGAAGGGCAGGAAGAGAGAGGGAGAGAATCAGAAGCAGGCCCCACTCTGTGAGCACAGAGCCCTGTGTGGGACTCAAACTCACAAACTGTGAGATCGTGACTTGAGCCGAAGTCAAGAGTTGGACGTTTAACTGACTGACCCACCCAGATGCCCCTGAGTGTGTGGTTTTCTTTTTAACCACCTCCCCCAACTTGGATCAGGCTCATCTTAATTGAGAGATGTGATAAAAAGAAAAAAGAATTAAGGCATTGTTCCACTCTCAGCGACTGCTCTGAAGTTCTTGCAGCTTTAGTTGTTCCTTTTGTGTGGTGTCTGTAGTCATGATGTTTTTGCTTAACCTGTGATGTTCACAGGTCATGGCTTCAGATTTACATTTTTTAATTTGGTCATTCTCTTTGTTCCTTTTCTGATGTTCCAGTCTTAGGGGGATCATTTACCTGGTGGTTGCTACCATGTACTTGAAGATTTGAGACAATACAGCACCTCAGGGAAATTATCATGATTACGATAAGCAGAACAAATCCCAATGTTTGTCATACACTTTGGAAGCCATGGTCCCCAAGATCCAGACCAATCAAAATCAAATAAGTCAAAGAAAGATTTGTTGAAGAAGTCACCTTTTTTAAGCCAAGTAGCTTAGTCAATGATCTTATGTCATTGAGTTTTAACTTCCTCAGAAGTATTAATCCAGGTATAGCTAGATGGTTTCAGCTGCAGCATAGACACCTTCCTTGCTCAGCCAAAAGGTAATCAAGGGCTATTATGAAGACCAACTTTGACCAGAAAGTCTAAGGATCTTTGCTGGGGAGCTATCGCTTTAGCAGTGGATTTTTCGATACTTTCAAGATTTAAGGAGAAATTCCTGATCATAGCCTCATTTACATTTATCACTAACCAGGTGAAAGATGTGAATCAGAATCATGAAAGCCTCCTTGTAGGTCCTTTCTAATTTGATGATATAAATTCAGAGGATTCAGCCAATGAGATCTTTTATTTTGCTTGTGAAAAGTGAGGGGCTCAATTAGATTTTCTCCTAGCCTGAAATAAAAGTTCTTCTAAATTCTAGAGGTTATCTCCCTTACCAGTGGCCTAGGAGACACAGATGAGGGTCGGATCTTTGTAGGCCAATGCCAGAGTGAAGGAAGGGAAAAGGAGAAAGGGTTTCATGTTCTGTTTAAGCAGGAAGTCTTGATCTGTTGTCTTGGAAGCAGTCTACCTCAATGTCAACTACTTCTCTTGCCCATTACTTTGATTCAGAGGTCTCCAGTGTCTAAACAGGATCAGGTGTCAGGTGGAGTCTTTTTTAGCTGTGTGATGTGTACCCAAGGCTCAATACTTTCTGGGTTTACAATAGCGTCAGTGGAAAGGAACACTTGGTAAGGTCCCTTCAAATGGGACTTGAGGGCTGTCTTCTGCTGATGGTATTTCCAGAATACCAAGCTCTAAACTATGGCTAGCTCTAAACTATGCCCAGTCACCAAACTCTAAACTATGGCCAGCAAGATCTTTTGAACTGGGATCTGGAAATTCTTCCTTAACCTGTTGGTGATAGGTTTGAGCATCATATTGTTTGCCCAGTGAAGTGAGTTCCTTGATCACTGGAAATGGTAGAAGGTATACCCCAAGTGGGAAACACATTTTCTTTGCCACTGTGAGGGCATCAGGCTTGGGGCAGGGGAAACCTTCAACCCATCTAGAAACCATATGTATAATTACAAGAGCATATTGATAACCCATATTAGGTCCAGCTGCAGGGTTTTTTGTCTTGTTTTGTTTTTTGGTTTTTGTTTTTTTTTTTTTTTTGTTTTTTTTTTTTGATTCAGCTTCTAAAGGATGCAACAGCATCAGGCAGGAGTTTTTTCCCCCTCATATATGCCTGAGTTTATTTTTTTTAATATAATTTATTGTCAAATTGGCTAATATACAGTGTGTAAAGTGTGCTCTTGGTTTTTGGGGTAGATTCCCATGGTTCATCGCTTATATACAACACCCAGTGCTCATCCCAACAAGTGCCCTCCTCAATGCCCATCACCCATTTTCCTCTCTCCCCAACCCCCAACCATCAACCCTCAGATTGTTCTGTGTATTGAAGAGTCTCTTATGGTTTGCCTCCCTCCCTCTCTCTTTGTAACTATTTGTTTCCCCTTCCCTTCCCCATGGTCTTCTGTTAAGTTTCTCAAGATCCACATATGAGTGAAAACATATGATATCTGTCTTTCTCTGACTGACTTATTTCATTTAGCATAATACCTTCCAGTTCCATCCACATTGCTGCAAATGGCAGGATTTCATTCTTTCTCATTACCAAGTAGTATTCCATTGTATATATAAACCACAGGTTTTATTTTTATTTTTCTTATTATTTTTTAAATTTATTGTCAAATTGGTTTCCATACAACACCCAGTGCTCATCCCAAAAGGTGCCCTCCTCAATACCCATCACCCACCCTCCCCTCCCTCCCACCTCCCCTCAACCCTCAGTTTATTCTCAGTTTTTAAGAGTCTCTTATGCTTTGGCTCTCTCCCACTCTAACCTCTTCTTTTTTTTTTTTTTCCTTCCCCTCCCCCATGGGTTTCTGTTAAGTTTCTCAGGATCCACATAAGAGTGAAACCATATGGTATCTGTCTTTCTCTGTATGGCTTATTTCACTTAGCATAACACTTTCCAGTTCCATCCACGTTGCTACAAAGGGCCATATTTCATTCTTTCTCATTGCCACGTAGTACTCCATTGTGTATATAAACCACAATTTCTTTATCCATACATCAGTTGATGGACATTTAGGCTCTTTCCATAATTTGGGTATTGTTGAGAGTGCTGCTATAAACATTGGGGTACAAGTGCCCCTATGCATCAGTACTCCTGTATCCCTTGGGTAAATTCCTAGCAGTGCTACTGCTGGGTCATAGGGTAGGTCTATTTTTAATTTTCTGAGGAACTTCCACACTGTTTTCCAGAGTGGCTGCACCAGTTTGCATTCCCACCAACAGTGCAAGAGGGTTCCTGTTTCTCCACATCCTCTCCAGCATCTATAGTCTCCTGATTTGTTCATTTTGGCCACTCTGACTGGCGTGAGGTGATATCTGAGTGTGGTTTTGATTTGTATTTCCCTGATGAGGAGCGACGTTGAGCATCTTTTCATGTGCCTGTTGGCCATTCAGATGTCTTCTTTAGAGAAGTGTCTATTCATGTTTTCTGCCCATTTCTTCACTGGATTATTTGTTTTTTCGGTGTAGAGTTTGGTGAGCTCTTTATAGATTTTGGATACTAGCCCTTTGTCCAATATGTCATTTGCAAATATCTTTTCCCATTCCGTTGGTTGCCTTTTAGTTTTGTTGATTGTTTCCTTTGCTGTGCAGAAGCTTTTTATCTTCATGAGGTCCCAGTAGTTCATTTTTGCTTTTTAATTCCTTTGCCTTTGGGGATGTGTCAAGTAAGAAATTGCTACGACTGAGGTCAGAGAGGTCTTTTCCTGCTTTCTCTAAGGTTTTGATGGTTTCCTGTCTCACATTCAGGTCCTTTATCCATTTTGAGTTTATTTTTGTGAATGGTGTGAGAAAGTGGTCTAGTTTCAACCTTCTGCATGTTGCTGTCCAGTTCTCCCAGCACCATTTGTTAAGAGACTGTCTTTTTTCCATTGGATGTTCTTTCCTGCTTTGTCAAAGATGAGTTGGCCATACGTTTGTGGGTCTAGTTCTGGGGTTTCTATTCTATTCCATTGGTCTATGTGTCTGTTTTTATGCCAATACCATGCTGTCTTGATGATTACAGCTTTGTAGTAGAGGCTAAAGTCTGGGATTGTGATGCCTCCTGCTTTGGTCTTCTTCTTCAAAATTACTTTGGCTATTCGGGGCCTTTTGTGGTTCCATATGAATTTTAGGATTGCTTATTCTAGCTTCGAGGAGAATGCTGGTGCAATTTTGATTGGGATTGCATTGAATGTGTAGATAGCTTTGGGTAGTATTGACATTTTAACAATATTTATTCTTCCAATCCATGAGCATGGAATGTTTTGCCATTTTTTATATCTTCTTCAATTTCCTTCATAAGCTTTCTATAGTTTTCAGCATACAGATCTCTCACATCTTTGGTTAGATTTATCCCTAGGTATTTTATGCTTCTTGGTGCAATTGTGAATGGGATCAGTTTCTTTATTTGTCTTTCTGTTGCTTCATTATTAGTGTATAAGAATGCAACTGATCTCTGTACATTGATTTTGCATCCTGCAACTTTGCTAAATTCATGTATCAGTTCTAGCAGACTTTTGGTGGAGTCTATCGGATTTTCCATGTGTAATGTCATGTCATCTGCAAAAAGTGAAAGCTTAACTTTATCTTTGCCAATTTTGATGCCTTTGATTTCCTTTTGTTGTCTGATTGCTGATGCTAGAACTTCCAACACTATGTTAAACAACAGCGGTGAGAGTGGACATCCCTTTCGTGTTCCTGATCTCAGGGAAAAAACTCTCAGTTTTTCCCCATTGAGGATGATGTTAGCTGTGGGCTTTTTATAAATGGCTTTTATGATGTTTAAGTATGTTCCTTCTATCCCGACTTTCTTGAGGGTTTTTATTAAGAAAGGCTGCTGAAATTTTGTCAAATGCTTTTTCTGCATCGATTGACAGGATCATATGGTTCTTATCTTTTCTTTTATTAATGTGATGTATCACGCTGATTGATTTGCGAATGTTGAACCAGCCCTGCATCCCAGGAATGAATCCCACTTGATCATGGTGAATAATTCTTTTTATATGCTGTTGAATTCGATTTGCTAGTATCTTATTGAGAATTTTTGCATCCATATTCATCAGGGATATTGGCCTGTAGTTCTCTTTTTTTACTGGGTCTCTGTCTGGTTTAGGAATCAAAGTAATACTGGCTTCATAGAATGAGTCTGGAAGTTTTCCTTCCCTTTCTATTTTTTGGAATAATTTGAGAAGGATAGGTATTATCTCTGCTTTAAACGTCTGGTAGAACTCCCCTGGGAAGCCATCTGGTCCTGGACTCTTATTCGTTGGGAGATTTTTGATAACTGATTCAATTTCTTCGCTGGTTATGGGTCTGTTCAAGCTTTCTATTTCCTCCTGATTGAGTTTTGGAAGTGTGTGGGTGTTTAGGAATTTGTCCATTTCTTCCAGGTTGTCCAGTTTGTTGGCATATAATTTTTCATAGTATTCCCTGATAATTGCTTGTATCTCTGAGGGATTGGTTGTAATAATTCCATTTTCATTCATGATTTTATCTATTTGGGTCATCTCCCTTTTCTTTTTGAGAAGCCTGGCTACAGGTTTATCAATTTTGTTTATTTTTTCAAAAAACCAACTCTTGGTTTCGTTGATCTGCTCTACTGTTTTTTTAGATTCTATATTGTTTATTTCTGCTATGATCTTTATTATTTCTCTTCTTCTGCTGGTTTTAGGCTGTCTATGCTGTTCTGCTTCTATTTCCTTTAGGTGTGCTGTTAGATTTTGTATTTGGGATTTTTCTTGTTTCTTGAGATAGGCCTGGATTGCAATGTATTTTCCTCTCAGGACTGCCTTCGCTGCCTCCCAAAGCATTTGGATTGTTGTATTTTCATTTTCGTTTGTTTCCATATATTTTTAAATTTCTTCTCTAATTGCCTGGTTGATCCATTCATTCTTTAACCTCCATGCTTTTGGAGGTTTCCCAGACTTTTTCCTGTGGTTGATTTCAAGCTTCATAGCATTGTGGTCTGAAAGTATGCATGGTATGATCTCAATTCTTGTATACTTATGAAGGGCTGTTTTGTGACCCAGTATGTGATCTATCTTGGAGAATGTTCCATGTGCACTCGAGAAGAAAGTATATTCTGTTGCTTTGGGATGCAGAGTTCTAAATACATCTGTCAAGTCCATCTGATCCAATGTATCATTCAGGGCCCTTGTTTCTTTATTGACCGTGTGTCTAGATGATCTATCCATTTCTGTAAGTGGAGTGTTAAAATCCCCTGCAATTACCACATTCTTATCAATAAGGTTGCTTATGTTTGTGAGTAATTGTTTTATACATTGGGGGCTCTTGTATTCAGTGCATAGACATTTATAATTGTTAGTTCTTCTTGATGGAGAGACCCTATAATTATTATATAATGCCCTTCTTCATCTCTTGTTACAGGCTTTAATTTAAAGTCTAGTTTGTGTGATATAAGTATGGCTACTCCAGCTTTCTTTTGACTTTCAGTAGCATAATAAATAGTTCTCTATCCCCTCACTTTCCATCTGAAGTTGTCCTCAGGTCTAAAATGAGTCTCTTGTAGACAGCAAATAGATGGGTCTTGTTTTTTTATCCATTCTGATACCCTATGTCTTTTGGTGGCACATTTAGTCCATTTACATTCAGTGTTATTATAGAAAGATATGGGTTTAGAGTCATTGTGATGTCTGTAAGTTTCATGCTTGTAGCGATGTCTCTGGTACTTTGTCTCACAGGATCCCCCTTAGGATCTCCTGTAAGGGTGGTTTAGTGGTGACGAATTCCTTCAGTTTTTGTTTGTTTGGGAAGATGTTTATCTCTCCTTCTATTCTAAATGACAGACTTGCTGGATAAAGGATTCTCAGCTGCATATTTTTTCTGTTCATCACATTGAAGATTTCCTGCCATTCCTTTCTGGCCTGCCAAGTTTCAGTAGACAGATTGGTCACAAGTCTTATAGGTCTCCTTTTATACATTAGAGCACATTTATCCCTAGCTGCTTTCAGAATTTTCTCTTTATCCTTGTGTTTTGCCAGTTTCACTATGATATGTCGTGCAGAAGGTCGATTCAAGTTACTTCTGAAGGGAATTCTCTGTGCCTCTTGGATTTCAATGCCTTTTTCCTTCCCCAGATCAGGGAAGTTCTCAGCTATTATTTCTTCAAGTACACCTTCAGCACCTTTCCCTCTCTCTTCCTCCTCTGGAATACCAATTATGCGTAGATTATTTCTCTTTAGTGCATCACTTAGTTCTCTAATTTTCCCCTCATACTCCTGGATTTTTTTAATCTCTCTTTTTCTCAGCTTCCTCTTTTTCCATGATTTTATCTTCTAGTTCACCTATTCTCTTCTCTGCCTCTTCAATCCAAGCAGTGGTCGTCTCCATTTTATTTTGCAGTTCATTTATAGCATTTTTTAGCTCCTCCTGACTGTTCCTTAGTCCCTGGATCTCTGTAGCAATAGATTCTCTGCTGTCCTGTATACTGTTTCCAAGCCCAGAGATTAATTTTATGACTATTATTCTAAATTCACTTTCTGTTATATTGTTTAAATCCTTTTTGATCAGTTCGTTAGCTGTTGTTATTTCCTGGAAATTCTTTTGAGGGGAATTCTTCCGTTTGGTCATTTTGGCTAGTCCCTGGAGTGGTGCAGGACTGCGGGGCACTTCCCCTGTGCTGCTTGAATAACTTGCGTTGGTGGGCGGAGCCACAGTCAGACCTGACATCTGCCCCCAGCCCACCACTGGGGCCACAGTCAGACTGGTGTGTGCCTTCTCTTCCCCTCTCCTAGGGGTGGGATTCACTGTGGGGTGGCGTGGCCCGTCTGGGCTACTTGCACACTGCCAGGCTTGTGGTGCTGGGGATCTGGTGTATTAGCTGGGGTGGATCGGCAAGGTGCACGGGGTGGGAGGGGCAGGCTCAGCTTGCTTTTCCTTCGGAGATCAGCTTTGGGAGCGGCCCTGCGGCACAGGGAGGGAGTCAGACCATCGGGAGGGATGGATCCATAGAAGCACAGCGTTGGGTGTGTTTTCTCGGTGCAAGCAAGTTCCCTGGCAGGAACCTGTTCCCTTTGGAATTTTGGCTGGGGGATGGTTGAGGGAGATGGCGCTGGCGATTTGTTTCCCGGCAAACTGAGCTCTGTCGTCCCGGGGCTCAGCAACTCTCCCTCCCGTTGTCCTCCAGCCCTCCCGTTCTCCGAGCAGAGCTGTTAGCTTATAACCTTCCAGATGTGAAGTCCTGCTTGCTGTCAGAACACACTCCGTCCGGCCCCTCCGCTTTTGCAAGCCAGACTCGGGGGCTCTGCTTGGCCAGCAGGCTGCCCCTCCACCCTGGCTCCCTCCCGTCAGTCCGTGTAGCGCGCACCGCATCGCCTCCCTTCCTACCCTCTTCGTGGGCCTCTTGTCTGCGCTTGGCTTGCTAGTCTTCTGGCGGTTTTCTGGGTTATTTAGGCAGGTGTAGGTTGAATCTAAGTGATCAGCAGGACGCGGTGAGCCCAGAGTCCTCCTATGCCACCATCTTCCTCCCCTCAAACCACAGGTTTTAAAGGGTCCAAAGGGAGGAGGTCTGAGGCCTATGGGGATTAAAATAGTTGTTCCAGGAATATGGACCTGACAGGTCAGGCATTGCTGGTCGACTGTTTTTGCAGTTTTATGAAAGTTTCCCCACCAATGTCTATTCATAATTTGAGTCATCTTAAATGTACTGTGGTGGGCGAAGGAATGCAAACACTGAAAAGTGGGATTTTCCAGGCATCCGGGAAGAACCAAGTGGCTATGTTGGGTTTCCCAAGCCCCAATTGTTTAATTTACAGCTATTGCTTACCCATATTACTTTGTCTGATTCAAAAGCATACTATTGCCGTGTTGCAATGACATTAAGATGGCAAAATCTGGCATCAGGAAGTCTTTTTGTAAAGAAGCAGAATGGACCTCATCCGCGTGAGTCACAATTCTTATAGATTCTATTGCCACTGTTTTTGCACGTAGGGCCAGCTTGATTACGTATTAAAAGTGCTTTCTGAAGATTCGTTTTCCACAAACATTAGTGGTTTTAATTACATATATTTAAATTATTTTTTAGCCTTTAGAAAACTTAATTTCTAGTGAAAGCTAAGTATAAGCAAGCAGGAACTGTTATACTAGCATTCTTTAGCTTTGCAAATTTATGAATACATTTTATAATTTCTGGAAGCATATGCCTTTTCCAGCTTTCCAGTTTGACTATGATAAGAAGCCAAAGTAGATAAACCCATGTTCAGTAATTAGGTTTAGTATTTTGTCTTATTTGGAGGTGATCTGGATATTAAATGACTATCCATCATCTAATTTCATTTAGCAAAACTCCAAGATTTTAACTTACCAGTCAGATCTGGGGAAACTAAGTAGGCATAAATTTTGTTGAAAAGTTTATTTATAAACTTTTATCTTCTATCTATTTAATTCCTTTGTTTAAATTATTTAGATTAGTGATTAAAATGTCACAGGACATTAAACAGCTAAGCACCCTTTTTAAGTTACCCTTCTTGCTGACAAATTCTGTGATAGAGAGAACATGAACTTACTTATCATGAACCTAGATGGACCAAAAGTGTTATGTTTAAGGTTGAAAACTCTAAAAATATGCCTGTTTTAGTTAAACCAACACATTTAAATTAGCTTTTATTTATTAAATATTAATCCTAGATCACATGAACTTGAAAAACATTTGGGCTAAGTTTCTATTATGTTTTTGAGAATATAATTTGTATAAACAATGAGAATGAAATTTTAAAGCCAATTAAACAGATCTTTTTTTACAAATGAATTTTGGTAATACCATCCGGAGGTAGAAAATACAACGCATTTATAACACATATATATAGACACACATGAACAAAGAGATGAAAAGACCTTATTGTTTTAAAATTTTTATTCATGAGAAGTATAATAATACAAAACTCACTAGTTCATAGCAGAACAGTGGAATCCAAACTGTTTTTCTGGCAGATGGAGTAAGTTAAGCCTACCAACTCAGGTGGCTAAAGCTTTTTCTACTAATATCAGTAGAAAAGACACTTAAGAATTATATTTGTCCTTGACAAGTAATCTTAGAGAAGGTGTGGGCTAGATTTGGGGCAAGCATACTTCTATGGCTATTTGTATTTATTTCTTTATTTTTTAAAGTTATTTTAAAGTTTACTTGTTATTTGAGAGACCGAGGGGGGGGGGGGGAGAGAGCAAGTCAGCACATGAGCTGGGGAGGAGGGGAGCAGAGAGAGAGGGAGAGAGAGAGAATCCCAACCAGGATCCATGCTGTCAGAGTGCAGAGGCGGACTTGTGGCTCAATCTCACAAACTGTGAGATCCTGACCTAACCTGAAATCAAGAGTCATACACATAACTGACTGAGACACTCAGGTGCCCCGTCATTTGTATGTTTTAAAAAGGCCTCTATTTCCTTGTTTTCTTTCTTCAGTGTTAGGAATTGGGGATGATCTAGGTAAGTTTCTGGAGAGGTTACAAACCTTTTGAGGTAAAGAAGGAAGGTTTCGGGGTTGGTGACATGGAATGGGTAGAATTTGAACTTCCTCTAGAGCTACATTTTTACTTTTGAAAAAGATTTTTAAGATAAGGACAGTTGTTCTCAATTCTTCAAAGAATTGGATTGTAATCTAAATGACCTCATGGGTTGTTCCACCAATCCAACAACCTTATCCTAGTTTGCTTCTTTCTCTTTGGTACTTAGCTCTAATTTTAACTCAGGGGAGAAGGCCTTTTTAAAATTTTTCCATCAGACTCTGAATATCAGCTTCCAATATGACCACCTTTTTGACTACAGAACTAGTTTTCAAAAAATTTGCCTATATATCTTTGTTGGTCTTCAGCCGGCACAAACAGCAATTATTTCTGGAAGTATTGACTAAGCCCCTTTGGGTGTAAGAGGGGTCCTCAAAGAAGGTGCAAAAGATATTGCCTTCCCAAGATCCAGTGTCACTCCCCAAAGACAGCCAAAGAAAGAACTAACAATCTCTTTGTCCTGGCAGGCAGAGAGCCAATCCCAGTTCTTAGGATGCAAAATGAGACAAAAAGGAAATCAGTAGCTGTCTCTGGGAGAAAAAAGATCAGTAACCAATGGGTCTGTATTTAGAAAAGAAGGGACAGTGTGAAATCTTATTTTCCTTACTCAACTGGACACTACGGACAGATTTGGAAGAACTGATTCTGGAAAGAATTTTTACCTTTCTCTGGCTTCTCCCAGTTTTTCCAGGATCCCCTCTGCAGCCTGATGATATCCACCAGAGTTTCCCATTGGCTATTTAAGAGAATAATGTAGCATTTTAGCAGAAAATTCCTCACTTTCATCAACTCTGCCAAGGTGCCATACAAGGGCCCTTCTTTGAAGGTAGATATGGGGTGTCTGAAAAACCATTAACTTAATGGACTTTTGTTTACGGTCTTATAGCTTTTATTTTTCACAGTGGAAAAACAATGAAGAAAGAGGATTACTAGAAAGAGTACTCAAAGGAGAGTAGAGAGAACAAACAGGAGTCATGTCAGTCTTAGTGTCTTTTGTTTTAGGGCTCTTACATTTTTAATTTTTCATTAGCCTTTTGGAAGAAATCTTTCAATGAAAACTATTTTGAAACCTTTGATGATTTCTGCATGTTGATTAAAACAGGTATCTAATTCTGTTTCATTTAGGAACCCTTGCCTTCAAGAGCACTTCTTCAATGATCTTATCTAGTTGTAACATTTTTCATAATGGCCATTGCAATTCTAGTTGCTTTTAGTAATATTTTGCCATGTTAGTAGTTATCTGCAACCTTAGAGACTTTTGTCCTTAGAAATAAAAGAAGCAGGTGTACCGAGAGGTTCCACACTCAACTCTTTGGAATTCCAGGATCCTATTAATTAAGACTTTGGGTCTCTCAGAGGCAAACTAATACCTAAAAAGGATGTGCCGCTGGGTTGGAGATTGTCCATGTTTTGCAATGTGCCTCAAGGGACTCAAGTTTTCTTGAGGTCGAAAGGTGACTAGTGTCTGTCTAACGTGCTCTGTGACCAACTTATCCTAACACAGGAGTCTTTGAGTGAGGTGGCAGGCACTCCAACAGCTTGACCCATGCCCACCAATTTCTGCAGCTTTTTTAAACCTCTGAGATCCCCACAAGCAATAGCCTTTATTTACATAAAACAGGACAAACAAATATGCGCCTCAACACACCAGTAGTAACCAAAAGATGTCACCGTGGACTGGCCAACAGAAGACTGTGCTCACCCCCAGCAATTCCCAGTGTGGACTAAACCAGCAGACTCCTGACTGCAAACTGGAACTGGGGAAGGGATTCCAATGTGGAATTTCAGACTGAACCAAGGGCTAAGGACTGGTACTCCGTTAGAGCCTACTGTCAGTCTAGACTGACCTGTTAACCCTGAACGACAAAGCCAATTAGGTCAAGAGTTGTAATGCAAAAATTGCAGAGCTCAACTGAGAGGAGTTCACTAGTGGCCCTTGGCAATGGTGATAAAGACAGTGAACTCAAAAGGGTTCATGGGGCACCACACCTGTGTTTCTCATTGTCCCTGAATGCTGTCAGGAGTTCACCTTGGATCCCATTGCTGCCACCAAAACTGTTCAGTAACAAAAATTCAGCCCAATAAATTTTAAAGATTGATTTGGCTTTATTTATTGCTTCATGAACCAGGTAGTATCTTGCAAGTAGAGGGGAGCTCCAAAGGGCTACAGAAAGGGAAAGGTTTTTAAAGGCAGGACAGGGAAGTCATAAACAGCAAAAAGGATTATTTCAGGTGAGTTTACCTTCCTTTGAGGGAAAGGAGAAAGTCCATGTGACAGATTACCTCATTGGTGCTGACCAGAAAATTCCTGACTGACTGGCTAAGACTACATTTCTGGGAAAGGCTGAAAGTGAAATTATGTCAGGTATTAAGCCCTGGTTTGGTGATGTGGCCAAGCATAAGTAACTCCATTTGGAGCCTTTGGCGTTCTTTTTAACAATGCCTAGACATTGGTCAATGATCTATTTATTGAAAGAATGAAATACTGTATAGAACACTTGGAACAACTCCTCAGAATATGGACAGACAGTTCTCCAAAAAAAGCAGAGTAGAGGCGTGGTTGTTGATCTCATAGAAGATGGGCTCTGATTTACTACAGTCAGTCTTAGAAAAAGGTTTTTGGATATAGGATTCTGTAAGGTACTGAGATTTCAATAGAAGGCTAGTTCCCTTGAGCAGTTCAACAAGTTCCATTAATCCCTCTTCTGTATTGCAAGCATTTGTTCCTGTCTGCTGTCTTGATTTTTCAGAGTAGGGCTAGTGAAAATCTTATATCATAGCTGAAGCACAATCTTTGCAGGCTTAAAAACCACTACTATTTTTTTAATTGAAAAATAGTTGGCACACATACATTAGTTTCAGGTGTGCAACATAGTAATTTGACAAATCTCTATGTTATTCTATAAGCCAATATTCTAACTTGTTCTTTCTAGATTGGTAAATTCAGATACTTCTTACAGTCACGATATTTCCCCTTGAGTAACAATGGCTTGAGAAATCATAATGACACTAGTAACGCACTGTAGTAAGTGGTATATAAGCAGTTTTTACCTTCTGGGTGGATTGAGGAAGGCTTTCTAGACAAGGTGACAATTCAGTGGGTCTATAGAGAATGAGTAGAGGTTACTGGGAAGAAGATGAGTATAATTTTCAGATAAATCAAAGGGAAAGAGTAATTGAATGAGATATTGAAATACATGACAAGTTGCAGGGATAGTGTTAGTTGTCCCACTTAATTAGGATTTAAGGTGTATGGGCACATAGGGGTAGTTATAAAATGCTGATGTTTAGAGATGAAAGGTTGTCTGGAATAAGATATTAAGCAATGTAACTACCAAGGCAAGCAATTTGCTTATCATTTACAAGGAACCACCAGAGGTTACTAAGCAGAGAAATGAATAATGAGAATTGAAACATCTCTGATTTTTTAAATTTTTTCCCATGTTTGTGCTAACCATGGGAGAAGACTGTATCAGAAGAGCAAGTTTGAGAGTTTCCGCAGTCATGAATAGCTTGAGCAGATTAAGTTAGAGATTGCTGCTGATGGAGGGTTCTGGAAGTGAGAATTCTTTTCAATGATGTGAGTCTTGAATATGAATGGAGATTGGAGATCTATAATAGCGAGCCAAAATGGACAACTCAGTAGAGTTCTGAGTCTGAAGAGGTGGCTTGGTGCGACATTGAGACTTGAAGTCAGTCCAGAATAGAATTTGGGGATATAACCATGGATTAAGTCTCCAATTTCACATTCATGAGGAAAGCCAACAAAATCAGAAGGAAATCAGAGGCCTGCGAAATGTGTCTGTGTGGATCTGGATTGAGAGGGTATTTCCACACGATAGCTCAACTGGGTTATGACAATTGTTCCTAGGCTGCCAACATTTCTCCCTCACTCTTCGGCCAACTTTTGTGGGGTGGTTTAACAGCATAAGAAAGTATGGGAAGTTCTTCTGAGAAGACTTCCCATTAAAACAACGTCTTTTTTATGGGGCACCTGGGTGGCTGGACTTCAGCTCAGGTCACGATCTCATGGTTCATGAGTTTGAGCCCCACGTCGGGCTCTGCTCAGAGCCTGGAGCCTGCTTCAAATTCTGTGTCTCCCTGTCTCTCTGCCCCTCCCCCACATGTGCTGTGTCTCTCCCTCTGTCTCAAAGATAAATAAATAGTTAAAAAATTTTAAACACAAAAAACTAGTATTTTTAGTCCAGCTGGATCCTATTTGGACACCTTGTCATTGCAACGTTGAGGAAGGATAATCGAATGGTCTTATCACCCTGTGACTTGGCATAAAATAGAGCAGAGGCAAAAGGGCCTCAGACACAGACGACCAGCAGTCTGGCTTGCTGTAGAGATGAAAGTATGAAAGATGACCCTACCACAATGGCAAAGGCAAGATGCCTGTGAGAACACGGGCAGGGGGCGCATTTGGTCAATTTGAAGTTAGAATTACGTCTACAGACACTTATAATGAGCTAAAATGCAAAACATATTTGGAAAGGGAAATAAAGTAGGAGTCTATATATATATATATATATATATATATATATAGTTTACTACTGATGATTAGAATCTAAAATGCCAAAAAAAAAAATTCTACAAAGGAATTAATGCAGCAATGCCATTTTAACTCAAAGAATGTTTAGTTTTAAATATTCGTACAAGGATATCAACTTCAGGGCACCTGGGTGGCTCCGTCAGTTGAGCATCTGACTCTTGATTGCAACTCAGGTCACGATCCCAGGATCAGCTCAGAGCCTGCTTAAGATTCTCTCTCTCTCTCTTTCTCTCTCCCTCTCTCTCTGTCCCTCTCCCTGGCTCACACTCTTTCTAAAAAAAAAAAAAAAAAAGGCAATTGCTTACTGAATGCTTATGAACAGGGAGACGTTGCTTTCCAGCATACCATATCAGATCTGAGAAACAGCTTAAAAGCAAACAAACAAGCCAACAAACAGAATTAAAAACCACCTCCATCCCTACTACCGCCATTTCTTAAAAAACACAGAGCCACCATTTATGGTGTGTTCCAATTCAGTTAGCTACTTTCTTGCTTTGAATAATACATGCCTCCAACCTAATTAAAGTGTTCCAGTCAGCTAAATTCGCATCCAAATAGAAGATTAGAACTAGCAAGTGATTATGAAGTAAAAAAAAAAATCCTGGGAATGCTAAGGGCTCCTTAAGAATATCTGATAGGTGAGTTCATTTAATGACAGAATCAGAAATGGTAGAGTGATAAGCTCAGAAAGCTACATAGGACTGAAGTTAGTTAGGCTCTAAGTTTATCAAAGTCTTGAGCTGATTTTGTTGTGCGGGTGAAAAGCTGTCTCAAGAAAAAGCCCAAATTATTTTACTGGATTCAAATTTTAGTTTAGCTGTTATGATTTTCAGGGAGTAGACTAGCAGTTTCCTTGTTGTAATACTATTTGCCCTAATCAGAGGAATTTGGGGAGGCAGAGACCAGAGAAGCACAGACTGTCTCATTTCAATAAGAAGGCCCAATAGCAAGCAACTCTCTTCCTACAAAAGCACAATCTGAAATAGTTGCTCTGAATTTCTGCCAGGACACAGCTGCAACCCTGTTGTAGTCCCACTGAACGGTATTCTTCAACATCCTGGGGGAAATTCAGATATCATCATCTTTCAGTCATTATCCCACCAAGGTCCTGTGATTTGGGGATCTGAAAATAACATATGATATGGAGTAGAAGAGAGTAAACACAGAAATTTGAAATAAGGCCAACCATTTTTTTGTCTTAGTATAAGGTAACCATGTAACTTCTTTTCAAACCTGGATAGATTTGAAAGGAGATCCTATTAATCATTTTACCAGGACCATGGTGGGTAAGTAGGAACTGTCTTAGGCAGATAGGTCACATAATCAGTTTAGCCACAGAGAACCAAATTTCCAAGTCTAATATATTATTTCTTTAGTTCGTAATAGCTAAGCGTAACTGAAACTTATCTAGGGCTTCATAAAGCGTAAGCTCTTATTCTGGAATACCACCTACCTTCGTGAAAATATTTGGTGTTGCATAGGCCCTATACCTGTGATCTTATCAGGAATAAAAACTCACATTGGAAAAAAGAATCAAAGTATAGTTGACCCTTGAACAACATGGGTTTCAAATGGGTGGGTCTACTTCTACAGGATTTTTTTTTTTTTTTTTTTGGCTACAGAATAGTACTATAAATATATGTGCCTCAAACCTAATTAAAGTGTAAGTATATTTTCTCTTCCTTATGATTTTCTTAATAACAGTTTCTTTTCTCCAGCTTACTTTACTGTAAGAATACAATGAATGATACATATAACATACAAAACATATGTTAATCAGCTGTCTGTGTTGATGGTAAGGCTGTTGGTCAACAACAAGCTATTAGTCGTTAAATTCTTGGGGGAGTCACAAGCTACATATTTTCATCTGCGCGGGGGATTGGCACTCCTAACCCATAAGTTGTTCAAGGGTTAACTATAAATAATTGTAAAATAAGTGTTCCCCCAAATTTCTAAAAGATCATACACATTCCAATTTCTACTGTATACATTTAATTAGTCATAGGAGAAAGTATCCTATAGGGAACTAAGCACTTCATAAAGGGTCAATAATCTGTTTATAAATAACAGATTCGACTTTAAATCAATAACCATCAGAGAAAATAGAAGTACATTATTCATATTATGTCTGTTCTTTTGAATAGATTTTAATTGAGCCAATTTAAGCTTTAAATTCTTCACTTACAACTCAAACGTAAGTTCTTTATCAAAAACTGAACAAAGTCAATGAGCATTAAAAGAGTAAAGAAGGAAAGTGTATAATTTGTATTGACCAACCACTAGAACCAAAGGCTGTATTTAAGCAAATATGAACCATGGATCCCTGGGCCACCTTTCTTTCTCCTCCCAGTATTGAAATTGTTCTGCAAGGCCAAAGTTGTCTTTCTGAATGTAATCACTGATACTACTGCACCCCTTTATGCTGTTTTTCATAATTGGAATCCGAGTATGAACGGAGAGCCCCTCTGATGCAGACCTGCAGGATGGCCCCTCTATTATCTCTTCGCCATTCTGACCCCTTCCAATTTCTTTTTTATAGACTTCTTTTTATAGAGTCCTATTTTTTTCCGTCTTTACTTTGAGCCTAATCTAGCAATCATTTATCATGGGCAGTTTTCCTAATATGGGAGCAGGAAGGTTTGTTCCTTCATTCTGTACATTTTTTAAAAATTTTTTTTAACGTTTATTTATTTTTGAGACAGAGAGAGACAGAGCATGAACGGGGGAGGATCAGAGAGAGAGGGAGACACAGAATCTGAAACAGGCTCCAGGCTCTGAGCTGTCAGCACAGAGCCCGACGTGGGGCTCGAGCTCACGGACCGCGAGATCATGACCTGAGCTGAAGTTGGCCACTTAACCGACTGAGCCACCCAGGCGCCCCGTTCTGTACATTTTTATTTCTGTACAGAAATATATTTCTGTACCAGCACATATAAATTGACGTCATCCTTTTAATGACTGCTAGTCATTAGTATAGATGTGCCTTGTCCCTATGGATAGGACATTTAGGTTGCTTCCAAAGTTTGCAGTGTCGCACGCAATGATGCATCGTCTTACACATCTTTTACACAGATGTGAATGTTTCTGTGGGAGGATGTACTTTAGCATCCTGAAAAAAACTCAACTCAGAGGAAAAGCATAGGGTACAAGACAAAATAGTTTGTTCTCACCATCCAGGATAGGGCTGTACTATTATTTTATGAGACGCAGAAGTCTTTGCTGTCACCTTAACACTGGAAAACAAATGCACAGAATGTAGGTAATGATTGTGTACGTGCACGGGGTGGGCTGAGAAAGGATAGGAAAAGTGCGATAGGAGAACTTTTACTTTTCCCTTCTGTCCTGGAATGGTTTGTGACAGGTAGGTATTCATTTTATTTAAAATTAATTTTCAAGGGGCACCTGGGTGGCTCAGTCAGTTAAGCGTCCAAATCCTGATTTTGACTCAGGTCATGATCTCATGGTTTGTGGGTTTGAGCCCTGTGTCAGGCTCTGTGCTGACAGAGAGGAGCCTGCTTGGAATTCTCTCTCTCTCTCTCTCTCTCTCTCTCTCTCTCTCTCTCTCTCTCTCCCTGCGCCCCTCTCCCACTCACGTGCATTTGCTCACTCTCTTTCTCTCTCAAAATAAATAAATAAACTTTAAAATTAATCTTCGAAAAGCATATACAAAGAAAACAATAGTTTTTCTCTAGTCTCTTGGTGAAAAGCATAAGGCTTCTTTCACCCAAAGAAAATAACAGGTCTGGTTTTTTTTTTTTGTTTGTGTCAATAAAGTTTAATTAAAGAGCTGTTTCCAAAAACTTTAGGGTGAGAGGAAAGAATTTGTCTAAACATCAGCCTTTTAAAACAAGCAAAAATGAAAAATAAATTTAAATTACCTCTGAACCTCAGTCCTGATTTCTCTTCAGATCAACAAAACTGTGCCAAGTTGAGAACAGTTATGTAAAAAGCCCAACACGAGGAGTTCTTGGGAGATCCAAAAGAATTTTGTTAAATTGAGTAACTTCCTTCCTTGTAACTCCCACCCTGCTCTGTAGGCCTGGCTCCTTTGGTTCCTCATTTACGTCCTGGCCTGGTTTTATTTTTGCCTTTTCCAGTTTAAGAGGTCCAGAAGCCACTTCATGAATAATTAATAAAAACCTAAAAATGATTTATTCCGTGATAGTCTGTACGATTTAATAGTGCATAAAATACCATAGATCCTTGAATCACAAGATTTTTAGCTGTGAGGTGTTTGTCTAGGCTCCCCAGCTTAGTTTTATAGCTTCTGATTTAGCAATTACCAGCACATAATTTTTACATAATTTCTCTCTGTGTGTGCTCCCATGTGTGTGGAGAGACAGAGAGACAGAGGGAGACAGAAATCTCATAAAAGCTTTAAAGTTGCAGTTTTTCTATGGGAAATATTTTGGGTTTTCTGTATTGTAGCCACTAAATGTACATTATATTGCTGTGGTATCAGCTGATATGTTTCTATATTGTGTAAAGAGTGGATAATAAGACACAGATCCTTTCCCTTCAGTAAGAGAGATCAAGTGAGGCTATGAAAACCTAGGATTAGTCCCAAATTAAATTGCTGTACCCAGTACATTGCAGCTCAGATATTACCGATCCTTCATTTCAGCCAGGCCTGCCTTGCTCAGCATCAGATCTTCCTTCACCTTTAAAATTCACCCCCTACCCTTACCACACAGCACACTCACTGGGTATCAACCTTCAGTGAATGGTGTTGAACTACTTTTCTAACTTTTTTAGAGATGGTGCACAGTGAGGAGTAAATGGTACATTGACTCTTCTAAGGAAAACTTGTTCTTTAAAAATAAACCAAAGACGGGTGCCTGGGTGGCAAAGTCAGTGAAGCATCGGACCCTTGATCTCGGCTCAGGTCATGATCTCACAACGGTTCGTGGGTTCAAGTCCCGCATTGGGCTCTGTGCTGATGGCGTGGAGCCTGCTTGGGATTCTGTCTCTCCTTCTCTCTGCCCCTCTCATGCTTGTGCGCTCGCTCGCTCTTTCTCTCTTTCTATCTCTCTTAAAATAAATGAATATTTTTTTTAATTTAAAAACTTTTTAATAAGGCACTATGATACAGCAATGCTTGGATTCAGAGGAACAGAGATGAAGATTTCGGCCCGTATTGCTTATTCTTGGGAGGGGTGGCATTATTCTTCCTAAGGCCCACTGTTTTGATACTTAATGTTGGCATTCCTAATTCTGTTTTCCCTTGTTTAACATCCAGTGCTTTTAGGGAAGCAGACTGCCATTTTGGTCATATTAAAGTTATTCACGGTTGCTCTGAGGCCTTCTCATTTTACTGTTGGCTGCCCTGCATGTATAATACATCACGCAAATTAAAATCCACCCATATCCTGCATTTAATATAATTTATACTGCAGTTACAAGAGTAGAATTGCAGGTGACTAGTTGATGTAATGTTATTTTTTGTAGACATTTAATTAAGTTAATTAATTTTCATTTTGCAGCTTTCCCTTTGTAGTTTGGAGCCAATACCTTCTTTTTCAAGTTTCAGTCATTTTTGTAAACCTTTAAAAATCTCACAGCGCATTGGCACTGGGCTGAAATGGCTAACGGGTAAAATGGCCTTGATGATGCTAATTTAATAGAGGAGTGTATTCTAAAACTCTTTTATTAAAAAACTAGAGCTAGGTCACCTGGGTGGCTCAGTTGGCTAAGTGTCTGACTTTGGCTCAGGTCATGATCTCATGGTTCATGGGTTCAAGCCCCGCATCGGGCTCTGTGCTGACAGCTCAGAGCCTGGAGCCTGATTCAGATTCTGTGTCTCCCTCTCTCTCTGCCCCTCCACTACCAGTGCTCTGTCTCTCTCTCAAAAATAAAAATAAGAAACATTAAATTTTTTTTAAATAGAGCCATTTATAATGGTTTGCCTTTCTAACATATATGTGGGGTTTTTTTTATAGTAAGCTACCTTCCTCAGTTTTCTATATCCATCCTAATTATCTAATTTTTGAAAAATTACTTTTCTTCTTTATATCAATTCCCTTTTCTCTTTTCATATTTTGATATTTAAGATCTGAAGGTACAGTTGTATCTTAAGGCAATTTCTATGACTTACTACTTATTGCCAATTCTTTGAACCACTGATGTCAAAGTGAACCTATTGGACCATTCCTTTCAAAAGCTATGGCTCCAACTTTGGCTTCTAAAAAGATAGTTCTTTGGATGATAAAGCCTCCAGCCCCTCAATTGTAGTAGTTCTTATAAAGACCATGTGTATGCAAGCTTACCCTTCATGTTTCTCCAGACATTAATTTTTGTTAACATCTAAACCACAGTGCTCCATGCTGCCCCGTTTTGGAAAATGATGTATGAATGTAACTGTGGGATACATACTTGTCCTTGCCAAAGCGTGGGGCACCCTCGGTTCACTGAGTTCAAAATTTCTCATGTCCTTCAGAGTTCAGGAACATTTTAGTGGAGTCTGCACACTGTTCTCAGTTTAGTTGAGAAACTTCTTCTGTGTGGATTTTTGGTAAACGTCCATCTCTCAACTGACAGAGACAGAAAAGTGTTTTTTCTTCTCTGCTGTGTCTCCTATTTTACTTGTTGCCATCTCGGTGAAATGCACTTCCGTGTGTTTTTATTCAGCAGAAAGGAAAAGCCCCATCCCAAGGTAGTTGTTCCCAAGGAGAGAACATTTTCTGTACTGTAGAGATTGGTGGAGAGTGATAAAATCAGGACAGTTTCGGTGCTTGCGTTAGGAAGACAAATACTTATATCATTAAACCTAAAGCTTGCTTTCTGATACAGTTTTGTGGCCTGACGAAATTATTGATAGTGATTTCGGGAGGGATCAAAATGACATGAAGATATTAAATAGAACATTTTTTTTTCTGTTTCTGGTTTATAATCCTGAAGGCAAAGGTGAATTGTATTTTTTTTCCCATACGCATTGCCTTTTACAAAAAAGATTTCTATCTTACACCTTTGAGGAGCCTCAAAACTTTTAGGATGTCTCTATAGAGTCCGGTTTCTCTTACTTGGAAAACCTGAATATATTATTGCAGTACAAAGCTCACGTCAAGGCATCCACTCTCGGAGGATGGCACGGAATTCACAGCGACAAGAATGTTTTGGAATGCTGGCAAAGGAGCAAAAACAGTGTGTCCTCCCCACACATTTAGAAAAATAAAGGTACGGAGGACATGGCGTACTTCTTATTAAAGGCTTTGAAAAACACCACACCTCAGTAAACATTCCTCAGGAGCTGAGGAAACACTCTGGTCAATGGCTTACCTCAGCTCCCTTAATTCTGTTTTAGTGAAGCGGACAATAGCACAGACACAATGCCAGCCTTGGAGGAGGGAGAGCCAAGCCAAGGACATGCAGGCGCACTCTCTCAACAAGCCCAGTGTCCCGCTTCAGGCAGTTTGTGAACACTCATCGCTAGGTAACCGAGTCTCGGTGCTTTCTTCTGCCCCTGCATGAGACACTTTACTGTGTAACTTCCTCTTTTTTGGCCTTCAGAGCTCTTGGTGAGGCTCCCTTTGGAGCTCCACGGAGACCAACCCAAATCCAGCTGCCTCTGACGCTGGTTTATTTCCCTCCCTCCTTGGTTTGAAAATACAAGTAGCATCATCCTCTGGGACAGCAACCGGAGAGAACCAAATACTTAGCTTATGATCAGAGTGGATACTGCCGTTCCCTTTTGCTTCCTAAATGTTTCATCTGAAGTAGGAAGTATCTTTTCCACCCAGAAGGAAATGGTCTAGTAGGAGCTTTCCCATAATTTTTTTTTGGTAATTTTAAAATTTTTATTTAGATCCAAGTTAAATTTTTATTTAGATCCAATAAAAAGCTAAATTTTTATTTAGATCCATGATTATAGTATAATCATTTTAAGAGTAGAATTTAGTGATTCGTCACTTACATATAACACCTAAGTGCTCATCCCAATGAGTGCCCTCCTAAATACCTATCACCCCACCTAACACCCCTCCAGCAACCCTCAGTTTGTTTTCTGTGTTTAAGAGTCTCATGTGGTTTGCCTCCTCTCTCTTTTTACCTTATTTTTTTCTTCCCTTCCCCTATGTTCATCTTTTTTGTTTCTTCAATCCCACATATGAGTGAAATCATATGATATTTATCCTTCTCTGACTGACAGGCAACATTCTTGGTTCATTCCCATGACAGAAGGTTAGTACTAAACTGGCTTCCTGTCTTAGCTTGTGCACCAAATATTCTCTCCTGATGCCATTTTCCTGAATTACTAACAAACTATTCACTTCACTCCAGCCCCTTTAAACAACCCTAGACTCCCTGAGTAACCTATGCTGGAGTTTTGTAAAAAGCTAGTGAGAGCCCCACTTCTGTCTTCAGACAGCATTTCTCCAGAGAAGTGCTTCCCTAATGCATCCCTACTGATATCGGCAATTAGAAATACGTGTGAGATGGGGCGCCTGGGTGTCTCAATCATTAAAGGTTCCACTTCAGCTCAGGTCATGATCTCAGGGCTTCTGTGTTTGAGCCCCACATCGGGCTCTCTGAGCCTGCTTCAGATCCTTTGGTTCCCTTTCTCTGCTCCTCCCCTATTCTCTTAGGTGCTCTTTCTCTCTCAATAAATAAATAAATAAATAAATAAATAAATAAATAAATAAATAAAATATGTGTGAGCTACAAAAAAGGCAGGTGCGTGGGCCTCATTCTGAAGACTCTTATTCAGTGTGTGTATTGATGGGGCCCCAGTATCAATGATTTCTTAATTCTCGGGTGATCCTAATTCACAGCAGTTTTGTTAACTACCAATTTAGACCAGCTCTTGTTGTCTACTCCCCTCCTCATTTCTGATTTCCCTGTTTTTATGATTCCTGTATGTACCTCAGCTTTCCCTGTCTTGTCACTTGCATCTATGACATTTTTCAGATTTGCTACCCCAGTTTCAGCCTCGGCCCCACTCCAGAACATGACTCATGCCAACTCTACTATTCTGGTTTTACTCTCAGCCCTCCTACCCCTTACTTAGGCCCCCTCCTGCCAGGAAGGAACAATCAGATACAAGCACTTAGCAGGACTGGGTCTCCAAAAATGGCACCAGTGCAATCGCTTGATTTGTTAGACTTAAAAGGTTTTATGCAAGGGCTTTATCAAAATTACTATGAGTAACTTTGCCTATATATAAAGAGAGCTGATTCTCAAGATGGAAGTTTAGCTAGAAAACAAAAGCATTTGGGTAGAAACTAACATAGAGTCAGTGTATTGAAACATATTGCAAATGATTGGGAAAAATCCTACATGTGAAAGTTTATTCTGTGCCTATTTCTCAAAAAGGGATCACTGAAGCTCAGAAATTCCCTTCAGAAAAATGTACCAGGCTGATATTCTGCAGCTAGAGGGGGAGCATGTTTATTAAAATCTACTTAGTCAAGGATCATGGATGACCTTGGACAGGGCCAATGTAACAGTATTCTTTTTAGCAGGGTCAGATCTTCTGCCTTTGTTTTCTGCCAGTTTCTTACCTTTTTCTCAATTCTAAATAATGATGTTATATCCTTCACCAACTCTCTTTCAAGGCATATTCTATATTTTTTTGTTTTAATATAATTTTTATTGACATACAGCCTACAAAAAGTGTACAGACTATAAGTGTATACCTTAATGAATTATCACACAATAAACACATGAAATCACCATCCAATCCATAGAACATTACCAGCATCTTAAAATTCTCTGCTATGTTCTTAAACACTACCCAGACTGCCTTTTAATCCTACAAATTAGCTTTACCTGTTTTTGAACCTTACATACATGACTTCTTCCACTTAACATTGTGTTAGCTAGATTTGGCAATGCTGTTGGGTGTACCAACAGCCTATTTGATTTTTTTAGTAAAGAATGTTCTTAGGTATGTAATATGCAAATATCTCTGTCAAAAGAAGACAATCTAAGTTGCTTTCAAGAAGAAACCATAGTGGGGCGCCTGAGTGGCTCAGTCGGTTAAGCGGCCGACTTCGGTTCAGGTCATGATCTCGCAGTCCGTGAGTTCGAGCCCCACGTCAGGCTCTGTGCTGACAGCTTGGAGCCTGGAGCCTGCTTTGGATTCTGTGTCTCCCTCTCTCTCTGACCCTCCCCCGTTCATGCTCTGTCTCTCTCTGTCCCAAAAATAAATAAATGTTTAAAAAAAAAAAAGAAGAAGAAGAAACCATAGTAAAAAGTATAGGCAGCTCACTTTGCTTACACCCAATTTGATTTTCTCATTTACTTTATCAGCCTGACTTTTATAGGTGCTTTTTATGTTGAATCAGATGTACAAAGTATACAGAATGATGCACATATCATAAGTATACAGGCAAGTAGTTTTCATTAACTGACAGTATCAGTATAACAACCTTTCAGATAAAGCTCAGAATACTATCAACACCCATAGAAGTTCTTATTTTTGTTGTCTTCCTGTCACTACTTATCTGCAAAGATATTTACTATCCTGATCTCAACAACACATGTTAGTTTTGCCTACTTTTACATTTTGTGAAAATGACATCATGTGAAATATACTTTTCCTTGGTCTAGCTTTGTTCCTCTAATATGATGTTTTTGAAAGCCATCTAGATGTTGGCATATAGCTACAGAACACTAATTCTCATCTCTGTGTGGTATTGCATTATATGAATACAACATAATTTATCCACATAGATAGGGCTTTGCACTCTTGTAATAGTCTTTTGAACAGATGTTTCTAATTTTAATGTTATCCAATTTATCAACTGTTTCTTTTTAGACTAGCGCTTTATGAATCCTGTTTAAGAAATTTTACCTTCCCCAAAATCATTCAGATTTTTACTAGAAGCTTTATTATTTTACCTTTTACATTTGATCTACAGTATACCTAGAATTGATCTTAGTGTATGGTAAGAAGTAGGAGTCAAATTTTACTTTCTTCCTCTATATGCACATCCAGATGGCCCAGCATCATTTATTGGTGAGATATGGTTCATTGCCCTCTGCCTGGCGGTGTCACCTTTACCAAAACTATAGGTGTGTTTATTTCTGGACCCTTTAATCTGTTCCATTGGTTCACTTTGTCTGTCATTACACTTTGTCTTTCTTACTGTTGCTTTATAATAAGTCTTAATACCTGGTAAAGTGAGTCCTCCAACTTTACCTTTTCTTCTTTTCCAATGATATTCTAGCTATTCTTGACCATTTACATTTCCATATAAACTAGTGTGTCAATATTTGGATCCTCCGTGGATCTATTTTTATTGTCTGTTTTTTTTTCTTGGTTATCTTTCAAAATTATTCAATGACTTACCACTATTCAGAGGATAAAGTCCAAGTTTCTTATGATAGCATAAAAGTTGTATTTTGCATTTCCATGATTACTAATGAGGCAATCAGATATGTTTCTTGGACAGATATTCACTTTTATATTATGCCTATTCACATCTTTTGACCGTATTTAAAATTGGACCATCTGCCTTTTCTGGTTTTTGAGAGGTCTTTTTTTTCTTCAGTAAAGACATATATTTGTCTTCATGTATGTCTCTCTTCTCGTTACTGACCAACCTTCCTTTCTCAGTTTGAAGTCTAGTAATACTAAACCGCTTAAATTAAAACCATACAGATGGGGGCGCCTGGGTGGCTCAGTCGGTTAAGCGTCCGACTTCAGCTCAAGGTCACCATCTCGCGGTCCGTGAGTTCGAGCCCCGCATCGGGCTCTGGGCTAATGGCTCAGAGCCTGGAGCCTGCTTCCGATTCTGTGTCTCCCTCTCTCTGCCCCTCCCCCGTTCATGCTCTGTCTCTCTCTGTCTCAAAAATAAATAAACGTTAAAAAAAAAATTAAAAAAAAATAAAACCATACAGATGTTACTTTGGTTATTCTACTCCCTCTAACTACAGTACCCATCCCCTTCCTTCTTAAACTGTCCAACTCCTACTCATCATGCAAAATTTAGTTTACACCTGATTTCCTTTCACAGTTTCTTCCCTGAGGCCCTACCGTTAGCATTGCTTCTATGCCACTCTAGGCTTGTCTCTGTCTTGGAATTTAGTTTATAATATCTGAAGTTATCTTTTTATGTATCTGCCCATTTTATGCATCCTTTTCATATCTGTGCACCATCACCTTGCATGATTTCTGACTCGTATTAAGTATTCAAGTCACTCAATATTGATGGCAATCTCCAGTCTAGACAGTTCTTGCCCAAGAGCAGCTGCTGAACAACTTGAAGTCTTGATTTGTGTATCTGTTGCAGCAGTTTTTGTGTTTGACACTAATTTTTGCATCTAGAATAATTGAGGAGATGATACCTAATAATAACATGTGAGAATTTGCTGTGCTAAAGGTTTCTGATTTTCTACGGAAGCTTGGGCTATAAGTCCAAGTGGAGACTTCTCACCGAAGGACACTTAGCAACTTCCTCTTTCTGGCCTTCAGGGTTTCTGGTTGGATTCCCTTCTTAGATCCACATAGGCTAATCTAATTCCAGCTGCCCCTCTAAAGATGCTGGGACTGCAAGTTCACATGGAGGCTCCCTACTTGAAGAATATTAAGGCCCTGCTGCCCCAGAGCATTATACCTCTTTAAGGGATTGCCAGAAGGAGAAATGCTTCAACCAACATCTAATTACTAATGGAAATGAAAGGAATAACTTAACCTCCTACCATTATTGCATTCAATTAATACCCAACGTGTTTTAAGTACTCCTCTGAAATCTCCTTTATGTCAATAATTTATATAATCTTTCCTCTGCTTCAGTGAACCGAATTAAAATCCTGCATAGGTAAGAAGAGACTGTTTCTGATGACTTCGATATCTGTGAGATATAATATCTTTCTTTCTCTGTGGCTATACTTGTTAGCATAAGTGATATTTAGCCTGTGTGTATACATGGTGGTGGGGAAGGGAGGGGAATCAAGAAAGAATAAGTTGTTCTGCCAACCAGAAGCAGTTGTTTCTTGTAGTTAAATTGGATGCTCCCTAAGAAGTGTTTCATTGAAGTGTTTGCTTCAGAGTGACTCTGTTCTGCTGCAGTGAGGAGAGACTTCCAGTTAAAACATTTAATTAGTTCCCAATTTAGTCGGCCAGAATGATCAGTCAGCCTGTGTTTTGGAACCTGAGTTTGTACATTCCTTGGGATTGGTGAGTCTTGCCCAGCGGATGTGGTCAACTGTGAATAGTTTGTATGCAGTTCACATCACAGAACAGATTTTTCTCCAGCCCCTTGAAGGAAAGCTAGAAAGGGATTAGGAAAAAGTGGGTGATATGGAGATAATACTCCTCTGTCTTCTCCTTAATCTTCCTACAGAAGCATATAGTAAGGGTATCTCCAGTATTAGAAGTTGTGGATGCTGGGAAGAGTATATGGAACTAAACTGAGCAGGATTTGGGTTTAAACTGATTAGATTGTTTTCACTCACTTTCAGGGTAATCATGATCTGGATAGTGGCTTTAGACACACTACATTTTAAATAATTTTTTTTGGCTAATACAAATAAATGATACACCAGTGTTTGTATGTATATATTAATTTGTGTTCTGTATGTCTGTGAAAAACTCAGTCCTTCAGTCCAGCTAACCATCCTGGTTTTTTTTCCCCCATAGTATAAATCTAACCTGCTTTTTCTGTCTATACCAGATGATACGAAGTTCTAACCCAAATTCTGTACAGTAGTAATAAATTAACCTAATGAGTTTATAATATTTTGCTGAGAGAATACCTTCACGCTTTCTAAGTTTCTCGTAGCCAGGAGGCCTTTGAAAAGATGGGGTCTTTCTTTCCAACCTAGCTCTTTCTCCTTCATAGAACTCCAATCTCATCTGTCATTTCTCTAGTCCTAGCATTTAATGTTCTAGAAATAGCAAATAGAAATAGCAAATAGGTTCTTGCATTGTCTACGACATTTCCTATGACTCTGCTTTTGACTATGATCTTCACTTATCCAGAATGCCCATGCCCTTGCATCATCTGTATAACAACATTTCAAATGTTATTTCTTCCAGGTAGACATTCCTGAAATCTCTACTTGGGCTGATGGCCTTTCCTCTGAGTTCCCTTCTGCTGTCATGATCAACACAGTGAGTGGAATAGGAAGATCTCAATATGTGTGAGTGAATGCGGTATATTCCCAACCTACATGGATTATCTTCAGTGTGTCCCTGTTTACTAGCCTCTGAGCATCTTGAGATCAGGGACTCTTATTTTGCTCATATTGTTTATATTTGCATTCCCGGAGTCCAGCTACAAGCCTGGATGGAATATGGAGGGTGCTCAATACTTTTTTGATAAGAAAAGTGACAAAGAACATTTTAATACCTTGTGAGCGATAAGAGCTAAGTCTCTTCCAGAAGACGACACAATTTCTTTGAAATATTTCCCCATGTCTGAATTCTTTAAGATGCCGAAGCTAAAAGCTCACAGATGCATGCGTTGCCATGTATCGCTAAGCATGCCCTCCTGCCTCAGGCTTTTCAGGTGGTGAAAGGGGAAAATGTTGGTGATTTACAAAGGGTTTTTACTAGTAGATACAGCTTCCTAGAACTTCAGGATACTAACTGACACGATCTGATAAAACACGAGTGTAAAGAAAGTTTTCATGAAGAATAAATCATAGAAGGAAATTTTGCTAATATCAAAGATTCATGGGGGGAGAGTTAGAACAGCAGTAGAAGGTAAATGAAGTCTACTGATCAGTGAGTCGTTTGGACAGAATCATAAGGGTCCACCAATGGAAACTATGTTTTCTTTTCACATATCATGTTTTTGATGCAGATAAGTGAGTTAAAGTAGGGATGAGAAAAACACATATGTGGGCTAAATGGCTAAATTCCACCTAAGTGCTTTGATTCATACGCCTCAGTCATTCAGGACTTACTTTCGTAAAATAAGCTCTGTGAGCTTTGGAGCTGGCAAAGAATGTTTGAGTTGAGTGTAAAAGATAACATTCTTGGAAAGCTTTTTGAGATATTTTAGTCTCTGTTTCAGAAATTAATATGAATAAAAATGAGAATACTTTATCTGGGAGAACATAATACCTCTGAAAGTATATATATTTAAATGGTCTGGAAATTAGTTTCTTTGTTCTTACCCATTCTGAAAAACAGTAAGAATTTTGTTCCTTTGGATTCTAAAATGTAATATTCTGCTTAGTGTCAGATACCCAAGACAGCTTTGGAACCTAGGACTCAGAAAACAAGCATGGGAGTGGGCTGTTAAAACTAAGAGCAAAATAGCCTAAAACAAAACAAAATGCAAGTACTTTTAAAGAATATGCCCTATGGGAAAACTAAGAGCCAAGTGAAAATAAGCTGCTAAGATCACCCATATAGGGAGGTGGGTGCATAATAGGACCTCACCAAATAAATGATCTCATCAGATTTTTGACATCTTGGTTTTCTGGATTATTATAATGCGTTGCCTTGCTGTTGTTCTGAAGAAAACAATCTTACTTTTCACTTACTTGCATAGAAAGCACAATTATTCATAAAAGGGGAATATCTTTGCAGAAACTTGAAAGTAGATACATCCAAATATCCAGGACTGCTGGATATGCTTAGAAAGAAAAAGGTGTGCGTTTCAGTCAGTACAAGTTTTGGCGAGTCTGTTAGGCATCACAGTTACAACACAAATCCCAGGTTTTGACTTGTGCTTCAGTAAATTCACACTCACATCATACTGTTAATATGCATGAGCTGAAAAACAAGACAGTCAAATAGAATATAAATGGGCCTGATCTTCAATAACCTTGATTTATTTTCTTAGATTTATTGCAGATGCAGCTCAAACATTGTCTAGTGTTTATATGGAATTGAACTGGTAGTAGTATAAAATGGCCATCTGGCTTGAAAGATTGCTGTAGTTTCTGAAACTTTCTCCAAGAAATACCATTTACATACACAATTTAAATTGAATAAAAATAAAAAAGACTACTTTCACTCATTTTGGTAACTGTTGTAAATGGCACACTTAAAAATTTACTCCAGGCAGTTATAATCTGATGACATAGAACACTAACACAGTATCACTGAGTTTAGAGAATGTATTTTACATCTCTGGGCTCTGAAATATTAGCCCATGGATCATTGCCTCCATTTTCCCTTTTCCCATTTTCCAACTCCACTTTTGGTCCTGAAGCTTTTGGAAGAGAGTACCATTCCACATAAAGCTTTTACTCCCCCACCTTCTGGGCATTACTGGCAAAATCAAAACTCTTTTACCCTACAAGAAAGAGAGAGACTTCTCCCCATGTAAACATTGCTGACAGCTCTGTCCCATCCTTTGACTTTCCTAAAAGCATCAGAAAGTTGTTTATATATCGGTGGTTGCTGTGCTTGGAAGTGGTGCCATATTGATGTTCTTCGTCATGTGAAGGGGTTAAAGAGGTCTACCAGCTGGATGAGAGGATCGAGCACTTTCTACTGACTTCCCATAATTATGGAGACAGTCCTTAATTTTTCAACAGTACTCCTGCAGGTCCTTCCTTCATTTTGTTCAAATGGTTCAAATTGGTTCATATTCAAATTGAGCCATCCAGCTGCTGATTGCCAGCCATGTTGGTTAACCTTCATGAATTTACTGCCTAAAGGTAATGGTTCTTACATTTTTGCCCTCAGTATCCCTTTATAATATTAAAAGTTGTTGAGAACCCCAAAGAGCTTTTGTTTATGTGGGTTTATATTTATTGCTATTATATCTATCGATATTAGATGTTAACACTAAGAAAAGAAAAAGTGTTTCTTGGTTGACACTTAAAATAAAAATCATGGGGTGCCTGGATGTCTCAGTTAAGCATCCGACTCTTGATTTTGGCTTAGATCATGACCTCATGGTTCCTGAGTTTGAGCCCCACGTAGGGCTCTGCATTGACAGTGCAGAGCCTGCTTGGGATTCTCTGTCTCTTTCTAATAAATCAAACTTAATTTTTTTAAGTTTTAAATAAAAATCATAAATCTATTACATACAAATAACATATCTTTATGAAAAATAACTATTTTCCAAACAAAAAAATTAGTAAGAAGAGTGACATTGTTATACATTTTTACAAATCACTTTAGTGTCTATATCAATAGAAGAGAGCTGGATACTCATATCTGCATCTGCATTCAATCTGTTATGATATGTTGCTTTGAATTATAGTATATGCAGAAAATCTGCCCTCGCACAAATATGTAGTTGGAAAAAGGGAGGGGTATTTTAATAGCGCTTTTATGTAGTCATGGATATTCTTCTCTGATATTATAGCAAAAATCAAGAAGTGGTCATTTCTTAAGAGTGAAAATCTTAAACCATATCAATGAACTTTCATACTCTTACTTTAAAATCTACTGTTCTGTCATGTGTTTTGACTGTATCTTTTATTTTATGGAATCACACACATATCCTTTTGAACATATTAGTTAATAGGATTATGCAGATCTTATAAGTATTGACACATTTCATTATTTTTTTTATAAATGAGTATATTAAAATTATAAATGTTATTTAAAAATTATATTTATACATATATATGTATACACATATACATACATGTTTACATACATACATATATGTGTGTCTATATCTATATCTATATCTATATCTATATCTATATCTATATCTATATCTGTATCCGGCATTTGTTAATATCACCACCCATCTCATCAGAAGTCTTAATGTATTGAGAAGTATCCAACACAAGATGACAAATTTACCAAAAATCCTAATCTTCACTTTTGCTCAGATTTTATCATTGGTATCAAAACCTGTCAGTTGTTTTCCCTGGAGTAATAAGATCACTTCAATTCGTTTTTGAGAAAATGTCTGATAAATTTCCAACTGTGAATAACTATAGCTTGTCTGTCAGTCAGTTTTTTTAAATGAAAATCATGTTCCCTGAAAAAAAGCTGTTAGTACAATTCTAACTCAAAAAAGATCACAAAATATTTTTCCTCAAGACAGCCATTACATTTTAGCAGAAGTGCTTTATGCATATTTCCCATTTCATCATACATAATATTAAAAAGATATGTATTTAAAAGTTTAGAATTAATAACATTAATTCTTTTTACTGTTTCATTAAAAATTTTAAGCAAAACTAGATTGAAAAAAAACTGCAAGAGTGGGACACCTGGGTGGCTTAGTTGGTTGAGTACCCAACTCTTTTTGTATGTGTGTGTGTGTGTGAATATTCTTTTTTTGTTGTTTGTTTGTTTGTTTGTTTGTTTATTTATTTATAATTTACATCCAAGTAAGTTAGCATATAGTGCAACAATGATTTCAGGAGTAGATTCCTTAATGCCCCTTACCCATTTAGCCCACCCCCCCTTCCACAACCTCTCCAGTAACCTTCTCTTTGTTTTCCATATTTAATAGTCTCTTATGTTTTGTCCCCCTCCCTGCTTTTATATTATTTTTGCTTCCCTTCCCTTACGTTAATGTGTCCTAAAGTCCTCATATGAGTGAGGTCATATGATATTCGTCTTTCCCTGACTGACTAATTTCACTTAGCATAATACCCTCTAGTGCTCAACTCTTGATTTCAGCTCAGGGCATGATCCCAGGGTTGTGGGATTGAGCCCTGGGTCAGGCTCTGCACTGAACGTGAAGCCTGCTTGGGATTCTCTCTCTCTCGGCCCGTCCCCTGCTTGTGCTCGCTCTCTCTCTCTCTCTCTCTCTCAAAAAGACAAAGCAAAACTGCAAAAGCATGGCAGTGAGGGTAGAATCATTACTAGCATAGTTTGAGTCTGTTGCCTTTGAGTCGTGGTAAAGCACAAGAAGCTTTAACTATATAGTTTTTGCACTGTGAGTATGTCACCACAATGTAAGAAGCAAATTATATCAATATTATAACGAAAATAATTTTTACATTGCAGACCCCTGAAAGGTCTCCAGAAGCTTAGGAGATCTGGAAGTCACATTTTGAGGACTGATCCCTCTTTTAGTGTGACTTTGTATTTTGACTTCCTCTCTCACTTGCTTTTTGAGTAACATAGCAGCTATTCAGAGGACATTTCGCTTGTCCTTACTGCCAGCCATTTTTCTAGATGCCAAGACAACATTGATTAGTATTGCCATGTTACTCTAAATCAGTACAGCCCATTTGCATGGTCGATGAAAAAAGTCAGAAAGTCATGGAAGCGTATGTAGGTCATGTTTAACATGTAGGAATTTAATGGGAAGATAATATGTGAAGTACTTAACCCCAGGCAGGGCCTGACACATTAAGACAATAAATTGTCTTTTATGCCTTGGCTTGATTGGACTTAAAAGTGGATTTGGTACTCCACCAGTCTCTCTTCAATCCACTTCTATCCAGCTGCAGGCGCTGAGGTCTACTATCTTTAGACCAAGCCCACTTTTTCGTTCAGTCTGTATCCAGCGCATCTAAAGTGAGCTGTCTGCTCAATATTTACAACTTAGCTTTGCATTAGTTTTTTAAATTGTAGTTCTATTCTATTCTCTATGTCCACACCTCTGCTCTAAGTATAGCCCTGCCTTAAGTCTTAGCCTGCTTTGCTCTGACCCTTGTGACTCTACCTATCTATATAATACCCACTGCTGTTACGCCTCCAAATTTATCAGACATCCGGGACAAGAATGCTGTCCTCACCTATTTCTGTGTACTGCCTGCTGACCTCTCTTCTGTTCTAAGGACCCACTGGGAGGTCATGATTCCTGAGTAGTGATACCTGCCTGAATGCTGCGTATTTGGATACAGATTTGTTCTGGCCTCCTCACCCATTCTGGATCCAGCTACAAAAGATAGATTGGCTTCTGTGAGCCTAACCCCACTACTTCCCAATTTATTTACATCCCCAATGGTCTCTGCACTAAGAACCTACAAGTCTTCTTTTTATTTTCCTTATCATCATCTTCATCATTTCTGTCCATATTATAAGTAGTTATAAGAAGAGCCCTCAGTGAATCTGAGCTAATTTTTCTCCTGGACCCCAAATGACCTGATGAATCTTATCACAACTCTAATAAACCCCTCAGTATTGCTTCTCAATAGACATTAATCCCGTTTTTGTACTCTCTGTTATTGTATATCACAGATGTTTGGAAAGATCATAATGACTAGAGGGTAGAGAAAGAAGGGCAAGACAGGTCAGTGAGACCAATTATGAGGCTCCTTAAAAGAAGCTAGTTTAGAGATCCTAGTGGCTAAGACTAGGGAAGGCAATGGTGTTGTAGACGGATGGAGAAGCTAAGCAAATACTTGAGGTAAAATCAGTAGATCTGGACTGGACATATGGGTTAAAACAGAAGCAATGTTTTTCTGCCTGGTTTGGACTCTGGGTGGACTAATTCAGTGATTCCACTGAAGATAGAAGAAGTATAGAGAATTGAGCTGTTGGAGGAAGATGATTGGGTCAGGGTCAAAGTATCTGTGGGATATCCAAGAGCAGTAAGATAATTGGTAATATGTACTTTGTGCTGTAGATACTGGACTAGACTGGAAAAATACTGAAGCATATATGTCATCAGTATATAGATCATAACTTAAATATGTGGAAGGATGGCATTGTCCAGAGAGATAATATGCTGGAAAAGATGAGGGTGCCTGGAACTGAGCATGGAAGCAACCAAACTTAATGGACATTCAGAAACATTAGGGCCACAAAGACACTGAGGTAGGATGGTCAACATTCTTTCAATAAATGTTATTGGTAAATCGCTAAGCATTCAACCTTTACCAAACCTTGCAGGAGACTCACAAGGGGAAAAAAACCTGAAAATTAAAATGAAGTAGAGCAGAATTTATAGGATTTTTGTGACCCAAACTGATGTATATTCCGAAGCTATTTTAGTATTTCTAGGCTTTTATCGGAAAAAAGAACATCTCATCTAGAATTGAGATTAAACAGGGTAAGGATAAAGAGAAGGCTATAGAGGCTAACAGTACAAAGGGTTCAGAAGAGGGAGTTATAATGAGCCTGAAGAGAGGACAAGTTGTTTTACTCTTTGGAAAGAGACAGAGGAGACTGGTTAGTGAGCTGTCAAGGAGAGCTGGCTTCCTCGGGCACATTCTGGGCACAGTGGTTCAGATAGGTGGGAACCCTTAACATTAGTAATTGCAACATCTTCATAGAGCCTCATTCATTAGCCTTCATAGAGCCTTCAGTCATTAGCCTCAACATCTCTGTACCCATTCTCAATACTGAGACAATTGAGGGAGAGACTTTCTGTTTGTTAAATTTCATCTACCCCTTCCTAAACTCACGTAGACTACTGATGTTACCCATCTTTATAGACAGCTCATTAGAGCATACCAGTGAAAGCAAAAATAAAATCTCACAGGATTTATAATAAGGATAACATAATGGAATTGGCTGGCTGGAATCATGATGTCAGAATAATGATAGCTCCCATTTCAGTGTTTCTAGATGCCAGGCCCTGGGGCACTTTATGTGCATTCTCTCATTAAATCCTTGTAATCCTACACATAGTGTTTACTTCTAAGGAATAACAGCCCCCAAACTTACATATGCAAATACAATTTATTTCTAATGTTGATTGTCCTTTACATGTATATTTCAAGGCAATGAATATTGAATTTGTCTAGGCTTTAATTTGATTGGCTGCATCTGTCTACAGTTGCCAAATTGTATGTCAAAGCCTGAAACTTCAGTTTGTGTTTGACGATCAAAGGAGATAACTTTCTTTTTAGTTTACTTTAGGAAAATAGTACTCCTCTAAGCCTATTTGAACCCGACCCAAAACTTCATTTCTTTAAAAGTTTTGTGCTATGGCATTGAAGTTTCTGAGTTTGGCTGTTTTGGAAACATTAGTGATCCTATAAAGAAAAATCACTAAGGAATCACCGAATCAGTATTCTCTTAATGGCAATTTCTGGTTACATTTCTTGAGTACTTAGAGGAGACGTTCCCTGGAGAAAAATATACTGTTGCTCTTTAGCTTTGTTGTATAAACTTGTCAAACTCAGAGAAGTACATTTAAAAATTATTAATACTATTGGTAAACTACATACATTTCTGCTTACAGCTTTTTATTTTAAAGAGCTGTAATCTTTATGTTTTTGTTTTGGATTCCTTTATATATTACTTTGGAAATCAAAAAAAAAAAGCGCTAAACAACAGTGTTGCATAACTGAGGTTAACAAGAGTGAACATGACTTGATTGCATTAAATTCTTGAGCCCCATCTGTTTCCACAAGCGTCTCCATTTTCATCCAGTGTGTGCTCCTTTTTTCATAGGCTAGTCCCCATGATTTATCGTGGTCCTACCAAGCCTTCTTCAGATGTCTGAGAGGAAGAGGCAGGCCAAAATTGTTACCCTCTACAAGGAGAGCAGTATATTCTCCTTGAGACCAATGCTGATGGATATCTCCAATAAACAAAACGACATCTGAGAGATCAGTTTCTTTTTGATCTCCTCCTTTTCTCTAACTATGCCATGTGAGACTCCTTTGTTAGCTATTTTTCACTCTTTACCCAATAGTACTGATGCCCCCTAATCCTTGCTTATTCTCCTGAGCAATATTCTCCATAACCACAGCTTCAAGGGTCATACACTGATGACCTTCAAATCTCCAAATATTCTCATCTTTGGGTCACATATCCAGGATGCCTATTGGACATCCCACTAGATGAACCTTAAATAACTGAAATCTAACATGTGTCTGTTGCTGAATACTAAATGGTGCATGCATGGGATAAAACTCCACAAAACAAGGCAGGAAATAATGAGATGACCGAGGAGCTCTATACTGAGCAATTCCTAAAGCTCACATATATTCATGATTAGGATACAGGATTGTCCATCTTTTCTGAAGCAGGTATATGACTAGTTGATCTAATCATGCCATCAAGAGTCATGTGCTACATATCCACAGAGCGGCAGTCCTAAAGACTGAATACTATGCTGCAAGCACTTGAAAATGACAATTCCCCATTGTATTTGTATTTCTCTTGGACACCCTACCTGATCCTTCCTTTCCCATTTGGGCATAAATGGGGAAAAACAAAGATGACAAGCTCAATTGAGTTTCATGGTTAACTCTGAACTTCCTTAAAGGATCTAAGCAAAGCACAAGTGGATGCAGTTTTGTGTGTACTTAAATGGACATGACACACTTCTCCAGTGTCTCTAATCCTTGTCCATGCTGAGAGCCACGTGCAGGGTTATCCAGCTGGTGAGAATAAACAACCATTCAGGGCTTTTGGCTTTCTCTGTGTGTGAGTCACGGAGGGGTGCTTGTTGGAGTGTAAAGAAAGATAAACACATGGCAGCTCTCTAAAGCCTGTTTCTGGAAACCTAGCAGGAAGGAACAGATAGCCATTGTTCAGAGCCTGTAAAGTGTTATGAGACTGGAGTGGGAAATGCATACTTGGGGGAGACCAGACTTTTGATGGATCAGAAATTGAAATGCTTGTAATTAAACTGGAGCTAAACCAGTGGTGACAGAGGGGTTTTTTGGGTGAAAGGATGTAAAGAAAACAGGACTCAAGATCAAGGAGTTGTCAAGTTCAGTTGGATCCGGAATTCTCATAAGAAAACAAAACAAAACACTGGAGAAAACCTGATTTCCCCTGGAATTGACTTGACAATGTTCATGAGAAAGAAAAGAAAAAAAAAGCACTGAAGCCCTTTTGCTAGAAGTGAAGCTACAATTGTATTCATGGCAATGGCCACCTTGGTAATACAATGTGGTAGGTACATACAATTGCCAGATTCTAGTCTGCCATGGAACCCCATTATAATACCTTTCTGTGGAAGCTTGTTCATGCCTTAAGCCTGTTTAGATTCTGCACATCTGTGAAAGAGCTTGGGAAATAACCTGAATCCAGCACTGCCTTCATATATGCAAGTAAAAGGGTTCCTGCCCTGGGTCTTGCCCTTCAAGCCCTGCATATCACAAACACATGGTAAAGGAATTTTGTAAGGAGACATGGGTGCCCTTACTGTGGATAGAGTACTCAGTACTGACACAGTACAACCTATAACCGTATATATTCACGTTGTGACCCACATTGTTGAGGCTCCAGGGAAATGTTCATGCCTATCTTGTGCCCTGTGTCCTAGAAAAAGTGACTGTACCTAGGACTCTGTTGCTGTTGGACAGAGAAACCACTTTGGTAAGAAGGCAGGATTTGAACAGCAGAAACCCTTAAGACAATAATATATATTGAGTGATTTATCAAATCCCTCCTTGCAGATACTATAAATGCATATTCGTTCTTTCATAACAAAGTGTGCTCTTCCAGTGGTGATGAGCAACCATTGTTCTTGCTCTTTTTTGTGTTCTGATTCATGCTTCCAGAGATATTCCCAAACTAGTGTGGTATTCGTGGCACACACATACATATTGTGGCTGTGGAACATTTTGCAAGGTTAAAAAATTGATATTACTCTTCTATTGATATTAAATTTCTATGCCCATTGTGTTAGTCATCCAAATATCATTAGACCATCAACAGAACTCAGATGTGAACACTGAGATGTGTAAAACTTAAGGTGCTTGTCTTTGATGATTTTTGTGACTTCCAGTCATGTAAAAACCGTAGATTTGAACACGTTTCCAATTTTGTCATTATGACAGTTGCACATGTCAAAGTAAGAGAACAAAACATATTTTTTAGAGTGTCTTAGCTTGATTTATAACTTAAATATTAGGACATATGGTATGTTGGCCTTCAATTTTACTTTTGTTTTTTTTAGTTCTATAGGCATTAAGTAGTTTACCAATTGGTACAAATCAGATTTTTTAATATGCAGAAAACATGAAAAAAACGTGGAATGCTTCACAAATTTGTGTGTCATCCTTGTGCACGAGCCATGCTAATATTCTCTGTACCATTACAATTTTAGTATATGTTCTGCTTAAGTGAGCACTCTGATTTAACTCTTAATTTGTGTCCTGCAACCCTTACTCCTGGGTCTGTCTGAACACACTTGACCCAACACTATCCAAGCGACCAGGGTTAGGTGACCTGGCTTCCTAGTGGTGACATTTCAACAAGGAAAGGAAGTAATGTCGTGTTAGCCTGAAAATATCTTAACTATTCACTCAGAAAATATTGTCACATGCCTTTGGTTCTGGTGATGTAGTTTCCTTTCTAAAGAGGATTTTCTTTTCCTGAAGAGAATCAGTCATTTTTATGTTCTGTATCTTACAAAGTTTTTTCACTGAGATTTTCATCCCAGGAGTTCTGGTATAGAACACATGCAGAACAAATTTGGGTCTTGTGCAGAGAAACACTTAGGGAAATCTTCATTTTTAAAGGTCACTGTTTGCTGTCCACAACACTTTATAATAACTGCACTCCCCATTTAGTGGGACTTCAGAAATATTGTTTATGAATTATGTGTGGAGATAATAAAATATGATGTCAAATTCGTCCATTTGCTTGTATACACACACCATAACAAACGTATATAATATATATGTTCATAATGAATTTACCTCTGTAAATAAATGACAATAAGGAGAGAAGAGATGCGTAACAAAATGTGTTAAATCTACATTGGGAGCTGATGTAGTGCCCAGGAAAAATTTTCCTAATTTTTTTATGTTTATTTATTTTTGAGAGAGAGAGAGTGAGAGAGAGAGCGTGGGCGCGCGCGCAATCACACACACACACACACACACACACACACACACACACACACAAGTGGGGGAGGGGCAGAGATAGATGGAGACACAGAATCTGAAGCAGGCCCCAGGCCCTGAGGTGTCAGCACAGAGCCCGAGGTGGGACTGGAATCCATGAACTGTGAGATCATGACCTGAGCCAAAGTCGGATGCTCAACCAACTGAGCCACCCAGGTGCCCCCTGAATTTTACTATAATAGAAAGTAAAAGCCATCTATTAGTTGCCCACAGTAGAGAGAAGATAGTGGTTTGTCCTCAAGTACAAATGACGAAGAGGGGACCCCACCTTGAAGGAAGAGTCCCACAGCTAGGGTGGGTAGTCTGTGCTTCCTGCTACTCCTTTTTATTTTACTAATCTCTTAATGAGTCATCCTCCAGGATGCCTCCCCACTAACAAGGGACCCGAGCTTCCAAATTCCAGGATGGGAGCCCCTACCTTCTCCTTTTCTTGGAGGTCCAGAACTATATGGACCTGTGTTGCTGCCTGATTTTGTTTCTTGTTATTTCTTAACTAGTTTTGGGATAAAGCTTTAGGCTTCTCTTCTGAAGGAAAGTTAAGGAATCTTGAGTAGCTCTTTGAAGAAACCAAGCTCAAAAAGCCCTGCCCTTGAAACCATAACTTTGAACATATCACTGCTAAAGATTCTGTTTATTCTTAACATGCTTGGAAACATAGGATAAACTACTTAGAAAATGAAAAACTTGAATAAAGAGCATAATACGGCTTTAAAAGTACATCAGCTTTTTCATACGTGTGTTGTATGAAGTGTATTATGTCAGTAAAGTAAATGAAGGCTGGTTTCTGATAAACTTAGTAGCATTAGATGTATTTATAACATACAACACTTTTTAAATGTGGTTTAAAATTAATTATATTTTGAGGAAAATTAGGCAGTTTACATCATTGGGAGGTAATTATAGACACCCTCCTTTAAGCGTCTTGTAAACCAGACTACTGATTTCCAGGATGCCGTAATCTGTGTAATAGAACATCATCTGTTCTACTTCACTATTGTCTTCGTATTTCTTTCTTTTTTTTTTTCTTAAAGTTTATTTATTTTTGAGACAGAGAGACAGAGCATGAACGGGGGAGGGGCACAGGGAGAGGGAGACAGAGAATCGGAAGCAGGCTCCAGGCTCTGAGCCATCAGCCCAGAGCCCGATGTGGGGCTCGAACTTACGGACCTCGAGATTGTGACCTGAGCTGAAGTTGGACGCTTAACTGACTGAGCCACCCAGGCGTCCCGTGTCTTCGTATTTCTTTTGTTTGTTTATTTCATAAAGCCCTTTGGACTGGAAACCTCACTGTAGAATTGTCAAAGTGAAAATGAGATCTTTAAATATTTGTTACTGTTATGATTTTTTCTTATTATAAAATTAGAATCATACATAAAAATGAAAGTCAATATCTATTTACATTATTTCCTCCTCTTCTAGTTTCAGCCTAAGCCTCTATTGTCTCTATGTCTTGTCTCCTTTGCTCTTAAACTGTACTATACAGTCTTTTGTTTTCTGATTCTCAAATATATTTGTCTTTCTTGGGCAGATAAATTTATGTGTCCCAAACTATTTTGTAGGCATTTCTATTTATTTCTTTTTTTCAACTTGGCTTGCTTCTCACATTCAAACTCTTCTACAAGGGTCCCTTACTTTCTAGTTTCCTCATGTTGATGAAAATCTACATCATAATTGCTTTATATATTTGATTATTGGGCCCTTCTGCCAATTTTATCCCTTCCACTCCTTGCCTCTTCACTCTTGTAATCAATATGTTTTTAAGTTTCTTTATTTATTTTGAGAGAGAGAGAGAGCAGGGGAGGGGCAGAGAGAGGGGAGAGACAGAGAATCCCAAGCAAGCTCCACACTGTTAGCATGGAGCGCAATGCAGGCTCGAACCCATGAACTGCCAGATCATGACCTGAGCCAAAATCAAGAGTCAGACGCTTAACTGATAGAGCCATCCAGACACCCCTATGTGTTTTAATTCATAACTTAAATGTGGCTATCAAAGGTAATTAATCTGCTGGACCATTTGACTACCTAGCCTGGTTCTTTTCCTCATTATCTACTCAAAACAACCACAGATTCGAAAAACGAGGGGCTCCCAACCAAAGGAAACTGTGCTCTGTCTCTGCCTAACTTAAAACTATTAATAGTCAACAAAAAATACTTCATCACGTTTTTCTCACTGCATGTGTAGATTGGTCTCCCCAGTCTTCAAATTTTGTCCTCTCCTTTCTCCAAAGAGTTGTCTTCACTTGGAAAAAATCATACTCATCTCAGACCATTGTCTTCCATAACTCCATCTGGTTTTTGAAAGTGAATCATGTAGACCGCTCATTCTTCTTTAATCCTCTCACATTGTGTTGCAGTAAACAAATCCCTGCTAAATGTTAATTCAGGCTCTCCTCCTTCATCCTGGAAATGGAATCAGGAGAAAAGAAACTGCCCTGGGCTGCATTTTTATTTGGAAGACTTACTTCTTTTCCTAAAGACTTTTATTTGGAAGACTTATTTCTTATCCCAATTCCCTCATTTCTCCCCACTTCTTTCAGATACATTTTCCATGTGTAAAGTCTCCAGCCTGGACCAATATCACCACTCATCTATGGTTTCCAAAACTCTAGCTACCACCAGCAAAGAGCCCCAAGTGCCACAGACACTGTAACTTATCTCCTGGTAAACTGTTCCCTAGATGTTGGTATATACATTTCTTACCTCTCCAGTTAGAGTGTAAATTCCTTTAGCTCAAGAATGAGTCTGCTCTATGATTGTCAAATACCGTACCCGGTGGGTGATAAAATCCATTTAGGAAGTTGTGACCGACACTAAAAATAAATCAAATATAAGCAAAAAGAAGATAGATATCTCGGTGAATTACTCATAGTAAGAATAATAATTAACCAAGATGTGGAAATAGTCTAAGTGTTTATCTGTGGATAAATGGATAAAGAAAATGAGTATACAGAGGAAAGAAATATATGTATATAATGGAATGATATACAGTCACAAAAAAGAAGGAAGTCTTGAATTCGTAACGATATGGATGAACCTTGAGGTATCAGGCTAAGTGAAATAAAAGAGAGACACATATTCTCCGATCCCACTTAAATGTGGAATCTGAAAAAACAAAAACTAAGCCCGTAAATACAGAGCACAGATTGGTGGTTGCTATAGGTGGGGTTGGGGAATGGAAGAAATGGGTAAAGGAGGTCAAAAGGCACAAACTTCCAGTTATAAAATAAATGAGTCATGAAAAATGTAATATACAGCATGGCAACTCTAATGAATAATCCATATTGCCTATTTGAAAGTTGCAAAGAGAGTAGCTCCTAAAGGTTCTCATTACAGGAAAAAAAATTGTAACTATATATGACAACTGACGATATGGATGTTAACCAGGCTTATCGTGGTGATTTTATAATATGTATGAATGCCAAATCATTATGTTGTATAACTGAAACTAATGTCATATGCCAGTTATACGTCAAGTCGTAAAAACAAAATTTAGAAATGGGAAGAAAAGAGTAAGAATTGTTTTGGGGAACCTTTTAGTATGTGCCCACTGGGCCACGACCAACATTTTGAGAACCACTGTCCCATAGCGTAAGAGCACAATATGTGCTTGGTATTTGGTCAATTAAAGTTGTTAAAAGGAAAGATTTGAAAGAAGCCTGTCTATGCAGTTCTGAGGGTCTTTTTGTTACTCTTGCTGTTTGGTCTTCAGTCTGTGTGGGGTCTAAGCAGTCAGGTTGCTTCGTCAGCCTGGTTGAGTACCTCCTTCCCTTGTTCAGAACATTTGGATGAACCACAGATTCCCTGAGGGAATTCGTATGCTGATGTAAGCCTCATGATGAACACCACGCATAAACTCCACTGTGGGTTTTCTATCTCCCAAATGGGAAGCTAATTATTATTGACATAAACTGCTAAGTTCCACGCCCTTCAATTTATTTTAGCACATGTTCATGGAGTGCCTCCTCTGTGCCAAGATTGCATGGACTGAAGATACAGAGTTGAATCAGACGCAGGTTACACCCTAGAAGAGCTAATGATTTAATACAGGAGCTAACAAACTGCAGCCCGCCGGCAAAACCTGGCCCACGGTCTGTTAGTGTAAAGAAAGTTTTATTGGAACTCAGCCAGGCTCAGCCACACAGAACTAAGTAGTTGCGACAGAAACCATCTGGCCCACAGAGCCTAGATATTTACTGAAATATATCTATGAAAACATTTGCCAATCTCTGATCTAATAAAACCTCAAAATTGAAGATAATACTTTTTTCTATTATATTTCCATATGCAAAAGTGACAGATATATCAAAAGCAATGTAGTATTCTCCTTATTTTTATGACTAAACAACATCCATCTCTGATCTGTTGGGAGCCCTTAAGAGTTGACGAGAAGTGGCTCCTTTTGAAAAGTTGGTGACAGAAAAACATTATTATCTTAACGAAATGACATTTCATGTTTTTCTCTCTTACACGTACATAACCACCCTGCCCGGAACTGGGATGTCTGAAAAGAGTGCCAATATTATCACAAAAAATTACAGAGCTAAATCAGCTGAGCATTAGATCAGAGATCACCCAGGGCCTGCCCATTAGCTGAGGATAGCTCATGGTTATCATATGCTTGGCTCTGAAATTTTTGAACAACGTTAATTTGAGAAATTAATATCACATTAACATCTGGGTCTTCCAATTCTTTTGAAACGTCAGATTTGGCAACGGTAGGGAACCATTCCCGCATGACGAAAGCCCACGGGAGCTGAAAAGCAGCTTCTGTCTTTGAGTGAGACATACATGCTTCAGATTACCCTGTTTTCTACCGCTCCCAAATATTTCCCTGCCTCAAGATTGTCAATTGCCATTTTCAACAAATTTACATTGCTATTTTTCTCAGTAAAGAAATTTCTCTGTAGCTGTTCTTTTAAAAGTAGTATGACAAGATTAACCAGAAAAGATTATGTTTTTAAAAAACTTTCTTCTGAATTTAATATGCAGGCAGAAGGGTTGCAGTCTGCGCTCACTTTACTGACTTCTGTTCTTTTTTAGCCCCCCGTGGAAATGATAGTTTAATGTCTTAACACCCATAAAGAAACGCAGAGCCGAAATGTGGCTTAGAACAGTGATCTCCAAAGAGATCCTAGGGAACGTTTAAGATAAACTACTGAGGTTTGGATAGAAAATACTGGAATCTACATAGTTGATCTCCTTCTTACTTTGTATTTTATATTTTTATATATTTTATAAGCTTATAATATAGTTATAAAGCAGTACATATAGCTATACACACACACACATATACACATACACATGTAACTGGGTAGATAGTCAAATATATATTTAGTGATGGAGGCATGTGATCAAACTAGCCTGCAGACTTTAGTCTCGGGAACCGGGAGAGATCTGGGAAATCATCACATCCAAATGTTCATTTTACAAAGAAAGAATCTGAAATCTCTGGAGGTGAAGTGATCTGGTCAAAGGCACAGCCATGTTAGCAATATACCCCACTGCCTGCTTTTGTCACCAAGGCCTCCATGGGAAAATGAGACCAACATGGCGATAAAAAAAAAATCCCCCGAAATAGCTGGGCAATTTGTAGGAAACTCAGACTTCTTCCTCCAGCGTAGCACACATTTCAACTGGTGGTACCTAGAATAGCTTCTCTTTTTTTGTGAAAAATGGCATCTGACCATCTCCCGACTGCCAGTAGAGGCCACCACTGTGGCCGCCTTCTCATTGGCCAGCTCTCACTGGCCCTCTTCTGCCTTCTTTTCCTGTGGAAATAAAATATAAGGGCAGGAGAAAGGACATATTTGGTAATGTTACGCTCCTCAGCTTCCTGCTCGGGGCTGTCTCAGCTGCAAAATGTCAAGGGAAAAAATATCCCTCCAACTTGGAATGAATTCCAGACAGACCCTGATGCCTGCAAATTTGTCAGAGGGAGAGCCAAGTCCAGAAAAGCAGAACATGAAGAAGGCTCATTATGCGACTTCAAGAGACGCTCAAATAATCAGACACTCTGGTATTTATGATTTTCCCCATTTCAGATGGCCTGTAGTTCACAACATTCCCCTCCCTTCACCGCTGATTCTGAACTTCCTTTTAAATTAAACCTCAACAGTTATAAAAAGACTCTCACATTACTTGTAAGCCACAGGCACCACTGGGAGACACTGTTCGTACAGGCCTGTTTGGGGCTGGAGAAGGACAGCTCTTTTTGATTATTAGTCTGGGAAGGGCAGGCCAGGAAGGCAGACTCACTTCACCTTGACCACACCATTGCCCTCCTCTGCTTACCACATCTGTGCCAGGACCCCCTGCCACTCCCAGCATTTGATACAATGATCTGTACTTAAAAAGCAGCTATTTTGTGCCCTTGGCTTTCCTTTTTCATTGTGGCTTTTATTGTAATGGGTGGGGGGGGGGAGCGGGCACGAAACAACCAGCAAATTGATGCCGACTCTCCCGGTTTGTGAATATACCAACAGGACTTGTTTGTAAGGTTGAGTTCTTAGGGGGGGATCTTAGTCTGTTCCTGGCATCCAGCGCGTTTTCTTTCTCCTTTAAAACCATTGCCACATGCTGGCAAAAAGGTAAGGAAACAGGATTTGTAATCCAAACCTCATTAAATTGCTACATACACATTTTCCCTTCTGCTTCTCGCTCTTCAGTTCTAAATGCCATGGCATTTGTTTGTACTTGGTCACCCTGAGTCCTTATTTGGGTTCTCCAGTAGGCACGAAGGCATCCAAGTATCAGTTTTAGCAACCGATGGAAGACCCACATGAGGAATCGGGTGTTCAGTCCTAACATGCGGTCTCGACGAATAAGGGGCTTCTGTTTTCTTTTCCTAAACCGTCCAGCATCTCGACGCTGGTTTTGCTCCTCAACAGTCTAAGGTTTGTGCTACTTCCATGGTGATCGACTGTTAGGTCATAAACATTAGATTGTGGCATCACCGGATGAGTCAGTCGGGAGGAAGCTGGGCTGGAAATACAGCTGAAAGCCTCTGTTGACAGACAGATGCCTTCTTAATCATGGCCTCCGTGGGGAAAGGAAAACTATCCTGGGCCCACCCCCGGCATTGATTCACAAACCTGGACTGCTCTGGAAGAGGCCCGGAAAGCCCATCCTTGGGGGATACCACTGTTCCCTCCTCCGGGCTTCTCACAGGATAGCCACACAACTCACAGGAGGGGGACATTGAACAAGGAAGCTCTTTCTGGTTACTTTCTGAGTGTCAGCAAAAAAAACAAACAAACAAACAAACAAAAAAAAAAAACAGCTTTCATCTTTTCGACGTCTTGCGCTGTTCCTTCTTAAAACAGCTTATATTGTCAGCATTGCCTATTCCTTGGTGCATCCATTTCTGGTAGGGTTCCTATTCCATTACATCGGCCTTGTCTACAATATGGGCATCCTAAGAGTTCACCTTTTGGAAGGCTGGAGGTGGGACTACACAATATCATTTTGTTCCCCTTCATCAATTTGTCCTATCTCTTTTAAGCCCCAGGGACTACTAGAAATTTTGCCATCTTTTAAAAATTTCTTTACAATTTCTTGAGTCCGTATTTCATTTTAGAAGAATTGATTTAATATTTCCAAATTTAGGTTTTTAGAGAGCATGATGTCAAGAACCACTGTGCATTAGGCTGCTAGGAGACTAGGCAGCCAGAGAAACAATGTCTTTCCCTGTGTCCCCTATCAAGAACTGCTCAGTGCTCCTGCCAGCCTGTAAGGCTTTATCATCCAGTCATTTTAGACCTGCAAGAGAACATTCCATCAGGGGATCAGGTTCTATCATTTCACTGGTATGCAATGTAAGACCACAGAAACTCTAGTACAAACAAATTTTCCATGGCTCAGATTAATAATAGATAGCACTTAAATGGTCAGTCCAATTGTGTTCCCTCCCTGCTAAGGACAGAACACATGACAATAAGCTGAAAATCCAGCCAGGCAAGTCAGACCAGAAGCAAGGAAGAATTTCTGGCCTCAAGGTTACAGAAGAAGTTGTAAAGTTCACCTCTTGAGGCGAATCTTTAAGATGAGCCTGAAAAACATATGTGAATGGTTATGATCCAGTTCTGACTGGAGTTGGGGGACACATTTATATGATTTCCAAGCTTTCCTTCAAAACACAAGATTCTTGCAGTGGTTGAAACGTGACTCTGTGCATTTCTCACTGCTATTGAGATTGTTATTCATGATCAGGCTACTTTTACGTAACAAAGACAGATTCTGCTGGTTGGAAGTGAGGAGTTATTTATTACACCTCTCTTGTTTCAGTCAGGAGAAAACCTAGGCACAGAGAGGTCATTGTCAGATACCCAGAAGAAGAGCTGGGCCTACAGTGCAGACCCCCCTCAGCTCCCTGTGCTGCGTGCTTTACTGCACCATAGTTTTACTAATAGTATAAATCTATTTAAGCTGTAGCTCCAGTTTGTAGGAATTTTGTTTATTTCGTGAGCAGCACTGAGACAGAAATATGAGAATCTCTGGGAATTGGCATGGCTAAATATTACAATTTAGAAGAATAGTTTAGGCAAAGTACAAAAGAGGAAATGCTATTTAGATGAGTTCATTTCTACTCACTAAAAAAAAAAATTAAAAAATTAAACTCAAGATCCAACAACATTTTCCTTTACTTAGCCCAACATCAGAGGCTTTACACAGCAACTCCCCAAACAAATCTGTTTCATATATTTCATCTTTCCAACTAAGGACCTTTTTTAATATCTGATCTTGAGTTTATTAACTTCTCTTAGAAAAAGTTCTATTTCATCTCTACAAATGCAAAACTGAACCTGATTTTACCTCTCTCTTGTTTTATAATTATTTAAATGGATAATGCTGACTGCTCTTAGAAGACATCCAACAGCTTTAATTTCTAAGATGTGAATTCCTTCCCCCCACTTCTCCCTTCTTTCCTTCCTCCCTCCCTCCCTTTCTGCCTTCCTCCCTCCCTCTCTCCCTTCCTTCCTTCCTTCCTTCCTTCCTTCCTTCCTTCCTTCCTTCCTTCTTTCCTTCATCTTGGAGAACTGCTTGCATTGGTTGTTCATTTGTAGAATTCTCACCTGCCTTTATCTTGGAGGATAATCTATTCATTTTGATGAGGGAACATAAGGCAGCTGAAGGCCAAGCACAAGCTAGCACAACCCCAACCCTCCTAACCTCAGGTGGGTTATATGTGATATTCCTCAGGCACTTCTGGCTGCCTAAGAACAAAGAAAAGGACAATCTTACCAAAAGCCTAACCTCCAGTAACCTACAGACTCCCTTTCCTGGAGTCCTAATATCACCCTCATCAAGGTGTAGGGGTTTAAATGCTTGCCATGGTGATGTGGGTAACAAAGGCAAATGAAAAATTAAATTCTCTTACTGCCTACAATCCATTGACAAGCCCTTGCAACAGGCAGATTGACCTTCGCTAGGAGCTCAACTGCATCCTGGATGCTACGGGCAAAAGGGAATCTTGGCTTGACATTATCCTGACCCCCCAGGATCCTGTGAGTCTCCTTAAACACATAAAAAATCCTTTGCAAAAGTCCTTTATCTTTAACCCCCAAGTATATGTTGGTAATTACACTCCAAGCGTATGGCCCCTGATACACATCTGAAGGGTCTCATGACTGAGGTTTTAGTAAACAGTAATAAATGGCATTTTCCTAACATCAGCTAGCCCCTCAAGGTCCTGGAAACCTTGTTTCCAAAATTCCTTAGAGACTTACACTGTGCCTAACTCCCTCCATACCTGAAGGTATATAATCAGTTACTCTTCACAATCCCAGTACAGCTCTCTTTCTGCCCACAGGTCCTGTCCCTGTGCTTTAATAAAATCACATTTTTGCACCAAAGACGTCTTCAAGAATTCTTTCTTGCCCATTGACTCCGAACCCCACGATCACCCCCAAAATCCGTCAATTTCACATTGAATTCCAGTTAAATTATTCCTTTGGTTTTCTGCATGGAAGCTGCATTTGAAGGGCTTTCTCAATCCTATTCTGGATCAGAAGTCATGGCTCACAGATGCATTTCCTTATGAATGACTTTAATACACAGGAAATAAAGTAATTTTAGTAAATGATAAAATTTGCCCCTAAAGCTGATATTAACATTATAATATCTCTCTTCTTCCCTGTTTTGGTCTTTTTAGATTCTTTTTCAGGCATCGAACAAAATCATAGTTTTAGTAAACTTCCCACGAAGTCCGAGTAAGCACTTTCCTAGTTGGTTTGATTTAGGGCGTTCCAAAAGCCCTTTTTATCCCAAGTGTTATTTTATCTGTCAATCAATCGGAAACTAAAATTCCAACTAAGGGATTGCACTGTTCAGGTTAAGACACCTCCGAAACGCCATGTGGGGGTTGGCATCCGGTGGTGTCACAGTATTAACCCATTAGTACCCATGAGTACATTAGTTTTATATAATGGATCTCAGCATGGGATCCAAAGGTTATATCCAAGGAGGGTTATATTTTGGTAGTATACATGCATGGTCTAGATTAATTATGCCAGGAAAGGAAGCCCAAGTTGGACAAGAGCAGTGGAAGATTAAGGTAAAAATAAGAGAAGGTGCCAAATAGACCATGACTCAATCACAGTTTTCTCTTCACCTGTTTCGGGAGGCTGTGTTTATATTACTCATGTTTCAAGCATTGTGGATACATCTGTTGCCTTCTTTCTCAAAGGTCTTCACAGCTGTTCATGGACTTGACTCTTCAGGTTGTGTGTGAAGTGAATATATCATTAAATGAGGGTTTGTTGGATCCAGAGGCCCTTTTAGAGTAGTATATGTGCAGCAGAGTAGGTAAAAACTTGACAAAGCAAGACAGGGAGTTGTCAACTTTTATGACGGTTTCCATGGGTCAGGGGAGGCAAGCAAGGCATAGAATGTAAGAGAAAAGGGAATTTAGGTCATTTTTTTAAGTTAAGAAAAAACAAGTTGGAATAAGAAGGCTGGAAATACTACTACAAGTCAAACACCCATTTTAGTTCCAGAGATGAATTGTGAGAAAGTAGGTCTCAGCTCAGCCTAGTGAAGAGACCATTGTTGTCTTGCTTTCATTGCTATTCTTTTCAGATAAAGCAACAAAATACATCAGCACTGTGTGTGTGTGTGTGTGTGTGTGTGTGTGTGTGTGTGTGCTGAAGTAGATTTCGGAAGACACAGACAAACTATGAGCTATGCATTACATTTCCATCAATGAAAATAATGGAACATAATCATTTGGCTGCTATAACTGGCTATTTGTATCCAGCAAATTAGACAAAATCTGGTGATACACAACTGCTGTTTTCCAGAAAGTGATATTTTGAGGGAATAAAATCTTTCTAGAGATTGAATTTTGGAGATTAGTTAAACCCTGGCAATTTCGCTGTGGAGTGGGGTCAAGAACAGAGTGTTGTAATTCAAATAAAGGTATCACTCCTCTCCTTTACCTGTAGACAAAACTGAATACCACCTATTTAGGCTATCAGGAAAATAGTAGCAAGAGTTGTAACAGTTAAATTTTACATCCAAATTAGGGAGTTAGTACCATAAGAGCTTTAATGATTATTTTGAAATCAAAATTTGAACACATGCAAAACATATCCACTGGAGAAACATACATACATTTCTCATGAATTGGTATTTCATTCATTCATTCATTCATTCATTTATTTATCATTCATTTATTCACTCAACGAATGCTATTTGAACTACTATGAACCTACTAAATTTTATTGGTCAGGGTTCTTTAGAGAAACAGAACTACCTAGATGTGTATATGTCTTGTTAGTTACATGTATAAAAAGAGGGAGATTTAAGGAATTGGCTCGGGTGATGGGGAAACTTGGCAAGTCCAAGATCTGCAGGATAAGCCTGAAGGCTGGAGAGCCAGGGAAGAGTTACAGTTTGAGTCTGAAGGCAGTCTTTCTGGCAGAATTCTTGGATTGGGCAGTTCAGTCTCTTTTCTATTCAAGCCTTCAATTGATTGGACACAGCCCACACACATTACAGACGGTAACTTGCTTTCCCGAAGTCTTCTGACTTAAATGTTAATCTCATTTTTAAAATAGTTTCACAGTTGGGTGCCTGGGTGGCTCAGTCAGTTTAGCATCTGACTTCGGCTCAGGTCATAATCTCAGGTTTGTGAGTTTGAGCCCCGTGTTGGGCTCTGTGCCAACAGCTCAGAGCTTGGAGACGGCTTTGGATTCTGTGTCTTCTATCTCTGCCCCTCCCCTGCCCACACTCTGTGTCTCTCTTAAAAATAAATAAACATTGAAAACAAAATTTTTTTAAGTAATAAAAAGTAAAATAGTTTCACAGAAACATCTACAATATTGTTTGACCAAATATCTGGGTAACATGGCCTAGCCAAATTGGCACATAAAATTAACCATGCCATGAGGGCTAGGCATAGCCCTATTATTTCCTGTTATGGAAATAGCCATTATCTCATGGAGCTTACATTCTAGTGCCTTTTATAAGTTTGAGACATGTTGCCATAGACTTTACAAAAAATACCTAAAGTTAAATTCAATTGGTAGCATTCTTACCCTCACCTTTTGGAGATGATGATGGTGGTGGTGGTGGTGGTGATTATTTAGCATCTTCCTGGGATTACCTGGATTGAGAAACCTCATGTACTAGTAGTTATACTTAGTTTGTTGCCATTTTTGGCAATGCTAGGATCACAAGAATCTTTCTGAAGAATGAGGCATCTTTTTCTTTATCCTACTAAGATTAGAGCAGTAGAAACTATGATCATATGACACTTTCCCTAATACTTTTAGAAAACTACACAAGACATCTCACTGAGCAGAATCAGACTGTGAGGCACATGATAAAATAAGGGACCAGCTGTAATATCAGAGACATACTACAGAAAGTTTTATGGATTCCAGTTTGTTTACTTGCAAGGGAAATGTCTGAAAGCCTGAAGTATACATTACACATAATTTGGCTGCACTTAGAGGAAAATCTTGGATTGCCCTGAACCTTCTAACTTTTATCAAACAAAGAACCTATTGTCACCTTTCCATATCCTTTGGTGAAACACAGAAAATTTCCATCTATTTTTTACTTATTATTATTTTATTTTACTTTTTTTTTGCTTACAGTTTTTTTTTTTTTTTTATTCCACTTCAATACACCTGTTTTCAAGTGCTAAGTGAAATCACTCCTTATCCTTGGGAGAAAATGACACAAGAAATGATAGTCATGGAATCTTCCTCTGGATGTGGGCACAGAAATAGTTCTCAAAATAAATCATGACCACACACAGGTAGCTTCTTCATGAGGTGACTTGGTGACTTCACAAGATAGGCCCCACCCCACCCATCTGGGATGAGCATGATGGGCGGTCATCCTCTCTGGAGGCCTGTAATTATAGTACAAAGACGGAGGTGCATCTATGAAAGCAAACTTTGTCCAGATCTCTAAGGTACATTTTGCTTTTACAAATTACCTCACTTGGGGGCTCATAGTAGAAGAAGTCATTAAATGTCTCTGGAAAGATACATAGAAGAGCTGGTAACATTGTTTCCTCTGGGGTGGGGAGCTCTGGGTAAGGGTAGGGCGGAAGCTTACTTCTCAATGCAAGCCTCTGTACTATTGGAAATTTACTATTTGCATATATTATCTCCTTAAAATTAGCCACCTACCTAGCCGGTTAATTAGCTAACTAAATTAATAAAATATTTTTAAAAATCCAAATAACTATAAATACCTGAATCTTCTGTCATTATTTAGTTACCTGATCAATTTAACTCTTAAATCACTTATTTCCTTTTTCTTTCTTTTCTATTTTTATTTCAGAGAAACTGCGTACCTAAATTAAGACCGACCTTGTTCCTCCCTGAATATATCGGGCATATTCCTGCCTCAGGTTCTTTGCAAAAATAGTTTGCAGTGACTGGAAAATTCTCATATCCATTATCTGCATGACTTTCTCCTTGCTACTTTAAGTCTTGACTCAGATATCACTTTCTCAGTAGGGCCTACCTTGACCACCCTGTTTAAAATTGAAAGCTTAAAATAGGTGATGGAGATTAAGGAGTGCACCTGTCGTGTTGAGCACTGGGTGATGTATGGAATTGTCAGATCACTATACTGAACTGAAACTGATACTATCAACTGATAGTTGATATGTCAACTACCTGGAATTTAAATAAAAACTTGAAAAAAATTAAATTAAACAAATATAAAATTGCAAGCTTACACCTCAGAATTCCTTATCCACTGTATTTTTAGTGCTAACTATGTTCTTTTAAAGTACTGTGTAGTGTATTTATTCAAAATCTTTATTGTCTGTATCTCAACACCGAACTACGTTCCTTGAGGGCTAGGATTTGTCTGCTTAGTTTGCTGCTGTTTCTCTAGCATCTAAATACTGCCTGGCAATCGTGGGTTGTTATGAAAAAAATTGCTGAATAAATGGGAGAAAAAAATGAATGAGTTTTCTTTTCCAAATATGTTATCTTCGACCGAATACCATTAAGTAATTTGAGATTGGCACATGTAGTTTTTAATTCTATTAATGATTCCTGTTTTTCAAAAACATTCTTTAACATGTATTTGGAACATAAATTCAGGAATGACCCTCTCTCATTTTTGCAAGAGGAAGTGTACTTTTTCTTCTGTTACTTCACAAATCTTCTGGGTAGCAAATATCCTTGGGTTTGTTAATGGTACTTTACAACTTATATTGTTATTATTGTATTATTTCTTGTTTATAGATTTTTAACTTCTGAGAATATTTTGGGCATAGTCATTCTGTTTTGGAAAAATTTACCATCATTGTTTACATTTATCTATGCTTATACGCATTCAACGCTCATCGCCTCAGATAGGTTTAATCAACTAGAGTAGTCAACTTGTTACCTCAACCAGAAGATTTAACATAGGGAAATTAAGCACTGAAAAAATGCACCGGAGGACTGAGGGCCAGAGTAAGCCTCTGCCTGTTCCAGTCTCCATACCACTCACCTCTGCTGGAGGAATAATAATGGCTTCTGCTTCTCCCTTTTCTGCAGAATTAATCTTTTCTATTATGCTCTGAGATATAAATGGGCAAAGGATTAGTGTTATCAACCCCCGGAAGTCCCTCAATATACAGAATTTGATAAGCTTCAAACCTAAAAGCAATAGAAAGAAGAAAGAAAGCATACTGAATTCATCAGAGTTTGATCCTATTGTGTCTTTTTAATTTTTTTAAATATAATTTGTTATCAAGTTGGCTAACATACAGTGTATACAGTGTGCTCTTGGCTTCTCGAGTAAATTCCTATGATTCATTGCTTACATACAACACCCAGTGCTCATCCCAACCAGTGCCCTCCTCAGTGCCCATCACCTGTCTTCCCCTCTCCCCTGCCCTCTACCCCCATCAACCCCCAGTTTGTTCTCTGTATTTAAGAAACTCTTATGGTTTGCCTCCCTCCCTCTCTGTTTGTAACTATTTTTTCCCCTTCCCTTCCCCCATGGTCTTCTGTTAAGTTCCTCAAGTTCCACATATGAGTGAAAACATATGATATCTGTCTTTCTCTGACTGACTTACTTCACTTAGCATAATACCCTCCAGTTCCATCCACGTTGTTGCAAATGGCAGGATTTCAACTTTTGAGCCAAGGGTGTTTGCTAGTTTATTTTGGAGCCATTGCTGTATGATTGCATGCATATTCCATAAGTAAATGCCAGTGATGAACACATGTTCTTGTCCCTGTTCTTATATAATCATGGCATGATGGTCCAGACCATCTATATCTACTCCCAAGACAGATAATATCAAGGTGGGAAATCCCAAAGGTACCATCCGTAATCTATATAATATGCCTGTACAATAGTTTAAGAAAATGAGTGCCCATTGTTATTTTAAATTAATAATTGCCCAGTATTTGCTTATAAAACCTTTCCCTACCAATGTCACCTTATCTGTAAGATGAGAATATAGTAGTACTCATCTTGTAGGATTATCGTGAGGATTTAATGAGCTTTTATAAAAACAGGGAGAGAGACAGAGACCAAGTGGCAAAGAGTCTGGAACAGTGCCTGGGCCATTGTAAGTGCAGAGTAAAATGAGGGGCTATCATCACCATCACCATTATCATGATCATGGATTCTTTTCCAGAAAAACTGACAGGTGTATGTGTTGGATTGATGCATTGGACTTAATTCTTTATTCCATCCTGCATCTATGCCTTTGCCATGGTCTCTTCCTGGGCAAAGTGTGGTTCTTCACTGCTTGAATTTGAACTTGGTCATATGACTTTTTTTGGTCAATAGTATATGAGCAAAAGTGACAATTTGCCAGTTCTAAGCATAGACATCGAGAGCCCTGTATTTCCACTTGTCCCCTTACACTTCTGCCAATGCTGTGATAAGAGTTTCCCCCGAATTTGCTCATGCCCCTGTAGCCTGGGCCCCAGAATGAATACACATAGGCCAGAGGCGCCTCGGTCAATCCACAGAACCACAGTGAGTAACAAAGCCATCCGGCCAAGCGCACCCTAGATCATCTGAACCCCATTCTGCCCACATCCACGTAAATAATAATAAGCGATTGCTGTTTGAAACCTCTGAGTTTAGGGGTAGATTGTAGTGTAACTGTAGGGAACGCACACTCTTCATTTCGGATATACCTACACAGAAGACCTACCCCTGACAGAGTCAAGTGATGACACCTGCTTTCTGGCTGAATTATATTACATGTTTTGCCCAAATGCTGGCTGGGGCTGTCTCTGTCTGTGAACATTGCCCAGAGTAGTGCCACAGGAAGTGAGTGAGTGTGTGTGTGTGTGGGGGGGGGGTGGTGGAGAGGTGAGGATTGGTGCCAGTTTCTGCCTTCTGTGTTTTTGCCACTTTCAACAGCCTGCCAGCTGGTGCAGCTGTACCCTTTGGACAAATGATATGATATCCTGGACATTAGCCTGAATGGTACCACACACGCAAAGAGCTACAGCTGCTATTTGTTGTGCTTCTTGCTGTTCTTGGCTCTGTTGCAATGCCTGGGGGTGGCAAAGACTTCTACACATGAGATGTGTCTTTCCAAGATTCATAGATAGTGTGTCTTTTCAAGATTCTAAAATTCGCTCAATGCAGCCACTAACGATGATGACCATGCATGTGGAAAATAGGCCAGGTTCATTTTTGAATAGTTTGATTTTTTTTCCCTCAAAGTAATTATGAAAGCAAATTAATCATAGAAAATTAATCATAGAAAAAATATAACATATAGTTTGTCCTTCCAGGAAAAAAAAAACTAAAACTTCACTCATACTTTTAGTATATTTTTACATTTTTTAAGGAAGGAACATTTATTCCTTTCTTTGCCTAATAATATTCATACCAGCATATATGTAGACAAATCCTATGTGTCAACCATCCAGTAAATCAGATATGTAATTAGTTTCCACTGCTAAGTAAAAAGGTGATTTGTTCTGCATATGTGTCCTGGAATAATTGAAAATCATTATTAACTAGCACATGCTTCTGTCTAACGCGATCCATCTCAAAAATTTCTGAACTTGGTTTAAAACCAAAAAATGTGAAAATGAGAATAAATGTGAGCCCAACAGAATATGTTATTCAACATATTTTTAGTCCATCCCAAACTGAAAGTGATTTTTATTGATGCTATTGGAGATGGGAAAAAGAATAAAAAGAGAAAAAAAAAAGGTGAATTATATTTATGGTCCAGCCAGAGGTAATAATTTACTGAGATGTAGTATAACCACCCTTCAGAGCATTATCAGTGGAGATGTAAGGAAATAAATATATAGAGTAATTGTTTTCAACCCTGGTGGCAAAAGAGACACTTGGGGAACTTTTTAAAACTATCAGTGCCAAGCTTAACCCAAAGCCTTCTAATTTAGCTGGTTCTGGGTGGGATCAAGGAATTCATGCTTTATGGAAACACCCCTCATGAATCTAATGTGTGGGGTTAACCCCGCTAGTATATGGCATTTTGAAATTGTCTTAAGTCCAAGAGGATGTTAAAATGAATACACTGCCTATTTTCAGACTTCTTTAGAGGATTTGAACTTCCAAATAGGGTTTTGGAGGAAAGAAGCAGAGATTGACACAAAGAAGTGTTTTTTCTTTTAAAATCAATTCTGTGATTTGTATTTGCTCAAGTTTTACAATTTCAATCAGCCAAACTTAGATTCGTTAATTCATGAGATAGTGATCTTTGCCCACTAATTGCCTTTATCGGTATTTTTACCCGATGTCAGTCTCGATTGCATTTTCGTATCTGTCTTCTTTGTAAACCTGTGACTTCACCCAGAGGTGTACTGGAGCAGCTTAAGGGTGCTTGCAAAAGTGGCCTGTGCATGTCTCTTTCCAACTCTTAGGTTCAGGAATGTCGAGTTGGTAGAATGAAATTAGCCACGAGAAAAGTGTTTACATCATGGAAATTGGCGAATGCTAAAAAATCAGATACTCTCTGATCCCAGAGATGATTATTAAACATTTAGTAGCACACGCGGATTGCAGTGGAAGAGAATTATGGCACATAAGTTGATTTTTTAGTTGTTTATCTCCGATATCTTAAAATCAGAAGTCGTGATTTTTAAGTACCTATTAATCTGGGGGAAAAGTAACCTACATTTTACAAGATGCCTCTTCTGTATTTTTTTTCCTATTGAATCCCCTTCCTCATTTTACCCTTTCCACCCACAACAGAAATTCCCACATATTCTGTGCTGAGAAGAGTTTACTAGAGTTAGCTGAAAATCATTCTCTGCCGTCTCATGCCTCCACTTACGACCCCATACCACAGTGTTCGGTTTTTCATCTCAGCTACACAGCAGCCCTTTTTTGTTTGATGAAAAAAGATAACCAATAAAATAAATTAGCAGTCTTATGATTGACCCTATTTTTTTGTTATTCAAGGAAACCCAAAATGAAGCAAAATAACCAAATTTTGCCAAGGAAAACATTTCCAACCATTTCAATTACTGTTTTAATTGGCTAGGTCTGGCTGCCAGATTATCTTCTAATCTCTACAAGAATGTTATTTGGGAAAAGTTGAAATATGGCCTGCATGGAAGCCACATTCATCTCTTCAGCACATTCTAGTTGGAATAACTCCCTCAGCATACTGGAATCATATTAGAGTGAAATTGGCAGTTCCTGGAAGAACATAATCCATAGATCATATAAAAGCCTAATTCACTATCAGCATATTATTGAAAAGTCTGAAAAATGTTGTGTGCCCGAGTCCAAGATAAAGAAAAGTGAGGATACTGAGATGTTTGTATAGCAAATACCTCTGGACAATGTGCAGAAGTATGTGTGTGTATGTGTATGTGTGTGTGCAGGACTGTGTATGTGTCTGCATGTGTATTAATATAACAATAGAAGGAAGAAAATGGTTGCAGTTATTTGAATTGGTTTCATGAAAGCATCTTGGGCTGTAGGGTGTGTTTTACGAAGATTTTATAGAGAAATAGTCCCAGATCCTTATCAGACTTGGTTTAGAGACAGGAAAAGCCTTTTCTTGTTTGTTTTAGCCAAGTCGTGAAGAGATTGATTTTATGACTAGATTATTACATTTTCAGACTGCCATTTCAGTGTGTTCTCGTTCAAGTGGGATGAAGTTACTCTGCACATTATTCTTTAACATTTATTTGTAGTCAGATTCCACAGACACCAGAAAATACACAAAAAAAATGTGTTGCCATGATAACCAATTGGGTTCTTACCCTAGAACCCTAGTCTTTTCAGTAAATGTGGGTTGTCCGGCACTGTATTGAAATCCCAAAATTTAAACTAACGTAAAGATTACCAGCATCTGTTTCATATGTTGGGACAAGGCCACCATGAAGGAGCATGCATGATTGTGCATTGATAGCCAGAAGTTTTGTTGTAGTTGCTCAGAGTAAATACTTCTCTGAGAATCTACCCTGTGGTGTCGTTAAGGGGTGTGGAGAAGTTTCTTTGGAATTAACAGGATTAAATGACTGGAACTGGGATCCCGCACATTTGTCTTCTTTGATCAGCTTCTTTGTAGGCATCTGCAGCAGAGAAAGAAGAAGCTTTCAAAGTCCAGTCCACATGATTTAATTCCACAGTGGCACTCATTCACTCAAAAATTATAAACGCAATGAATCTCTAGATCTGAAGCTGTTGAGGGAGAAGGGCATGCAGGGATAGAGAGAGAGTACAAATTTCTGTTCAGGTGAAAAGAATCTCAGGAGTCCCAAAGCCCATATGTCTCTGATGATCTACAGGGACCATCAACCATTTCTTACCTTCCTGGTTGATGAACTGCTTATTTCTACAACTAACGGATCTTCTCAACTTCTCACTGGCATTTGTGATGCTTCAGGCTTAAGAGGAACACCTTGAGCTGAATCACTCGTCCAGTTTCCCTCAAACTTTATTGTCTTTACCAACCTTGTATCTGTATTACACCATCATCAGACCTGAGTGAAAGTCTAATATATCTTCTGTATCTCCTCACTTCTCCATCCTGCACGCAGATTTTTCAGTAGAGATTGACAGAGCATGGCAATGAGACCAGCAGCACTTTCACAACAGTGCCTGAAGCTCGTATCAACCAGAATCCTAACAGCAAGCCCAACACAACCACCTCCAGGGTCTACATGCTGCCCCAGAACAGGTTGGCATCCTCTTGCAGGGCAGCACTTTTCAACTTCTTGTCTTGGCACCGATTTGTATGGATCAATTGCCATAAAATCATGTTGTTTGAAGCCATCTTAGGGTACTGAGTTTGTAAATGAGTTAGTTTTTATAATATAAATTAGAACCCTTTAAAGCTTATTTTTGTGTCAGTGTCTCTCTCACTTGCATGCATTCTGGTGTACTTTGCAGGAGAGAATAGAGTTGCAGCTAACTGCTCAGAAACTGTACATCACTATAGCCCAACAACCAAGTGAGAGAGACTGCTACTGATGGGTCAATAACAACTGTGGAGATTCTGAGTCATTGGAGCACTCGACAAAAGAAAGCTAATGGATGATGTGAAAATCCACATATGCCCATGAGAGTATATTGAGCCCATAAATGTTGTTGCTTGGTGTGTTCCTGAGAAGAGACATTTGAGAACCACTGTTTTGGAGTCAGAAACAGCACAGAAGAATTCATTTCAGCTCCAAATGGGTTATTTAACCACTGGCTGTCAGACATGTAGACAGCGTCATGTTTCAGTTTGACCTAGATTTGTAATGGGATGCGCCTAATTCCTTCAATGAAACGAAACTTTAATGAATCTTTAGGTAGAACTCTTAAGTGCCAAAAAACCATTTTCCCAGAGCTAGTGTGAACTTCTTGACAAACTAAAGAATTTACTCTTTTTGAGCCAAGAGGAAACCTCTGTTTGTTATACACTCCCATGCCATTTGATTATTGAGGGAGAAGGAATGGGAGCGGTATCCAAAACGGATGGGAAGGTGAGCACCACGTGCTTATTGTTGCTGGGAGTGGACCCTTCCTTGCCCTCAATGTATGTGCTAAATGAAGTCGGATGTGGTTAGTCAAGTGGTTGTAGCTAAATTAGACTGTTCATGGGAATCAGCTTCTTTGGCCTATTACAGAGACCTTAAATACCATTTAATAAATCCTGAAAATAAGTCTTTCTCTAGATAAACATCAGTAAAGCAAGGATTGGGGGGATACTAAGAAACACCTTACATTTATAGAGATCTTATAGATTTTATACTTGGAAAAAATACTATTTTATAACCTGACATGGCCGCCAATACAGGAAAACCAATGAAAGATTCACATTCAAGGAGAGTAGTGTTCCTACAGCAGGAAATAATTATGGTCAGCCATGTGGGAGTAGAGTCATCCCAAAGTTAGCTGACTACAGTGGATTAAGTTCACATCTGGCTGATAGAGACGATCCAAAAATGATTCTGGGAATGCAGGAAAGCATTTGACAGGGCTGTGATTTTGTCTGTCTTTGTGAGCACCAGCTGACAGTGCTTCATCCATGCATTCATTATGACATCATTCTATGGACAATTCATGGACCAAGAAGATCTGAGAATCCCTGGGGTGATGGGAAATGCCACGGACATCTATGGTCTTGGATGCTCAGTGAGTAAACAATGATTTTTAAGCAGTTCCCAAGGCCTGAGAAATAGTTGGTCGTCACCCAGGTCTACACCCTTCAGCATGAGTTTTCTTGGGGAGGAGGTGGATATGTCTGCAAGCCCCATACTGGCCCCACATGTCTCTAACTAACTAGAGTAAATAAAGCTAATATGGAGGAGATTGTCTTGAACTGAACTCTTTTATGGAAAACGTTTGCGCGAGGAGTCTGAATGCTAAGACACCAATGTCTCGTTTCATTGGTGCCAATTAATGCCCTGAAGGGGCACCAATTAATTGGCACCAATGAAACGAGACATTGGTGTCTTAGCATTGGCATGCATAAGGCATGAGTGCAGTGTTGCTCTGGAAAAACAAGAAGAAATTCAGAAAATTCTTACACCTGCATGCCTAAGCCTTCATGATTATAATATTTTAAGCATTATACGGAAAGATACACTTTCAGCTTAGTAGATAATAGGTACAGATACATGCACACATATATATATATATTCATACTCATATATAGATATATATAGAATCATCCATCTTGGCCATTCAACTGACTTTTCCTATATTAGCTCTCATAACTCTCAAGATTCTACATGGTATCTAAACTAGGCTTATTTTCTTCCATCATACCTTTATTCTGCATTTCCACTCCTACCTCAGCTGAGTATCACTATTCTCTGTAATTCTTGTTTAAGACAACTGAAAAGATACGATTAAGTTTCTCTGAAAGATGTGACCAATGACTTTGTCCTCTGCCAGCTTTCAGGACTTTGTTTACATGTCTCTCATTTTACATTCCATTGCTTCTTGTGGTCATCATTATTTCAGTACATGCTCAAAGATCTGGAGTGTGCATCTCAATACATGTTACATTTTGGAAATGATCTGTTAGCTTTTATTTTAGGCAGCTTTGCTTGTGAAAAACAAAGCTGATCTGTATTTTTCACTTAGGTAACTCGACTTCTCTTTTTGTGACTGAACCCAACCAACCAAAATATTCACATTCAGTGCATATTTGTAGTCAGGTAACAAAAGTCTGTAGTCAGTTTATATTTGTAGTCAGTTAACAAAAGGGCCAGGTACAGAAATGATTGAATTTGCAAATTGATCTCCAGTGCCATAATCTCTCCCTTTGGCAGTAATATCGCTAGACCTCCAAGTTTAAAAGATCTGTATCTCTGGTTAGAGGGCTTACGAGGAAAATGCTTTTTTGGCCTGTTGAAATTGTTCTAACTAAATTCATTTTACTTCTTGAACCCATGATATCAAGTTAGATATTTGCTGAACATAGATAAATGAATGGTATTCTCTCAACTAATAGACATGCCCTTAGTTCTGAATGGACCAATTTCAACATCAAACATGTTTAACTTAACAAACATAAATTGACCATGGGTTTCTTTTGGCAGCTACTAATTTGTATGTCTGCTTGTTCACAAGATGTATATTACTCCTTTACGACCCTGCGCCACATGAATCATATGAACATTACTGATTCCTAATAAAACATACTACGTATTAAAGCACTATCACATTCTTTCAAGTATTATCTCACTGTGTATGTTTATGAAAATATCAATAAACTTTCAGTGACACTAATAACACAATGATTATTTTACTATTTTGCATTCCGCCAACAGTGTAAGAGGGTTCCCCTTTTTCTACATCCTCACCAACATCTGTTGTTTCCTGAATTGTTAATTTTGGCAATTCTGACAGGTGTGAGGTGGTATCTCGTTGTGGTTTTGATTTGTAGTTCCCTGATGATGAGTGATGTTGAGCATCTTTTCATGTGTCTATTAGCCATCTGAAAGTCTTCTTTGGAAAATGTCTATTCATGTCTTCTGGCCATTTCTTCACTGGATTATTTGTTTTGGGGTATTGAGTTTGACAAGTTCTTTATAGATTTTGGATACTAACCCTTTATCCTATATGTAATTTGCAAATATCTTCTCCCATTCCATCGGTTATCTTTGTTGATTGCTTTCTTTACTGTATGTACAGAAGCTTTTTATCTTGATGCGATCCCAGTAGTTTATTTTTGCTTTTGTTTCCCTTGACTCCAGAGCTATGTCTAGTAAGAAGCTACTGTGGCTGAGGTCAAAGAGGTTGCTGCCTGTTTTCTCCTGTAAAGTTTTGATGGTTTCCTGATTCACATTTAGGCCTTTCATCCATTTTAAATTTACTTTTGTGTATGGTGTAAGAAACTGGCTCAGTTTCATTCTTCTTCATGTTGCTGTCCAGGTTTTCCAGCACCATTTGCTGAAGAGAGTGTCTCCCCACCCCACCCCCAATTGAAGATTCTCTCCTGCTTTGTTGAAAATTAGTTGGCCATACATTTGTGGGTCCATTTCTGGGTTCTCTATTCTCCTCCATTGATCTATGTGTCTGTTTTTGTCCCTGTACCCTACTGTATTGATGATTACAGCTTTGAAATACAGCTTGAAGTTCTGAATTCTGATGCCTCCAGCTTTGGTTTTCTTTTTCAAAATTACTTTGGCTATCCGGAGTCTTTTGTGGTTCCATACAAATCTTAGGATTGTTGGTTCCAGCTTTTTGAGGAATGCTGGTGTTAGTTTGCTAGGGATTGTGTTGAAATGTGTAGATTGCTTTGGGTAGTGTTGACATTTTAACAATATTTATTCTTCCAATCCATGTGCATGGAATGTTTTTTTTTCATTTTTTTTTGTGTCTTCTTCAATTTCTTTCGTAAGCTTTCTGTAGTTTTCAGCATACAGATCTTTTACCTCTTTGGTTAGGTTTATTCCTAGGTATCTTATGGTTTTTGGTGCAATTGTAAACGGGATCAATTTCTTGATTTCTCTTTCTGCTGCTTCATTATTTATGTATAGAAATACAACCAATTTCTGTACATCGATTTTATATCCTGCTACTTTGCTGAATTCCTGTATCAGTTCTAGCAGTTTTTTGGTGGAGTCTTTGGGGTTTTCCACGTAGAGTATCATGTCATCTGTGAAGACTGAAAATTTGACTTCTTCCTTGCCAATTTGTATGTCTTTTATTTCTTTTTGTTGTCTGATTGCTGAGGCTAGGAGTTACATTCAGTACTATGTTGAACAACAGTGGCGAGAGTGGACGCAAACTGGTGCAGCCACTCTGGAAAACAGTATGGAGGTTCCTCAAAAAGTTAAAAATAGAACTTCCCTGTGACCCAGCAATTGTGCTACTAGGTATTTATCCAGAGGATGCAAAAAAGCTGATTTGAAGGGGCACTTGTAGCCCAATGTTTATAGCAACGCTATCAACAATAGCCAAATTATGCAAAGAGCCCAAATGTCTATCAACTGTGAACACACACACACACACACACACACACACATACACACACACACACACACACACACACACACACACACACACTGGAATATTACTCGGTGATCAAAAAGAGTAACTGCAACATTTGCAACAACATGGATGGAACTAGAGTGTATTATGCTAAGTGAAATAAGTCAGAGAAAGATAAATATCATATGATTTCACTTATATGTGGAATTTAAGAAGCAAAACAGATGAACATAGGGGAAGGGAAGGAAGAAAAAGATGAAAACAGAGAGGGAGGAAAACCATAGGAGACTCTTAAATATAGAGAACAAACTGAGCGTTGCTGGAGGGAGGTAGGTAGGGGGATGGGTTAAATGGATGATGGGCATTAAGGAGGACATTTGTTGGGATGAGCACTGGGTATTATGTATAAGTGATGAATCACTGGGTTCTATTCGTGAAACTAATACTACACTGTATGTCAACTAACTTGTATTTAAATAAATTAATTTTTAAAAAAGAAAACACTATTTTAAAGAGGAAAACCAAGAAATAAAAGTTTTAGCAAGGCACTCATTCTCATATTGAATCTACAATTTCCAGTACAATTTTTTTTTTGTAATTGTTATTGTCTGATTTAATGTCTGCTCTAAGAAAAAAAGAAAAAAAGAAAAAAACACTGGGGGCACCTGGGTGGCTCAGTCGATTAAGCATCTGACTTTGGCTCAGGTCATGATCTATGGTTCATGAGTTCAAGCTCCGTGTCAGGCTCTGTGCTGACAGCTCAGAGCCTGGAGCCTGCTTCAGATTCTGTGTCTCCCTCTCTCTCTGCCCCTCACCCACTCACAGTCTGTCTGTCTGTCTCTCTCTTTCAAAAATAAATAAACGTTAAAATTTTTTTAAAAAAGAAAGAAAAAGCCAAATTAATGTGGCTTTAAATGATAGATATAGAGACTTTAGTGTTTCATGTAACAAGAAGCCAGTGCAATATTTAATTTTAAATGAAATAGACAAAAATCAATTAATATGTACATTGCCAGTCAAAGCTATTCTATGTTATTATGAAATACCAGACTTATTTTAATATATATTTATCCCAAAGATTAAACATATTTCAGTGACAGGCAATGTAGTATCTTATACAGAACATGGGCATTAGCATCGGGCCAACCCAGATTCATATTATATTTTTGCTACTTAATAGCTGTGTACCGTTGGTACAAACTTAAACCAAACCTTAGATTCTTCCTCTGTAAAAAGGGAATAATCATACTCTTTTTAAAAGCTATAGTGACATGTTCATTGAAGCACTATTCATAATAGCAAAACTGGAAGAAAAAAAAACACCTCAGTGTTCAATTCCAGTTGTATTCATCAGATGTTGACACAGTAATGCATGTAAAAAAGCATCTCCAAACTCAGCTATCTGCAATAGCAAGCATTTATTCTAATGCTCATGTGTCTGCAGATCAACTGTGATTGGCTGATTTAGACTAGGCTTGACTGGGCTGCTCTCTGGTGACAGTATTTGGCTCCAAGGTCCAGTTTGGGTTCAGATCTGTTCCAGATGTGCTTATTTGGGGTCCGAAGCTGAAAGGACCAGCATCTATCTCCAGTGAGTCATCAAGGCATTAGAGCCAAACCAATTTGGGCAAGCACAATTATCATCTCTGCCTAAAATTCATTAATTTCCATTGGCCAAAATAAGTTCCATGGCCAAGCCTGACACAGTGTTAGAAAATCATCTGCAGTCAGAGGGGAGAGAAGCAAATATTTGCTGTTTAATAATCCAAACCATCACAGTAGCTAAGTAGTATTTTAGTGACTAAGCAACATTCATGTGATAAAGGCTTATCTATCATTGAAAAAATAAAAGTGTAATAGGGAAAAAATGATTGGCATGGTAATATGCTTATGATCTGTTTTCAAGGGAAAAATACACTATAAAAAGACATCTGTGTGGAAAATTGTAGGAAGATTTTGGAACAAAATATTAACTAACAGTGGTTATCTTTGAGGAGTGAGATATTGGATGATTTTGATTTCTTCCCTTCTACATGTTTTTCAGTGTTTTCCAAGTCAGCTGGATTGATTACAGATTATTTTTTGTCATTTTAAACACTTTATTAATAAAACTTGTTTTTCCAACTTTAGGAAAACTTAACTTCTTATTTGGAGTGAGAGTATCACCACATTACTGTGGCTCAAGTGAGAAAAGAAATGAGAGAGTATGTTGTAAATTATAAAGCAGAACAAAATGCAGATTATTTTTATAATAATGGATTATAAAAATCCATTGGATTATGTCTTAAATTCCAGTATTCTATATTTCAAGTAGTTTTTCTTTGGAATACAAAAAATGTTTTTATTTCATCCTTATTCCCAAAAGATATTTCTACTGAGTATAAAATTCTAGGCTGACATTTCTTTACTTTCAGAGCTTTGAAGATATTATTTTGGCTTCCAGTGTTGTTATTGAGAAGTCTGCTTTGGTTTAATTTTTATTTGTTTAAATTATTTTATCTTGTTTCTCTTTTAAGATCTTTTTTGTCTTTGGTGTTATGCTTGACAACGTATCTACATGTGCTTTTTATTTTTGGACTTCCTGAAGCTAAAAGTTGATATCTATCAGTGATGGTTGAAAATTCCAAATCATTAACAATTTGAATCTTTCCTTGTTTACATTCTTTCTCCTTCCCTATTTCTTTCTCCATCTGAAACTTCAGTCACCTTCTGTATCTTCTGTTTTGCTTAACTCTAGTTCATATTTTTAAACTCTGTCCCTGTACTACATTCTGCCTAATGCCTTTATTTTCAGATTCATTCTGTGGTTCTTTTTTTCACATGCATCTAGTGACTTTTGAAAAGTTTCTTGTTCTTAATAATCTTGATGTCTTGCTTCTTGAAAGATGTGGCTGATACTCATTTCATAGTCTGTATATGTCTTTTCAAAAGCTACAATATTTTGAGTTTGATTATTTTGGTGATTCTCATTCACAGTTGTTTGTATGGCTTTAATCTCCTTCTGAGAAGATTCTTTCCTAGTTCATTTACTGGGATGTTACCATTTGCAGGCTGTTGGTTTTGGATTTTTTTTTTTCTTCTCTGATATCTCCCCTTGCATAGACTCCAGGCTTTGTCTCTACTTTGCCCATGCAGCTGTGGGTCACCAAGTCTGGCAGATGCCCTCGGGGCAAACAGTGATTTTGGAACTAATCTCTTCCTTTGTATTTATAACTTCTTACTGTCTATCCATCAAGATTTCCTTGTCTTTCCCATCAATTTAGACGAGTAATACAAAAATATATTATTTTACAAACACTTATTCAGTAATTGTAAGTATTATTTTCTGAAAGAGTTTTTCTGGACAACTATCCTACCATATTTTCAAAAATAAAAGTACCCAATCATCTTTTTAAATTACCTGCTTACCTGCAGACAGATGAAAGCTCTGTATCGATATGTGCTATGATATGCATGTAGAAACCCCTGAAACTAATCCCATACCTGGCACATAGAAGGCAATGAAGGAATAAAGAAGAAATGATGGAATCAATTATATAATCTTATATCATAAGATCTTTGAAAACTAACTACAAAGTCAAGAAGTGTAAGCCATGTCTATTTTCCCAAAGGATTTGGAAGTCATTTAACATTTTTCATTTTACTATAAAGATGCCTGAAAGAGATTTCATAGCCTAGTGAAAATGTTAATTATCTGAGAAAATTAAAAAGTAAAATATCGCTAAAAATCTATAATTTATGCATAACTACATATTTTTAAAAAATTAATGGCAACCAGCAGAGAAACTGCAATTTGATATCAGGCCACTATACTTTAATTGCCTAGTTTTAACTTGTTTGCAGCCAAGAACAAGGCAATCTGATGGGTGTCTTTATCCCTAACTTTATTTGGTAGAAACTTTCTGTCCTCTACACAAATGAGCCTAAATAATAAAGGGGAAAAAATACAATTCGTGCTAAAAAAAACCTATATTTTAGGGAAAAAATTGGAGCTGGAGTCCTAGAGGAAGATTTGAAGCATAGTAACTTATTTTTTATGTTAATCAGGTATATATGGCCCGATCACAAAAAGCTGAATTCCACGGGTTGTATTTTTTTTATTTTTAGGTTTTGTGTTGCTTTGTTTTTTGAATATTCACAATTTTGTAAAGCCAAGCATTTAAACATGGAAATATGGAATTTGTATATACTTTTACTGGGATGTTCCTAAGCTTTCTTTAAAAAACTGCATTGATGAAATTTCCCAGGAAAAGGGCAGACCTGTGTTAGTGTGTATGTGCCTGTGTGTGTGTGTGTATGTGTGTGTGTGTTGTGTCTACCTGTGTGTTTACACTTGTTTGTGGTTCACATATTTTGTGGTTAAATTATCCAAAGTTTGTTCCCTCCCTTCTGATGAAGACTTGCATTCCAACTTCATTGCAGTGTGCCGTTCTTCTGTGTGGTTTGCTTTTTCTTGCATCTGAAAATAATTTGGGAGAAACAGAAACATAAAATTTGATTTGGCCTGAAAAAATTTTTCTTCATTTCTTTTTAAAATGTGACCAGTCCAGCCATTTCCATATAAGGATAAAGAGTCAAAGACTGGCTAATCCAGGAAAAATGTGAACCTGAAGACTTCTTCACATCGGATATTTGGACGAACCAATCCTAAAATATCCAAGACTTATTCCTTGGCTCCGAGAATTGCAACATCATAAGGATAGCTCTTTTCCCATTAGTGGGAGTTCTTTTGCTTGTTCACACTTGGCCATTGAGATTTTCTTAAGATTCTTCTTGAAAAAGATTGAATTTAAGTAGAATGAACCCTGCACTCCTAAAGTCATAAGCGATGCAAGGCAAAATGATTTTGTTTTGCAAAATATTTAAGTCTGGAGGATTTCACTCCAAAATTACACCAAAAATAGAAACCAGTTTCTAAACTATGGAACATCCAATTCAATGAAACACCACCCAGGCATATTTACAAAAGTTTTGAAACTATGGTATGTGTTTATTATAAAATTAAATGGAAAAGTAAGCTCTAAAATTATATGATGCTACGTTAGTACAACTAGGACTTCCTTTAAAGCTGTAATAGAAAAACAAATCAGATAAAAATATACCATCAAACTGTTAATAGTCTTTATCTTTTGTTTAGAGAATATGGGTCTTCTTAAAAACCTGTCGCTTTTCTAAACTTAATGGATGTGGGTATTTTATGATTTTATTTCCGTATTATTGATGTACACAGTTATTTTGAAGGGCAGTGTGTTAAGGTAGAACAAGTTTCCAGAAACCTAGATTCTGATTCTGTTCTTCACCATCTAGTCATGAGAGCTTTATAGTGGAATATACTGGAATAGTCCAAAAATACTATTATCCTGAGACTATATTTCATTCACACCTTATTCTGGTGATTTATAGAGAATGTATTTTCTATTTTGTTTACATTATATAAGGAATAAGATAGCTATTTAGAAACGTATTTGTAGTGACAGATGTCACAAATCACATTTTTTCACTTTGAAGTGACATTTCAGATGCAAACATTTGCCTTGATGACCAAAAAATGGCTGGATCTGGCAAGCTTTAAAGTCATTGCTCTGCTTTATGTGGAGAATAAGCACCAATGTGTAATACTAACAGAATACAAACAAAGGTGGGTTAGGAACCATTGCTTTTATGGATTTCTATGTGTTAGGTTGTCCTATGCAAAGGCACATTTCTCTGTTAGATATTGTTGTAAATCCTCAGGCTGTAGTAGGTATTAATCATAGGAAATACTTCATGTGAATTTATATACCAAATAACTAAGTATGTTTTCTCTCAACCCGAATTTTTACATCATCATACTCAGTTAACTTAGTTCTAAAATAAAACCATGAAAGTTTCCAGAATTTTTAACTCTAATGTATACCCTGGCCCCAGTTTTTAAGCTGACATAATCCAGTTTTCAGCATGAACTGTAGAATGTGCCTTCAGTTCCTTAGAAGTTATATACTTTTCTATTCTTTACTGTATTTCAACAGGAATACTTTTCCCTTTAACCAACGGCTGATACATTTTGGTACCTTCAGGTAATACCTTCTGTGGATATGATTTCTTAGAAGTTTTTTGAAAAATGTTATAAAATAGCCTACAGGAGACCACAAACATTCCCCTGCAACATAGTGCAAATTATATGCAAGTCTCATGAACAGCCTACCTATTTAAATTATCCAGTAGAGAGTTCTAACAGTGGTTTGTGAAATTGTAGCCTGTGCCATTTAAGGCAGACCAATTGCCTTAACTGTTTTAAGAGCACATTTGTCTCGACCAGTCTGGTTGAATTTTTTTCAAGGAGAAAGTCATTTTTCAAGCAGTAAACATTCTTATGGATATGAAATCCATATGGAAACCTGGGCATTGTCAAGCAAATACTGGTGGATATTTTGAAAGACCATGGTCATCACTCAATCAGATTCAGATGGGTTTTATTCAAGATGATTATAGACTTCATATTTTAGTCGAATGAGGCTAATGAACAAAATTTTAGGTAAAAGCAAATATTGTTGCTTTATTGTGTCTCATTAAAGTTTTTAACATTCTGTATTATACATACTGATTGACCTAGCTTGGGTAATGGGCTCACCACATCCCTTAGGAAGCACAGATCTCTAAAGCAAAACTGCGATACTATTAACAGATGGATGGGAATGAACTTTGAGAAGGCAACAAAAAAAAAAAAAAAAAAAAAAAAAGTGCTTTTGATTTCTTTTCCTTGTTTCTTAAGTTACAGCCAATAAGGTATATGCATGAAAAATATTAGTTTTCCCTACAAGTGCTAATTATTTGAAATATTTTTTCTCTTTCTTTCTCTCTTGTTCCCTCCCTTCCTTCTTCCCTCCTTCCTTATTTCCTTCCTTTTGACTTTCTGTCATTCCACCCTTTCCCCTGCTTCCTTACTCCTCCCCTTCTTCCCTTCTTCCCTTCCTTCTATCATGGCCACACTGGCATTCCAAAGCACAATATTGGAGGTACAGGCCTAGTTCAAGTTGACAATTGGCACTCAGAATCAAATCAAACAATGATTCGTTTATCATGGCTTTTTTCAGTTTTAGCTTGCTACAAAGTCATTTAGATATGTGTGAAGAATTAAGCTATTCTTTTCTTATAATAAAATAGTAATTGCTCTTTCAAAATTTAAAAAGATAGATTTTTTCAATTTCAAGTATTCCTCCAGATATATTTCTGAAAATCCTATGCTCTGCTGTAATAAAATAATTATAGAGTTAGAAAAGTATTTTTAAAAGAAAAAAATTGTGGAAATGGGTCTAGGACTATTGGTTTGCTTCTCAGTGTGCTCAGGGCTGATTTTTGATATTAAATAAGTAATATTTTTTATATTAAAATTGGTTCAAATTTATATAATGACATCAACGATGTCTTTAAAATAGTGCCCTCTTCTTTTGGGATGAGCACTGGGTGTTGTATGGAAACCAATTTGACAATAAATTTCATATATTGAAAAAAATAAAAAATAAAAAAATAAAGAATAAAATAAAATAAAATAGTGCCCTCTTTAAATAGGGCACTACTTTAAAATAGGGCCCTCTCAAACACTAGAAATTTTATGTTCTGCAGGCGAGCAAGCTGGAGAGCTTTTGTGGCATGGCACAAAACCTTTCCCAAAGGTGCTGTTGTCGTTGGTGTTAGAAGTTGCATTTTCCCCACCTACCATTCAGTCTATTATAAGTTTCATGATTGAAATCTTTTCCATTTTTCTTTTATCTCCTCCTGCAAATCATTGCCTGAAAGTCCAGCTAATGATGTGCATCTTACATATTGGCTGAATTTTCCATATTAGACTAGAAGATGCTGTATATACATGGTTTAAGGCTTGTTTATGATTGTGCATCACTAACCCAGTAGAATCCTCCCAAAGACAAGCTAATCTTGATTGCAGTTATGATGATTCACATTTTTTAAAAATCTAAGCGTATATATAGAGAGATCATTTTATACTAAAGTAATACAGTCAATGGGGCTGATTTCAAACTATCTCTTTACAATGCATATGCTTATAGAGGGAGGTAAGAGTTCAATTAAAATTTCAGTAAGAAGAGAATTCCACTTCTGAGAAGATGGAGTAGATACACTTTTTCTTATTCCTCCTGCTATGGGCAACTAAAAATCATACAAACAAATATATAAGAAGACTGAAAGATGAGAGAAGAAGGCAGACTGACTAGGGACCTCAGGACCCAAGAAATGACACAGTGGTGAGTTCCTTGTGTTTTATTTTTGCCTCATATATCCCAGACTTGGAACCAAAGAAACTGGTAACTAAGAAACACAAGTGGATACAGACCAAAAAAGCCCCAACCAAAGCCTGCTCTCCATAGCTAAAGGGCCAGGAATAAGAGAGTCTAGCAAGAAAGAAAAATTTTAGACAGTAACCACTCTAGCTAAATACCACAGGAAAACAACATCAACAGTATGGCCCCACCCGCACCCATGCCTGCAAATGCTGACAAGGAAGTCTAGATTCCACCATCATCAAGCTATGAGGAGTGCCCTCCAACATTGGGGTATTGTCAGGGAAGCCTAGTGAAGCATCAGAATTTTCACCACCATCCAGCAGTAATGAGGCCATCTCCCCACTCTCTGGAGTCACATGGAGAGCAGTAGAATGTATTCCTTTCTCTAGGATGGTATCAGAGGATGCTTAGTGAGGAGTATGAATTCTCACCTACATCTAGCAGTAATAAGGAGTCCCTTCTCTTTTCAGAAGCCAACAGAAGCTGGAAGGGAAACCGGAAACACATCTAGCAGTAATGAAGTAATACCCACACTTCACCTGCCACAATGCTGTGAGAGGAAGCTAAAACTAAGCCCAATAAAATTACCAGATACATGAAGGGACACTACATAACGTTTAAATGTCAGTTCACCAAAAAAACCTACGAATCCTAAATGTATATGCACCAAAGAGCAGAGCAGCAAAATATGGGAAGCAAAAACTGATAGAACTGAAAAAAGACATAAATTAGTCCACAGTAATAGTTGAAGATTTCAGTATCCTTCTCTCAATAATTTATAGAACAACCAGACAGAAAACCAGCATATATGTAGAAGAACTCAACACCACCATCAATCAGCCCACAGGCTTGAATTGACATTTATAGAAAACTCCCCCAACACCAGCAGAACATACATTCTTCTCAAGGATCCATGGAACTTTGCTGAAATAGACTATATCTTGGGCAGTGACACAAACTACAGCACATTTAAAATAATTGAAATTATACAAAGTGTAGTCTTAGACCACATTGGAATCAAACTAGATACCAGTTGTAAAAAGATAGCAGAAAAACTTCTAACCATTAGTTTATTTATTTATTTTAACGTTTATTTATTTTTGAGACAGGGCGAGACAGAGCATGAACAGGGGAGGGTCAGAGAGAGGGAGACACAGAGTCTGAAACAGGCTCCAGGCTCTGAGCCATCAGCACAGAGCCCGACACGGGGCTAGAACCTACGGACCGCGAGATCATGACCTGAGCCGAAGTCGGCCGGTCAACTTACTGAGCCACCCAGGCGCCCCTAACCATTTGGAAACTAAACCTGAGTCAAAGAGAATGTCTCAAGGAAATTTAAAAAAATACATTGAATTGAATGAATATTAAAAAACAACATATCAAACTGTGGGACATAGCTAGTGCAGTTCTAAGAGGGAAATTTATATCACTAAATGCTTATATTAGGAGAGAGGAGCTACCTCAGATCAATAATCTACACAAATAAGTTTGATAACTTAGAATTGGCCAAATCTTCAAAAAGCACAAGTTACCACAACTCACCCAATATGATATAGATAATTAAGATTATTGCAATAGCACTAAGTAGAACTATTAAGAAAATTGAATTTATAATTTTAAAACTATACAGATATTTAAAGAACAGCTAACATCAATTATACACAATATTTCCCAACAAAAAATAGAATAGGAGAAAACATTTCTGAGTTAGTTTTATGAAGCTAATATTACCCTGATACCAAAATAAGACAAAGGTAGTACAAAAATGAAAAGTAAGGACTAATAACCCTCATTAATATAGGAGCAAAAATCCTTAACAAAATATTAGCAAACAGAATTCAGCAATATATAAAAATAATTATATATCATGACAAAGCAGAGTTTATTTCAGGGATGAAAGGCTAGTTTATTATTTGAAAAATCAGTGATGTAATCCACCATATTAATAGGCTAAAGAACAAAAATCACATGCTGGTATCAGTTGACACATAAAATGCATTTGACAAAAATTCAATATTCATTTATGATAAAAAAAAAACTCCCAGAAAATTAGGAATAGAAGGGAGATTCTTCAACTTGATAAAGAAAATTTTCAAAAATAAAAACGAAATCCCTACAGCAAAGACAGACTTAACGATGAAAGACTGAATGCTTTCCACCCAAGATCTGGAATAATTCAAGGATATCTGCTCTCAATGCTCTTATTCAAGTAGTAACTAGAAATTCTAGTCAATGCCATATGGCAAGAAAAGGAAATAAAAACCATGGAGATCATTACATCCCCAAAAGTGAAATATTTAGGTCTAATGCTAACAAAATATGTGTAAGATGAGAAAAACTACAAAACTCTGATGAATTCAATTAAAAAAAGAACTAAGTAAGTGAAGAGATAGTCCATGTTTGTCAACAAAAAGACTCAATATTGTTAAGATGTCAGTTCTTCTCAACTTTATACATTCAGTGCCATCCCAGTCAAAATCTCAGGGAATTATTTTGTAAATATCAATAAAGTAGTTCTAAAGTTTATACAGAGAGGCAAAAGATCTGGAAGAGCCAACACAGTATCAAAGAACACGTTAGAGGACTGGCACTACCTGACTTCAAGACTCACTATAAAGCTACAGTAATCAAGACAGAGTGGTATTGGTGAAAGAATAGATAAATAGATCAATGGAACAGAATAGAGTGCACAGTAGACCCACATAAATATAGCCAACTGATCCTTGATAAGTGAACAAAGGCAAGACAATGGAGCAAACATGGTCTTTTCAATAAATATGCTGGAATAACTAGACACCCACATGTAAGAAAAAACATGAGTGAATCTAGATACAGACCTTACACACTTCACAAAAAATCAACTCAAGTGGATTATAGACATAAGTGTAAAATACAAAACTATAAAACTCCTGGAAGATAACACAGGAGAAAAATCTAGATGATCTTGGGTATGGCAATGACTTTTTAGGTACAATACCAAAGGCATGATCCATGAAAACAGTAATTGATAAACTAGAACTTCATTAAAATTAAAAACTGCTCTACACATGGCAATATCAAGAGCATGAGAAGATAAGTCACAGACCAAGGGAAAATATTGGTAAAAGACATATCTGATAACACTGTTACTCAAAATGTACAGAGAACTCTTAAAACTCGGCAGTAAGAAAACAATAACCCAATTAAAAAAATGGGCCAAAGATCTTAGCAGACATGTCACCAAGATATACAGATAGCAAATAAGCATATGAAAATATGCTCCATATCATATGTCATGCAGGAAATGCTAATTAAAACAAGATACTGCTACACATCAAGTAGAATGGCCAAAATCCAGAACACTAACGTTAAATGCTGGTGAGGATGTAGAGACACAGGAACTCTCATTCACTGCTGATGAGGATGAAATGGCACAGCCACTTTGGGACACAGTTTGGCAGTTTCTTACAAAACTAAACATACTCTTACCAGGCAATCCAGCAATTGCACTCCTTGGTATTTACCCAAAGAGTTGAAAGCTTATGTCCACACAAAAACTTTATACAGGTGTTTATAGTAGCTTTATTTATAATTGCCCAAACTTGGAAGCAACCAAGATGTCCTTAAGGAGGTGAATAGTTAAAGAAACTGTGGCACATCCAGATAATAGAATATTATTCAGCTCTAAAAAGAAATAAGCTTTCAAACCATGAGAAGACATGGAGGAAACTTAAATGCATATTACTAAGTGAAAGAAACCACTGTGAAAACACTATGTACGTATAATTGCAACTATATGACATCCTGTAAATAACTGACTAAGGAGATAGTAAAAAAAGTCAGTAGTAGCCAAGGGTTGGGGGATGAAGCAATGAATAGACATAGCACAGGACTTTTAGAGCAGTGAAAATAAGCTGTTTTATACTATAAGAGTGGATGCAAGTTAGTATACATTTGTCCAGACCAATAGACTATGTAGCACCATGAGTGACTGTTAGGTAAACTATGGACTTTGGCGCGATAATGATATGTCAATGTAGATTCATCAATTATAGTAAAGGTTCATGCTGGTGAGGGATGTTGATAATGGGTGAGGCAATGCATGTGTGTGGGCAGGGGGTATATGAAAAATCTCTGTGCCTTCCTCTCAACTTTTCCGTGAATCGAAAACTGCCCTCAAAAGTAAAATCTTAAAAAAAAAAAAAAAAAAAGCCCACATGGATTATAAAGGAAAAAATAAAACTGTTTATATTTGTAGATGATATGATTGTCTCTGTAGAAAATCCCCAGGAATCTATAAAAACTACTACACTTGATAAGTGAATTTATCAAGATTGCAGGATACTAGAAAAGCATATAGAAGTCCATTGTAAGTCTCACACAGGTGTTGGACAGCGTCAGCAGGGTCACTGGGTTAATGGTGTCAACAGCAGTGTCCAAAGCTGCAGGTGGAAAATGACTGAGTAAAAAAAATACATGTATATTTTTCTGAGAGAAAAACAAGTGGTGGAGGGCAGTGGAAAAGAAAGAGAATCTGGGGGCGCCTGGGTGGCTCAGTCGGTTGAGCGGCTGACTTCGGCTCAGGTCATGATCTCGCGGTCCGTGAGTTCAAGCCCCACGTCGGGCTCTGTGCTGACAGCTCAGAGCCTGGAGCCTATTTCAGATTCTGTGTCTCCCTCTCTCTGATCCTCCCCCGTTCATGCTCTGTCTCTCTCTGTCTCAAAAATAAATAAACATTAAAAAAAAAAAAAAAAAAGAAAGAGAATCTGAAGCAGGCTCCATGCCCAGCATAGCATAGACCTTGATGTGGGGCTCGATCTCCTGACCACGAGATCATGATCTGAGCCCACGTCAAGAGTCAGATGCTTAACCAACTCAGCCACCCAAGCAGCCCCCAATATTTTTTAATTAAAAACTAATAAAAGTGGATTGTAATTCTGTATTGTAACAGTGAACTCTCAAACACCAAAATGAAAAATACGGTGCCATTTTTGTTCACTTCAAACAAAAGACATTTAGGTATAAATCTAACAAGTACGTATGTTAGAAACTGTAAGATGCTGATGAAAGAGATCAAAGAAGATATAAATAAATATAGATCCATTGGATGTTTGTGAATTGGAAGACTCAACGTAAAAAAAGATGTCGGTTGTCCCCAAATTCCCATACAGGTTTAACACAATTTCTATCAAAATCCCAGCAAAGTTTTTGTGTAGCTGGAGGTAAGATTATTCTAAAATGTATATGGAAAGGCAAAGGAACTAGAAAAGTCTGTTTAAAAAGAGTAAGTGGAAGGAACTCCTCTTCTTGATTTCAAGACTTATTATGGGACAGTAATTAAGATTGTGTGATGGTGGTGGAGGAATGCACACGTTGATCAATGTAGTAGAATAAAGAACCCAGAACTAGATTCATGCAATTATAACCAACTGATTTTTGATGAGGAAGCAAAAGCAATGCAATGAAGGAAAAATAACTTTTTCAATAAAGGGCACTGGAGGGATTGGATGTCCATAGGCCAAAAAAAAAAAAAAAAAAAAAAAAAAAGACACCCACCTCAGCCTAATCTTCACACCTTATATAAACTATATCAAAATGGATCATAGACTTAATGGTAAAATGTAGAACTTCAATACTTTTAGAAAGGGAAGAGAAAAGAGAAAATGTTATGGATCTAAGAGTAGGCCAGGAGTTCTTAGACTTGATACCAAAAGCATGATCAGAAAGTAGTCAATTGATTTCATCAAAATTAAAAAAGAAAAACACCTTCTGCTCTGAGAAAGACCTTGTTAAGATGCTCAAAACAAGCATCTTAACAGACTAAGGAAAAAAAAAATTCCAGACCACATACCCAACAAAAGATGAATATCCAGAATGTAGGAAGACTCAAAACTTAGAAAACAACTCCATTAGAAAACAGGCAAACACATTTCCCTGGACAGGATGCACAGATAGCACATAAGGACACAAAAAGATATTCAACAACATTAAGCATCAGGGAAATGCAAATTAAAATCTCAATGAGATTTAACACCTATCAAAATGACTAAAAGAATAGTGACAACCCGAATGCTGGTAGGGATGTGGAGAAACTGGATCACTTATACATTGCTGGTGAGGATTTAAAATGATCTAATTGTTATGGAAAACAGTTTATTGGTTTCTTAAAAAACCAGACATGTAACTGCCATACAACTCAGCAATTGTACTCCTGGGCATTTATTCCATACAAATGTAAACTTACGTTCGCACAAAATCATGTACACAAATTTTCATAGGAGCATTATATGTAATATAAACTGGGGTGGGGAGGGGAGATCCTGTTTAATGGATGAATGATTAAACACACTGTGGTATCCATATCATCAAATAGAACTTCACAATAACAAGGAATTAACTATTGATACACATAACAATTTGGATGAATCTCCAAAGAATTACATTACATTAAAAAATGCCAATCTCAAAAGGTGACACAGTGTATAGTTTCATTTCTATAACATTCTTGAAATAGCCAAACTGGATAAATGGAGGACAGATTAGTAGTTTCCAGGAGTTACAAATAGGTGGGAAGGAAAGGGAGACAGGAGAGAAGGAAGGAGGTGGCTATACTCTAAGGGCAAAATGAAAGATCTTTGTGGTAATGGAAAAGCGACGCATCTTTTTGTTTTTTAATCAAATCCTGTTTAATCTTTTGTATGTTGTTTTTTTTTTTAACTGAAATGCCAGTTGGTTAACATACAGTGTAATTTTAGTTTCAGGTGCACAATATAATGATTCAACACTTCCATACAACACCTGGTGCTCATCACAGTAAGTGCACTACTCCTTAATCCCCATTATCTATTTCACCCATTCCCCCAACACCCCTCTTCTCTGGTAACCACCAGTTTGTTTTCTATAGTTAAGACTCTGTTTCTTGGTTTGCCTCTCTCTCTCTGTCTCTCTTTTCCCCCCATTGCTCATATGCTTTGTTTCTTAAATTTCACATATGAGTAAAATCATATGGTGTTTGTCTTTCTCTGACTGACTTATTTTACTTAGCATAATACTCTCTAGCTCCATCCATGTTGTTGCAAATGGCAAGAATTCTTTCTTTTTTATGAATGAGTGATATTCCGTTGTGTATATAGACCACCTCTTCTTTATCCATTTGTCAGTTAGTGGACACTTGGGCTATTTCCATAATTTGGCTATTGTGGATACTGCTACTAGAACCATCGGGATGCATGTATCCTTTTCAATTAATATTTTTGTATTCTTTGGGTAAATATCTAGTAGAGCAATTGTTGGATCATAGGGTAGTTCTATTTTTAACACTTTGAGGGACCTCCATACCATTTTCCATAGTGGCTGCACCAGTTTGCATTCCCACCAACAGTCCAAAATGGCTCCCCTTTCTCCACATCCTCGCCACCACCTGTTGTTTCCTGTGTTTTTGATTTTAGACCTTCTGACATGTGTGAAGTGATATCTAGTTATAGTTTTGATTTGTATTTCCTTGATGATGAGTGATGTTGAGCATCTTTTCATGTGTCTGTTGGCCATCTGGATGTCTTCTCTGGAGAAATGTCTGTTCATGTCTTCTGCCCATTTTACACTGAATTGTTTGTTTTGTGGGTGTCGAGTTGTATCAGTTCTTTATATATTTTGGATAGTAACCCTTTATCAGATATGTCTTTGCAAATATCTTCTCCCATTCCATAGGTTGCCTTTTGGTTTTGTTGGTTGTTTACTTTGCCGTGCAGAAACTTTTATTTTGATGTAGTCCCATTAGTTTATCTTTGCTTTTGTTTCCCTTGCCTTAAGAGACATATGTAGTCATATGACACATCAGTCATAGAAATTACTGCCTGTGCTCTCTTCTGGCATTTCTATGGCTTAAGTTCTCCCATTTAGGTCTTTAATCCATTTTGAGTTTGTTTTTGTGTATGGTATTATAAAGTGGTCTAGTTTCATTCTTTTGCATGTGGCTGTCCAGTTTTCCCAACACCATTTGTTGAAGAGATGTTTTCCCCATTGGACATTCTTTCCTGATTTGTCAAAGATTAATTGGCCATATAACTGGGTTTATTTCTGGGTTTTCTATTCTGTTCAATTGATCTATGTGTCTGTGTTTGTGCCAGTACCATGCTATTTTCATTACTACAGCTTTGTAATATAACTTAAAGTCTGGAATTGTGATACCTCCAATTTCGTTTTCCTTTTTCAAGATTGCTTTGTCTATTCCAGGTCTTTTGTGGTAAATTTTAGGATTGTTTCTTCTACTTCCGTGAAAAATGCAGTTGGTATTTTGATAGGGGTTGCATTAATCTGTAGATGGCTTTGGGTACTATAGACACTTTAACAATCTTTATTCTTGCAACCCATGAGCATGGAATGTCTTTCCATTTCTTTGTGTCATCTTCAATTTCTTTCATCAGTGTTTTATAGTTTTCAAAGTATAGGTCTTTCACCTCTTTGGTTAAGTTTATTCCAAGTATTTTATCATTTTTGGTGCAATTGTAAATGGTATTTTTTTTTTAATTTCTCTTTCTGCTGCTTCATTATTAGTATATAGAAATGCAACAGATCTCTATACATTGATTTCATATCCTATAATTTTACTAGTTTGTATCCTGCAACCTTAGTAGCTATTTGGTGGAGTCTTTCAGGTTTTTTATATGTATTATCATGTCATCTGCAAATAGTGAAAGTTTTACTCTTCCTTACCAATCTGGATGCCTTTTACTCCTTTCTCTTGTCTGATTGCTATGGGTAGGACTTCCAGTACTATATTGCATGAAAGTGGTGAGTGAACATCCTTGTCTTGTTCCTGACCTTGGAAAGCTCTCAGTTTTTCTCCTTTGGAATATGATATTCACTGTGGGTTTTTTATATCAGGCTTTTATTATGTTAAGGTATGTTCCCTTTAGACCTACTTTGTTGAGAGTTTTTATCATGAATGGATGTTCTACTTTGTCAAATTCTTTTTCTGTATCTATTGAAATAATCATATAGTTTTTATCCATTCTCTTGATGTGATGTATTACATTGATTGATTTATGAATATTGAACCACCTTTGCACACCAGGAATAAATCCCACTTGATTGTGTTGAATAATTTTTTTACTGTATTGTTGGATTCTGTTTTTGGATTTTGTTGGATTTTGTTTTAGAATTGTTGGATTCTAGTATTTTGTTGAGAATTTTTGCATCTATGTTCATCAGAGATATTGTCCTGTAGTTCTTTTCTTTTCTTTTCTTTTCTTTTCTTTTCTTTTCTTTTCTCTTTTCTTTTCTTTTCTCTTCTCTTCTCTCCTCTTCTTTTCTTTTTCTTTTTCTTTTTCTTTTTCTTTTTGTGGTATCTTTATCTCATTTTGGTATCAGGGTAGTACTTACCTCATAAAATGAATTTGAAAGTTTTCCTTTCTCTTGTATTTTTTTGGAATAGTTTGAAAAGAATAAATATTAACTCTTCTTTAAGTGTTTGGTAGAATTCACTTGTGAAGCCTTTGTTTGTTGGGAGTTCTTTGATTACTGATTCAATTTTATTGCTAGTAACTGGTCTATTCAAATTTTCTGTTTCTTCCTGCTTCAGATTTTGTAGGTTGTATGTTTCTAGGAATTTGTACATTTCTTCTAGGTTGTCCAGTTTGCTGGCATATACTTTTTCATAATATTCTCTTATAGTTATTTGTATCTCTGTGGTGTTGGTTTTTGTTTCTCCTCCTTCATTTGTGATTTTATTTGGATCCTCTCTTTTTTATTTTTTTATTTTTTTATGAGTCTGTCTAGATTTTTATCAATTTGGTTGCTCTTTTTGAAGAAATAGCTCCTGGTTTCATTGATCTGTTCTATTGTTTGTAGTTTCCATATCACTTATTTCTGTTCTAACCTTTATTATTTCCTTCCTTCTGCTGGTTTTATGTTTTGTTTGTTCTTCCTTTTCTAGTTCCTTTAGGTGAAAGTTAGGTTGTTTATTTGAGATTTTTCTTGCTTCTTGAGGTAGGACTGTATTGTTACCAACTTCCTTCTTAGAACCTTTTTTGCTGTATCCCAAAGGTTTTGGATTATTGTGTTTAATGTGATGCACCTTTAACATGTCCACATCAATATCATGGCTGTGATAATGTACTACAGTTTTACAAGATGTTATAATTTAGGGAAAACTGGGTAAAAGGTACATGACATTTCTATATTATTCTTTACAACTGCTTGTGAATTATCCCCAAATTAAAGGTTAATTTTTAAAAAGTGTCCAGTAAAAATCACCAAAATTAAGGTTTACAACATCAAATTGCTACTTAAAATTACTTATTTTCAAATTTTAGAGTGAAAATTATCTTTCCTAGAGGTACTTGGGGTTAGGATAATTTCCATTTAAGGTCATGTAATTTCTTGCTGTCAGTTACTTCTCCCATCCTGTATTAAAGAAATTCTTGCAGTGCCATTTATAAAAGTCATTAGCAGTCTGAGTTGGGGATGTGATAGATTCTAGATTTAGTCAGTTATTAAGTACTCATAAATATTCAGTTATTAACTACTCACATAAATGATTGTGGTATCCCTTTTGTCTCCAAGCATATTTATTAACTTAATATAAAAGTTAATATAACTTTTAACTGTATTAAAAGATGGATAACTTCCAACATTGGTAGAGAGAAGGGCACATACACAGTTGGTGAGAGTGTTAATTGCCACAGATTTTTTGGAGAAATTTGATAATAAATAATAAAATATAAAATCTCTCATAGTCTTTGGCTCAGTTGTGGCTCTCATAGAAATCAAACATAAAGAAACAATCATGCACAAGGATAAACAAGTATGTTCACTATAGCATCAGTTATGATCATGAATACCGAGAAATAACCAATAGTGGAATGTTATATTCACACTATGGAATATTATAAAGTCATTGAAGAAATAGATCAATATGAATCCCTGATTTTAGGGGCTAGGGGATTGCTGTTTTCCTTTTTACTTTATATGCTCCTCTGTTATTTAAGTATAGTTTCAACAAACACAGAGTATTTCTGTAATTTTTTTCATGAAAATTAAAAGACATTTATGATAGTTAAATAAAGCATGCTTACTGAAATAGAACTAGCACTGTGAAAACATTTGTATATTTTTGTGGAAAATAAACTTGCTAAAATAATTTTTACAATAATTTTCCAATTACTAATATTTGTTAGCACAATTATGAGGATAATTATGTGTAGTAAAACTTAGATATGGTTCAGCTTAAGATTTCAAATTGTCAGCAGACTTAGGGGTGTATATAAATGTATCTGTCACTTGTAAGTTTTTTCTTTAATTAATCAGATATCAAAAAAAATTAAAGTAAGACCTAAACTTTAATAATTTTCTAAATATCTGAGAAAAATTACTGTTTCCAAAAAGAGGTCAACATGAGTAATGAATGTGTGGGCATTGGACTGGACATTGAACAATTTCCATATACAAAACACATCTTATATTAATAATGGTATTAAAAGTTTTCACTATATTTAGGTCAAATAAATAAATAAATATGATTCATTTTTCAGCTGTTTATTTGAATAAACCTTTAGAAGAAAAAGTAAATATTTCAAATATTGACATTAAAAATCTTTACTATATCACAGATTTCTCAGGACTTTGGTTTTCTCACCTTAAAAAAAGGGAGGGGCAAGGAAAATACTAAATCAGTGGTGAGCAAACTTTTTTGCACCAGGTCAAATACAAAAAAAAAAAAAAAGTATTCACAGGCTACATTTTTAGCAATGGAAATTGCATCTTTTAAAATCAGGAAATGCCACAACTATCAACTGGGCTTAAGCAGTCCTTTATTAATTTGCTGTCACTTCAGGGCTTCAAAATGTTAGCCAATTTTCCATAAGTTGCATAAATGATATACACTGCAGTATCCAATTATAATGTTGTGGCTTGAACAAAGTTTGTTTTTGAAAATACTTCTGAAACAAATTTATTGTATAATCTGTGTGATGGTTAATTTTATGTGTCAACTTGGGTTGGTCATGGTACCTAAATATGTGGTTGAGCATTATCCTGAATGTTTCTATGATGGTGTTTTTAGATGAGATTACCATTAAAATTTGTGGACTTTGAGTAGAGCAGTTGTAGATGGGCCTCATTCAATCAGTTGAAGGCTTGAAGAATAAAAGACTTGAGTTCCCCAAGCATGATAGAATTCTGCAACAGCAGTCTTTTAACTTGATGGCAACATCTGCTTTTCCTTGAGTTTCCAGCCTGACAGTCTTTGGACTTGAACTATAACATTGGCTTTTCTCTGGGTTTCCAGCCTGCTGGCCCTTCTTGCAGATTTTGGACTTGACTGTTTCTATAATCGCATGAGTCAATTCCTTAAAATAAATCTTTATATATATGTAAATCTTTTGCATACCTACACACACGTGCACGCACGCACACACACACAGTCCTCATTTCAAAGTATCTCTGACTTAGTCAATAGCTTTCACTGATTGTTTAGTGAATCCATTCATGAATCTTCTTTCTTTGCAGACCTGACTAAAGTACACCAACATATTAAAGACCACAGAGGTCCCAAGTGGGGGCAGTGAATGTGAGTTTTCCCTCTGACAGATTAGGCTATATGTGGCCAGAACTCTCATGTAGTTCCTTCTTTGAAGTTTCTCCCAGAGAGACCCTATACTCCATAATTCTAAATGTAACATTTACTATAAATAGGGTGTATAAGTGATTGTGCAATTTGGAACCAAAAAACCAAGTGGTGAACACTTGAAACAACTGTTGCTGTTATGGGCATGGGATTTTTATTGGATTTGGAAACATTGGTTTTCTCATAGTAATGATGGTTTAACTGGTCAGGCTGGTGATAAAAAGGGGCGTTTGAGGGATTCATAGATAAGATCATGTAAGGGACCCATGGTCATAAAGCAAAGGTACAATAGCTGCCAATGTTTATCATCATTCCAAATACAACATTATGCTTCATCTCATAGAATTTTAGATTTGGAAGAGATGTTATAGCAATGTTATTTCATTCAACCTCTCATTTTAGAGATTAAGAAATAAGAGTCAAGAGGTTAAATCACATTTTATCAGACCTACCACATCTTAAGATAAAAACAGTATGTAAGGATAAGGCACAGGAAGCACTAAAAGGCCCAAGCAAGCAGCATCGTCTGGAGTCTCAGACTGACATTTCATCCATCACAGTTGTATGAGACAAGACCTCTTCACCAGCGTTTACCTATTCTGCATAGGAGGTCTTATAACAACTGACAAAGAAAGAAAAGAGCAAAGCTGATTTATGAACTGTCAGCTCAGTATGAGTATGCAGGCTAAAAATGGATTGGGACTTCACTACAGCCCCTCTCCATGGTGACCCTGAAAGACACTGGTTGGGGAAAATCCTCTCAATAGACAGAGCTCCAAGTGGCACAACTGATCAGTCTTTTTCATTGGAAAGAAAATAGCCCAAGATTAGAATCTATGCAAATTCATGGGTGGCAAATAGCTTGGAAGGAAAAAGATGGCAATAGAAGGACAAGAAGGTCTGCAGTCATGGTTTGTGGATGGAATAATGGGAGTGGGCATAAAGTGTGAAAATCTTTGTATTGCATGTTTGTGTCCGCAAGAGAACGTCTATCCTGGAACAGGCATTAAACAACCAAACAAATAGAGTGGACAAAATGTCAGCGAGACCATGTCAGCCAACTCTCTCTGTCATTAGAGACCCCAGTGTTTGAACACCGGGTACAAAGAAACAGAGCAACTATAGTGTCAAGGATGGAGACTCTGTGTGGGCCCAACTATATGATCTCCCATTTACTAAGACTAATATAACTTCTGCCACTGCTGAATGACCAACAGTTAACAAGAGAGACCAATGCTAACCCCCAGATACAGCACCATCCCTTCAAGAGGCCAACCAACCATGTAGTGGCAAGTTGAATATATTGGCTTCATTCCACACTAGAAGAGGCCTCTATTCATTTCGTGTTAACACTGTTTTACTCTATACATATTCTGGTATGGATTGGCTTTTCCTCTTTGAAGAACCCCAGACAGCACTATCCATAGGATTACAGAAAGTTTAATCCACCCACATGAATTCCCACTAAGATTGCATGAGACTAAGGCAGTAAATAGTTCTTAACCAGGGCTAAGTTCCCCCCAGGGGACATTTGGCCAAGCCTGGAGACACTGTTGGTTGTCACAACTGGGAGGATGCTACTGACATCTAGTGGCTAGAGGCCAGAGTTGCCGCTAAATATCCTACAATGTATAGGATAGTTCCCCATAACGAAGAAGTATCTCACCCAAAATGTCAATAAGCCACTGTTCAAAAACTCTGGACTAAGAGACCCACTGTATGGCCAAAGAGGTGCAACCGTGGGCCCACAATCATAAGATTCACAGGTTCTGTCATAACCCACAACATCCAAAAGCAGCTGGCATGGAAGAGCAATAGAATAGCTTGTAGATGGCACAGATAAGGCACAAGCTCAAAAATGAAAACATGCAAGGATAGGGAGTCATCTTCCAGGATGCACTATATACTCAAATCAATGACTATTATATGGTGTTGTGCCATTAGTTAGAATACATGGTGCCAGGAACATAGGGATGAAAGTAGGAATGATCCATAGGGAATTGCTGCTTCCTTTTTCTGAAATTCTGACCTTTGTAGTAGTCTTTGCTCCTAAGGTGGAAAACATCCACCAGGGAAATACAAAGTAGGATTTATGCCTGTGTACCTCATACTCCTTATGCAAGAAGCCAGCAACAAGGAAAGGAGCACCATATTCATAGAGGAAATTGATCTGATCATCAGGAGGAAGGCTGATATGACATATTGGGGGCAGGGAGGAATATGTTTGGTATATGGTTATCTCTTAGTACTTCTTTGTCCTATTTCGATGGTAAATGGACAAACATAGTGGCCACAGTCTCAGAAGGTCAGAAGGGCTTAATGACCTGGAGTTTAGATAATCAGAGATGTGACTTTGGGTTGCCCCACCAGCTAAGCCACCAAGACCAGCACAGGTACACGCTGTGGGAGACACGAATCTAGGATAGATTGTAGAATAAAGAGACAATGACTTATGACAGTTGTAGCCTTAAACTCACATGCACCAGTGAGAGCTAGAGTTTTCCCCATTAATTTTCCTCTAATAAGTTTACCCTAAGAAAGACAACCACCAGAGTCCTAGAAGAATGACTTTTCGAACAAGAGGAGCAAAGACGTGCAAGAGCAGACAGTAATGGATGCTGTGCTACCCTGCCCAGATCCCTCTTCCAAAAAGGAAGGACTCGTTCTCTCAACTGCTGGGTGTGTTGCTGGCTGATAGCCCTCAGTTGCCAGTCCTGTCTGGGATTTGCTCTCCCCTGGAGAGAGCCTCATTGCTCAAGATCACTCTTTTTCCAGAGGGCAAGATGCATCCCAAGACTGGTTGATGTGGGGTATGAAGGCCTTATCTCCTTTCCCCAACTCAGGGTATGTCTAAAGGGCCATTACAACCTCATGGCTCCCCTTGGGCTCGCCTTAGGTGTTACTGCATTGCGGCACAGCTTCTCCCTTGGTCTCACTCTGCTTCCTTACCATCCTGCACAGGTGTTCATCCTTACAGAAATTCCCCCAAAACTTTGTGTATGCTAAGCTCCATCTCATAGTCAACTTTCTGGCAACTTGCAATTTTAATACCTACCCTGCAGTCCATGTAAAGATACAGTGAAAGTATGGCTGCTTCAACTTGCCAGCACTTTCCTTCTTCCTTGAAAGCTTCCCTTCAAATGCCTGTTCACAGACACGCATCATTGTCTTCCTTGCTTTCGCCTATTCTCTTTCATGCTTCGGAAAGTTTTCTGCTAAAAGCCAGAACGGCAATTGTTAGGACTACAAAGAAAAGCACATAAGAGGCTGTCCTTTCTTACTTAATTTTCATCTGCAGCAAATACCCTATGATATAAAGATTGAAAGGGATTACAATTAGTTTAGTTTACCAAATATTTGGCCTGATGCATTTGTTTATGAAATGTAAAACTCACCTTGATCTTGACTCGGTTTTACGGGTGCTCCTTTTTTCTTCTTCTTTCAAATGCGTAGACTTTATGTCAATGTTGATTTTAATCACCTTCAGGAAGACATAACTTTGATTTGTCCAGCGACAGGGTCAGGTTCTTATGTTTTTCATTTCTCTTCTTGTGCACCCGCCTATATTGGGGGTGGAATTGGGGGTGCTGGCTGAAGGGAAGGGTCTGTGTCAAGTGTTAAGTGAAGAACAAATGAAGAATCTCAATAATATTACAGCCCACTTGAAATTATAGTCAAATGTCTTATTGGCCAGACCTGAATTCTAAATATTTCCATTCAGCAGATAAACCCAGACTATTCTGTTAAGTGTACATTTCTATGGGAAAAAAATCAGAAAAAAAATATATATAATTGGGATAATTTCTTTAAGTGCTTGATAAAATTCACCAGTAAGACCATCTGAGCCCAGCCTTTTCCTGGAGGGGATTTTTTTTTTTAATTGAGACTTAATTGACCTATAACATTATATTGGAAGTTTAGGTGTACAACATACTGATTTGATGTATGCATATATTGCAAAATTACCACTATGACAAATCTAGTTAACATCCATCACCATACTTAATTACCATTTTTTTTCGTGATGAGCACTTTTAAGATCTACTTTCTTAGCAACTTTCAAATACAATACAGTATCGTTAACTATATCACCATGCTGTACGTTACATCCCCAGGACTTATTTATTTTATAACTGAAAATTTGTACCTTTTGATTACCTTTTAATTATGACTTTTATTTAGTTAATAGGACTACTCAATTTTTTCTTTCATTTTTATCAATCTGGCTTGATGTTTTTCTCAAAAAAAGTTTATCCCTTTCATCTGATTTAATTTCTTTTCATCATATTTATTACAGTATTTAATGTTTCATTTTTTCTTATATTGTCAAATTTTCACCTATATCACTTACCATCAGCCGAAAAACTTTCTCTAGCATTTCTTGTAGTGCATATCTGCTGATCAACCCTTTCCCAGGTTGACAGGTTGACATTTTTTCTTTTTTTTTTTTTTAATTTTTTTTTTCAACGTTTTTTATTTATTTTTGGGACAGAGAGAGACAGAGCATGAACGGGGGAGGGGCAGAGAGAGAGGGAGACACAGAATCGGAAACAGGCTCCAGGCTCTAAGCCATCAGCCCAGAGCCCGACGCGGGGCTCCAACTCACGGACCGCGAGATCGTGACCTGGCTGAAGTCGGACGCTTAACCGACTGCGCCACCCAGGCGCCCCGACATTTTTTCTTTAATAAGTTTCAAGATGTTGTGCCATTGTCTTCTGATTTTCACTGTTTCTGAATGAGGGGTCAGCCTTCTTACTGTTGATCCCTATATTTAAGGTATATTTTCCTCCTGCTCTTTTTATGTACTATTTGACTTTGGCTTTCAGCAGTTTAAAATAATATGCCTGGGGTTTTCCCCCTGCATGGTGGTTGCTTAGATTCTTATAATTATGGGTGGATTTTTTAATGAAATTTTGAAATTTTCCAACCAATATTTCCTCAAATAATTTTCCACTCTGTACTCTCTCCTCCTCTCTTTCTAAGACTCCACGTTACACAAATGTTCATTTACTGTTTTTCTGCAGGTCACCAATGTTTTGTTTTTGATTTTGAAAATAATTTTTATGCAAAATTTGCTATTATTATTAATAATTCTGATAGAAAAATCAAAAGGTAAGCACTATCAACAATTCATATTATACTGTTGGAAGTAGAAGTTTTTTTCTTCTCTTCCCAAGTTGGTACCTCATTTTCTTTTTTATGTCTATTGTCTTTGCCAGGACTTGTAGTCTGTATTGATCAAAAGCAAGGATAATAAGCATTTTTATCTTTAATATAATCTTAAGGGGAAAATATCTAAAATTTGACCATAGGGAAACAGTTTGCTAAGATTATTGAAAGATATCTTCAATAAACCTTAGAGCGTTTCCTAATTTTAAGTATTTTGCTGTCTTTAAGTAAATTTTGAAATTTGTTGCTTCTGTTTCTCTTCAACTCTTGGGGAAATACAGGGCAGTCCTCACTAGTGCTAGTCTCTAAACATTTCAAAATGTCTCCATTTCTGAATCCATGTAGGATTGCCCTTCCTTGTCCCATAGAAGTCAGATTTGCTGTGTTATGTGCTTTTGTTTATGGTGTGGGCAGAAGAGATAAGTGTCACTTGTGGACAGGATTCTTCAAAGTCAATGTGCTGTGGTTTGCCAGGTTCCCTTCTTACTTAGTGACTATGTAAGCATCGGTACAGTAGGAGCTTCCCTCAGCCTGGATCCCTCAGTGACTATGGTGAACAGAATTTTTGTCAGTGTTTATTGGACGGGTAACATGAGAAAAATTTAATTTTTATCATCGTCAACTGCTCAGATATTAGGGTTGTTTATCACGAAGAATAGCCTAGCCTATCTTTTATTTTTCTTTTTATGCTAAACCATTCTTTAATTGGAGATACTTACATGTGATCATAGTATTTTTTATTTCATAGCTTCCTTTTGTAGATAATACCATATCTGACATATCTAATAGGCAAAACCAGGTAAGCAATGCAATTTAGGAAATATTTTCTTTAAAAAAAAAGCATTTTCTTCCAAGTTGATTATATAGTTCCTGTTCTCAGGGAATATTAGCCAGACAGTTTATTTAAAAAAATTAAATAAGTTCCCAAAGATAATTCTACCTGTGCTATGTGAGTTTGGAGAAAAAAGAAGAAGAAAACTTTTCTAGACAGAGTGATCCTGGAAGGCTTCCTGGAAAAGGTGACACTTAAACTGAGCTTGAAGGATGAACAAAGTTCATAGGAAAATTCTAGGTATGGTCCATTAACTAAATATATTATTAGGAAAGTATAAACAAGCTGTATTAGTGGAACAGCCACACATACACTTTGCCTCACTTACAATAAACAGCAGAGTTAATCTGTAGGAGTGTGAATTTGATTCTATAGGCATCGAAAGCTTTTGGGTAGGGGAGGAATTTTTTAGTTTTAGGAAGATGATTAATATTACCATAGGATCAATTGAAAGAGGTAGGTACTAGAGGCCATGAGAGATTGGGAGGGACAAGGATTTTTCATTGTCAAGGTGAGACAGCGAGGACCTGGACAAGGGGATGGAAAAGAAGGGGCAACTTTGAATTTTGTTGAGCTACATTGTTTACAGGTATGTTCGTCTGTGACTTAGCACTTGAAAACCTAACGTTCTTGGGTTTTGTGTACTGTGAGCCGTATAAATAGAGTCTGTAATTAGATACACCTTGTTGGAGAACCACTTTTTATGTTATTGACTCAGTATGCTAATGTTTAACACTAAAGCCAAAAGTGAAAACGCAGATACTTAGGGAAGGAGAAGTTGGCAGCACAAACTTCGGGGACTTAGGATATTTTTTTGTTTGTTGTTTATTTTTGGCCTTGTGTTGCACTATCAGCAGTTGTGATTCAGGTATCCTCGTTTATTCCGATGGAAAAAGAACCATCCCACTGAAACCAAAGTGCCATTATAAAGAGCTAGCCTCAATCAACAGCCCCGTACTTTGCCATGTCTCACATGACAGGGAAGGGGTCACATTCAGGGACCATTGATCAGACTTTTTGTCTGCTTTTGAAAAGGCATTTGGAAAATTGTGATATTTTTTCATGTTCTAAAGCACCATTTGTCCAAGGGAGAGGGGTTGGCTGTCAAGCATGGGGGAGTTTTGGGGGGTTCTAAAGTGGTCACTTTGAGAGTCGTTTTATAATATATTTGTCCGTGTGTCTTTCTTCCAGTTCTGGTTCTGTTACCTTCTCTCTGTGTTCAATATAAACAGCGGGACAAAGGGAGCTATCTTCCTGCTGCTCAAAATAACTACTTAGTTGGGTAAAATTTATAATGTTGAATTCTACTTTTAGCCAGGAAATGCAAACAAAGCTTGGAGACTGCTTGTTCCCTGACCCCAAATTCATTCCATGTTGCTATAGCATCACCCCTGAGAAAATGGGCCCGCCTGTTTTCCTCCCCATAGACGCACTCAATGGGCTTTTGTCAGCTCTTGAATTATAGCATTAAAATTTAAACACCAGGGATTTAATGGAGGATTATTATGACACTCCAGTGCATTCTTTCTGTTGCCACTAGCAACAACCCAAGGACGAAATAAAATAATTGTTTTAAGAGATGCTGTTTTCCTAAAAGATGAAGGCTCTACTTCACATTCTTAGAGTTTTATAAACTGGTTTGTGTGGGACTATTACCATGAGAAGAGTACTGATAGTATATAATACCAATCCAATGATTGAAGGTATTTTTTTTTCTTTTGGTTCACCAATCTACAAAAGCAAAAGATATTTTCACAGGCCCCCAGAAGATGAACTTCAATCTGTTGCTCCCAAACACATTCTCCACTGTCTGGAAGACGTGCAAAGGCAATGGTACAGCGTTCTCCATCTCAAATCCTTCAAAGTGCTGTGGGAATAAAAGAATCCCCGCCAAAAGCCCCAGAGAGATCGGTCTGTCTGTATGGTATGGTAATGACTGAGGCTAGTCCAGATAGGTTTCTGGGAGAAACCCCGCTATTGAAACTTAATGAATGGAACTGAGAATTTCTTGTTACAATACTGTTTGTTTCTTCGATTGGTCATATCCTTGGATCTAAGAAGACATCAAAATACATAATAAAAGCAAGATATTGTAGGATTGGTCTTTGAATTCCCATTGGTTATATATTCTGAGCAATTTTCTTATAGGTAATTTTACATCTAGATTTATTTTCTCTACCAGCCATTTGCCTACTAATTGTGTGACATTCTTACTTCTTCCCTGTTCTGATGTCAGAATTCAGGTTAATATTCAGGATTGTATTGTTCTTTTTGGCAACAGAGATTGCAACAACTTTCGTTGCAGCTCCCAGCTACCAAAATATGGATACAGCCTTTTTCCCCTAATTTCAAAATATTTGTAATTTTTTTAGCCTTTGAAATAAATTTAAGCTCATTGTATAAATAACACAAAATGACTAACAGGCAGTAAATAAATAAAGAGTCCTTCGAATTTTCACCACCCAGAGATAATACTTCTTAACCTAAATGTGATTTTTTATATACAGCAGTGAAAATAAGTCTTATTCTCACCAAAGACTTTTCAGGATTCCCTTGTCCTCTTCTCAGAAGCAACCCTATCACCAATGCCTTGTGTTTTCGTTCACAGGTAGTCCATACAAACATCTTTATATGTGCTGTTTTTCACATGAAAATGATAAATTTTACATTTTTCAACTCCTTGCCTTTTTATGTAACAATAAATCTTGAAACAAGAATTTGTATGGAGGACCATAGAGGTGGTATTGCTGTGGGACCAGAGGGTTTGGGGTTTGAGGGAAGAGTGTAAGGGATTTGCCTAAAAGTTGCCTCTTTAAGCAAGCACACCATTATTTGCTAGGTTGTATGTAACCAGTCAATAAATGGAAAAGGTTATGAACCGTGCTCTATTCATACTTTACATAACACTGAGAAAATACTGTCCATAAAAACAAAAAAAAAACTTATTTTTATTTGTCATGTTTTGAGATAATTTGACCTGGGTTGTATGAAACAACTAGTTTCTCTGTCTAGTCCCTGAATTAGAGATTTTTTAATAGTTCCTTGTCATTTGCTATCAAAAATAATCCTTGCAAACATGACTGTGTGCAAACATATCAATATACTTGTACTCTAAATTACTAGCAGTTGAACTACTTAGGTCAAAACATAATGTCCACAGATGTTTGCCATCAGGGAATGAGACCAGGCATTTAGGAGAACGTCTGTGAATTGAGGGCCCCTTTGAACCAATGGCATCACTTTGGAAAGTACAGTGGGAAGTGGAATTTCCCCAAGAGAGCAGCTGCCACTTTTCATATAAAGCTGAGATGTAGCTGGACCAGGCTGACTGTGCTCTTCAATATATCATTTTCACCCAACAAATGATATTTATTTGGCTATTCTGCTTATTAAGCTATTCTCACCTTATTAGTCATTGAGTTCTAGTTGACCCACCCAAATAATGGGAATGTCAAGCCAGAAAGTCACAAGGCTTCCATGGATCAGGTGTCTAGCTTTTCTAAAAGCCCAGTAACAAGCTATAACTGGTTTCAAGAAGCCATACCTGGTAAGTATGTCAGAGAGGTGAAGAGTCTGAAACCCCAGTGTCCCTCAGGGTAGAGGCTGCCTCCCTTTGCCAGAAACCTCAATTGCCTGAAACTTATCAATGAAACTTGAGCTCAAAGGTGTCGTTAGGGTTGTGTGTTCTATTAGCACTTACCTATATGCGGTTTCCATGATTGGGAGAATCCTTTTAGCACTTTTGGGATGAGGAAGTACATTCAAATATGGAAGAAACAACAATACATTGAATTGGCCCAAATTTCTCAACTCCCAAAGTCACATTAGCTGCCCTACCCCCAACTTTGAACCCTGCCCAAACTCCATTCCCAGAATCTGGTTGCCCACTCACCCAGCGGGACTGGGTAAGATAGTGACTTGGACAGTTGTATTTAGCAGAGTTCCCCAGTATAATGAGTGAGATCATCTTTGTACGATCTTTGGTCTCTTTTGGGGACAGGGAGAACTCTCTGTAAAGCAGTTGAGATCACAAGAAGGGAAGAGAGTAATCAGAGGGTGTGGAGGGAGAGAGGGGTTTTATGCCATTAAACAAAGCTTTACATTCAATTTGAGTCGGTTTTAAGCACATACTAACTAGCTTATAGCTCAACAAAAAAGAACTTCTAACGATTTTGGTGTGCCCAAAGCACTGTGTTGAGTAGCAAGGTCCTCAGCAGTGACACCAGTTATTTTGGCTTTGGAGCCTCTTTGGGTCATCAATGAGTTTAGGTCACTCACTACCTTTAGCTGAGGTTGTAGGGCTTGCTGCCCCGTTGTCATGGTAACATTAGCCATCTACCTTCCTAGAGGAGAGTGAATAAAAATCAAGGCACCATTTGGGCAGCTTCATTCAATCCTACCTCTCACTGCTCTAAACATTTATTAACAGGCAGGGCAGTAGGGGAGTTTTACCACACCACTTCCCACTTGCCCAGCATTTACTGTCAGATCCCGGAGAGTCTTGTCACGTTTTCAGACCTGGTCTGTGGGACCCTTTCCTTTCTCTTCCAGAAGTCAGCATCCCATCCCTGTCACCAAAACTGTTAACAATTGTGAAGGATCTGATATGTTCTCTTGTTTGCCGACTAAAAAGTTAGAATTTGTATGAAGGAACATAGGGGTGATATTCTTGTGGGACCAAAGGGTTGGGAGCTCGAGGAAGGAGACTAAGGGGCACCTTCATAAGCATGATTAGCAACATGAACAACAGCCATTTTTGAGAGTTCCTTTTGCTCCCAAGTACTGTGGAGGTGACACAGATGGACCCAGATATAGCCTACATGTGCAGTGGTTTGCATTCCAGAAGAGAAACCCTTAGCATAAAGGTCAATATTTTATAATGAGCAGTATAAGCATGTCTGTTCTTTGATCCAGAGGGAGATATTATCTTCATTATAGTAGATAGTAAGCATGCCTGCAATTTTTTCCAGTGGGAGACACTATCTCTACCAGTCAAAGGTATTCATTATACAAACATTCTTAAAAAGGTAATCCTGAAGAGGTGCCTAGGTGACTCAGGTTGTTAAGCCTCTGGCTTTTGGTTTCGGCTCAGGTCATGATCTCACAGTTTATGAATTCAAGCCCCAGGTCGGGCTCTGTACTGACATGTGGAGCCTGCTTGGGATTCTCTCTCTTGCCCTTGCTCTCTGCCCTTCCCTCACTCATACCGTCTCTGTCTCTCTTAAAATAAATTTAAAAAAAAATTTTTTAAAAAGGTATTCCTGAAGAAAAAAGTCAGTGCCTCTGTTCTTAAGATGTTCCAAACTGTGAGTCTCATGAAGAACTGTTTCCCGGTGCATTCCATGGTCTGGATGTACTTAAATGTATTCAACTTGCCATTTTCCACTCCCCCCACTGGTGGACATTCTTTTATTAAAACCCAGTACCAGCTTCTGTAAATAATTCCTGTGTATTATTTATTTCTATTGGATTATTTCCAAGGTCGAATGATTAGGTAGAAGTGGATACATTTATCCTCAACCAAGAGGTTGTTAATATTAACATTTTGAACAGGTGTGTCCAAGAATGACTCATTCCCTAATGTGGAAAAAAAATAGTGATTAGCTTCATATTCTTTAATTTAATCTCTCCTAGAAAAGCAACTAAACACAGAGACTATAGAATTTAATTAGACCTTCTTAGTCCATTTGGACTGCTGTAACAAAAACAGACTGGTGGCTTATAAATGACAGAAATTTATTTTTCACAGTTCTGGAGACTAGGAAGTCCAAGGTCAAAGCACTGACGGATTCAGTGTCTGGTGAGGATCTACTTCCTGGTTCCTAGAGAGCCATCTTTTCACTGGATCATCAAATTGTGGAAGAGATAAGGGAGCTCTCCAAGGTCTATTTTATAAGGGCATTGATCCCATTCATGTGGGCTTCATCATGACATAAGTACCTCCCAAAGTCCCACCTCCCAATATCGTCACATTGGGTATCAGGTTTCCACATAAGAATTCTAGAGGGACACAAACATTCAGTTCATAACAAAATAACAATAAAGAACCTTAAATATAACGAATGGGCAATTGATATAGTTACTTTGAAAAGACAAAGTTCTGATATAGCCATTATATCTTATTCGGACAATGAGAAAAGGCTAGAAAATGTTTACATGCTTGTTTCCATAAAATTTAAGGTAAGTCTACACTTGGCCTATATCTCATCATGATGAAAATTGAGTTTTTGTCAAAAGTTTATTTAAAAAGGAAAAAAAATTCTTAGAGATTCTACGGACTTTTCATTTGTAATTCCAAGTATATATTTTTTAACATAAGATAGTACGTTTGTTAATGTTTCTTGTAAACTGCTGTATTCACTTGTCTTTAATTATGTTTCTTGTATGAGATTGAGGTTACCCACTAGTCTTATAATAATTAGCTGATTCTAAGACCTCCTTAGTTTATTCTATAATTGCCGTGATAATGGCTTAAACTTAGTAGCATCACAAACACACTGAGAATTTTATTTTTTTAGAGTGAGTTAGTTTATTTGTTTATTTATTTATTTATTTTGAGAGAGAGAGAATGAGAATGAATGGGGAAAGGGCAGAGAGAGAATCCTAAGCAGGCTGTGCTCTGACAGCACTCCTGCTGTGGGGCTCCATCTCAGAACTGTAATAAATAAATAAATATTTAAAAATAAATATTCTTAAAAAGGAAAGATTTTTTTTTAATTTGTCAATAAAAATAGAAAGAGCCCTCCGTATCTACAAATGGTGGGAAACATTTCATTCTGCCCTTTAATTAAAAAAAAAATTTTTTTAACGTTTATTTTTCAGAGATAGAGCAGGAGTGGGGGAAGGACAGAGAGAGGGAGACACAGAATCTGAAGCAGGCTCCAGGCTCTGAGCTGTCAGCAGTCAGCACAGAGCCCAAGGTGGGGCTTGAACCCAGGAATGGGCAGAGAGATCATGATCTGAGTCAATTAAGAAGCAGCTACAAGAAAAGCTTCCTGCCCTCCCCCTCTTTGCCTAAAAGCAGGACATACATTTACAAAGGTGTCCCTCTTCTTCTCTCTACCAAGAAGGACAAAAGTTAATCTCTGGAGACTTTAGACCTATCAGCCTGGAGATGTCTCCAGAGGAATCTATATAACAAACTTCACTGCCTAGCCCTTATCTACCATTAGTGTCCCATATATTTACCTCTGCAATTAGCCACCCCTGGAGACCAAAGCTCCTTTTCCTGTGTCTTGTCACTTCTCTAAAATTTTTTTGTTTCTTTGCTAGGATACAAAGTCAAGTTCTAACCAAACCTTCTGAGTTGCTAGGGAGGGTGACTCCCATGTATTATATGCATGATACACATGTCAATAAACTTTTTTCTCTTGATAAATAAATAACAAACAAACAAAGGCATTTATTACTTTGTACTCCCAGAGGTCAGAAACCTGAGCCAGATCTCACGAGAGTAAGGTCAAGGTGTGAACACAGCTATGTTTCTTACTGGGGCTCAGGGGAAATTTTTAAAGGCTGCTATGTCTCCAGGTTTATGGTTTCTGCCATCTTCAAAATCAGCAATGGTGGGGTGAGTTCTTACACTGTCTCTCTACAATTCTCCACAGCTGGGAAATGTTCTGTGCTTTTAAGAATGGAGAGGATTAAATTGGGTCTACCTGGGTAATCCAGGCAAACTTTCCCTTCTCAGGATCCTTAAGTTAATCACATTTGCAAAGTTCCTTTTCCCAAGTAACATAGATTCCAGAGATTAGGATGTGGAGATCACTGGGGGGGGGGGGGGGGGAGAGGGAGGAAGGGGGCGGTTGGGAGGGAATTATTCTCCCTACCATACCCAACAAGTAAATATGAGAAAGGAAAATTAGAGGTCATGAACATATGTGCAAGTATTTTACACAGTATTTTTACAAGTATTTAACAGTATATTAAACAAGTATTTTGGCAAAAGACTACTTTGGGAATCTGAACCTATGATCATATTATGGTCAAGAAATTCAACATTGTTGAATTGCTTAGAAAATTTATAAATATAATTCAGTGTGTTAAAAGAAAAAGACATATAATCATATCAGTAGCTACAACAATTTCTAGAGTTCAACAATTATTTATGATCTTTAAAACTCTTAGTAAACTAGTAATAAGAGAATTTCCATAATCAGATAAAAAAGATCAATGGAGAACCTATATTAAACATCAACTTTTGAGACAAAATACTCCTTTCAACATGGAAGCCTAAGATAGTCAAGTAAGACAAAAAGAAAGAAATTATAAAATTTATAACATTTGGGGGAAAAATCTAAAATCTTTATAATTCACAGATGAAAAACCCTAAAGAATCAACAGAATGAATAAGACAATATGGCCAGTTTCTTGGAAAAAAATTAATATATAGAAAGTTGGGGGTGCCTGGGTGGCTCAGTTAAGCATCTGACTTCGGCTCAGGTCATGATCTCCAGGTTCATGAGTTGGAACCAGCCATTGGGCTGTCTGCTGTCAGCACAGAGTTGGCTTCAGATCCTCTGTCCCCCTCTCTCTCTGCCCCTCCCCTGCTCACACATGCAGGCTCTCTCTCTCTCAAAAAAATAAAATAAATTTAAAAAATTAAGAAAGAATAAAACTGTATATAGTTGCAATAAAGTGTTAAAATGTAGTTTTAAAATAGATACCATTTTTTTAATGTCAACTGAGAGTATAAGATGCATTGAGACATAGCCAATGGAAATGTGTAAGGCCTTCAAAGATAAAACCTTTAAATGTTATTGAGAGGCTTTAAAGAAGGTCCAAATAAACATAAAACTTGGCCATCTTCAAAGAAGACTTCTTATTATACAGACATTAGTATCCCCAGCTATCCTACAAGTTATCATCTAGAGTAATCTTTTTATCTCTGGATCTTGAGACAAGTGTAATAATTTTCCAACAAAATTATTTATATAAAAATACTTGAAACTTAAATGACCATAAGCAGAAAACATTATAAATAAATAGGGGTAGAGTGATCAACTGGAATATTATACAGAAGTGAAAATAATGAAGCTTTAAACACATGTGGGAAAAAGTGATAAAACATTACATATATGATTCAATTTTGTAAGACTCAAAAAACAAGAGAAACTAAGGAATATATTTTGGAAAACTTTTTAAAAATGAATAATAAATTCAAAATTCAGGAGAGTGGTTACTTTGGGGACAGGATGATAAGATATGAAAAAAGGTACAAGTATACACAGGTAGTTCCAAACCTGCTGGTAAAACTCTAGTTTATATATCTGGAAATTGATTAATTGTTGTTTATTTTATTATTATGTTTCAGAACCTACATATATGTTACATATATGTAACATATGTTATATATTAAACACCATATAATAACAATTTTATAAGTCATGTATTATAAATAAGAAGAATAATATTATTAAAATAAAAATACAACAACTATAATGTTCTCACCATCGGTGATAACTTTGGTTAATATTTTGTTGTATTTCCTTCCAGTATACACACACACACACACACACACACACACAAATATTTCCTTTATTTTATTTTTCTAAATAGGATTGTATTATTTAGAGTACTAGACATTTTCTCATTTTATAAACATTGTGAGCATTTCCTTTTTTTTCTTAAATAGTGCTTCAAGATAGAACTTCTAAGGGTTCTATTAGTTTCCATTACCTTAATTGCTGTAACTTATTTACCCAGCACGCTAGTTTTGACATTGACATTGCATTCTTGTATTGTTCTGACTGTGATGAATACAAGAGTACCTAGTCCTTTGTAAATATAACCTAGATTGTTTTCTTAGTATAAAATTCTAGAAGTAGAACTGCTGAATGAAAGTATACAGATTTCAGTGATCAAATTGACCTTTACTTTAGGCTGCACCCATAGGTATGAGGCATAATTTTTCCTTCCTCACATTCTGTAGTATTAAATTTAGTGTTTAGCATTAAATTTCATACTGTAGTATTGAAAAAAAACACCATGTAAATTCTGGGAAGAATAATGAACCTAGTCAATGGAGAAATCAATATACCATTTTCTTATTCTTTCTTTTTTGCTTCTGTCTTCCACTCATATACATAAACAAACCACTGTAGATCACCAAGTATTGGGAGAAAATCAGAAGAGCAAAGAAAGAAACTGATACCCTAGGCAAAAGAGTATTCTTTTTTTTTTTTTTTAATTTTTTTTTTCAACGTTTTTTATTTATTTTTGGGACAGAGAGAGACAGAGCATGAACGGGGGAGGGGCAGAGAGAGAGGGAGACACACAGAATTGGAAACAGGCTCCAGGCTCCGAGCCATCAGCTCAGAGCCTGACGCGGGGCTCGAACTCACAGACCGCGAGATCGTGACCTGGCTGAAGTCGGACGCTTAACCGACTGCGCCACCCAGGCGCCCCAAGAGTATTCTAATCAAAGGAAAATTTAAAACACTCACCCTAAACAAGTTTCCAGAGACTATTTTATCACTAAAACAAAAATACGTTGCTGTGAAAAAAAATCCAGAAAACCAAAAACTTTCTTGGAACTTGAAACTATGCTTCCAGAAATAAAAATATGTTAAAACCATGATTATGGAAATAAAATTATTCATAAAAAGATTAAATAAAAAATAGTCCTTGTAGAAGAACCTAGTCACATTAGGACAATCTCCCAGAATGAAGAGCAAAAAGAGATGAAAATTGGATTATGGATGTGAAAGTGTTTTGGATATTAAGCTGCTACATACATAAAACATAGCACTATTATGGGTAGTGGAATGTAATATGCAGTGGAAGAATTCTAAATATTTAGACAGAAGATTGGGGCAAATATATTTAACTAATACATAAGGATGTGAGGATATCCATGTGTTTGTATCTGATTGAAAAGTTGAGTAATACAGTTTAACAGTTTAGTGTAATACTATTGTCTAATAGAGTAAAATAGTTTAGTGTAATACTCCTAAATCACTTTTCTTTCAGAAGACAGCTTTCATTATAGAATTATTTCCCAGCATTGTGGAAATCACATAGGTTCCTAGAAGTTACAAGATGGAATTTCATTCAAGCTAGAAACATGGGTAGCATGGAGTTTCATGCATGCTTCTGTGATTGTAGGAAAGCAGTGCTCGGATAGGTATACACAAAAGACCAAAACTGGTCATTAGGGAACATGGGTCAGTTTTACCACTTCTTCAGGGGTTGACTTAAGTTCAGACTTACAACAAGGATTGTGCACAGTTGTTATTTCACCTCAGCTCAATTTTCTTTTTTAGCGACTTTAAAACCAAACAACCACACATAACTTCATTTGCATGTCAGGCTCTCTGTAATACATTCAGGTTTGCATTATTAAGCAATTTGAGTGTCTGCATATGGGTTTTCCAAAAAGACATGTGCTTCCTACAAGATAAAAATGCTCAACCTGATGGTCCCAAACTCCTGAAATAGGACCCCAAACGTACCTGAAACCCAACAGTAATAATCCCAGGAAGTCCGCTAATACCCTTGCTTTCAAACCACAGATATATTCCACTCGTTGAAAAAGCACCTTTAGCCTAGTGTCGCTTCTTAGCAACAAGAGGTTAGGTTGGTGGCATACACCATTTCCAACAAAATGAGGAAACCTAAACCACTGACGAACGTTGTCAACTCCAGAAATTGGGATTAGGTTATGGAGGAAAAAAAAATATTAAAGGAAGTGACCCTGATAAATATTGACTTTCTGGCAAGTTTGGATCTATTCATACTAAATAAAAATATGAGGTTTCTTAGTGACACTTGACCTATGAAGTCATCTCCAATAATGTTATAATATATTGGACAAGAACTGCAAAACAAATGATTCCCCTAACTGAGCCAAATTATTACAACAGCCTTTGACTAATTCTCTCCATATTATGCTTTCCTTTTGCCAATTACCACTCACTTCCTCCATATGGTTTTCCTAGTTTATAGGAATTTCAGGCTGCCCATATCATAAACTTAAAGGACAATGACCACAGACAGAAAGTATAAGCAAAATGTAATCATAATGCAGTATCTTAATTGGGAAATAAAGGTGAAAAAGAGCACAAAATTACTGGAAAATGTACAAGAAACAAGAGATAAATTTTCTGGGTTAAGTTCAAAGAATTAGACTAGACTCTGAGAGCTCTATTTTCCAACTCATTTCTGACTTCTCATAAACAGAAGTCAAAGTCTAAGTTTCCATAGCATTTTCCTCTTTCTCCTCTCCTAAATTGGGCTTAATTCAATTGGCCATCATATTCTTCTATAGGAAATGACCACTGTTAACACAATAATTTTATACTTGATACAGATATATCTCCAAGTAAATAATATCATGAGTAATATAAATTTCGATCATATGTATGCCAGACAAAAAGCACAGTGGCTCCACACACATTATGGTATATGGGAAAACGAATGTAAATATGAAAAATAATGCATGGTCCTTATACCCATAAAAACTTGCCAAAGACAAGAGAAAAAAGACCTATTCAAAAAGGTCCAGGAGTCATGAGCGTAATAAACAAAGAGGTGAAGGGGGCCCGGGGGGGACTAAGGGCATGCTGGGTTTAAAACTACATTTTGACATTTGAATGCTGATTTTATGGCATGAACTTTTAAAAAGTCCTGTTCTGCTGCCATGGTTGAATGCTCTTCCAGATCTGGGATACAAGGTCACTTTTAAATACTGAACCATGATATAATGTAGGATGTTCTCCTGGTTGGATTTCAGGAAAGCCAGCTACACATGAAGTCAAGATGTATATATCTAGCTCCAGCCAACTGTATGTAATACATAGCTCAGGAAAATGCCATGTACTCTATTTACGTCAAAAACTCTGACTTTAATATTGACAAAATAATTGTTGCAATTTATCAAAGAAAAACAATCCACCATAAAAATTTTCTTTTGATATGATGGGGATAAAACGACTGTTCAGTTGACTGATTAAACTCACTTTTCAACCAACTGTGGTTTTATAGAAACATGGTCCTGGCTTCATAACCCTCTTTTTTCCCCAATTCAATTTATGATTCCTTTCATGACCATGAGAATATAGTAAACTAGTGCCCCACTTATCAATGGTTTAACAATCATCATGGGGTATATTGAGTAAATCAGTAGATATTCCACTGGAGCAAAAGGAATATAAAGGTGCAAAACAGTCCCTAAACAGGCCTGAGTTCTTTCGTATCCTGCTGTTCAACATGTTGTGTTTCCCTGGGCAAGTCACTTTGACATGTCAAGAGGGAGATCTGGCAAGTATAAGATTGCCAACACCTGTTTCCCCTGGCCACATTATAAAGAAATCCTATTACCATGGGGTAGTAAAGGTTCATTTTGTTTTGTTGTATTTTGTTTTAATCAGGAAGGCAGAAGAGCTTATGCAATAGGTTTGGCTCTGCCTCTTGGTAACTGTATGACATTGTACACATTTCACTCCCTTTTTGTGCCTCAGTCTTCTTATTTGTAAAATAGAAGTCGGACTAAATAATCTCTCTGGTTCTTTCTAGCTCAAAATGCTATTATTGGAGGGGAAAAAAGTGCCTCTAGGCTTCTAATTTGAACGCCAGGTTTCAGCCTGATGTGAATTAAACTGTCTGGGTTATAAACCAACTAACTACAAAACAAGGTTTATAATGGAAACAACAAGTGACCCTTGGCTGCGGCAAAGCTAACAGTTCCCGCTATAATATTCAGTTACCGCTCATATCCCTGGGCAGTAACTAGAGTGTTATGTAACAGTGACTATTGCAGGATTACCCAATCCTTTCACCTAACCCTAATTGTACAGTCTGCTTGTGGTTCCTTTAATACCTGGTTCTCTTCAATGACAAGCTCCAGCGTAGCTGCCACCACTAAACCCAGCTCTTGCTGGTTTAAAATAACAGTTACATGCAACTTGCAAGTACTGTCCTTTTTAGAGTACATTATTTCTGCTTCCCCTCCTGCCTCTTTTCTAACTGGCAACGACTTCTTGCCCAAAATGACCTAGCACTAGGAAAAATTCTAACAAATAATAAAATGCTCCAGTACAGGTAGAGTACATACTGTCCTCTGACTTAAGGCACAGACCAAGTAAAGAGGTCCAGCTGGAAAGACCTAGAGGAAAGGCAGAGAGAGATGATTTATGTTAACTACAACAAATCTAAAACGGAATGGAATTGACTCTTTTTGCATTTGCATATAGCCTGTACTCCCTTTATTATATACAAATGTTTTAACTTTCAGTCAAAAAGGATGGATGGCAAATTTAGAAGAAAAAGAACATTTTTTTTTTATTGAAGGGCAATTGACATCAATTTTTATAACACAAAAAAGAAATGAATATCTAGGTAAATATCAAGTCTGACACTTAAGATGAAACAATAGGTTTATTTCAAGATTTGCATATCATCTAAAAGGTTCGTGATTAGAAACAATGTAAACATATGCTCCTCAACGTAGCACAATCCAATAACCTTTTTCTCAGAATATATTAATTTTTTCAGCTTACAGAATTTTCACATTCCTATTTTTGGAAAAACAAAGTAACAATCAAAACAGATAACTTAATCAAATAATCTACACTTTTTCAATGCATGGTTATATTAACATAATAAAGATATTACATTTATACATTTTGCATGCTATTTATGTTTACCAATCACTGTCATATAAACATTGATATTTAAATATTATGAATAATATCAAAAATGGGTATGTATTTTATTGTTACAATGTATGTATCTACTCTGTTTGAATTTGATTATATCCAATTTTTGTATGTATTTTGTATGAATGATACAATAGACATACTTTTGTAAATGTTTTTGCCTGAATTTCTGATTATTTTATTCCTTAAGCAACATGTCTTAAGCTATTTATATAGACTGCCAACTAAATCTAAAAGCAACAGCTAAAATGTAAAATTATCTTTCATCCCCTAATGCCAAATAAGTGTATTATACTATAAAGATAGAAACGACACAAGGTAAAAATAAAAAGTCTGTATGTGATGCAAAGTGTTTATATACCTGGGCACTTTATATTTCAAAACCATATTTTTTACGTTTATTTATTTTGGAGAAACAGAGTGAGACAAAGCGTGAGCGGGGGAGGGGCAGAGAGAGAAGGAATCTGAAGCAGGCTCCAGGCTCTGAGCAAGCAGTCAGTACAGAGCCTGATGCAGGGCTCGAACCCACAAACTGTGAGATCATGACCTGAGCCCAAGTCGGACGCTCAACCAACTGAGCCACCCAGGTACCCCATATATTTCAAAACCATATTATAATGTGCTAAATTCTAGTAACTATCAGAAAGAGAAATTCATTTAATTACATTACTTATGTTAAATAAAAATATTCATATAAAACCAGGTTTATGGATGACAATCATAAAGAGACTTGGTTGTGGATAGATTTTTAAATATCATGATATAAAACAGAAATTATTGGTAAGATGAGAACTTCCCACTATTGAGATTGCATATGTACCTGCAATCACACCCATCCTATTGTCCTTTTTATATATGTATGCAGTGGAAGGAGTGCTTCTCCTTCCATCTGAAGTTAAATCTTCAACTTACTGTCTGGGCTCAGCATCCCCCCCCCCCCCCCCCCCCCGCCCAACACCTGCTTTCAGGGATATTGCTTTATTCATTGTTTACCTCCTCTCCTGTATCTAAAGTTCCTTACTCTGTACTAGATTTTTTCCATCAATATTTTAAATGTGTACAAGTCTCTTCCATTGTTAAGATCTTTTCAGTTTCCACTTTCTCCCCTACTTATTACCCTATCTCTTTCCTCCCTTTAGCAGCCAAATAGTTTTTTGAAAAACATTTGTAGAGGCTGACTGTTTTCCTTACTATCCTATCACATCTTAAGTAGCTGTAAAAGGGATCCCACTTCTGTCATTCAGTGGCCCTTGTCACACTCTTAATTGTCCTATTATGTCTCATCCCTGGCCAGCCTTTTTCTGTCTCTTTGGGCTCTCCTTCTTTCCACTCTTGTGTAAGGCTGCTGCCTTTTAAGTCATGTCACAGTTTATTACCTTCTGTCTTTGAATTTTGAATACTATATTGTTAATTAAGCAACACAATCAACTTTGTAAATGTGTATTAGTAAAAGTTTTCATCATCATTATCCATTCAGTTTGTATTCACAGTTATACATTCGCTTAGCTGCCATAGTTTGTACTCTTTTTTCTTAAGCCTGCTGCTGGAGCTAGAAAATCCCCCATTTAAATCCATTTTCAAAATCCTAGAATTTTCTAAATAAAATAGCAAGTTTACAAAGTGAAAACAAATGTTATTTTAGAGGAGCGTGTCTGTCTATTTGCTAGGGGAAACAAAGATCTTTGAAAGCAAGCAAACAGCTTTCTAAAATTTATTTTTACCATGAGCAGACATGAAGGATGACCCTTAGAGGCTTGGCTGCCCAATGGACAGCCTCATTCTTGTCAGAAGTGCCTGCTACTGGCACCAGAGAACATGTCCTTCCTTGTACCTTTCAGACATGACTCGGCAATTAGCGTATGCTGCCCATACACGACACAGGGAAATGAAGAAAAGAAGATTCCAAGCTGACAGCCTATAACTGGGCCTCCCTCTCTCAAAGCTGCTCCTAAGAAGGTTGGGTTGTGTTTAGTCAGGCACATATAGGACCAATGCCCTGCCTTCTTCCCATTCTCTAAGATACTGTACTTAAGTTCTTTCAATCAACATGGTAAGATACTGCTTCAAGTTTAACATCGACGTGGCAAGATATGCTTGTTTTCTAGTAATGAGCTTGATTAATGCCATTGTCTGGTGACACATTTAGGCTTCCTAATAGAATTTTTGTACTGATGTGGCTTGAAAACAGTTCGTGTGGGTATGTTTGGACTCTAATTTTAGTGAATTACATGGTAATGAGGAGCAGAAGAACTGGTTTATGCTGGCAAATTCTTAAGTAGGGGAACCAGAGAACCAACCAGATCACCTCTGAGTGCATGATTCTGAATATCTGGATGCCTATTGTTTTGTTATGCATATTTTACTTTTAATACAGCTTTTTGTGGGTTCATTAAAATCTTCTCAAAAGTAACACTGTGCGGCGCCTGGGTGGCTCAGTCGGTTAAGTGGTTAAGCATCCCACTTCGGCTGGGGTCATGATCTCACGGTTCATGAGTTCAGGCCCCGTGTCGGGCCCTGTGCTGACAGCTCAGAGCCTGGAGCCTGCTTCCGATTCTGTGTCTCCCTCTCCCTCTGCCCCTCCCCCTCTCATGCTCTGTCTCTCTCTTTCTCAAAAATAAATAAACATTAAAAAAAAGTAACACTGAGAAGACCTCTAAAATGTACATTAAAAAGTGTGCTTTAGGCCAAAATAAAATTGTTCTTTGGACTTATAAAAACCAGACAAACTACATGTAAGGATAAAGTTCTGAGTGGGAAACAGAGCCCAAACACCAAACACTCTACTAACAGACCTACAATTGGTAAAATTATGCTCTTGTTTGGCACAGGTCAAACATTCCCAAAAGTTGTACAGCCACATAGTGGAAATCAGACATAAAACAACCTTAGCCATTGGGTGAATTTTATTACTTATCCAAGTAAAAAAGCACATTTTTAGGGCATGACAGACTGAAATGTAAGAACATACAGTACAAACTGTACACTAATAAAACTTTGACTTGCGTGTGGGTTGGAAGCATGAATTTTCATGGCTAGACCAAGTTATAATCATATTCTTGGGCTTTGGATTTTTCCTTTTTTAATAGTTCAAGGATAACCTTCTATTTTGCAAATTTTTTCTCAAAATATGGATTAGAGAGAAAAAAATGGAAGTGGTAATATTGCAATAAAAGAGTCTGAATAAACCTTTGGCAAATAGAAGTCTGTTTCCAAATGATTAGTCAGAAGTCTATCTTAATTTGGAACAGAGTTCTGCCGAAGACAGTGGAGGAACACACACACACACACACACACACACACACCAAAAAACAAACAAACAATGATAATGTATATCCAGCACTATTTAGGTTTATTTTTGTGTAGGATAAGCCATTTAATATAGACACTGACAGTGGTTATTAAGCCAAACAAGATATTAAGAAGAGTACCATAGCCAAAGCCAGGATGCCATCAATTATAAAACCCTTCCTTCATATGTATCAGGTAATATTTCTTGGGACAATGTAATTGTGAACACAGTGCTCATTCAGATAAAAATCCCACTGTAGATCAGCTGTAATAACTTTGTTTATTGTAAGATGAAATGGGAAAAATCAAGCCCCAAATATCTCCTGAGCACAATACCCCTAAAAATATTTGGGTAGATTTCTACAGGTTTCTTATCTATACTGTCAAGCTTAGCTTCTTGAGAAACAATGTTTTATTTTGTTTTACCTTCAACACAGAGCATAATAGCTTTTATATTGAATCTCTAAACAAAAGTTTATTCAACTAACTTGCTAAGAATTTGTAAGTTTAAAAAAATTTTTTTAATGTTTATTTATCTTTTTAGAGAGAGAGATAGAGCGTGAGTGAAGGAAGGGCAGAGAGAGAGATGAAGACACAGAATCCAAAGCAGGCTCTAGGCTCTGAGCTGTCAGCACAGAGCCTGATGCAGGGCTGGAACCAATGAACTATGAGATCATGACCTGAGCCGAGGTCGGACACTCAACTGACTGAGCCACCCAGGTGACCCAAGAATTTGGAAGATTGGATAAAGTAGCTCTCAGATTGACTCTAGAAGAGTGGAAGATCTCTTTAATAGGGTATTATTTATAGCCTCAGGTTGAAAGGATCATTAAATCAAGGCATGACTGGGACACAAAAGAAATTAACACATTAAATAGGCTGAGACGATGAATAATTAAAGAACTAAGTAAATGGAGAGATAATTCATGTTCATAGGTAAGAAGACTCAATACTGTCAAGATATTAAGTCTTCTCAACTTAATTACACATTCAATGCAATCCCAACCCAGATCTCAGAAGATTATTTTATGGATATCAACAAAGATTCTAAAGTTTATATGGAAAGGCAAGAGACCCAGAGTAGCCAACATATTATTGAAGGACAAGGACAAAGGTAGAGGATGGACACTCTCTTACTTCAAGATTTTCTATAAAGCTACAGTAATCAAGACAATGTGGTATTGGAGAAACAATAGACAAACAGATCAGTGTATGAGAATAGAGATCCCAGAAACAGACCCACATAAATATAGTCAACTGATCTTTGAAAGAAACAAAGAAACAAAGGCAATAATGGAGCTAAGATGATCTTTTCAACAAATGGTGCTGGAACAACTGGATATCCACATGCAAAAAAAAAAAAAAAAATCTAGACACAGACCCTATACCCTTCACAAAAACTAACTTAAAATGAATCATAGACATAAATGTAAAATGCAAAACTATAAATTCCTAGAGGATAACAGAGGAGAAAACCTAGATGACCTTGAATATGAGCAATGACTCTTTCGATACAACCCTAAAGGCATGCTCCATGAAAGAAGCAATTGACAAGTTGGATTTCATTAAATTAAACTTCCATTCTACACAAGACAATAAGGGAATGAGAGACAAATCACAGACTGGGAGAAAATGTGTGTGAAAGACTCATCTGCTAACGGACTGTTATCCAACATATATAAAGAACTGAAATTCAACAATAAAAACCTGATTTAAAAATGGACCAAAGACCTTAACAGACACCTCATCAAGAAAGATACACAGAGGACAAGTAAGTGTGGGAAAAGGGGCTCTGCATCAGGTTATGAGAGTAATGCTAATGAAAACGACAATGAGATGCCATTACACATCTAGTAGAATGGCCAAAGTCCAGAACACAGACAACACCGCATACTTGAGGGGATGTAGAGCAACAGGAACTCTCATTTGCTATGGGAATGCAAAATGAAACAGCCACTTTGGGAGACAATGTATTTAAAAAAATAAAATAAAATAAACATACTCTTGCCATATAATCCAGCGATTGCACCCCTTGGTATTTCTCCAAAGAGCTGAAAGCTTACCTCCACAAAACCAAACCTATACGCAGTTGTTTTATAGAAGATTTATTCATAATTGCCAAAAGTTGGAAGCAACCAAGATATAGTTCAGTAGGTGAATGGGTAAACTGTGTTACATCCCAACAGTGGAATACTGTTCAGCTCTTCATGCCATCAAGCCATGAAAAGACATTGAGGACACTTAAAATGCATATCACTAAGTGAAAAAGCCAATCTAAAAAAGGATACATACTGTATTATTCCCACCATATGACATTCTGGAAATAGCAAAACTGTGGAGACAATAACAAGATCAATGGTCATCAAGTGTTGGCAGGGGGGGTTGAGGTGAATAGTCAGAGCACAGAAGATTTTTTAAGGCGGTGACAATAGTCTGTATGACATCATAATGATGGATACATGTCATTATATACTTGTCCAAACCCATTGAATGTACAGCACCAAGAAAAAACCCTAAGGTAAACTATGGACTTTGGGTGATCACGATGTGTCAATATAGTTTCATCAATTGTAAAATAAATTCCACTCTAGCAGAGCATGTTCATAACAGAGGAGGCTATGGCTGTGTGGGGACAGGAAGTACATAGAAAACCTCTGTACAAATCCTCTCAATTTCACTGTGAACCTAAAACTGGTTTTAAAAAATAAAGTCTTAAAAAAAAAAAGATACCTAGACTATCATGATGTGTGGCTTTCCCCAAGTCCATTAATCTGTATGAGCTACAGTTCCTTATTAATATTAAAAACTCCTCCAACTCCAAAAGTCCAGAGCTCCATGAGATGACCGATCTCAGCTGGAGATGACCGTATGCCAACACCATTTACCCTCATCCTTTTATTGCTCCAAGTCATTTAGAAGGAGCCCCTATGATTTGTTAACTTTTAAACACAATCAAGTTCATTCTCCCCAAGCTGGAAACATCTCAGAAACACTGAAGCACCCACATCATTCTGTTTGTCTCTGGAGCAGATAAATGGTTATATCCAAGAGAATTATAATGTCCCTACCTTTGTCCCATTTCCCAAAATCTTACTTTCTCAATTCTCCAAATTTGTCTTGTTGAATAAATTGTTTTCTGATAAGGTGAGGACGTCTAGCAAACAAAGCAAATTTAAATGTTTGAAGTCCCAGCTAGTTATCTTAGTACAGTATAAACAAAGCCAGCAACAACTAACTTCATGATTGCGTTGTTAACCTTAAACAATCTTTAGAAAGTTCTCATTTCACGGATGGATCTTTGCTAAAACGTGCCCACTTTGGCTGTTTAGGAATTCAGAACTTTAAAACATGTAATTTTTCCTACTGGAAAATATCGATGTTCAAAAAAAAAAAAAAACATTAGTTTTAGTTGCTCATTTTCCTGAAAATAGTAAAAATTAACAAATATTTATGAGTTTAAAATACAATCCCCTCGAACAATCCAATCTCCCAGAACTCCAGGATGCTACAGCCATGACCTCTTCAGGACCTCGTCAGCAAGCAAATGCACTAAATTTACTTCAGACCTGTCCTTGAATCCAGTATCTTCAGGGCAACATTACTTCATAGGTCAGGGATCTGCTATCAGGGAATGCACCCCAGTCCGCTGGCAGGACAGTCCGAGTCGCCAGCAGGAACAATTGGGGAGGTTGCAGGCTTGTTTATGTCAAAAGCTCTTGGTGCTAGACAGCAAAAGGAACTCCTTTAGAATTTGTTCCCATAATAGTCCCCGAGGTAATGACGCACAGCTGTGGAGAGGAAATGGGCTTTTTAATTTGTTAACCATGCCCAGAAAAGAAGAAAACAAAATGCTCAAAAGAGACTATAAAGAGTTCTTTTTCAAGTCTCCTCCAGAAACAGCTAAAAAAAAAAAATAATAATAATCAGTACAAACTATTCCCCCCAGTCACACAAAATGTATGTATATATTGCTTGTTTGTTCCTTCATATGTATCCAAACTTTGATTTGAATCTAGTGAAATCTTTTCTTCTGACTTCTCAATTTCACCTTTTCTTAATGATCACGTTGTCTAAAGCCTGCTACCCTAAGACTCCAGAATCATTACTGCTGAAAGAGCCCATTTGGAAAAATTCAGCAAGTCGGGGAAAACAGACCTAGACTTTTAGCCAAAAGATTGAGTTTAAGAATGTGATTTTCTTTAAAATGCGGGTGTCAGGTTTTTAGAACAGGACGTTAAGTATTTTAATCCAACTCCACCCTTACCCAGGCTCTTTCTTTTTAAGAATTGTTTCCAGTTTCTTATGTTTTTAATGCATTGACTTTGGTTATCATGAAATATTTCAAATATATGTCAAGTAAGATAGTACCATAGCAAGTGTCTGGAACCAAGATCCATCTACCAACCTCCATCAAGTTACAAAGTTTATCGTACTTGCCTCAACTTTACATGTTTTTTGTTAAGAAACAGCTCATGACAAATATGACTGACGTTCCCTGACCACCTCTCTCAATCTTAGGGCATTTCCTTCATTCTCTGCCTTCCCAGAGATAAACATCAACCTGAAGTTGGTTATCATTCTCAAGCATGTTTACACCATCACAACACAGTGTCCAGAGTTGTTTGGCAGGTTTTAAGATTTTACGGAAATGGTGTCATGCTTGATGCATCCTTCAGTCATGTCCTTTCTTCCATTAATATTGTGGGGAGACTCAGTCAAGTTGATATGTACAGCTGTAGTTCGTGCACTTTCATCGTGTGCCATATCTATTTGCAAGATTTTTCCACAATTTATCTGCCCAATGTTTTTCTTTTCTTTTCTTTCTTTCTTTTTTTTTTTTTTTTTTTTTTGCTATTACTCATGACACTCTGGACATTTTCATACATGTCTCTTTGAGCACATATACCACAGATTCTCTAGATTTCAACTCTGTTTGATATTTCCATATTTCAAAATGGATGTAACCATTTACACCTTCTACCAGGCTCCAAACCTTCGCAACACAAGTTATTGCCAATAATAGATATAATTTTTGTTAATCTGAAGTGTGGTTTGCAAGCGTGAATTTCTTTGTTTTCTGGCATCTTTGCCATGGTTTATGAGATTGCAGTTTCTATTCCAACCCATTGCTGGATTTTGCTGGACTTATGGGAGTTATTCATTATTTCTACATAGTTATTCTTTGTCAGGTATCAGCATTATTAATATCCACTCCAAAATGTAGATTTGTGAAAACTTTGTTCATAGGTATTTTTGTTTACTGAATAGATATTTTTATACAATTTATCCATACTGAACTCGTTACCCATCCTAAGGTCATAAAGATATTCTCTTAAATTTTCTTTTAATAGTATTAAGTTGATCATATAATGTTTCTTTTTCAGCCTACTAAGATAGGTCCTTAATAAATGTCATACTTCATTTTTTAGTACTTCATTTAAATTTTCATCTCTCGGAGCGCCTAGGTGGCTCAGTCAGTTAAGCATCTGACTTCAGCTCAGGTCACGATCTCGCGGTCCGTGAGTTCCAGCCCCGCGTCAGGCTCTGGGCTGATGGCTTAGAGCCTGGAGCCTGCTTCTGATTCTGTGTCTCCCTCTCTCTCTGCCCCTCCCCCATTCATGCTCTGTCTCTCTCTGTCCCAAAAATAAACGTTAAAAAAATTTTTTTTAATTTTCATCTCTAAATTCACAAAGAAGTTTGTCTTCATAAATGGCTTTTCTTGTACTATCTTTGTTTGGCTTTGGTATTAATATATATTAATCTAACAGAACCAGTTGCAATTTTCATTCCTTTTACAGTCTTCACATAGTAGAGGTTATGCATTCTTTGAATGTTTTATAAAACTTACCTCTAAAATTTTTCAGCCCATATTTGGAGAGAAGGGTCAGAATCCCCTAAAATACTGAAACAATTGCTATAATCCGGCCAAGGGTTAGTAGTTATTTTCTTTGTTTTATTCTATTTCTTTTTAGCACAATTATTGGCAATTCATTTAATTGTTTAAATATATGGAACAAATATTGTTATTAGCATGCACAAATGATTTTTAAAGTTGCATTGGATCTATATTTATGTCTATTTTATTTATGTTATTTATTTATGTCTTTTCTTTTTACTATGTCCATCAGATAAAATATTTGCCATATGGGTATAAAAGAGGACACTTGTGTTGAGCACTGGATGTTATATATAAGTGTTAAATCACTAAATTCTACTTCTGAAACCAGTACTACACTATTTGTTAACTAACTAGAATTTAGATAAAAATTTGAAAAGAAAATAAAAACCAGGGGCCCCTGGGTGGTTCAGTTGGCTAAACATCCAACTCTTGATCCCAGCTCAGATCTTGATATCAGGGTCATGAGTTCAAGCCCCACACTGGCCTCCACACTGGGCATTGAGCCCACTTACAACAAACAAACAGGGATGCCTGGGTGGCTCAGTCTATTGAGTGCCTGACTCTTGATTTAGGCTCAGGTCATGATCTCACGGCCCTGTGTTGGGCTCATCGCTGGGTGGGGAACCTGCTTCAGATTCTCTCTCTCCCTCTTCCTCTTCCCCTCCCCTCTGCACCCTTTTTTTCTCTCTCTCAAAACAAAACAAAACAAAACAAAAAAATAACAATTTAGTTACTGATCTTTCTATTAGTTCTTTGTTGTCATTTCATGGATTTCTGCTTTTCCATCTATAACATCCTTTCTTCCTTCTTTTAGGTTCTTTTTTGTTCTTTTTCTAGCTTCTTGAATTAAAAGCTCATCTATTTTCCAAGCACTCTTATATACTAATAAATGCATTTAAAAGTCTAACTTTCCTTTTAAACAGTCACTCACTAGCAGTTTTATTCTCAGACTCATTTTAAGAGGAGGATTTTGATTTTTTTTTCCTCTATTCCTCACTCTGTCACCATTTTATATAATAGTTTTGCTTCCACAGGTGATACATGTTTGTTTGTTTTTTTCCCTTTGTTTCTTGTTCCAGAGTTAAGGATAGTACCATTATAGAGACAACCAAGAATATAGGAAAATTTTAAAACTATATATATTTACATTTCTTATAAATCATTGGTAATAATACACAAAGTATTAAGACAATTACTATTTATTCCCTGTCTTATGAAAAATTGATATAAAAAAAACCTTACATATAAGAGAAAGGACTTGAGGGGGAATGATCCATATGAAATGATAAAATGTTTGCCTTAATGGTAACATCCTGTTATGCTTCTCCAATATTTTATATGTATCTGTTGACAATTAACCACTTGAATGGGATGATAGAGCAGAGAAAAAAACCCGTGAGTTAGAATCCATTGGCAGTGGAAAATAATCAGGCACTGTCTTTGGGCATTTGCAATCAAAAAATGAAACAAACAAACAAACAACCCAAACATGGTTTCTAACAATAAGGGATGCACTGCCTAGTTAAGCTAAAGCAATCTTTAAATCATAATTTATGTAAATGAGGAAATAAAACCCATTTAGAAAATAACATATTTAGACATAACTCTTTGGGTTATGTCTATGTGAAAGAGGCCTTTAGTAACAGAATAATAGAAAATAAGGACAAGCATAACTGAGAAAATGGGAGTGTGAAAAATATATTTTTATTAAAAATGCCAGAAAAAGCATACATTTAAATTTTTAAAAACTCACTTAAAATCTTTACAAAAAAACCCATAATTTAGAGAACTTAAATCTGGACCTTTACTGTTCATTTGTTTTCAATAGAAATTTTATAATTTAGTGCTCTTGAACTTCAAATTACTTTAATCCTTTTTATTTACGGGTTTTTATGGTAGTTTCCACAACTTGTGAACCTGCGTTTTAGCATATATTCTTACAGTAGCTTACAAAGAAGAAATACTAGCACAGAAATCTAGAGACCTAGCTTTGTATGTAGTATGGTGGAAAGAATACTTTTGAATTTGACACATTTTTGATTTCTGCCTCTGCCACTTACTCTTGTCATTAGAAATTTCACTATGTGATGTCCACATAAGGAATTTTGGTGTCACTGGTAGTTTATCTACCTATCTAGCTAGCTAGCTCTACCTACTTATCTATTGTCAAAAAAAGCTTATGAAAAAAAACAGAAGTGAAACCAACAAATCACTTAAGTAGAAATTTTATTAGTAAAGGACAGTAAATTTTATTAGTTTTTTTAATTTATTTTTATTTTTTATTAATTTTTACTTTTATTAGTAAAAAACAGCAATTTTTATGAATAAAAGACATTTGCAAACCAGAAGCACTCAAACCAAAACATGGAATGAAGCTTGGAGGTGTATTGTTATAAATAAAGCAGCTTATATAGTAGGAAGACAGTGAGTGTTTATTTTTTTAGTGGTTGGTTACAATATAAGAAGTTTCTTAAATGGAAAGGGATTGGTTAGTGGTTACCTCATATCAATGTTGGTTAACTATTTAGGTTTTGTTTATGATTTTCAAAAGCATAACCAAGAGGCGACCCAGGTCAAGTTAACTTCACTTGTCTTGTAACATAAACTAAATTAAGCTTTGCTTGTATGGCTAACTGGCTTTGTCTGCTCAGGGAATTTTCAGGTCTGTTCTCCATTTGTGTTTGATATTAACACTGTCATATATCTGGTATCCCTTTCAACCTGCAGTTTCATTACTTCTATGCATGTTGTAACCCATTACTCTTCTGTAACTTCTATAAGATGATGTCATAACTTCTAGATCTACCTTTCATGTCATTTAATTTTTCTTTTTTTTAAATTTTTAAAAAAAAAATTTTAACGTTTATTTATTATTGAGAGACAGAGAGACACAGAGTGTGAGCAGGGGAGGGGTAGAGAGAGGGGAGACAGAGAATCTGAAGTAGGCTCCAGGCTCTGAGCTGTCAGCACAGAGCTCGACTCAGGGCTTGAACTCACAAGCTGTGAGATCATGAGCCGAAGTCAGTTGCTTAACCAACTGAGCCACCCAGGCGCCCCCATTTTAATTTTGCTTAAGAAACAAAATAAGGGGGCGCCTGGGTGGCGCAGTCGGTTAAGCGTCCGACTTCAGCCAGGTCACGATCTCGCGGTCCGTGAGTTCGAGCCCCGCGTCAGGCTCTGGGCTGATGGCTTGGAGCCTGGAGCCTGTTTCCGATTCTGTGTCTCCCTCTCTCTCTGCCCCTCCCCCGTTCATGCTCTGTCTTTCTCTGTCCCAAAAATAAATAAAAAACGTTGGAAAAAAAATTTTTTTAAATAAAAAAATAAAAAAAAAAGAAACAAAATAAGTTTCATCTTCTTTATCTTCTAGGGTATGTTCTATAAGAAACCCTTGGCTTGATCTTTCATCATGTTGATTTTTTTATTTAGCTTTTTTAACATATAATTTTTAGTCTCTTATCATGCAAGATTTCAAGCATATTACAATAGAAAAAATATTATAATGAAACCTGTGGATCTGCCATTAACTTATCTTTAATAATTATTACCACATGGCCAGTTTCATTTTATCTACCAGTACTGACTCTGTTAAATTTTAATTTCCATGATCAGATTTTTAATTTTCACAATCTGTTTAATTATTCATTCTATGTGCTACATGTTGACTTGTAGAATTCTCAGTTTTCAGGTGTAAATTATTTGGTTACACAAATCTGTGGCCTCCATTTCACTGTGTTCTTAAATGTTCATTGATTCTTGATTGTGCTGTCAATTTCATGGCTGAAATTTCTGGTTAGACTCTCTGCTGTGTGTGTCTGCATGACCCAAGGAGCAGTTGACGGTAATGACGAGCTGCTGGAATTTGTGCAGCGGCCTATTTGCAGAGATGTCCTGGAAGAGACAGGTGCCACTGCACTGAATACATCTGCAACTGGTCTTCTGTGTGTGAGTACAGATCACTTCTCCTACGTCTTGCCAACCACTCGGAGTTCTGCCCCATTCCTCAAACCCAAGCTCCCACATACTGGTGCCTCTAGGATGCAGAACATCCTGAACGGCCAAGAAGTCATTTACCAGTTTTATTGCCTAGATGCTGCTGCTACTGTATCCAACTAATTACCCTAAGAGTTGCCCTGCCTCTGTCTCCTTCCCATCCCCCCTTTCTAGGTCTGTTCCCAGGGCCTGCATAATATTGCTTCACTCCTATTTGCTTTCCATCTTTCAGTTATTCCCTATAACTTCTGCTCAGGGAGAGGTTTTCAATGGGCGTGGGGGCGCCTGGGTGGCTCAGTCAGTTGAGCGTCCGACTTCGGTTCAGGTCATGATCTCATGGTCCATGGGTTCAAGCCCAGCGTGGGGCTCTGTGCTGACAGCTCAGGACCTGGAGCTTGCTTCGGATTCTGTGTCTCCCTCTCTCTCTGCTTCTCCCCTGCTCACACTCTGTCTCTCTCTCAAAAATAAATAAAGATTAAAAAAAAATTTTAAGAATATGGGCTCTGAACTCAGGCAACCTGGATTGAATCTTGGTATTTCTATTTCCTGTGTGGCCTTAAGTAAGTTTATTAACCTCTCTGTGCCTCAATTTTCTCAACTGTAAGATGAAGATCAAAATGATTGTAAGGATGAAATGTGTTGGCATCTAAAATGCCTGGGTGGTTCAGTTGGTTGAGTGTCGGACTTTAGCTCAGGTCATGATCTCGCAATCTGTGGGTTCAAGCCCTGCATCAGGCTCTCTGCTGTCAGTGCAGAGCCCACTTTGGATCCTCTGTCCTCCTGTCTCTCTGCCTCTCCCCCCGACTCGTGCTCTCTCTCTCTCTCAAAGATAAATATTTTTAAAAACCATTAAAAAATAAAATGCTCAGAAAAATGTTTGATTTAGAGTGCCATATGATTCTAAAAAACAAAGCCAATTTTATTAAACTTGCCGGGCAAAGAGATCCGTGTTCAGAAACACCTCTCTACACAAAACCTGAAAACACCAATTCTAGATAGGCACAGATTTTAAAAAACTCTATCGAACATAGGGAGCAGTTCTGATTGGCTCCTAGCTTTAAGCAAGACTGCTTTAATATAGGTGGCATTCTGATACATTCCAGTTTAAGGCTGGTTTGTTTTTATCTTGTAGTTTTTATACTATTTCAAACAAACAAGTTTCTCAAAGTGTATGATTTTATCTTATTTTTTAGCACTTTCTTTAAAGCTTTATTTATTTATTTTTGAGAGAGCGAGCGAGAGAGAGACAGACAGCCAGACAGAATGCAAAGCAGGCTCCAGGCTCCAAGCTGCCAGCACAGAGCCTGATGTGGGGCTTAAACCCACGAACTTCAAGATCATGACCTGAACCGAAGTCAGAGGTTCAACCAGCTGAGCCCCCCAGGCGCCCCTCAAAGTGTATGATTTTAAACAAAAGGGTTTCAAGTGTTATTTCCTTGCTGCTGATATGATTCAAAGAACAAGGCTTTTGGGTACTCCATCACTGAAGCTCACCAGTTGGAATGCTGTAGAGCTTAATAATAGTAAGTGCTTAGTAAATGTTACTTGCTACTCCTATTATTACTGTTACTACTTGGAGTAGATATTGTTATATGTGTTCGTTATGTGGCCATTGTGCCATCTGTTCCTACCCATGTGACCTTGGACAAGTTATTCAACAACTTTCATCCTCATATTTGTCATTTGCAAATTCAGAGAACACTGTCTGTCTCCTCAGGGTAGATTGCTATGGAAACTAGAAATAAGGCATTTAATTGCACGATCATGGTGATTTTTCAATAAACTGTAGTGCTTGTAATTATAACAAGTAAATATACTATTCTGGCTCAAATGGTTAAAGTATCTGTTGGAAAACACAACTGTCCCTGGATTCGCCTGTGACTAGCTGTCCCCATCAAGTGGAAAGATTGTGTTGTTCTGATAAATGCAACATGATTTAGTGCTCAATCTAATAGTTCATTTAGTGGCCCAATAGGCACTGCTCATATTTCATCATTGTGGGTTATTTCCACTGCCGCAGTTTCCAGTATTGTTAGATAGGGCATTATGGTGCTTGAGCTATATCAGTTCAGAGTAGTGTGAATCAGGAGTCACACAAGAACTAAATGGTAACCTAGGACAGTGACCCTTAAATTGGGATAATGTGGGCTAGTGCAAAAACTTAGTAAATAGTGGGAGGCACAGTTTTAAGACAGTACATTTTTAGGTCTTTAGTTCAGTTTGTACCCTTTCCTCAAAATGACCTACCTGAGGACCCAAGAAAGTGTCTTGATGGAAGTGAGATCCAAACTCTACCACCTTTTCTATCTATTGCCCCCTTCCTTTTCATTTGATAAAATAAACACACACCCACGGGGATGCATACTTCAAGGACATCAAACAGGAGGGCACTTTGGAACGGTAATATTTTGGGGTGACATTATATTGCCAGTCAGGTAGTTTTAATACTCAACTTCCAGCAAAACTGAAGAAGAACCCAATAAATCTATTAACTGATGGAGTATTAAAACTCTTTCAATGACTGATAACAATGTGATATTTGGCACTTAAGTCAAGAGGAGTTCAACAAGTGAATGCTAGTGGTCCAAAAGTCCCCTTCATGTTTTATTCACGTTATTAAGTTTTTTTAGTTCACATCTATGAAAATTTTTAAATAAAACAGAATTGAAACTGAACTCTCTCTCATTCTAGCAAAAATTAATATTCCCCCAGGGATAGGTGGCTTACTAAAAATAAGAAAAGTCTCATTCATCTCACTAAGAGCTGCATTTCTTTTTTTTTTAAGTTTTTAAAAAATATTTATTTATTTTTTGAGAGAGAGAGACAGAGAGACAGAGTGCCAGTAGGGGAGAGCCAGAGAGAGAAGGAGACACAGAATCCGAAGCAGGCTCCAGGCACTGAGCTGTCAGCACAGAGACTGACTCGGGGCTCAAACTCACAGACTGTGAGATCATGACCTGAGCTGAAGTCAGATGCTTAACAGACTGAGCCACTCAGGCACCCTGAAAACTGCATTTCTAACATTTTGCTTTTTGTCTTAATAATTACCAACATTTTAGTGTGTTTTATATCATTTTAAAAATTGTATATTGGTAATAACTGTCATGAGAACTCAATCTAGACAAAACATTTAAAACATAGAGTCTCATGGTCATAGAAAAGTTAAAAACTTTTAAATTTCACTTTCATTTATTCAAAAAATTTAGTCAACACTTATTAGGCCTTGTCTCAAGTGCTAGGAAGTCAGCAGTGACAAAACAGAAAAGAAATTTCTATCCATATGAAGTTTGTGTTCTATTTAGATAAGGTTCAGATAAAAAACAAATAACAAATGCATAGAAAATTTAATATATTTGTGCCAAAAAATGTGGCAGAGTATTTAATGATTCCAAGCATGAAATATTTTAGGATATTTGGTGGGGAAAAACATGAGTTTAAGGGGAGAAAAAGAACATTAACATTAATAGGAAAGGCTTGAGCATGGGTGATGGTGAGAATCATATGGCTATAACCTTAGATCCCACTGGAATATTAAAAGACTAATATAATAGTATCCTAAAACTTTTATTTTATTTTTTAATTTTTATTTACCTTTTACAATACACTGGAAATCTCATTCTTCAAAAATAATGAAAAAATGTAGATACTGTCTTTAAAATGTACGAGTGTACAGAGTTTTACAAAACTAGGTGAAGCAAATCTGAGGACCAGTAGATAGAGTGCTCATTAGGGGAGGGCAAAGGATGATGCTAGAATGTAAAGTAGTGAACACAATCTTGGTTTTATTAAATGTATTTTAGTCGTGTGATAAATATCACTTAAAAACCCAGGTATGAATCCATGTCAATTTTTTCCTAAATATTCTCTTTATGTTTACATCAAAGCACACGATTGTTTGAAATTTGAAAAGCCAATGTTCTTTTAATAAATATAGTGATTGAACAACTACTTCTGATGTTTAACCAAAAACAATCTGACAAAACCTCAAAACAAACAAACAAAGACAGTGAATTCTGGAGATTTTGATACAATTATTTATTAAAAGAAAAGGGACCCACCTTTATAATAGTCAACATTAGTTTGGAAGTTACTTCTAATAATAGTAGAAAATATTTGTGTAAACATTCCTCTGATTCAACAGCTCCTGAGACCTGGGGTAATTGAAACCCATTATATCTGTTATGATTTTGAACATCCAGTACTGCACTAACCTAACTCCTTTGTTTCTGGTTTCTACTCACTATAAGAAAGCGATCATAGGTGAAGTTAGGAGGGCTTGTCTCCATCTAGTGGTCAGTATATTGTACTAATACTGTTATTCTACAATCAAAATATTATGGGCATTTTATTTTCTTAACTACAGTGAAAAATGACTTTGACCAAGATACTATCGTTATTTTCTAACCATGTCTGTCAAATTTGACAATAATCAGCTAGAAGATAAATATCTTAATATAGATGCATTTATATATATGGCTTAAATATATTGCCCACCCAAAATTCCATTAGACTGTTTCTCTGCTCAAAAAAAATAATAAGAAAAAAGAGTCTCTTCCTATTAAATGTAATTTCATAGTTTTTCCAGGTACCCTGTTTTCATATTAGGCATTTCATTTTGACACCTACATGTAAAATAAGATTCATTAACATATACAGACGATTGATGACACTGGTTAGGGCTGTTCTTAACTAACAGAAAGAGTATTGTGTCTAATTACATTTAAAATATTGTTTATCAAATAAAGGGACTAATTCCTAATGGGTCTGTCATACCTAGTATTTTTCTTTGTAGAAATGTGCCATTCTTCATAATGACGCTTTTCTCTTTCTTTTTTGTAAATCCACTATAGATAAGAATAGAAATCACATATTGAAATTGTATTACAAATATAATACTACTTTTATTTTTTGGTCTCATACAGTTTATATTATTATCTCCATTTTCACTTAACAAAGGTGTCAGGTGACTCTCCCACCCCATTAAGACCTTAATAAGATTGGCTTATACATTAAGCCTATAGAAGTCCAAACCCTGCCCCAAGATTTCTGCAAATGTCCAGAAGGTTCACACTCTCAAAGCCATCTCCATCCATGGACTTATGCATTCACACAATACATCTGTTGTCTGCAACATGGTAAACCAGACATGAAACTGGACCCATTCTTAATTTCCAAAAACATACCAATTCAGCCCTGGCATACATGAGTATAGTAAGTGTTGCCGAAGATTAGAAGGAATGGAAGGAAGACAGACAAGTTTAGTCACATCCATTCAAACTTCAAGTTGAACATTAGGCAGTAAGTTCGTAAGATATCCTTTTTCTCTCCCCTACTGGGAAACTTACAGTGGTCCTTCTCTCCACCAGCTCTTCGGACTCCGCCAAAGTCATTATGACAGATAGGATGATATCTTTACAAAGGAATTGCAAGCACTTTTTTTCTAACATAGAAGAAAAGAAATTGATGTTCAGATGCACAGTTTCACAGGAATACTCTGCTAAGTATTTGAAACACAGGTGAGTAAAGGTGTCCTCCAGATCTCAAAATTTTATATTCTTTTTAAACTTAAAAAAAAAAACAGAAAAATGGTTGGCCTATCAGGTGAGAAGTTATTTCTTATATAAAGTGTGGATTTAATGTGTAAGCAACTCAAATAGAGGTCCACCCAGCAGAGGAAGAGGGAAAAAAAAACTTGTCTCTGTCTTTAAGCCATTTATGGCATAATCAAATGGTTATAGTTTTATTTTGTAACCTAGAAATTGCTTGCCTTGAAGCCCTAGAATATGTGGTAAAGGGTGCCTTTATACCTAAATTAAAAATTCAAAAAATTAAACATGAAGGTAATACCCTGACTTCATTTTCATTAGAAATAAAAATAGGTGATCTCATATGAATTATTACAGGTTAGGTTTGCCTTATTTTTTTTTAATTTTTTCAATATTTATTCATTTTTTAGAGACAGAGAGAGACAGAGCATGAGTGGGGGAGAGGCAGAGAGAGACACACACACACAGAATCCATAGCAGGCTCCAGTCTGCAAGCTGTCAGCACAGAGCCCGACGCAGGGCTTGGACCCACGAACTGTGAGATCATGATCTGAGCTGAAGTCAGACACTCAACAACTGAGCCACCCAGGTGCCCCAGGTTTGCCTTATTTTTAAAAGTCTTGGTATTCTGAAGGTGTCCCCCTCAGCTTTCTCTGACCTTTAACCAGTTTTCTCTTGGCCCCGATTACCAGGAGGAATAGAGAGGAGCTCAATCAGCAGAATAAATGGGTAAGATTAGAGGCTTGCCTCAAATTAAGAAAAGGACTTCACACTATGAAAAAGGGTGATATGGGAAAATGACAGAGACCAGTTAGTACTAATTCATAGGCTATACAGTTCTTTCATGTCATAACAGAAAATATTTGTTCTACAGGTTAAACCTGGCTTGATATACTGGGTTTGAGTAGTTAAAAGATTTCTGAGCCATTAGGACAAGGGTCAAATGGCAACAGATCATGGCCAGTGATTTTCATGGTTTCTTCCACCCTCTGGGAAATAGGAAACTGTGTAGGCTTCTTAGGAGAAAAAAATGGCTAGGTATATTCAGAAAAATCTTACCAATACTAACTCCCAAATGACAAGTGTAATTCATACTGGATAAAGATAAAGGAGGCAAATATCATATCATGTATTTCACTGTCACAGAGTGTAGAACAGCTAAGCTCTCTAATTCCTCAATAGAGCCATGTTTTCCTTGACTGAGACTCAGTTTCTCCTCTTTTCCCCATCACCTGCTGAGGTAGCTCGTCTCCATAAATGGCTCCCCAAAGAGCCTTGCCTCCTTTTATTAATCACCTGTGTACCTTTCCCCCTTGAATATGGACTTTCCCTCTAACTCATTAGGAAACAACATAATGCTGAAGAAGTGATGCTACAGGGTAGGTGAACCTTGGTCAGGGAACATCTTACTGATTCCATCTCAGTTTCTTAGGGCCTTACTCTCTGTGAGCCTTGAGCCACTATGCAAAAAAAAAAAAAAAAAAAAAAAAAGTGCTCCAGTTGTGACAAGGCTTGGAACACATAGCATGAATATCACATAGAGCACAGGAATCTCCCTGTCAAACCCTGCCCAAATTCCTTACCCATAAAGTTGTAACATATAATAAAATGGCTGCCTAAAGGCTCTAAGTCTTGGGATGGATAGTTACACAGCAGTACATAGAACACTGGGTTCCCATCAGATCACTTTCCAGGACTCAACACAGATTTTGTACCTTTAGGGAAGCCTTTTCCCACCTCATAGTCTAGGCTGGGCATCCCTTCTAGGCACTGCCTAATCCTAGTAGTTTATATATTGTATTATAATTGTCCACATATTCTTGTCTGTGACTAGGGAGAGCAAGGATCATGCCTGAATTGATTATTATGGTACCCTCAGAACCAACAGTGCTTGGTATTACAGTACTGTAAGCAAATGTGCCCCATTTAATCAATGGATGCATTTCTTATGCAAATAAACACGGATCTCTTACTCCACTGAAAATAAGCCCCTTCCCTGTTATACTATTTGATAATGAGCTTCCAGTAAAAGCAATCATGTAGCATATATCTCAGCAAACTGTAAGAGGAACATGCGGTGCCCAAGCCACAAAGCCACTCAAATTATTAAAATAACTGGAGGTTTAAGAAATAGATTTGGGCAGTAGAATTTCCTTTCTAAACATTCACTGAACTCCATTGTTCTGGATTTTGACCGAAGTTTGTTTTATCTTGGATCAGTGCTATTCTCATAGCTTTTGTGGGTAAGGAGAATTTTAAGGCTGTGAAGGCTCATGATTCTGTGTATTATAAATGAAGAAAAATGCCCTCTTGTATCCTATAAATAAGACATCTGTGAATTGGCAAACGCTAGCACAAACAAGTTCATTTTGTGACAGTAAAACTGTCACGAACACGTTTAAACTGAAAATATACAACTAGGAAAAGTTTACAAGATGCAGATGTCATGCAAGGCAGGGAATTGAGCCAAATGACCCAAAAGCTGTAATGGGCAGGAATTTTTATGAAATGAATAAGAAATCAGAGAAACTGAAACACAGATACACAGTAGGATGACCCTTACTATTATGTCACTTGGTGGGTTCTCGGAGTCATCTGTAAAGTGGATTCTTTTTCCACAAGTATCTGACCTTGATTGAAGAATTACCAAGGAAAAGGCCAAAGGTATGACCACGCACCCATCTCAAGTCGTTAGCTTTGGTCAGTCTTCTTAACTCCTGGTAGTTGTTTATAACTTCTTGCGAGACCCACCTCAGTGCTCTTCTATCATTGTGTGTCTGAGAAGGTTCTCTGGGATAAATGGTATTACAGCTTCTGCCACACACAGCAGCCCCCACACATTGCCTTCTCTGTGGAATTCTTTAGGAAATGAAATTCCGATGCACTGACTTCTCAGAGAGGAATTTTTCCTACAACATATTTCTTACCAAGAATTTCCTATCAAAGAAAAGGGCAATATGAGAACACTGGGCCCATGTGACTTAATAAATTTTTTTCTGACATACTGCAAAATGTAATATTATTTTTTATATCCTAATTTACTTTTTCCCTTGCCTTTAAGGTCTTGGATTGTCAACTGCATCTTATATTATTTAAACGTTATCTGAGGGTACAAGCAGGAAGGGAAACCCCTCTGAAGTCAATACTGTTATTCTAGTTTCTCCCAAGGGGAAAAATTCAGATATGATTGAGAGGTTACATGTCACAAATTAGAAAAGAATACATTTTGAAAGCGCCATATAATCAGTTGAAGCCTCTTTTCTTCCATAACTGATCTGTTTCTCTGTATTCAGAATTATATAGATTGGAACTCAGCATGACCTTAGATATATAGTCAAAAGTTCTTATTTTAAAGTCAAAGCCTAGAAATCTTTTTTTTTAATTTTTTTTAATGTTTATTCATTTTTGAGAGAGAGAGAGAGAGAGAGAGAGAGACTGAATCCAAAGCAGGCTCCAGGCTCTGAGCTGTCAGCACAGAACCCGATGCAGGACTCGGACCCACAGACTGTGAGATCATGATCTGAGCCGAAGTTGGCCACTTAACCCACTGAGCCACCCAGGCGGCCCTCAAGGCCTAGAAATCTTAACTAAACTGCTCAGATTCACAGAGCTGGTGGCAAAGTAGGAATTATCTGCTGATGTTATTATGAGTTTGTTTGACATTAATTTATTTCTCTATGAGACCCAGATACTCAAAACTTCTGAGTCACATAGAAAGTAAAATGTCCTTGAAGAGGAGGCAGAATGCTTTATAAATCCTGCATTCCAAATAACTAAGTACAATTATTGGGGATATACTACTTCCCCCAAAAGATTTGATTTGCCCTCTAAGTGACAGCGGAAGAAATAAGAATTCCCAAATAACAGCAGCCAAGAATAGTTAGATATTTTTCCAATATTTTTCCAACTCTTGATCAAGTACAATATTTTTACTTCCTGTGAGGGACAAAAAGTGGACCAGTAATAAAATGATTTAAGAAAAGCGATTTAAGAAGCAGGTACTCAGTTTCTTCTTTTAGTGAAGAAAATGGAAACAGGGAAGTAGGCTTTTGGGTAGCATGAGAAGTATGGAGGACAAAGGCTGAAGTGGGAAGAGACCAGGAATATAAAAGGATTTCTTTAAGGGAATCAGATGCATAATTATTTGAGTATAATTATACCAAAGAAAAACTCTGGCACAATTTCACTTGGCATATCACCCTGCTTCTTCTGACTTTGATCTACTGATCATTTTTCCCATCCAATAAATCCTTAGCCATTAGGAAATATTCTTACAATGCCAACGGATTACTTGTATAAGGCATAAAATTAGTTTAAAAATAGAGTTTTAATTTGTTTTTCATGCCAAAGATCAACAGTAATCCTTTCCCAAGGTTGTGTTTTCTTTATGTCTTTGCTGTATAACATTTCTATTGACTTTCTGAACTCAAGTACCAAACAAACAAAATGGCAGCCAGCAGGCCTTACAACAGAGGAGTAAGGATAAAGCCATGGACAAGCCAGATGTTTCACATGCTTGGGACTACACTGGTTTTCATCACACCTCATTATCAAGCCACCCATGAAGGTGATCTTACTGAGGTCAAAGAAGCTGATCAAAGACATGTATTTAGAAAAAAAAAAAAAGATTATCACATGAAGCTTGAGGTTTCCTCCTTAGTAGTAAAGTAAGAAAAGAGGGAAAGATTAAATGTTTCCAGAGTTGAACACTGTGTTGGGATAGGGCTCTTAATGAAACACAGCTGCTAAAATTTGCTCCAGAGTTTAAAACAATAAACTTCTGATATTCCATAGAAATGATAACTCTGTTGAAGTGCTCTTTCCAGAGCCAAACCCAGAACATGGGATTGAAAATATCAGGGCTCAGAGAATGCTGAAAGATGAAAACTGTTTCCATACGTGGAAATAGAGCACACATCTCACAAATCAAGGATCAATTCATTTAGGTTAGGAAGGAAGGTTAAAAATCCAAATCACTTCAATTATGCGTTGCTGACATCAGCGTATTACTGTAGGTACTCCTTAGGATGGTTAACATAAAGTTTACATTTTCTTTCTGTGGTTCTTTTCCACTCTCCAAGTTGATTAGAAACATCACAAAATCTTAGATAGCCATATTGCCATTTTGTCTTTCATACTTAAGAAATCCAGCAGATGATCTTTGGGTGAGCATCTTTATGCAAAACTCAGGATAGTGGGGAGATAATCATGAAGAAATGATTGCAAACATCTATTCATAAGTTATGTACTGTAAAGAATTGTATAAATTATTTTTTTAGAATTTGGACACGATTAGCTGATTTTTCAAAAGAGGGAGGAAAAAAAGAACTTGGAGAAGCATAAAGGAAGCCCCAGACTCTCTTGTTACTAAAGACTATTTTTGGTTGGTTGGTGGGTAGATGGGTGAAGTTGTTTCCCCCTTAGAAGAAGAGTAATACTGTCCAAGGTCTGGTTCTTGAGATAATGTTGGGGTTTTCCTGGATGACAGTAAGTAAAACTGGTCGGGGGACAATATATATTTAAGACACCCTTCTCCATCTGAAGACATACCAGTAACTATACTTGGTGTTTCATGCTCCTTAATTTTATTTGTTTTCACAGCTTCCCATGACATATGTGTTTTATGATTCTCAATTTATGGATAAGAAATTTCAGGTTCAGAAAACTGGAGGCTGAACAGGTTTTTTTTTAGAGTTTTGGGAAGAAGCATTTTCTTACAAAATTTACCCTAGCAGAATTTTCTAGTGAATCACTCACAAATCTGTTTATAAATTTTTGTCTCCCCTGTGCAACAACTATACCATTTCTTATTTTATTGATGTAGTCAATAAATCTTTATGAATTAACCACTATGTGCCATGTACTATTCAAAGCACTAAGGATGCAGGAGTGAAGTAAGCATAGAACATAATTCTAATAAAGGTAGAATAGACAAGTGAAATGCATAGTTGTGTCAGATGGTTTTAAATGCTATGTACTAAAAAGACAAAAAGGGGTAATGTAGAATGCCAGGATGCAACAGGAGTACAATAGATTGGTCAGGGAAGGCCTTACTGAAAATGTAAATTTAAGAAGAGACAACATTGGAGAACTCACCAGCATTTCTGGTATCTGGGACAAATGAATTCCAATTAGAGAGAACAGCTGGAATAAAGGCCCTAAAGCCACATGTGTTTGAGGAACAGCAAGCATACCAATGTTACTAGAATGTTAGGAAGGGTGGGAAGGGCTTCAGAGAGGTTATTAGGGTCATGTCACAGAGGACTTTATAAGCTCTGGTAAGGCTTTGGCTTTGGGTTTGAGTAAGATGAGCAGTCACAATGGGTTTCGAATGGGATTGTTATTATCTGATTTAAGTTTTCAAAGGATCCCTCTGGATGCTATATTGAGATTCATTTATGGAGGAACACAGGTGGAAGTTACATGACAGACTAAAAGATCATTCTACATGCTGGGATAAGATTTATTTATGGGGAGCCATGTTGGAAATAGTCAATGTGGCTTATTTATGTGATTCCCCATGCATCTCTGCCTTCCCAGTTCTTGATTTAGTCTCAAATGGATAGTGGAAACTCCACCTGGCAGTCCGTACAGCTCATTCCCATAGTTGTAGAGTAGGAGGTTTTTATTTGTAAACCATTTTAGTGGTGCTACTTGTTATGGGAAAGATGCTCCATCAGCATTGACTTTCAGGGTCATTCCTTCCCTCCATCTTCACAGACCCCTATATGAACTTCTCTATTTTGGTTACCTTTATTTGTTTTTTAGTGGTGGTGGTGGTGGTGGTGGTTGATTGGTTGGTTGGCTGGTTGCTTGGTTAGTTTTGGTGTGTGTGTGTGTGTGTGTGTGTGTGTGTGTGCCTTATAGTTTCCAAGATGTCTCAAAGTAACACTGAAAATAGAGATTGGCTTCTGTTTATCATTCTTCTTATTCTTCTGGATGATTTCCTTTCTGATAGTCCTTATTTATTCCTGCCAATTAGTGTTTTGACAAGTATCTCCTTCCCTCCTACTGAAGAACTCATAGTGTTTCTTATAGCTCAGATTTGCTGAAAATGAACTCTCTCAGCATAGATTTTTTTTTTGTCGCTTTAATACAATATTGTCTTTTTTTCCCCTTTCAGTCTTTTAAAGTTGTCTTTCTGTATTCTGGCCTCTGTTGTTTCTAATAAGAATTTAGCCTTCATTTTTATTGGTATTTCCTGGAGTGTAATCTTTCAAGATTACTTTATCCTTAGCATTTGGCAGATTGACTATGATGTACTTAGTTTTGGTTTCCTTTATATTTATCTTGCTTGGGGTTCACTAAACTTGAATCTGTTGAGTACCACAGATCTCAGACACTATCTGATCAGTTTGTGAATTTTTCTCTTTTCTTTCTTTATTCTTTTTGCATTTTTTTTCCTTGTGCTTCAGTGTGTATAAATGTTGTTGGTCTATCTTTAAATTCAAATTCACTGATACTTTTTCAGCAGTGTCCTGCTTACTGTTAAGCCCATCAAATGAATTCATTTCTGATACTGAATTTTCTATTCTATAATCCCATTTAGTTCCTTCTTGTAGTTGCCACTTTTCTGATGAAATGTCTCACCTTGATATATGTGAGTCTTCTTGTATTGACTGATTCTTATTTTGGTTTTGGATTACCTTCCAGTCTCTTTGCATGTCTCATAATTTTTATTTGCTGGACATGCTTTGTCACTGTCTCTTTTCAGCTACATTTTCACTTGATCCACAGGTTTGGTTTATTTATTCACTGCCACCACCTTTCTGCTCTTTTTTTGTCCTTCATTATTATGTCTCCCTTGCTTTTTATCACATTGGTGTTTTTTGAATGTCTCTTGGGAGTAGTGGGCTAATTTATTGTGAGATAACCAAGTCCCTGTTTCACTAAACCCTTGCAATCTATTAAAATAAGAAAAACAAATGTGTCAATTCTTCCATTTTGGAGAATTCTGATTCATACCAGTAAAGGTTGAGATCAGGGTGGATAAGAGGAGCCAGGGGAGGTATTATGAAGGAGGAGGACTTGAAGAGTAGGTTATTGACCAACAGAGAGGGTGGAGAAAGAAGCATTTTTGGCAGAGAGAACAAAAACCTAAGGGATAAAGAAAAATAAGTAGGACATTTGCAGATCTGTGAAGAAAGAGATGAATAGGAGAGCTAAGGTTATGTGAGATCAGAGAAAAATCATGATGAAAGAAACTTTTTAATTCTTTTTCCCCCTTGTTATTTATTCTTTTATGATTAAATCATATGAGTAGTATAATATCCTCTATACTATTTCATTACTTGTCTACAAAGAGCTATCGATGCTATTTCCTGCCCTAATATCTTTATGCTCTACCCTATATGTTCAGTAACTTTATGAAAATACAATTAGGATGTTTTCTATTTAGATTTGACTTTTCCTTACCACCTTAGATTAATTCTTATCTCCAAAGTCAAATAATAGAAAAGTGAGAAATGAATTGTCAAACAAATGAATATTTCATCTGTGAGGGTTGAAACCACCAGTATGAATAATTATTTTGGTGAATTTATTGATTTTTACCAAACTTGCCAATCAATATGGTTAAAATAATTAAAGTATCTATATTAACACCAATGAATCATGAAACCCAAACTCTTAATTATCATTTTTCATTTTGTCAATTGCCGTGCTAGAAACTATTTTCTCTTCTATAAGCCTTTAAATTCTCTTCAAATTCTCTTTTATGACCTTTAAATTCTCAACTCTGTTGGACTTCTAACACATCAAAAACTTCATCAGTATTCTACAAAGAACAAATAATAATCACAAAAAGTGTCTGCTCTGTGGTAAAAGAAATTCCTGACAGGTTCCTCCCTAAATAAAAATAAATGGAATGACTCCCATAAAATTCATGTGGTCTACACAGAAATAGTTGGACTTCATTAAGACCTCAAAAATGTCTGGTTAAAAACATAAGAACCACATTAGGATAAACTTCCTATTGATGAGATCTCTCAGATCATGGAATCCCCATTAAAACAAGCTTATCACTGGAAACCCTGAAAAATACACTGAACAAAACACTAAGCAGTAAAAGTAGCAATCACATATTATGTGAAGGCAGACCAAAACTCCATCTTACCCCCAAATACTAAGATCCTCAGAGATTCATGTAATACTTGCATTTTTCCCCTGCTATCTAGAGTTGTTCTTCAGTTAGAAATTATATAGGCATATCTTGCCTCTGTGGTTTTGGTTCAACATCTTTGACTTGTTAGATTATTGATAATCAATGAAACAGAATGAAACTGTCCTTATTTAGAAACCACTGTCTCTAAATCTTAGGATTTCCACAGTGTTCTCAGCATTGCTGATAGAACTCTATTTTGACTCCCTATCCAATCTATTGGGAGGCAAAGGACTTACATTTATGAGAGGGCTGGCCAGGTCAGAGCTTCTTTCCCTGGCCCTGGGGGAAGAAGAAAGTTAATTAGGTTGCCAAAGATTGAACTCAGAAGCTTTTCTTCATTAATTTTATTGTATTCTTAACATGAAATGTAGAACTAAATTGCCATGTAAGAAACCAGTATAAGTAGTATTTAAGATATCTCTGTGGTATGTAAATTTAAACGATTGATATGACAAAGTTTGATCATAAAATGATTAAAATCATGACACTGTAGAAGAAAAATATGACTGTGTTGATGCAGATAATAGTGATAATCTCCAATAAAGATGCTTTATTTGAATAGTGACCCCACACCCAAAGAGCAAGTAATGTTTTATGCTCTTGGATTTATTTAACCCAGAAACTTCTACTCTGGTTGCATGCTTTTTTTTAACAAGGCTACAGAAGCATCCGTAAGAAATACAAGTGAAGTGTACCCCTCATATAAACACCTGAAAATGTTATTGCGTCACCTTTCAATCTGTCTCCCCTGTTAGATTTGAGCGAGGGACTATTTCTTTGCATAGTCGCATCTCAAATTCCAACTCCATTCCATTGTGTCCTTGAATGAGCAGTTTGGGTGCAATGCCTGGAAACTGAAAATTCAGTGCCTGGTTTATTTGCTTCTGTTTGCCATATGTAAAAATAATGCAGGGAAACAGAGCTGAAGTATACAAGATGAAGGAAACATATTATCATAAAATATGCTAATGAATTTGTTATCCCATGTGGAACTGGTTAAGACTTCTAAATACCTTCACCAAGCTACTAACAGTTTATAAGCTATAATTGGTATAATCCCAGATCTCTAAGTATATAAAGCATATAAAATATTTCTAAAAGAGAGCGTGACATATCTGACTTCATTGATCTCTAGATTGTCATGGCTTTATTCCTACGAATGGAATGACTGATAGAATTCTATTCCTTATCGGTTGCATAATACAGCCTAGTGTGTGTGGTTCTAGTGTTTCATAATATATTTTATGTGGTTGGCATATGATTCTCTTAACAGCCTGTACCCCAAAGTTATGGATCATTGGTGTGGTTCTTGTGTTGTTCACACAATATTTCTGAAACTCGGATACAGTTCATGTTTTACTGATGTGATCTGTTCATGTCTTAAAGAATCTTTTTCATTTGTTGTTGTGGTTTTTTTTTCTTTTTTCAAGGAGGGACTCGTCTGGAATTCTTTACTCTTCAGAGTTTGGGGTTTTCTGAAGGTTTCCAACATTGAAGAGAACAACTTGTCATATTAGGAGAGGAGGAACTGCTGTCTTTGATGGCAGGTTGACAAAGGCACTTTGTCCCTGGTGTCATTTTATTATATGACTAGTGTGTTCTCCCAAGAAGGCTGAGACCACCTACCTGCACATTGAAAAACACAGCTGAGATCTGTCTTTGTGACCCAGACACATGGCCTCTCAACTTTTCTCTGTACTGAAGGAAAACATCATAGCCCCGGCCAGATGAAAACAAGCACTTTTTTCCCCCCACTTTTTCTGTGGGAAAGATGAGCTGAAACCAAAGTTAATATATTTGAAAAATCTGGGAAAAAACCAGAACAGATTTTTTAGAAGTCATTCCTTTAGCCCCATCGGTATGCTATTTGAAGGACTCTTACAAAGAAAACTTCTGTTGGAGTGGAAAACACTGAATGAAACCCATGTTATGTGAGACTTTAATTCCCTGGAGCTGAGAAAGGTGAAAGAATCAGGTCCCTATACTCTTGGACTGTTTTCATTAGTTACCAAGAATGTTTATGCAATCGGTTTTAGCTACTTCATTAGGAATCCCCTTCATCTGTTTGATAGAGTTAACACCAATCAGTTAAAGCTGATTTTAAAAACACTGCTATTATAGTATATATAGCACATTTGTGAGGACAAAGATGTAGAAAAGGAAGAACTTGTTTGTTCTGTTTATTTTTTGAGATGTTTTTTATTCACCAACCATATATCTGCACACATGTCAGCAATGCAGCCTAGCACGTCTGCACTGAATCAACTATGTAATGTGATTTAGGTCTTAACGCTTTCATCTTGGAAGGGGTATTCTTGGCACAAAATACCTGATTTTACACAATGAACTCATAGAACCTGAGCCAATCTTGTGAAGCCATCGGCTCATGTAAGGCTAAATCACTTAATATAATCCCTGCATATGGCCTCTTCCATATTTTTAATCACCACATTACTGGCAAATTTAATTCAACAATACCAAAATGAAAACTGCTGGGCCATTTGGTATTTTGCGTGATGAACTTTCCCCTTTCTACCAAGAGCAAGAGTTTCATTTCTATCAGACTAAACAAATTAACTGACAGGACTTTAGCTCAGTGCTTCTCTAGCTTTTTGGAGTCTGATTCACATTAATAAATATAGCTTACACCAGGATATAAATATAAATCAGTAAATATATGTTAAAAATATATGTATATATATATATATATATTCCATCCAAATATGCAAATATATAATCCAAAAAAAAATTTCACAATAGAATACTCGTGCTCATTTTTCCCTAAGAACTGAATTTATTATTTTTAAATCTTATTTATTTTTATAATTTTTTTCTCTTTTTGTTGTGGTTTGAACATTCAATATAGATTTACCCTTTGAACACATGTTTAAGGACACAATACAATATTGTTAACTATAGGCACCATGTTGCATGGTATACTCATACTTATTTTAGATGGTGGTCTTCGATAGGTTCTGTTCTATTCTACTTCATTAATGTGAATTTTATTTATTTTTACTACTCAGTTATGTGTCATGAGTATTCATTTGAAATCCATGGCTTTCTATGACATTCACCCTGGAGTTGAAAGCCTGGCACACAATAAAATTGCGTCTAAAACAATTAATAATAGCAAACTCTTACTGAACACTGAGCTAAGCACTTGTTTTAATTTATTCACTAACCTATAAGTCTCCATGATAACCATGCAAACATTTTATAGGATAAAGGCATAGGTGGGCAGATTTCTTGACAAGGGTTACATAGCTCGTTAGTGGTTGTAGATATGAGCCCAGGACTACCTATGCTCTTAGCCACTACATTAACACCTAGACAGAAGGCTGAGTTTTTGGTCATGTCCTTGCCTTAGGAATATTTGGTTGACCCCAACTCTTGAAATCACAGAAGATATTTGGAACACATTGCATGGTCCTCAGAGGATCTCCATAGTTCTAAAATATTTATGGTCTCCTCAACACTCTTAAATTGTATATGAACTTCAATGGGAAGGCAGTGAGAGGTCTTTGCCTAGGATTGGCCTTCGCATAAAAGTCAGTTTATTCTAAGGCCTGGGGCAATAAATGTACTGGATGACTTATTCTAGAACTAATAAGAAGGAACAGTAGCCTGTAGTACAGGCCTGTGATCAACCCTGGGGATAAGGAGGTGGGTAGGATCATAGCTTGCAGCCTTTTCTTTTTAGCAACTGGAGTGATCAAAGCACTAAAGTCACTCCCAACATAGAAGAGAGATTCATAGATGCAGTTCCCCTATTTTGGCAAGTTCAGTTTTGCTTGGCCCCCGACCTTTGTAACAGGTTTGGGACTGACCATAGTCTTTCACTCCTATTAACATATGGGGCAACAATCAACAACTCAAATTTGTTGAAGAACAACCTTATCATGATATCTCAGAGTTCAGTTAAACAAAGGTCTACCCTCATAGACTACCAGATTATTGTGTTCTGATCAAGTCAGACTAATTGATGAGCAAGTAATTAATTGGTTCAGAGAGTGCTCAAAATGAGTAGGTAGTTTAACAGAAATAACTAAAACATTGATTAAAAGTTTAACATAATCCTAGGTTTAATTCAATCAAAATAATGATTATAGATATTGGTAAATGCGCAAATAAGGGCAAAGGGCAGGCCTAGCTGTTGGGCAAAAAGATGAGAAGTGGATCTGTTATAGGCAGGCAGTTATTACATTTTTCATTCATTTGTTATTTTGGACTGAGGGGGGACTAAAAACCTTCTTACCTTGAGGGTTTTTTTTTTTTTTTTTGACTGACTTCTCTGGAATGTCTAAAAAGAATTAAAAATAATTTTAAATTATGCCTTCTCTGAGCTTCTTTATCCTTGGAAAAAAAATAAGTATAGTCACAGCTAAATTTCAGGACCACAGTTTTCATAGTATAAATATGCTCTTACATGATACGTGCTTTTGCCTTCCATTCCCAGAAAGGAAACTCTATGAAGGCCGGACTTTGGTCTGCCTTTTCTCATTGCTATATTCCCAGCATTCAATTTCCTAAGAATTTTCAGCTACTTATTTTCTAAATGGTTACTTTTTTTTAAGTAAAAAATTTTATTTTATTTTTTAAAGTGTATTTATTTTGAGAGAGAGAGAGAGGGCAAGGGAGGGGCACAGAGAGGGAGAGAGAGAGAGAGAGAGAGAGAGAGTCCCAAGTGGGCTCCACGGTACAGAGCCCGACATGGGACTTGAACTCACAAACCATGAGATCATGACCTGAGCCAAAATCAAGAGCCTGATGCTTAACTGACTGAGCTATCCAGGCACCCCTAATGTGAAAAATTTTAAACCATTGAAAAGTTTTTACAAATAATTTCATTGTTTTTTTTAAAGCATACATTTTTTAAAAAGCATAATTCTCTTAAGGTAATATTTGTTTCTTTGCTTAATAAAAACAGAGTTAGTATATACAATATAAGCTGAGAACAGAGTCTGCATACAGTTAAAGAAGTTCAGATAATCAAAACCTCAGTGAAAGATGCTACAATATTCCTTTCAACTTTAGAGACCAAGGGTCTGTTTTTTGAGGAAGCGTCTTGTGATACATTTGTATTTATTAATGGTGAACAAAAATTATTATTGAATAACAATTCTTACAGTGATTGTAAATCATTTTTCAAATAGTTAGTGATGAATTAATAATGAGGTACAAGAGCCAGGTGTCTAAACTATTCCCTAGGGGGAAAATGCTTATCTATGAGAGATATTTTTCCTAAATTGGATGTTGGTAACAATGACGGTCTCATACACAGGGTTTTTAATTACTCAAGTCACCGATCAAGTAGAAACAAGTCTATGAACTCCTTGTGGAGTTGGAATATTTTGACCTACCCAGGAAGACAACATCCTACACCAAAAGTCTTTTCAGAGATGCAAAATGTGCATGGCATTTGTTTGTGCATAAAGTTGTAAAGCAGGGGCGCCTGGGTGGCTCAGTCGGTTGGGCATCCAACTTCAGCTCAGGTCACGATCTCGCAGTCCGTGAGTTCGGGCCCCGCGTTGGGCTCTGGGCTGATGGCTCAGAGCCAGGAGCCTGCTTCGGATGCTATGACTCCCTCTCTCTCTGCCCCTCCCCCGTTCATGCTCTGTCTCTCTGTCTCAAAAATAAATAAAACGTTAAAAAAAAAATTTTAAGTTGTAAAGCAGATCTCTAGAAAAATCAAAACTCTCCTTATACTAACCACAGGGATAATTGAATAGGATATTGAAAGGTAATTATTATCTAGGCTTAGAAAATCATGTTTCTCCCAGTTGATGTACATATGTATGTCTTTCATAGACCTCATGGCCTGTAGGTCATAAAGATCCTCAAAGATGCAGACTTTTAGATCCTATTCAGCTCATTGGCAAGATAAATTAGGGATTTCTTCTGAACCCTGAAACCATCATTCATTTATGAAAACATTTTGCTTTAATAGTTAATTCTATAACAAAGAGGTTTTTTGTGTGTTCAAGTCAATAGTTACATTTCAGGGAAAATATGTGTGTATATACTATAAATAAATTTATATGCTAGTATATATATGTATATGTGTATTTATACTATAAATGGAGATAAATATACATCATATATATATATATATATATATACACACACACATATATATATACACCTCCCTGGTTTCAGTAAATTATATATCTTTACATTTCACAAGTTTAAACCCACCAGGTTTTACCGACCACCCTTAAGATGAAAGCAGAACTCAGGAGACCCCTCTGGGTTTTTATTTCACTTAGTATTTGCCCTCTAATTATCCTGTCTTTATTGCTAGGTTATTGATGTATTTGTCTTACTCAGCATTTTAGTTGTTTTCAGCAGGGAGTTGGTCAGAAAGCCTTGTCCACCATATTGCCATGGTCAATAGTTGTGTTTCATGTATTTTTTTTAAGTTAAACCACTAAATGTGACATCACAAAGATGTATAATTAGTTCACTATTCTATCTCCACTTATATGTAAATACATCCCACCTCCAATATGCATTCCCTTTGTGACAGGGAAAGTTACTTAACTTTTATGTCTCACTTAGAAATGAGGATAACCATAGATCTTATTCTGTAAGTTTGCAATACAGTTTGAATGAGTTAATGCACATAAAGCAGTATAAGTGCTTGACATAGTATTAAGTGTTGATAAGGGGTGCCTGGGTGGCCCAGTCAGTTAAGCATCTGACTTCAGCTCAGGTCATGATTTCACGGTTCATAAGTTCAAGCCCCCAAGTCGGACTCTGTGCCGACAGCTCAGAGCCTGGAGCCTGCTTCAGGTTCTGTTTCCCTCTCTCTCTGCCCCTCCCCTGCTCATTCTCTATCTCTCTCTCTCTCAAAAAATGAATAAACATTAAAAGGGTTGGTAAAAGTCTAGCTATTATTTTTATGCCTATACCTATTCAGAAAAACAAGTTTTTGTGTGACTGGTGTAGCTGGCCGTGAATGTCTAGAAAAGCCCTGCTCAAAGACACATGCCCACTTGCAAATTTGAAACTAACAGAAGTCTTGAAGTTTGAGAGTGTTTTGTTGACAGAATGCCAGAAATTTTCATCAATGGTTTAAGTAAAACAGTGAATACATATATAATGTACGTTCAAAATAAAGTAGTAATAGTATTATAAAGGAAAAATCATAATATACTATAAAAAAATAAGTGGAAGCAGTTAATAAAGATTAACACATTATTCCAGAATAGTTGTTACATGAGCTGTGATGCTTATGGTTTGTAGGCAGCTAGATGTTCTATACACAAGACTTTTAAATACTTTAATATAGTGGTGTTTAACTCTGCCTCATATCCCTTCTGCAGTGAAATGCTCTACCCCTGAGCTATGCCCCCAATTCATATCGCTTCTGGATTCAAACTATTGTGATACCTTATATTTGGAGAACCTGGGGATTTGAACAGGTGATTTGTGAAGAATTCTAAGCTGTTGACATATTTATGTCAACAAAGTATAATCATACTCAGTAATGGGTAGAGAACTAATTTTGAGAACCATTTGAATCTAGGCTCTCAGACTAAGTTTATGAACTTCAAGGACAGCAATAAATCAGTATTCTGAGAACTGCAAAGAATCAATAGAGACTTAAGTTCTCTGGGTGCTCCGTTGGCATTTGCTGCCTCTGCCATTGCGGTTGTTGATGATAATAATGACAAGGAAAGTCTCATTTTCCTTGGTAACCTTGATCATTAAGGTATAAAATACACGTCTTCAGCATTTTCTTTTCTTAATTTTTAAAATGAGTCTTCAATGGATGAAAGGTGATTTAGGGACGGTATCTCTGGAGGCAGAGGGCTGTTTGTTCACAGGTTGGGGACAAGCCTGTATGGCTTGCATTTGCAGCTTCCCACAGTGTTATGGAAACACAAGTTAGCCTTGGCCTAGAAAAATGGCTCTCTGTCATTCTCTGGATATGTGCATCTTCTAGGCACAGGCTGCCAAAACAAACAGGCACCATCAGATTCCTTTCCACCTCCCACAGAAGAGTGGCCTTATTGAGGGTGACCTCTAGAATGGTGAGAAAGGATTCATTCACCCATCACTGCCTTTGCCCTCCCCAAATTCTTAGACCCTCACTTGAACCCTGCAGGGGGTGCAGACAATCAGCAAAGGAATGTTTTTATAAACACCATTTTTCAGACAGTTTTTCATCAGTGAAATACGAAGTCATGCTGGAGCCTTCCTCAGCCTGTACTGCTGTGGACTGGTTCAGTAAAATGCCACCTTGCCGTTGATCACGGTTTTTATAGACCTACGTATACATGCAAATGTACTTAATCTGCAGGTACTCATTAGTGTGATCTGAGATGTGCCCTTGCTGTTCAGTGAAAGGTGCAGAATGTTAAAAAGCTGGAAAAGATTTTAGAGATTAATTAATCCAAGCCCTCTTTCCATATACAATGCACCTTGCTTGTGGCTCAAGGATTCACAACCACTCAACAAAACACTTACTATGGGAAATATCTTGAATATTTTTATAAATCTGCCCATCATTCGCCAACCCTTTTGAAAATATTTATTTTATAGGACAGTGGGTCCAAGTCACCTGTTAATAATTACAGTGACAAATTCATTCTGATGCTTACACGTTGTAAGATCGATGAGAAAAGACTTTAAATGGGGGGGGGGGAAGAAAAGTATGTTATGAAGTATTGACAGTATAAGTATCTTATTGTAATCATCTGATTCTAAGAGTATTTTTATCTGGTGGTGTTTTCAAATGAGTAAGCCGAAAGCAAATGTGTGTCTCAGGGCCTGATATGTTACAAGCCCTAAACTTGGTGTCTTAAAGCACATGAAAGAAAACAGTTCTTGTTCATAGACAGCTGACAGAAGTGAAGGTATCGCAACGCGTTCGCGAGTCAGAGGACAGAATGATATGGAATGGAATGCCAAATTGCACAGCACCCAACAGCAGGGAATCAGGGTGACAGGGAGATCAAGGGTAGCTGGGGAAAACTTTACAGAAGAAGTGGGATGTGAGTTTGCCTATGGTTACAAGGGAAGTCTTTTGTTTTTATTCCATTTAGCGTGGACCTTCCTAAGCATGAACTGGCATGGAAGAACTATCTGTGACCACGTCACCGAATGAAATGGCCAGCGAGGGAATAACGTGGCTTTTACAGACCACACATCTACTAGTCATTAATAGGATCTTCTGATCCCTAAGTGGCAGGGTTTCACTTACAAGGTCTGTTGTATAAGTTTAAACACAGTATCTGGTGGAAAGAAATAGGTCTAGAAACAGTGATAAAACAGTAAAGTGAAAATCACATGACTTCCTCAATTGTAATATTTCATCGTGTAGTATTTCATAGTTCATGAGTGAACTTTTCAGCTTTCCCATATTAAGTCCTTCATCAGTAGTTAGTATATAAACAAAAATAAATGTTTGCAATTTATTGATGATGTGACAACAGGAACGGTAAAATCAAATTCACAGAACAGAAGGTCTTGACTAAAGTTTGTTCAGCAGAAAAGCATGGCGTATAAGGGAAAGCGTTGGCTGCCCCGCCATAGGAAAATATTTATAAAATTATACCACTCACGCGTAGACACATGTTAGCACACTCATCACTCAACCAAAACAACTTTCAAACTTGTTTCGGGTATATCCTTTTAATAGTTCACCCAAAGGCAGATTGCATTCATCACTTTTTATGAAACGAAAAGATATATAATTAGCTGGAACCAAGGCTAATTATAACATATATTATAATTCGTATATTTTATATAATAGCGTATAAATCTATTTATAGTACATACTCACCTACTTGCACACACACACTTTTTTCCTGAAATGTAAGGATTTACTTGAACACATGAAAAACCTTTTTGTTATACAATTCACCATTATTTTTGAGACAGAGGGAGACAGAGCGCGAGTGGGGGAGGGGCAGAGAGAGAGGGAGACACAGAATCTCAAACAGGCTCCAGGCTCTGCACTGTCAGCACAGAGCCCGATGCGGGGCTCGCGCCCACGAACCGTGAGATCATGACCTGGGCCGAAGTCGGATGCTTAACCGACTGAGCCACCCAGGCGCCCCTACAATTCACCATTAAAGCAAGTACGTTCTTACCAGTAAATGAGGGTTTCACAAAGGTTCAGAAGAAATCTCTAATTTATCTCGCAAATGAGTTATGATTTAAAAGTCTGTGTGCATCTATGAAGCTCTCTATGACCTATAGACCAAGTCTATGACATACAGTAAACTGCTGCATTAGGGATCTATTGAGATCTACTAGTGATCCACTCCAAAACACATAACTTAAAGACAACAATATTTATTATCTTTCAGTTTCTGCAGGTTGTGAGCCTGCCCAGAGAAAGGAGATACAGCTTGTCTCCATTCTACAAGGTTGGGGCTTCAACTGGGAGACTGAAAGCTATTAGTGGAATTATTTGGGGGTCTCGTTCACACACGTCTGAGGCTTGTCTGCTGGTGTTGGCCATTAGCTCAGCCAAAGCTGTCAACCAGAACATCTGCGACATGACCTCTCCACGTGGCCTAGTTTTTTCATGGAGACTGGGCTCTCAGGGAAAGTGTCCTGGAAGAAAATCCAGACAGAAGCCACATTCTTTTTATGACCTAGCCTCAAGTAGTCACACAACATCATTTCCACAAACTACATGGACTGGGACCTTTATAAGCCTCTGCCTAGATTCGAGCAACAACAGTTATAAACACAGGTCAGTGTCTTTAAGGAGGAAAAAGGAACTAGTTCTCTGGAAGGGCTCTCAGACTTCTTCTGAGGTGATGAGTAAGGCTCTAGTTTTGAACTGGGACGAAGGGATCATATGTGTGTTCTCCCTGAGACTCTTCTCAAACCCCTCAAAATATACCTATCAGATCCATGCAAGGAATCACTGTTGTTCTCAAATTTACGTTTAGCCTTCTCCATATGTCCTCACAGACTGTATGCCCTCCAGACCCTGCCTATATCATCAGTTTTATCTTTCACTTTCTTAACATCTGATTTTTATTACATGGCAATGTTTTAGTTGTTTAAAAAAAAGAAGTAGGCCCCCACCAGTTATGATTAGAGGTCAGTGACCCAAAAACTGTTCCATTTTGGACCGGTCTATATAAATCCTTGGCCTTTTGTATGGGAACTGTCCATTTGTGTACTTGGCTTTTGTTGTTGTTATTATGCTTCCTGGCTTTCCTTTGTCTATTCCTTGAGAGTAAGGCCACCAAAACAATTCCTGAAATGATGCTGATTCTTCAAATCTCTCCTGGAAGCTAAAGAGGAAACATGTGTTTTGAACATTGGAAAAGCTGGAAATGGCTATTCAGGATCTGGGTTTATTCAAACCACTGATTTCTAATTTGTAAAATTCTTCAAATGCTGTTGGACATAGGAAGGTCTACTAAAATTGTTGAAGGTGTTTACTTGTCTGAATTACATATGTTTTTGGTCATTTCCTTGAAGGACACGGTGAGTTAGCATGGCTCCTGCTTGATGTTCCCCTTAGCTAAAGATACATCGCTGACCTGACTTTTCTGTCACATCATATTCCTTATGTGCCAGTCTGTCACCAAGGATTTGTTGGGCGATTCTCGCACGCTGGATCCCTGGTATCCCATGGTACACAAGATTTCCATTGTTCTGGCCACTGTGAATTTATAGTCTGGTGATTATGCAGCTTCCTTTATTTTTGAGAAAAATGTTATTTTTTTTTTTACCTCCGTAGGGTAAACATAACATTTAATAAGAATTTGTCACAGTTGATAAAGTATCAATGTCTTTTGATGCCAAAAGGGACCAGTGAGTTGGTTATAAAATAACTACAGATATTTATAGTTGCAACGATGATAAAATCTATACTGCAGGACTTTCATATTTATATTTTCAGGAGACGCATGATATCTGTGTCAGTTGTATAAGCAAATAAAATAGCTTAAATGTCATTTACTTACATACTTATTTATTTTATTTAGTGGTAGAGAGAGTGGGAGTGGGAGAGAGGGGCAGAGAGAGAGAGAGAGAGAGAGAGAGAATCTTAAGTAGGCTCTGTGTTCAGTGCGGAGCCTGATGCACGGTTCAATCCCGCAACCCTGGGATGGTTACCTGAGCGGAAATCAAGAGTCAGCTGCTCAACCGATTGAGCCACCCAGGTACCTCAGCAATATAAGTTTAAATGATTTTCACTTATGACTCTTTTTTTCCCAGCTACAAACAATACTGTTTCTCCTACTTCTAAATGTTCTTCCAAGCAGTGGAGGGAGACAATGATGCTCCATAAGTCTGATTTGTTGTAGCCATCCTAAACGTATCCACTCATTATTTTTTCTTCTGAGATTGTTGTAAAATAAACGATGTCTACTAAGTTTTGGAAATATGAGTGGTTCTCAAGAAATGCTCCCTAAGGTAAAAACAACAGTTAAACAGAACCAAAATCTTCTTACAAATCACTACTTGACTGGTTTTACTCTTCTATAAAAGCCAAACTTGTCGAAAATTGACCTGAATTCAATATGCGAACCACTTTTCATATAGAGATAACTTTCCAAGTAACCTGGAAGCAATTTGGAACATATTTCTCCTGCAATTAATTTTCCTAAGAATTTTGTGGAAATGTTAACCTTCTTAAAGTGAGATATATACCACAGGTTTTTTTTTCTAATTATCTATTTATACACGCTGTATGTGCATGTGTGTGTATATATATGTGTCTGTGTATGTACATACAATAATTATTTATGAAAGAACAAGGCAGATCTGAAACAGGAAAACGGACTGTTTATTTTGCTGTCTCTACTTCTAAATACTATGAAAACATCCTCCTTTGCTGCCTATTCAAACATTGGCAAATTACTTAGCAACAAGCGCATATATTTGGGGTATATTTTTTTAGTCACCACATCAGTGTCAGGGATAAGAAATATTATCAGGCATGTGCCTTCCAAAAATACCACATTATCAAAAAAAATAAAATCGCACCAAGTAGGTCAACCATTCATTAAAGTCTGGGGTAACAGCAGTCAAGAAAAAAGTAGGTCTGGCACAGCATAGAGAAAAGCACTTTGTCTACAAAAGAACGAATACTAAAATTTGGGTAGGGAAGAGGAAATTTCTTCCTCTTCAAGTTTTTCTTTAATCTTTAAGTATTCATTCGTTCAGTAAATCTTTAGTACGTGTCTATATTAAAGACCTCAAGGCTGGGGGGTGGGAGAAGTGGAGAGGTGTTCAATGGGTATAAAGTTTCAGTTATGTTGGATGAATATGTTTTAGAGATCTGCTGTACAGCGTAGTGCCTATAGTTAATAAGGTATTGTGTACCGCCAAATTTGCTTAGAAAGGAGATCTCATGGTAAGTGTTCTCACCGCAAAAACAAAACAACACAAAAAACCTACAAAAAGAAATGAACACAAGGAAACTTCAGGAGGCGTTGGCTATGTCTGTTATCATGATTGTGGTGATGGCATCATGGGTGTTTGCACAAGTCCAAACTCATCAAATTGTCCATGTTAAATATAGTCCTTTATATATCGATTATACCTCAATAAAGCTGGTAAAAAAATGGTTTTAAAGAAAAAAGACATTGCTCTAGGCATTCAGGACGAAGCTGTAACAAAAAAGTATCTGCATGGATCTTACTTTCTAGAAGAGGAGACAGAAAATGAACATAATAGAATATCAGTTAGTGATATCCTACCATTGCAGGTGACATGTCTTCAGTCTAAAGTTTATCACCATCATCATCACATACATCCACATGAACATTGGAGTGACCGTCTTAAAATAACTTTTATTCAACACTCATAGAATAATCACTAGGCCAAGTACTATGCAAAGCAAGTTAAAAGATAGTATCTCAGCACTCTGGAGGCTATCTAACACAGGTGAAATTGGCACAAACCAACAAAGGAACACCTAATAGTTATGCAAAGTTAATTTCTAATCAACAATTGGTATTACGGAATGTGGGGTTACAATTATAGGAGGACTAGGAAGTGATATGTAGACTGCCTGTCTACAGACTGCTAAACAGACTTCAAACTTTCCCCAACAAAGGAACAGACTTTCATTAAACTCAGGGAATTGCCACAATATTTTCCCGTATTCATTATTCTAAGAATGCCTAGATAATCCTTTACACTTTCTGTTACAGCAACGCCAGAGGTTAGCATGAACAACCTCCTTCCTAGGATCAAGGCATCATCCCCAGGTGATCCTTATTGTTTCCCTCAATGCCATCTTGCTTTCAAAGAAAACCCCAGCATGGGGACAGAGTATCACAAAAATCAAAAACAGAAAACAAAGTATAGTTGGGTCTCATACGAACTGATTGTGAGTACGGGAAACCCTAAACCTTCCTAACCACAGCCATTAATCCATGTTCTACGTTATGACCTTGTGAATTCAGACAATAATAATTGGTGGACTGCTTATTTTTTCTGAGAACTAATAAATTTGACACAATACATCTCTTTGGGCAGAGTCTTTGGTTCCAGGTGACGTCATAGGGTCCCAGTCAGACAATAGATTACTGTCCTTGGGTCACAGGTCAATGTAAGATCCAATCAGTGATAGCAGTGTGGCCTGTGGTGCCTTCTGAGTGAGGGCGTTTCTGAGGATGATGATGTAAATAGGAGAGAAAATGAAAAATGTGAGTATCCACGTTAAATGAAAATATATCACCTAGAGTTGACCACAGAATAGCACATTGAATTATCAGATTCATTAACTATCCTACAGTGGATCTCAGGATCTCAAGGTGATGGGAAAGAGAGTAGGTAAATTTAGTTGGAAGGAAGGAGAATAAAAGAGAGAAGGGGGAACTTAAATAAGCTTTCCCATCCAAGAGTCGCGTTCAGGTGGTATACAAATGGGTGATTCTTTGGGTGTATAGAGATAATAGCAGGAGTCCCTTCCTAGAATGGAGTGTGATTGTCAAAGTGGGGTCAATATAAAACCGCCTTTTCCTCTTTCTTAATTTTGCTAGAAGCCAGATCTCTGCGTTTGACATGGAATGGCAAATTTTCAGTGTTCATCTGTAGACTTAACATCATAGTTACGGTCTTAATGTCCATGAATAATCTAGCAAGGAAAAAGATGAAAGCATAAAATGCAGAAACCAGCAAAATCCTTCCGAGACTGGAGGAAGAGTGAACTGTATTAACAGGAATGAGCTGAACACATCTCCCCAGGCTACATAGTCACTTCTGGACATATCCGAAGACTCAACTCCTTGTCTTCCACAGGAAGGGGATATAATGTCTGCCAGTGTAACTACTTACCATGCACTCTACGAGACCCCGTTCCTTCCCAGAGGGTCCAGCTCTGTGCTAAAAAGCACAAGGAAAAGCAAATGGTTTGGAAAGAAAACTTGTTGATGTCTCTTTTCCCCAAAGGTACTTCAAGCAGTAAATGAACACACACAATCTGTGTTTATTTTCTTTTAAATATATTTTTGAAAATATTATGTGATCCAAAATATGTGTTTTCAATTTTGCTTGCCATTCCCTGGCCACGAGTGATGTATTTTATCCATATTCATAACCATGCACAAACTTTCTATTCATAGCTCACTGCAGTATAAATTCTGGCTACAGGGAGAAATTTCCCTGTGGGCCGCAGATGGTAATCCTTTACCAGAGGCCTGGCTCCAAATCAGTGTTTGCATTCCTCTGATGGCTCAGGTTAAATGTAAAGGAGTGAGGTATTTGGGTCTTCCTTCAAAAGATTAACTGCATTTACGTGTCCAGGGAGGATAGGACAGTGTGTCCATAAAGCCTTGCTAGCTTCAGGAATGTCTAACCTGATTTCCTGTCATAAACATTACATTTATGGAAAAAAAACCACTTTAGAAATACGCCTGTTCAAACTCGGTGCAAACCCTTCCAACACCAGCTCACCTTGGCAGCGGGAAACCAGCACCACAGTCCCCAGTGCCCAACGCCAGGAGGTCATGGGCATCCCCACTGTCCTCCTCTTCATCCTTGGTGTGAGGAAAGTCATGCCCCCTGGGGTTTCTTCTGGGTGGGAGAAGTAGCCCAGTGTGTGTGCACCGCTTGGAGAGGAGGCATGTTTACTAAGGGATAGCTTCAAAGCTGTCTCATAGAGGAAGTATCTATCCCCATGTCCACCCCTATCCCAGAGAACAGGGTTTTAGTTTCAGGTAGGAATCTTGGTTGGATCCCCCTCCTTTGAGTGACTATGGCCTGCCTCTCTCCCGTGCACTTTGATGAGGTGACACTGGCTAATGACAGGCTCCTCTTGGTGCCCAGCCTTGGAGGGTACCGTGCGATGCGTGCCTGTGGGCTGATATCTGAGATGATCCGGCCTTTAGAAATGAGAGAAGTTGCCTCCTGGGTTAAAACAGTGAGTCCAGGGCATTTCACTTTTCAGAGTTCTTCACCCAGTCACATCTTCCCACTTGGCATTCATTCCTACGGCTGCCAGTGAACTGAAACTGAGAAGCTATGAAAATATACACAGGAGAGAGAGGTAAAGGAAGGGCATGGGTCATAACTTCCTCTGGTTTCTTGTTCTTGATTTTCTTTACTTGGCAGTTTTGCACCAAAAGAGGTATCCTCCTTCTCCTCTGATTTGTCTTTGTTGGGAATGTAGGGTCAGTTCGGGGGAGGAAGCAAAGGGCTGTGTTTAAATCCAAAAGGAAGCAGTCACAGAGCGCTCCTTCTTTCTGAGGGGTGCCGTTCCTCTGAGGTGAAACAGGGGCAGAATTCGGGTGTTGTCATCGTACATTTCCCAGATGCAGTTCTCAGGTTTCCCGCAACGCAACTCAAAAAAATTATTTTTACGATTAAACTTGGATCCATTCATGTACAGTTGTTGCAATCAGTAATTTGAGTTTTTTCAAACTGACTGGCATAAAGTTAATAGCATAGACCAAGACCAGCTGTGTCAACAGAGGCCAAGAAATTATTGAATGGCCAATTCATTGATATTTATAATCTTGTATAGATAATGTGCCAGTAATTATCATCAGCAACAGGTAATGAAAGGTTGATCTACATTCTGTATACACCAAAGACAACTACATCAATAATCCTCCTATTAATAACTTGGGTATGTCTTTCTCCAGAACAAGTCTACAGTCTGCTTCATTCACCGATAGTATACTTCATTATGTATCTAAGAAAGAATTAATGAACACCTACATTTTCTGGGAACTGTGCGACACTCGGGGGATATAAGATATGGCTTTCTTTTTTAGCATATCATAAGCAAATATTAAATATAATTAAATATAATTTTGGAGATGAATAAGCCAATAATTATGATACAATGCGATAAATATAATTTTGGAGATGTGGTTAAGGTATTATAGAAACAGAAGGTATATATCTATGTCATATTGGGAAGTGGATGTCAGAAAAAATTTCTTTGTAGAAGAGAACTTTAATTGACTCCTGACTGATAGACAAGATTTAGGAGACCAGGATGATAAGGGAGCTCGATGGATTGTTCTAGCATGTGCAAAAGAATCATTGTGGAAGAATGTTAGGAATCTGAAGAATCCATAGTTTGCTAAGATTGGAATAAAGTATGCACTTTGGGGACATGAGAAGTTAACATGGAAGAATTAGGGAGGGGAGTGGTTCGTCAAAACTTTGATGTCATTGCATGCAATTCGCAATTATCCTGACATCATTACCTTCCTGGGGAAGACAGTGCAAGATTTTCTCAGGAGAATTATCTACGGTTATTATTTTAGAAAGGTCATTCTGACAGTGGCATTGAGGACTGATCAAGAAGAAAAGAAGGGCAAGACTAGTATTAGGGAGGCTATTAAGCAGCTACAGAAATTGGGTTTCAAAGAAAAGGAACTCTAGAGTCTGAAGGGAAAATACTCTAAAGTTCAGTGCCCAATTTAGGGGAAGGGAAAGGACATGAGTGAGGGAAATGTCAAGAACTGCAAAAGGTAGGAGACTTTACCCTACTTATGCAAGCTAACAATTTAACCTACCATAGTTTCGTGGATGCTGATATTAACAGACACACGTATCCAGGGTCAAAGGAGAGTCGATTATTCATAACAATAGCAGTAGCCAGAGTATCTGCATTTTTGTGCCAGTTCCCTGAACCTCTATGTCTAGAGGGAGACACAAAGAAGGGCCAGATGACACCTGCATACACAGTAGAATGCATTATAAGAAAAAACTGTCGAGTTTAGGGAACCCAAAACTTTTATCATGAGCGTGAAGCATACCTGTCCTTTCCTCTGGAGGGAAACACTCTCTGTATCTTCCATGACTGTAAGCAAATCTGCACTCTGCTCCAGAGAGAGACACTACTTCTGGCTTTCAAGGCTCTTTACTTTACAAACATCCTTGTAAAGACAATACAGAACAATGGACACTCAGTGCCTTGCTTGCAAGACTTGCAGAAATATGAGAAACCCATGGAGAACTGTCTCACAACAGACAACCCCCCAAGGAAAAGAAGAAACTAGAATGTCTTCCAGTTCTTTGGCATGAGCACCTAGATGAGAGAACTGCAGTGGAAACGGGAGGAGAGGTTTTGATTTCTCATGGTATCAAAGCTGAAATGGTAAAGTAAAATGAATCTTCAGTATCGCAAGATAGATACATCAAATCACATATGACAATGGTTAACCTCTAAGTTCATACGGAGTTTAGAGTTCTCATCTCACTATTTGAGTGATGAACTTCCTTAACCAGTATGCTCCTCTCGGGAGGAAATTCAGAACTGCTGCCACCTTTGAACCGATGTCCAACTTGGATATCTTGATATGATCCCCATTCTTCTGGCCTTCTAAGAAGAATCAGTGATATTAAGAGAAACCATTACAAGAGTAGAATTAGCAAGAGATGTATGATTCAATCTTTGACACACTGTGAAAACGATGGGTCTTTCTGAATCTTTCCCAGACCAAGGATAGGAACAGTTTTATAGAGACTGTGATCATTCACATGGTATCTTCCAAGCTGAGAGAAAGACCATTGAGTGTGTTGTGGACTGAATTATGGTTTAGGGGTCTCTCATACATCTATTCCCTGGTTCACCACAGCATGGATTTCCCTGAGTTGTAATTCTTTGGTTACAATTGTTCATCTCTTCCAATAAACCATAATACGTTTCTTGAAACTACAGAGTGTCTATTCCTCTTTATATTTTCCCCATGCCCTATCATGTCAATTATGTTATATAAATTGGAAATGAAAAGTCAACTTATTTTAAGTTTAACGTTGGCATTTTAGAAGCTCTTTTGTCCTCCATACCATATATCTTGGATTCTATCCAATAAGTCAAATTATCTTCAGAATTTAAGTATAATGGCTCGAGCAGTTTCTACAAGCAAGATTTGGAAAACCTTATTATGTGCCATCAATATTTTATTCTTGAGTGAACATAATCCCCACACACCAAAAAACTGAATCACTCTAATCCATATGTTCCTTCTTAAGGAAATTAACACCTTTGGCTACTTTGATGGAAAATAAATTGCTCTATGAAAAAAAAATAGTGACATCACTTTATTAATCCGCAGATTAAATATAAAATTTTAGTTTCTCTGAATCTTAACGGCCCAATTAGCATTTGTCTTGCTGTTAGCCTTTTTAGAGAGATACGATCTATTTACATGTGTTAATGTTTTGCAGTTGCTATAGTTTGCCCAGGCCCCAAGGCTTATGTCACTAAAACCATTACAACATTTACAAAGTGGTTTTGGTATTACACAGAGAACAATCAGTGGCTTTGTATACCACCATTAATTTATATTTGAAAATTCATGGTCTGGAGTTTTACGGTAGAGTGAGATGGTAATAATACAATTCGACAGGAAAGAAAAAAAAAGGAGAGTGCTTCTAGATACCTGATTAGAATGATTTGGAGCAGGGTTATGGAGACTTATCAAGATTTTGTTAAATCAAATACTTCTCTAAAGGGGTCAATTATTGTATTATTTTCGGAGGCTGGATTAGGTTCTGAGCAAAGTACCATAAACTCAATGGCTTAAACAACAAAAATTCATTTTCTTACATTTCTGGAGGTTGGATGTCTAAGACCAAGGTGTCCACTGGGCTACTTCTTTCTGAGGACTGTGACAAAGAATGTGTCCCATACCTCTCTCCTCTTCCAGTGGTTAGTTGGAAATCTCTGGCATTCCTTGGCACATCACTCCGCCTCTGCCTTGAGGTTCTCCCTGTGTGTGTGTCTTGACCTCCAATTTCCTCTTCTTATAAGGATACCAGTCAGCTTGTATTAAGACCTACCCTAATCACCTCGTTTTAACTTGATTACCTCTATAGAAACTCCATCCTCAAATAAGGCCACGTTATGACATAGTGGGAGTTAGCACTTCAACATATGAAATTTGAGAAGACATAATTCAACCCATAAAAGCCAACAATATCCATATCCCCACTTTAATAGTCAATCCTCTTTTAATGCATTTGGCTCTCTTCTCCAGAAGCTACAATCTCTTTCAATGACAAACATTAGCCGGCAAGGAACGAATAACACTTCAATGAATTTGCTTGATTGGAAAATAATTTAGGTCTCAATTTTTTATTTCAGGACTTTAGGCAATATTTTTTTTAACGTAAGCCAGAAATAAAATTCCAATAGAACTGAAATCATAGTTTGGTGCATCACCACTCCCAACTTCCATCTAGAATTTCAAATATCAAGTAAAAGATACTGAATTATATGCTCAATTATGTGCCAAAATGCCTAGGACTGTCTTGAGTACCTCCCAGACCCTTAATAAATATAGTTAACTTTCTCTAAATATATCAGTTATGAATTCTAGGCTTAAGAATTAACACATTTCTTTACTATCTACAAAACAAGCTAATTCCCTTATAGGCTTTATCCATTGGGTCAGATGGAAATCTCATCCCAATGGGACTCTAATGTTTTAATGCATTGACATACCTTGTTGAACTATCCTTATCTCATCCATCCAGGGACAGCTCTTTCGGGTTCAAAAGGAAATTCCTTTTTTCTTTTCTAATGTTTATTTATTTATTTTGAGAGAGAGAGAGAGAGAGAGAGAAAGTGAGAGTGAGTGAGAGAGACAGAGAGCATGCATGCGTGCTTGTGCCGGTGGGGGAGGGGCAGAGAGAGAAAAAGAGAGAGAATCCCAAGCAGGCTCCATCCCATCAGTACAGAGCTAGACACAGGGCTTGAACACACAAACCTGTGAGATCATGACCTGAGCCAAAATCAAGAGCTGGACGCTTAACTGACTGAGCAGCCCAGGAGTCCCAAAAAAGAAATTCCTTCTTATCTCATTCTTATTCAAACCACTCCCTCTGGCCTCAAAACTTATTGAAACAATAGATTTTACACCCTAATAGGCTCAAAGCCTAACTTATTAGCAATTAGAAAACTTATTCTCCTTTCCCTTAAGACAGATTTTAATGTTTAAATCTTCCAGGAAGGAAAAAGAAATATTTGTATTTTAGTCTTCTAGTAAGTTAAAGAAAGGGAAGGAGGTAAGAGAATTCTGTTGATATAATCAAATTCACATCCAGGCTAGACTCGACTATAACTCCTTTGAGGACAGGAGTCAGATCTATTGAATCCTCCTCTCTGTGGACAGTGAGTTGCTGAATGCCTAAAAGTAGTTCTTTACTGCCACTTACCTAGGAAAAGCCCTCAGGCATTGTGAGGGGAAAAGTGGGACAGTGTATTTAAGTTCAAAAGGCAGATGTTTTTGAGTGAGAAGACCCGTGTTCAAATTTCAGCTTTTGCTGTTTCACCCGTTTTGAGCTTCGGTTTCTGCAACTATAAAAGAGATAAAATCTTTCAAGACTTTTGTGAAATTTAGAGATAACTTATCTCCGCTGTTTGGCTCATAAAAGTACTTCACATACGGCTAGCTGTGGTATTTGTTATTTATCATTTTGTTGTCATTATGGTTTTACATTCCCAACTAATCATAGAGTTTGGCACATAGCTACCACTCAATGAGAGGCGCACTATGGAAAGCTGAAGCTTCCTCATGCTTTCCATCAGCTAGTATCAGCCTACCGAGGGTTAAACTTTAGTGCTTCACTATAAGACACTGTGGTAGATAGAATAACGCCCCCTTCTAAAGAAGTCTATGTCCCAGTCTCTAGAACTTGTGAATATGTTACTTTCTAGGGCAAGAGAGGATTTTGAGGATATCATTCAGTTAATGATCTTGAGATGGGGAGATTATCCTGGTGGACCCAATGTAATCACAGGAATCCCTATAAGAGGGAGCAAGAGGGTCAAAGGAAGAGAGACCAGAGAGGCAGATGCAGAAGTTGGGGGAATGCACGTGGAAAATGGAAGTCAGGCTGCTATCACAGAATACCCCAGATGGGGTGGTCAAAAAACAGCCATTTAGAAATCTTCTGGTATCCCGGGAAGTCACTTCACTTTGGGGGAGTAAGACCAGCAGAGTTGCAAGGGGTTGCAGAGACTAGGTTGCGGCCACAGTCCACTGCTAGTTTCCCAAGCACACCAGTGGAGCATGAGAAGATTACACTATGGGAAACCATTCTGCGTCTATGTGGGGCATCTTCACCCTTGAGTCCTTTTGCTTTTATTAAATTAGACCTTATGTGGCTTGGCTTGGCATTACAGCAGACTGCAGGTAAAGTTGAAAGAAGACAGATGATGTTCCAGGGCACGGGGGACAAGACACAAGAGAGTCAGACAATCACTGGATGGTAGAAGGGACAGTAGCGTAGCCACCGGGACAACAGAAAGCTGTGTGCGGGGAGTTCATTAGAGACGCTCTGCAGAGAAGAGGAGAAAGCCTTCAAATCCCATGGTGATTTGTATGGTAGGTTCTTAAAGGGATAGCTGCCAGTAACGCGTTGCCACCAACTTGTTGAACATAAAGGGAATCAAACACAGCTAAGAGTCCTTACTCATTCTCAGGGCAAGTGTTCCTCTGTAAGAGTTTCATTAATCAGGGATGCTGTTAAGAAGAAAACGAAGAACATACAGTGTCCTGGAACCTAAGTGAAGAAAGTGTAAAAGGGATGATCATTCATGCCAAGTGCTGGTCGTAGGTCAGATAAGTTGCAGCCTGAGTGGTTATCTGAGATTTATAGCTGCTATATTTAAATAAAATCAATGTATATTTCATATAAGCATCTATTTTATGCCTAGACAATGCAACACTTGGGCACATAAACACGTAAGTTGTTCTTTCACTTGATATTTGTGAGCGGGGGCAGCAACGCACCCCGCTTGTACTGCCACTCATAGCACTAACTCATCCCCACTGTGTTACTCTGCACCCCGTGAGTGCTATCCTCCCATTGCTATGTACCCTCGGCTTTTGTTCTGGATTATTCTGCCCCGTGTACTTTTCGACCTTACGTTTCTTCAGCCAGAAGTGTCTGCACCCTTGTCCACTCAGTTATCCCTCAACCAAACTCAAGTCTTCCTCTACAGGAATAGCCTTCCTTTTACTTCTTCGTTTTTGACTAACGTTTATTAAGGGCAATTGTATGCTGGCACCGAGCTAACATTTTCCATGCATGATCTCATTGAATCCTCAAAACAACCCAAGGAGGAAGGTTCTGTTATTATTCCCACTTTACATAAAAGGCACAGAGAAGATAAATCATTTGCCTGAGGGTCACTAACTGTTAGGTAGTAATCTAGGACTATGAGCCAGGTCAGTTGACTGATTCCAGAACTGGAGATCTTAACTTCTATACCACCCTCTCCTCCCACTGCCCGCTTCTTTTTCTCCCTCCCCACTCCCTGCCCAGAGAACAACTTGCTTCCCCTCCGTGCATTTGCCTGCCTGCCTTCTTGGCATTACATACTTCTATCATATGTCCTATGTTGTTTGTTAGGCAGTTTTATATATGTCTATCTCTTTATTAGACTCTGAGCTCCTTCAGGACTTACACTTTTTTTCTTTTGCTCCTTACCGTATTCTCTTCACATGGATATATGGTAGGATCTATAGCAAGTCCTTAGTGTTTGTTGACATGTTTCTCTTCCGTAGTACAGAAAGTCCTTCTATGTATTCTAGTCTTCATATTTGGCTTAACAACGATGTTTTCTGGTTGTCACCTAAAAACAGATGTATAAATAAGAAGTTTCCTTCTACTTCTTGTTTTACCATGTAGGCTCCCAGGATGACATCATTTAACTGGTGTTTTTTTCTGGATAACTGGATAACTATGATGGAAAAAACAACAGAAGAAGCAGATTTTGACTGACATTTTGATGCCATTGATGTTATGTGCTCATTTTCCAAAACCGGAGGGTTCAGAGTAAGTATGTGAAATAAAGTAGAATTCTAAGGGAATGTCTTTCACATGTTTTTGCTTCCTTTGCAGTAGTAGATAGACTCTTGAATGATCAGTTCTATACTAGGAGGGGCTGTGTTTAAATTAATGAAAGAAAAGTTGTTTATGTATTTTTGCTTCTCAGGCAGGGACCTCTGGTCCATTATTAAAATGGCCAGCATTTTAGTTAAAACTTCATCCCATGTTGGCAAGACAGATCTGGACCCTGAGCCCTTGGCCAAAATATAATTTATGAATCTTTGCATGCTAATATGTGAATCACATTCATTTTTAAGCATCTATTATGGTAAAACAAAAACAAAAACAAAAACAAAAACAAACCAAAAAAGCCCAAAACGGCTATTTTGAAGTTCCGTAGACAGAAACACCACCTCCCACCAGCTCTGACTCTGATTGGGTCTTGTAAGCTGGACTCACTCTGATAGATGCTTCACACTGGCAGCCCAGCCCCGTAAGAAGGCACTGTGTGTCCAGCAAGCACTAACTCTCCCGTGCAAGGCCATGGTGCTCAGAAGGTCATGCTACCCTACAAAAGTGAAAAATACAGTTAATCAACTTCAATCTCATGGACTCCTAAGGGGATGTTGCTATGGAAAGAGGAGTGTTGGTTCTAAGGTAGGGTATTTATTCCCTAACGTATCACGTGTCCATTTCAAAAGTAATTACTTTCAACAGAAATCTTTCCAAACAGTATTTTCTGTATTTTTCTTTATGAACTAATAACCAAATGTCATTTGAGATTTTGTCCATCACTTACTATCGCCAGTATGAACATGTCTTAATGAGCTCTGTTGCAAGGCTTTGATGGTTCTGAGGTTTCTCGAATTGATCAGGGTTTGGGCTCTTGCACTAAATGGCCTTATATAAACTGATACAACTGATAAAATGTGAGGGTTTTTTTTTTTTTCCTTTTAGCGTTTTCCCCATGTTCTCCTGTGTACTCACTCCTTTCTGTGAATAATGTCAGTGATTGCAGATCTGAATTGCCTCGGACTTGACAACCATTTATGTCTACAGTAACAACAGATAAGTTGCGTGATGCAGTCACAACTCTGATGTGTGTACATTAACAGTCAATACAGTTGGCGTGAGGGCAAGCTGTGCCCTCCCAAGAATACTTTATCTGTGCCTTGGTGCCTTGATTTGGTTTGTCCTTTTTAGCTGCTCACAGCTGCTTTGTTTTTTTGGTTATTTTGTTTTTTCCTGGCTTGCAATTGTATTCAAAACATAAAACGCTGCCAAATAGATGAGTTTCTTAATAGACCAGGTGCTGAAGTAATGAGTTCATTTATTTTGTACTTGCACAATTATTTTCATCTGCCGCGTTCCAGAATTTGTATTTGGTAGTGGTAACTGGCCTCTGAAACCTTGGCCTGGCTACTTGCAAATCCTTTCTGTCACACTTAGCAGCTGTGTGACTTTAGGCAAGTTGCTCAACCTTTCTGTGTCAGTGGTGTCATATCTATGAAATAGAGGTTAATACGAGTACCTAACTCATGGGGCTCTTGTGGCCTACACGAAGCACCCATCGCATGTTAGATTTTGTTAACATTGCTATCGCAAACCCGGAACCGTGGATCCTCAGTGTTAAACTGGATCAACAAGGGTGGTCAGTATCCATGATCTGGCTGTAATTTCGCTGCCTGCAAAGATCTTTTCTAAATGTAATCAACCTTCACTTTGAAATATCAGGGGCACCATGACTCACTTTTCTTTTGGTGCTTACTGTACTGCCAACTGCAGTTATGGGGAAAAAATATCTCTATAGAGGGCAAGAACTACAGTTTTGATTGCCGTGACCTAAAGCACCAGTGCTCAATCAAAAACTAATTTGAAATTGAGAGCATATATATATATATATATGATAGCTTTTTCACTCAAAAAATATATATAAATGCATATAAAATAGCTTAATCATAAAATATATATAGAAATATATATGTGTGTGTATGTGTGTGTATAAATAAATATAAATATAAATATAAATATAAATATAAATATAAATATAAATATAAATATAAATATAAATGTATATATATTACTTCTTGAGGAACACTCGTGATTAATGATACAGAGGAAAACTTGCCCTGGGCATGAGTAATGTTTACCGGGTAAACAAAGTTTTCAAAATGCTTTTTCAGCTCTGCAAATCAGAAGAAAAAACCAGTCACCTCAAAGAATGTGACTTCTCAGTAATAACAGCAGGACCTTCCTCCCATGTCCAGACCTTTCTCTGGGAAAGGGAAAATCAATACCCTGCAGGGGATTTTCCAGGTTGACTTCCTCCAATGTTCTTTGGCTCTGGCGATGCTTGTTGACAGCCCAGACGGAAAATGTTGAAACTCTTAGACGAGCGCCCTTCCAACTACATCAAGCTGAAGCCTGTGGAATATCTCTTTGATATAACCACTCTGTTTCACACTCTTCCAATTCTCTCAAGCTCAGAGGGGAGGAATGTGGATTTCATGTGGCCCACTTATCAGCGATGACCAGTCTGTGTCATTGGTGACAGATGATGGTACTTGACCAGTTCACATTCCATGAAAGTATTCACGGACTCAAATGTGTGTTATGGCTAAAGGAGAAACGTGGCGCACTGTAGGGTATTTTGTGTAGCTACTTCCAAAGACAAAATTCACCTCGGAGGGCACCTTGGAGGTGCAGTTAAGCAGGAGGAGGTGTGAGGGGAAGAAAGCACTCCCGTCTGGAGGGCAGGGAAGAAGTGGCCTCTGAATAAAAGTACGGTGGGTGTGCCCCAAGTGTCTCGATGTACAAACATCCCCTACCCCCTCTCCCCCCCTCGCTGCTCCTCTTCTCTGCTTTCCCTCCTCGGAGGGACACTCCCCTTCTGACCTCCCTCAGCCTCTCCTTGCTACCAGACAAACAAGCTAGATTGGACACTTCGCACCACCTTGTGGCGACATCTAACAATCTTTTAAAAGAGTGTTCGTTTCTTTTGCTCAGACGTATTCCCAGAGCTTTCATGCAGCCACTCCTTTTCTAATTAAACAAGTTTTATTTTTTTAACCATATAGGATGACTACAAATCTGTTTCATACCATTAAATATTGTCACATACGCTATTTTGTACTTTTGCAGCACAGTGGTCGTTAAGGATGCTCTGTCACCATTTGTTTTTGTGTATTTTTGCTTTTGTGCCACTGATTAACAATCAACTTGGGGCGGCTGGGTGACTCAGTTGGTTGGGCATAAGCGTCCTACTCTGGATCTCAGCTCAGGTCATGATCCCGATCTCATGGCTTGTGAGTTTGAGCCACAGTGCAGAACCTACCTGGGGTTCTTTCTCTCCCTCTCTCTGCCCCTTCCCTGCTCACTCTCTCTTTCTCTTTCTCAAAATAAATAAACTTAAAAAAAAAAGATGAACTTGTATAATATAAACATTTATTTCTGTTAAACATAAGGCAGAACTACCGTTGAACCAAAGAAGCAATAATTTTATGAAATAGTAATAATATAAAATTGTAACGTCAGGAAGAATGTGGAGAGAGAATCATATTCTGGGCTTACTGAGCTCTGCTTAGGGTTTCAAAACTTCATTCCTACACATCACCAGGAAGCACAGAGAAATTGGTTGCCCTCCTGTTTTCCTAAGCTAAGGCCTCCTCAAATAGTTTATAGCAGTAATAGGCCTGCTATGATTCACCTCTCTTCCAATAAAAGCTACAAGTCATTGGTATATCCCAGACCCTCCTTTGTTCATAAAGATTCAGTAACTTGGAAGATGGATGGTGTGTCCTAGCTGAAGAATAAAGTCTCCCTATAAAAGAACAGTTGAATTTGAAGAAGACTCATTGCAGTGTTTGTATTGTTCAAATAAAAGAGATATGAACAAATAGCTAAAGGCATGGAGGTGTCCATGGATAAAAAGAAATGTCATATTCAAAGAAAATAGCAAAGAGAGACTTCTAGGTTTGGAAAGAAACTTCCAAATTCTGACTCATTAGCTGAGAAAACGAAGAGGCATAACCAAGGTCACACATGGCGCTTTGGTAGCAGTGTGGGACAAGAGCCAAGTATCTCTAATCTCCAGTTCGTTGGCCCTTCTTGCAAGAGAGGAAGAGATTCAGGCCTTGTTGAAATAATGCTAATGAAGCTAAACAGGACAGTGCATTGTTCTAGGCTGTATGTAAGAAAGAGTTCTATGCAGAAGAAGAGGAGGATTTTATCATAACTAGAGGTACACCAAACCACCTTGTCCACATTTCTAGACGACTCCATGAATAGAGACACAAGTGCTACTTCTGGGTTTCTTGCCAATCACATTAGCAGATTTCAGCAGATTGTTAGACTAAAAGTTGATTAGATAAGTTCTGAAACTGTTTCATGCTTGTACCAACTGCAGACATAGCCCTCCAGTTTACACAAGGAACCTCCGGAGCAAACTTAGAATGAGGTTCTTGGTAGGTAACATCCTTCTTGGCATATCTTTAAAAAAAAAAAAAAAAGATTTTATTTTACGTAATCTCTGCAACTTAATGCGGGGCTTGAACTCACAACCCGAGATCAAGAGCCCCATGCTCTATAGACTGAACCAGCCAGGTGCCCCCCTCTCAGCATATCTTATTTCCAAAAAAGCCAAGCTTCCATGTAACTGCTATCTGTTCTATTCTCAGTCATGGATTTCAATGAAAGTTCTGCTTATGTAACTAGAAAAACATCACATCTGATTTTTATCATGTGAAGCTAAGGAGAAATTCCCTCCTATAAAGTTTCTTTCTCAGTAGAGCTAGGACACTCTTACTATTTTTTTATATGATGGTGGTCTTTGCGCTTGAGGAGCAAGTGACAAGGAAGACAAGTGTTGCTGGAATCCAACAGGCTTCCCCAGCATGTGCCGTGCCATGATCTGTATCACTCATGTTGAGCACATCAGAGGCAAACATGTCGGGACATCTGTGGTTGTGTGATGTCAAAGAAAAATTTACTGCAGGCTTTGGCTTGACAAGCCTTGAAATACTTCCCAGTTTTTCGGAGATATTACAAGACATTCCACATATAATGGATTTATTATTTTTTTTTATGCCGCCGAAATGTGCTATATAGGAAAGACAACATGGGAAGTTGCCTATGTCTACAGGATTCTAGCTCCTGTATGTTTCAGTGCTCCACACATACAAGTTAGGACCTGGGCTGAGTAGGGAGAACAATTATCACTAACACATTACATTGCTGAGCTACCAATCTTTGTATAAAATGGGGTGTCTAGGCCTTCAGACAACGAAGCTGAGGTCATACAAAATGGTGACTAAGGATGTGGCCTCACAGACATTGTTGCTGTTATGTAGAATGAGAATAGCTATGCTTTAGATTTGCTGTAAGTATTCAATTGTATAATACAAGTTGAGTACTACTCATTACTTGCGCAGATAGAGTGTTCTAAAACTGTTACCTATAATCAGCATGACATGATGCTAATACCCTGGATTGGAGGTGGGAACAAGACAATAATCTACACCTTGTCTGAATGATTGGGAATAGGAAAATATTTGAAATCACTTGACCAATTGATTTTTTAAAGATTTGGAATAACACAGACTTATGCTTAACTTGCCTTTTTAAACAGTTCATTTCACATGGGGCGCCTAGCATAGTGCTTTGCATATAGTTTGGGGAGAATAGATACTTGTAAAACAAATCAAGTTTTAAGGAATGAATAAATGCATTGTTATTTATCACACAGTATGCAATTTGTTCTTTCAAATCCCATATAGAGATTTATCTTTCACCTCCATTTGCCTGAGCACATATGAGAACTGTAGGGAGATACAAATACAAGACAATGAATAGTCTTACTTTTCTGGCCCTCATTTAAATAAATGTGTTCATTTTGAGCGACAATATGTTAGTCATAATGATATATGTTTTATTGTAGAGTGCCTTACAGTTTTTAAAGCACATTCGCATGAAATATTTCACTTAGACTTTCTGGGCAAAGAATGTGGAGATCATTGTCATTATTTTATAGAAAAGGAAAGATGTTCAGGCAGATTGACTTGTCTAAGGTCATACAATTAGTAAATGAAAGAGAGAAGAGTCTGCACAGGACTTTCTCAATCCATGTTTCTTGAATGGATGGATGGATGGATGGAAAGATAGATGGATGCCTGCATGACCTAATGAAGCAGTTACACATATTCTAAATTTACTGCTTTTTCTACTACACCAAAACAAAGAAACTAAAGAATTGTATCTTAATGCTTGTATCTATTCTTTTTTTTTTTTTAATTTTTTTTAACGTTTATTTATTTTTGAGACAGAGAGAGACAGAGCATGAACAGGGGAGGGGCAGAGAGAGAGAGAGAGACACAGAATCCGAAGCAGGCTCCAGGCTCTGAGCTGTCAGAACAAAGCCCGACGCGGGGCTCGAACCCATGGACCGTGAGATCATGACCTGAGCCGAAGTCAGACGCTTAACCGACCGAGCCACCCAGGCGCCCCAATGCTTGTATCTATTCTTACTCTCATATCTTTTCTATTTATGGCAAAATTACTTACCATATTTGAAAAAACAAGTTAATCTGTGCACAAATAGTTACTGGCACCTACTAGGTATTAGGTACTGACAATATAGATGTAAGAAAAAAAGAATCTCTTTAAGGAGTTCATATTCTATTTGGGAATTGGCGAGCCCAGACAAGAAACACTACGATAGAATAAATGTGATCTGTTCGACTGGTGCTTATTTATGGAGAAGATGAAATGGAACAATATGACAGAGACTAGAATATAGAACATTACAGGGAGGTTAATGTTTTTTCAGGGCTAAATGAAGAGGCTTTTCTCCTGAGGTAAATGGGAAGAGAGCAGTTGTGAAGATGTTGAGAGAGAAACTTACTTTGTCTTTCATTATTTTTATATATGGTTTTAAGAAATCTATATTTATATGTCTCTCTATATATTTTTAAATATCAATTATAAGCAGTCTATTAATTTATAAAATCTTCCTACCTCTTTATTATTACTTATAAGCATTCTTGTTTAATTTTTCATTTGTCTGTTTATTTGTTTGTTTATTTATTTGTTTGTTTGTTTGTTTGTTTTTGAGAGAGAGAGAATCCCAAGCAGGCTCTCCACTGTGTGCGTGGAGCCTGATGCAGGGCTCAAACTCATGAACAGTGAAATCATGACCTAAGCCGAAATCAAGAGTCAGATGTTTAATTAACTGAGCCACCCACGTGCCCCGGACTCTATTAATTTTTCAAGTTGTTGCTAATTCTCAGTACTTTTAAAGCTGCTTAAATTTTACAGAGAGATGGTTTATGCATATATTCTAAAATCATTTTTTGTCTTTCTGTCTGTTGCCTTAATTGGATTGATTCAAATTGGGGTAACTAAAATTTTTCTTTTATCTTTTCAAGAAATTTCATTTGTGTCAAAAGAGTCCGAAGGGAATATCGGTATCAAGAATTTATGACAAACTGGAGTAAGAGAAGACGATCACGAGGGCGGGAGCAAATGAACATTCCCTTTTTCCAGATTTTTAATTGGATCCTGGTTATTGATTTTTTCCACAAATAATGTTTAGAGGAAATTCATGATTTAAGCAAAGCACAGTTTAAGAGATGTGGAATCTGTCACCATAACAAGACTAGACATACAGTAAACCTGAACTAGAACCCCAAGGAAAGTCTTGGAAAGAGCCCTGTAACTTTATAGTTTTTGAAGATACTTGCAATAAAAATGTGCAGAACAAAACAAACTTAACATGGAATCAGGTCCTCTCCTGACAAGTCTGATGCATCTCTGTGGGTGCATCATGACGGCAGGTCAGGGGACAGAGTGATGGCCTGTTATGTGCTGTGGATTTTAGGCAGGGAAACAATGTGCAAACACAGGAAGCTGTGAATTGTAAGAATGCAATTTTCAAACACACACACAATATAATATTACCTAAGTGTAATGTAATCAAAGTGGTAGAATAAATAATTAAACTATGGTATTTCTGTGTTCAGGAGTAAATAAGTTAAATACATGTATGTAAATAATATACAAAAATAATTTAAAAAGTGAAAAACAGCATGGTGGGGGGGGCTTGAAAATACAGGCATTTTTTCACTATATAGTTTAAGAAGTTTTTTCTTTTTGTTTTCTTTTTTTATTAAGTTATTAATTTTAATTCCAGTGTAGTTAACATGCAGTGTTATATTAGTTGCAGGTGCACGGTATGGTGATTCAACAGTTCTGTACATTACTCAGTACTCATCGTGATAAATGTACTCTTAACCCCTTCACCTATTTCACCCATCCCCCCGCCCACCCTCTGGTAACCATCAGTTTGCTCTCAACATTTAAAAGTCGGCTTCTTGGTTTGTTTCTCTCTATATATCTTTTTTTTTCCCCTTGCTTATTTATTTTGTTTCTTAAATTCCACATGAGTGAGATCATATGGTATTTGTCTTTCTCTGACTGACTTATTTTGCTTAGCATAACACTCTGTAGCCCTATCTATGCAATTGCAAATGGCACGATGGCATTCTTTCTAAAGGCTGAGTAATATATATATATTTGCACATTTGGACTCTTTCCATAATTTGGCTATTGTTGGTAAGTACTGCTATAAACATTGGGGTGTATATGCCCCTTCGAGTCAGCATTTCTGTATCCTTTGGATAAATACCTAGTAGTGCAATTGCTGGGTCATAGGGTAGTTGTGTTTATAATTTTTTGAGGAACCTCCGTACTGTTCTCCAGAGTGGCTGCACCAGTTTGCATCCAGGAGAACTACCAATTCTACTTCTATTGTACCAAGATAAATGGCATCCACTAGATTTGCACGAAGATAAATCTGGACATTTGGAGCTAGAGTGTCGGCATAATGTCATGCTTACTGTCACAATTAAAGGATATTAGTTTACATATAATATTTTTTAAAAAAGATCTCCCTGGGTTCGTGATTAGAATATATGGCTGCACAGATGATTCCCAGCTGATACATAAAAATGTTGCTATTTTCTCCTTAATATCCTAATAGTAATTTCCAAAGGGCATAGTACTGGATTTAAATGGAACGTTGGTCAGGGAGCCTGGGTGGCTCAGGTGGGTTAAGCATCCGACTTTGGCTCAAGTCATGATCTTGCTGTTTGTGAGTTGGAGCCCCGCATCGGGCTCTGTGCTGATGGCTCAGAACCTGGAGTCTGCTTCTGATTCTGTGTCTCCCCCTCTCTCTGCCCCTCCCCTGCTCATGCTTTGTCTCTCAATAATAAATAAACATTAAAAAAATAAAAAATATGTATATTAAATGGAGCATTGGTCATTTTTGGTTGGCAAGCACCACCTCCTCATTAGAAATTTTAACGCTTTCTGAAGACAATGACATTTATGAACTGGAATGAAACCTGGCATGCTTAAAAATTGTGAAGAAAGTTAATCTATACCTTGTGGAAGAGTATTCTGATTTTCAGCTTATGATTACAAAACTAAATTTAGTTATCCAACCAATATCTAATATGCTAAGCCAATTTAATTGATAGTTTTCTCAGAAAATTAAATGAGGCAAAATGAGCTATTTTAAGGTAGGTAAATCTTACACCATAAAAGATAGCTGCTTTTCAAATAACGCCCATTGGATTTTCAATATAACCTATTAGAATTTTGTTTTCGTCCCTTTTTTGGGAGATGTTTTAAGTGAAACATAGAAACCAAAATCTACAATTTGGCTTCCTTTCCTCCAAGGCATTCTTATGTTCAATTCCCACTATTTTCAGCTTTATTCAGTTGTTCCAAGAACATACCTTTTCTCAAAAAGTAATTTTTTCTCCAACTTCAAAGGGAAAATTTAGGAAAGGTCAGAAAACACAGACTCCTTAAAAGTGTACTTGGCCTACTTCTTCTCAGAACTTAAAAACAATTGAGTTTCTTTAGTTCAGTCTCTCTACAGAACAAAAACTATAGCAGAATTTGTTGTTGTAACTGTAAACTTGACCAATGGCAGAGTATTAAGCTTAGAGCTCAGGATCACCAAATCACTTTTGTCCCTACTGGTAAGAACTTAAGTTCCTTTATAGTTGGTCCCTTTTTGTCACTGGTTCTCACAGTCAAGACTGGTCTTTATAACCACCTACATTAGCCCAAAGACTTCATTGCTTTCTTCAGTTTTTCTGTTTTAAAAAATCAGAAGCTTGGCAATAGACACATGTCTGACCAGCGTGCACTGATCAGGTAGGATATGCAGAGATTACATTTACAATTTATTGTAGGGATGTGATATCATGATATAATGGTAGAATGTAGGGATGTGATATGTGATATAATGAGTTACAAATAAATAAGAACAAATGATACTACAGAATTCCTAGAAAAACATGAGGTCAGGAATCAAGTGTAATTCACAGGGATGGAAAGTATTAAAATGAAACCTGTGGTGATTTCAACGTTCTAAGGAGTTGAGTAGGTGTTTGAATAGTAGTGACAAAATAAATCTGTATTAAGTTCCTTTCCACTAGGAAAGGCTGAAATGTCAAAGCCCCTGCTGTGTGATGACACCCAGAGTAGATAGTTCTTTGTTGAGTGGCACACAATGAATGAGTCCTTCGGAGGTAAACGTAGTCTCAGAGATGAGTGAATGGTGGCAGATTAACTTGAAAGACATCAAAAGGTGATGGGCCAGAAAAATGGCAGAGCAGAGTGAGATAGGAGAGGCCTTGAGAAAGGAACAGGCTGACTAAGACGACCAGGGAAGTAGCCTAAAGACTTAAGAACAAGGACGGGCAATAATTAATTTTGTGTTATTTGCATCCCATCACTGTAGAAAATCACTATGCTGCACCTCAACTTTGGTAAGATTTGAAACAAACAGAGCCACCAGTCTGGTGAACTCATCATTTTTAAGACTTAGCTCAAATGTTACCTCTCTTCATGACTTCACATGACCCACCCATACCCCAAGAAGTCCATCAGAGAAAAGCAATTTCTTCTCACTCTATGTTCGTAGAGTACTCCATAAATAACTTCTAGAGCTTACCCGCTGAATTATACCGTGCTGCTTTGAAAACGCGTCTCATCTTTCAGACCATGGGCTATTTTAAGCGAGGGCCCCTTTCTGTTCATCCCTGTGACCCCAAATATTAGTACCATGCTGGGCTTGGTGCCAATAACCATTCAAAAATTTGATTGAAATAAATTGGTCAAGCAGTTTTCTAAGGACAAATAAACTTTTCAAAAAGAAATAAAAGGTAAAAATGAAAAGCTTCAACAGCTGCTTGCTGATCACGTAGCTGGGTGAATAGACAGATACCCAAATTTAATTGTATTATAGTAGCAATTAGTATGGATTTCAAATGTCCGGCAGATCACTGTCCAGGACACGGCACTTTGTACACAGGGCCCTTATGGCCTTTGTATGACTGTATTACTGCTAATTATTTTCAAGTCTCCCGCAGAAGGTAAGCACCTTAGCCAGGACTTTCATGCATTCCTGTATACCACCCCTGAGGTTATAGCACCTGATGTACGTAGTATGGTTCTAAAAAAAAGTTTGAGAAAGAAAGGACAGGTTTAAAAGGGGGGGGGGGGAGAAAAAGACAAAGGGTAAAATTTTAAGAGTGTGGTATAAAGTTATGACAAAAGAATTTTTTTGCTGGGTTGGAAGTGTCTAGGCCAAGGAAGGCAGTCACACACACACAAGTTTCCAACTGAGCCAAAAGAAAATCTGATTCCTCCCGGTCTCCTCCTCGCTGCTCAGGTGCCACATGCGTATCTGACTAACGTCAAAACAGAAAGCTGGACTCCTCGTACAAAAATGTGCTGGCAAGCCATTCGGTGACCTTTAAGAATCAATCACTGAAAATGGGCACTGGAGCGAGAGGAAATGATCCTCAGGTGGCCGTCTCTCTTCTACATATGCTGGTTGGCAGAGTGGTGGGCAGAAAATTATAAGGAGCACATTTCTTGTTTTCAAACTGCCTGCCCAAACCTTTCAGTCTTTTCCATAGCTTTACTGCAAAAAATAACACTAGCCTTAAATTTAACAGGATGTGAACGCTCCGTCCACGTTTTGAGACAATTCCCCTCCTATGCCGCTGCTCAGCCTCCTGGCCTTTCCCTTCTCACCCAGTGTGATCTGCGTAAATTGTTTTAACAGCCGGATACCAAGAGCAAATATTGGCCTTTCTTCTTCCTGTGTCCCAGGATTTTGCCCTTATCCAAATGCAGCCCGGCAACCGGCCAGAGTCAGAAGGAATTGCCTAGGTCTTATTTATTAGCTCAGTGTGGATAAACACAGCTAATCAGCAGCCCTCACTCTTCCTTTCTTACTCGGACACTTTCTTTCCCTTTGCAAACCTGGGGTCCGGCTGCCTACCTGAAGCTACCCACTGGGGCTTCTTTTTAGAAGGCCATGCCCCGTGCGGTGTGAGACAGCAAATGCAATGCCTGCCCAGATGTTTAACATACAGCTTCTAGAATAAGATTACTCCTTTCGCACATCTCCAAGTAGTACCCGTTCGCAAGCTTGACACATTGTTTGCTACTGAATAATTCGTAGAAATAGACACAGGAAACATGTTGTGTTTATTTCTTTGTTTCTCTTCTGTTTGTTTTTGGAATGAAAAGGAGGAGGGGAGGAGAGACAGTCGCTTCATGTTTTAGCACGGCCTTCTTTTAAGTCAAAAAAATAATCTTTCAAAAAAACTCAAAAATCAAACTATATTCAAACTTGGAATAGAGGTCGCCTTTTCCTAAAAGATACGTTTCTAGCACACACAGAGGTCAGTCAGAAGTAACGTTGAGCTGTTCTCTAAAGCAATGCTATATTAGAATAATCCGGTTATAACATTTTTGTCACCAGCCTATGGGAAGCAATTGCCTCACTGAAGAAGTTTCTATAACGTTCCGAAGTGAAGCTAATACTGTACATGAAGTACGACTGACGAAACGACCTTGTTTCATTTTGAACAAACCTGCCCACTATGATACATACATGTAATAGTCACTGTACATCCAGCTGTGAGTTAAATGTGAGGATATACATGCTTTGGAATAAAATGTGTGCTACATTACCACCGAAAACACTTTATTAGCGTTATTTCTCTTATTCATGTATCACATGGGAATAAATGTCAAAATCTCTTCATCTGCGTCCTCCCTGCGCTTCCTTCTTGGAAATTCGCTGTGAATGTATCTTCAGGGCCATACAGCAGTTGAACTCGGGGAGTCTATTCCTGTGACCTTGAAGTCTACGGCAGCAGTAGGAAAGGCTTCTTTGCAACAGGTTGGTGTAAAACTACGTTCTTGGAAGGACAGCTGACATCACTCTGCTGGCTCCAAATTACATAGTAGACATCCTTAATCAAGGAAGCTACTTTCTCCTGCAGAGTAGAGATTAGACTCAGCCTTGCCAAATACGGAGATCCAGAAAGCTAAGTAAACCTATCTCTTGGACTGCTTATGGAGTTAGAGGAAGTCTGTTCGGTTCTCTGAAGTCCCTCTATACGTCTTCACCTTGTGGTCTCTTATCTATCACAATCACCCTGGGACTCTGTCAAGGCCAATTGGAGAAACTTGGTCGGGACACAATGAGCTACTGCTTTTCTACAGTTCTGAATTAGAGAGAAGAAAGTTTTTGACCTCTCCCGCCCTCTGAGTCAGAGAACTTTCCAGAATGCTAATAGTACTGGACAGGCCTTGCTCCTGGAGCAGCTAGTGCCACGACAGGCGAGTTCTGCAGTTTGTAGAAGCAGCACATTCTGTTCCTTTTCTTGAGCAGCCAGCCAGAATAAATGAGAGCGGGGCTCCCCTCATGCCTACAGCTGCATTCCAGCATGGACTGGAGAGGTGCCCCTGACACACGGTGTTTTCTACTGGGAAACGTGCTAAAACTAACCAGAAGTTCCTCAAGTCCTGGCTGGGGAGGTATCACTCAGTCAGCAGAGCTCCCTTTTCCTCCCTCTGCACACTCTTCCTCGCTATCTCTGGAGCAAGTGACCTTTGGCATTCTGGAGGATTTATAACTGTTGTGTCTTAAACTTGTAACTCTCTAGATAATGACCAAATCGTGGACATTTCAGTGGGCAGGGCACTTTCCTATACTAATTCCAGGCATGAGCTACATACAGAAAGATTTTTTTGTGTGACTTTTTCTTCCACAGGCCCCATCTGGCGTTTGCAGCCCAAGTCTGAGGAAATCCAATGCGCAAGTGAAACTTCCATCTGCCATCTATTAGGCTTCCTGTCTAATGTTGCCTCTTTGGGAAAAAGGCACCTGGCTTTCCAATAAGCCATCTGGGGAAAGAGGGTGAATGGGTCCAGTTCTCTGATGGCTCTGGGGCACCACGTCGCTGAGGGCCGCAGGCAGGAAGCCCACTCCTCGTGGGAACCCCCAAGCGCTCCCCGTGAATGTCAGCGAGGCCATGATGAGGCACTCCTCTACCTACTCCAGGCTACCTCCAAGCCCCAGCACAAGCATTTGACTTTGGATCCGCTCACCTAGCCCCACCCCCTCGAGCACCGGCTTTGGCCAGAGCGGACCTCCCACCCCAGCTCAGGCCTGGCCCTGGCGTCCTCAGCTGCTCACACAGGTTAGGCGTCCTCTCTTGCGTCCCACACAGACCTGCATTCCTGCCTTCCTACTGACCGATGCGCCTGTGCCCTGGAGTCCTGTCTCTCCACATCTCTACCGTGTCTCTGAAATCAAGGTTCTGTCTCTCAGAAGGCAAGGACGTTGGTTGGGCCAGGGCACAAAACAGTGGCGGCAGGTGGGACGGGAGAGAGCCAGAGGCTGGGGCTGGAAGCATGGTCTGGGGAGCGTGGGTACTTGTGTGTTCCCTGACCTCATGCAAGTCTCTGACCTGCTCTCAGGCTTGGTTTCTTCATCCTAAAAAGTAGATCGTACTAACACTGAAGGAATAATTAAATATTCTATTTGAAGTCTTTGAGACCTGGCTGGCAAGCACACGGAGCTTCTCACTAGGAGCTTTTTTTTTTATTGCCGTGACATCAACATACCCCCTGAAGAAATGAATCTCAGCATTTGCCATACCAAAAAGCTTTCAAATCAAATATGCCTGGGAAATGTTGTGAACTGAAGCTTACCCAAGGTCACATGAGGTGGAGCCTGCCAAAACTACGTAATGGCTCTGCTTCCATTTTTCTGACCCACAAAATGGGACCAAGAATAGTCTCTTCCTCCTATTATATTGTAAATCACGCGCCATATATTAAACATTGAGAAAAATGCCTGGCATATCACATGTCAAGGAGAACTTTTACAACTATTATGACTACAACTCTTTAATGATACTGAGAAGTCTTGCAATTAAAAAAAAGAAACAAAAAACAACTTTCTAAGTTTCTGAACCATGTGTTTCCCAAACTTACCTGGCCACGCATCTCCTTTCTGGTGACCAGTAGAAAACATGAGCTGAAGAACTGAATCCTTTAGAGGCGTGCTGTGTTCAATAAGAAGCTTCTGGAGATGTTATGTCTTAACTGAAAGAACTTCTTAGGCTGTAGTCATATCCACTGAGCAATCCTTGACATGTATGGTTCATGCTCCAGGGGAAAACATTTGAAGAGGGGCATGATAGTGAAGCATGGGCTTCAGAGTCCAGACTCAAGAGCATCCTAACAGAGGGCTAAGATTATGGGTCTGAGACTCAGATAGTACTGAGTTTAAATCCTCACTGGGTATTTACTATTCTTTTTTGGAAGAGAATTATTTAATCTCCCTAAGCTTCAATTTTCTCATCTACGAAATAGGAACCATTGGGGCAACTTCGTAAGATTGTTACCTAGTGTAGTACATGGTTCAGCCTCAAGAAATTATATCTCCTGGTTATTATAACTGTATTACTATTATCTTTGTTATTATAATCTCTGATTCTCTGCCTAACCAGCATATGGTTTTCAGCACAGTACACGTTTTGTTTATGTCTGGAAACTCCTCACAGACTTTTGAAGGTTAAATGAGGAAATACACTTGAAGAAGGTAGCCCAGGGAAGTGTTCACTATAACACTTCTCTTTCCCCAGCTTGTACCTTCCTATAATATTGACTGTAGCCCATTTCATACTGGTCCCCATTGTTTCTTGTACTGAGACTTTTTTTTTTTTACCAGAAGGTAAGGTAGATTATAAATCCTCTCCCCTCACTTGACCCTTTTCTAAGAACCTAGAATATACTAAACATATAGGAGATTGTGAATCGCTGTGTGAAAAAAGTGGAACGTCAAATATTAATCAGACTAGTGTAGGAGAGAGTTTCAACCTAGCTTCTTTCTGGAACCCTTCAAATCAAGACATAAACGAAACACCTTTTCTAGTTTTATGTTCCAGTGTGAACAGGCCCCACTTCTCCACAGATCTCTTGGCATACTTTTTTCTGCCTGAATTGAAGTATTATAGTGGATGTGCCTTAAGTTCAATCACAAAGTCTCCAAGTTGAGACAGCAAATTCCTATAGGTATTTTATTCTGCAGAATCTTATCTTCCCAGAAGCAGTCTGCTCTGCTCATTTTAGTGGCCTGAGTAGCTTCCAGAAAGCTGCCAGTAGTTACCCACAGCCCCTAGGGCATAAGTCAAAGTCCCTTAATTTGTCTTAAGGATTGTGTATTAAGATAATTATATGAAAAAGGGCACCCCTTACATACGAAAGTCTAGTGATCTCAAATTTCTACCTTCCATAAGTACTCAGAAGGCAAGAATGGGCCCTGTGATGGTTAACTGCATATGACAACATGACTGGGCTAAGTGATGGCCAGAGAGCTGGTAAAACACTATTTCAGGGAGAGTCTGTGAGGGTGTCTCCAGAAGAGATTAGCATTTGAATAAGTGAACTGAATAAAGGCAAATCATTCTCCCCAGTGGGGAAGGCTTGATCCAATCTCTTGAGAACTTGCTTAAGTAGAACAAAAAGGTCCAGAAAGGATGAATTTGTTCTCTCTCTCCCTCTCTCTCTCTCTTTCTCTCCCTCTGCTTGAGCTGAGAGATGCATCTTCTCCCTCCCTTGAACATCAGCACTCCTACTTCTTGGGCCTTCAGATTCAGATAGGGATTTTCATCATCAGCCCCCATTTCTCAGACCTTTGGACTCGGACTAAATTACACCAGTTCTCCTGCTTCTCCAGCTTTCAGACAGATGTCTCTGACTTCACAACAATGTCTGCCGATTCTTATAATAAATCCCCTCTAGTCTATCTGTTTATCTGTCGTGTACCTATCATTGATCTCCTATTGGCTCTGTTCCTCTGGAGAATGTTGATGAATATAGACCTCATAGGATGGCCATACTATGCAGACAGTTTCAAATTTAAAGTTCATTTACACTCTCTTTATTTTAGAAAGCTGAGAAGATACACAATTTTTAAAGTTTATGTATCTATGTTGAGAGAGAGGAGGCTGGAGAGAGAGATCAAGCAGGGGGAGGGGCAGAGAGAGAGGGAGAGAAAGAGAATCCCAAGCAGGCTCTGCACTGACATGGGGCTCAAACTCACGAACCGTGAGATCATGACCTGAGCTGAAAGCAAGAGCCGGTTGCTTAACCAACTGAGCCACCAGGTGCCCCAAAGATAGAAAATTTTTTTAAATGAACCAGAAAAGTATACCTCCCGTTTAGGAAAACTATGTTAATATCTATTTTATTTTTAAACAAGCCTACATTGTGAACAACTCGGTTCATTTAAAACAAAATAAAGCATAGGTAGTTTTTTGCTTATTACCCAGCACACTTTTTGAAAGTAAGAGCTGTATCTTTTCTCCCTGTTCACCTTGCATACAGTGCAGCTCCTGATATTTAGCAAGGACAAAATATGTGTTTCATCTAATAATTTCTATTCAAGCGGAAATATTAATAGAAATATTAAATATAATAAAAATATTAAATTTTATAGTTCAAAACATAAAAGTTAATTTGCACAGCTTTCATGACTTAACTGGTTCCTCCATTTCATGAGAAGAATCATATCTGAATTCTCACAGATAGGAAATGTAAAGGTTTCTATTCATTAAAAAATTCAGTGAAACCAGTATGTTTTTATTATGCCAGACACCAGTTAAACATTCAGGTTCTTGAGATAAAATCTAAATTTAGCAACACTTCTCACAAATGGATGTTGGCAATAAATTGAGGAGTGTCTTATTGTTTGTTTCAATTGGAAGTGTCTAGGAACACGTATGTGTCATTGTTTTTGATAGATTCCACTGTGTGCAAGACAAGAGACTGGGAAGCACTGTTTGGGTTCAAAACCAGTACTGTACTTTATGACAAATGTCTTTAAAAGGCATATATAATAAAGGGTTAGTATCCAAAATCTAAAAAGAATGTATCAAACTCAACATCCCCCAAAAACAAGAAATTCAGTTAAGAAATGGGCAGAAGACATGAACAGACATTTTTTCAGGAAGACATCCAGATGGCCACGAGACACATGGAAAGATGCTCAATATCACTTATCATCAGGGAAATACAAATCAAAACTACAATGAGATACCACCTCACACCTGTTGGAATGGCTAAAATTAACAACACAGGAAAACAACAGATATTGGTGAAGATGCAGAGAAAGGGGAACCCTCTTACACTGTTGGTGAAAATGCAAACTGGTGCAACCACTCTGGAAAACAGTATTGAAGTAAAAAGTTACAAATAGAACTACCCTATGATCTAGCAATTGCACTTGTAGGTACTTATTCAAAGGATACAAAAATACTGACTCAAAGGGGCACATACACCCCAATGTTTATAGCAGCATTATCAACAATAGCCAAATTATGGAAAGGGCCCAAATATCTATTGCCTGATGAATGGATAAAGATGTGATACACACACACACACACACACACGCATATACACACACACTGGAATATTTCTCAGCCATCAAAAATGAAATCTTGCCATTTGCAATGATGTGGATAGAGCTACTAAGCAAAATAAGTCAGTCAGAGAAAGACAAACACAATGTGTTTTCACTCGTATGTAGAATTTAGGAAATAAAACAGATGAACATAGGGAAAGGAAAAAAAAAAGAGGAGGCAAACCATAAGAGACTCTTGATAATAGAGAATAAACAAGGTTGCTGGAGAGGGGGAGGAGTGGGGAATGGGTGAAATGGGTGATGGGTATTAAGGAGAGCACTTGTTGGGATGAGCACCGTTATATGTAACTGATTGAATCACTAGGTTCTACTCCTGAAACCATTACCTATATGTTAACTAGAATTTAAATAAAAACTGGAGACAAACAAAAAAGATGAACTTTATTGTTTTTATTATGCAATAATAATAGAAAATTAGGATTGCATTCAAGATTTCTATGCAGATCCTTAAATGCTCACCCAACCTTCTGACAAAATTCAAATCCTTTAAATTCTTACCTGGATTCCTTCCTGAGAATTTACCACTCTCTTTGCAAACGTGACAAATCTACCACAAGAGGGCACTGTGCTCCTAACCGGCTCCAAAAAGAAGCTAAAATCAAAACCGCATTTGGCATTCTGTCTTGGCTCATACACAAAGGTTCCAGCTGTTGCAAAAAAAAAAAAAAAAAAAAAAAAGTTTACATGGGTCTATTGTATCTGGATGGTGATAAAACAGATACCATTATGAACTCAATAGTTCCAAATGCAAGGAAATAAATATGTAATGAGAAATTTTGGCTTGCCTACACTTCAAATCATTTTTCATTTGTACCACAAGATGGCGCCTCCTTCCTGCTCATAGCTATGTTGACAGCGCTGAGCCAGCAACAATTTCTTTAACACTTTGGGTTGAATAATCAGCACTGTCATTCTGAAAGTATTTCTTACAGGTGGAAGTTTTATTAAGAAACTTTGTTAACTGTTACTTCAGCTTTTTCGCATTTTTCATCTAACTATGAAAATGTGTTATTTGTAGAGAATGTGTTTCTGTTAAAGATGAGCAAATGTTAAGACAATAAAATGGAACTATTTACTATGTCTGAGGGATTTTCACTAGTCCATTGAAAATAGGCAAGGCTGTGTTTCACGTGTCTTTCATGTCCAGTATTAGCTTTAAAATCTGTCCACAAAACTGATAGAAATCTTTCTTTCACACAATCAGCAAAAATTCTTCCATGAACCATGAGGAAGATAAATTATTTTTTGAGGAAAATGATTTCATTTCTTGGTGTTGCAATTGGATTTTGGGCTCTGAGTTTCTGGATCGTTTTCTAACTCAGAAGGCTTGCCCGTGTTTTGCCTTTTCACTTGCGTGGTCCATTGTTACAGTTCTCAAGCTTGAGGCATTTCTGGGTTGTCTTGCAGCATCTTGAACTGTGACTTCTTTTTGTAGCATGAAGGTGATGTACTTTCCTCTCTAGGAAGAGGGAGGAAGAGGGCAGCATGAGTGTGTGTATGTTTATTAGAAATATAGACCAAGGGGCGCCTGAGTGGTGCAGTCGGTTGGGCATCCGACTCTAGCTCAGGTCATGATCTCACCGTTCGTGAGTTCGAGCCCCGAGTCGGGCTCTGTGCTGACAGCTCAGAGCCTGGAGCCTACTTCGAATTCTGTGTCTCCCTCTCTCTGTGCCCCTCCCCCACTCACACTCTCTCTCTTTCAAAAATAAAGATTAAAAAAAATTAAAAAAAAAAGAAATATAAACCAAGATGATATAACAATAAAGAATTTTGGTGAGTATTTTTGAGAAGCTATCACATTGCTTTAATTAACCAATTGTGAGCATTCCAAGCCCATCCTCTGAGATTACGCTTCAGTAGGTATGACATAGGGATGAGACTGGGAAGTTTTATGTTAACAAATTATTCCAATATGATTCCGACACATCCAGGTTTTGGAATCACTGACAAGGTAACTGGCAAAAGACCAAACAAAAGATAATAAGAATTTGAATTGGGGATGCCTGGGTGGCTCAGTCCATTAAGCAGGCTAAGCGTTGGACTCTTGATTTTGGCTCAGGTCACGATCTTGCAGTTCGTGGGTTTGAGCCTCTAGTCAGGCTCTGCACTGACAGCTCAGAGCCTGCTTGAGATTCTCTCTCTCCTTCTCTCTCCCTCTCTCTCTCTCTCCTTGCCTCCCTCCCGCACTTGTGCACACCTACTCTCTCTCTCCCTCTTTCTCTGTCTCTGTCTCAAAATAAATAAATAAACTTTAAAAAATACAATTGAACTCATAACACTCAAGGATCTATGAGACACAGGGACAGATGACTGTGAAAATTGAAGAGGTGGGTGAAATCTATGATGAGTTCAAATTTTCCAGTTTAGGTGAGTGAGAAGACTGTGAGATCTGTTCACGAAAAGGAAATAGATAAGAAGATGGACTTTTTGGAGCAAGATGAGTTCTAATAAAATTTGACCTAATATAGATGCCATATATATTCTTAGAAAATATAGTATATACCTATATAACATAACATATAATATATGTTATATATTATATAATATATAATGTAACACCATATATATAACAATATAATTATACACACACACACACACATATATATATATATATATATATATATATATATAAATCCATGTTGCTGTATCTAGTCCAATATGTTGGAGGCCAGGAATTATCATGATACAAACAATAATGAACCCCAAGAAGGACAGAACCCTAAAGAGCACCAACATTTAAGCCTGAAAGTTGCTAGATCACATAAATCCATTCTGTATGGCTGACTCAGCATTTTCTAAATTTAACTTAATTTTAAAAAATTGAAACTTTTAGTTTAGGCTTGTGTTCTTTAATTTGACCAGAGACTTCTTCTTTCCAAATTTCCTAATAATTGGCAAGTACAATGCTTATTTATATTACTGGCTTGGCCACCATAGTTCCTGAATTTGCCACCTTAAATTCAAGGAGTGGGTAGGGTTTAGGAAAAGATGGAAGTCTGGGGAAGAACAAGAAGAGAAACTCTGAAGAGAGAAGGAGGTAGTGATCCTTGCATTAAATGTGACTGGGAAGTGAGATGAGACTGGTCTTGGAAGCAACCTGGATTATCGTCTAATAATTTGTAAAAGAATCCATTTATTCAACAAGTGTTTATTGAGCACTTTCTCTGTACCTGGTAGTATGTTGGGAGCAAGTGAGAAAACAATAAGATGGTTAGAATTCTTATCTTTGTGGACTTTAAAGGTCAGAGGACGTAGAAAATGATGCAGGGAATATATAGTAATGAATCTTCTGAAAAAGGGAGCACATGATATTATTGGGTAATAGAAGAGGAACCACCAATCCAGATGTGAGGGATGGGAAGAGTCAAGAGACCCCTGGAGAAGTGGACACCTACGGCTGGCCCCTTCTGTCTGGATGTCTGACTTCCTGTGGCTTGAACCAATCTGCCTCAAACTCAGAAAACTCAAGAGGTTTCTGCTCCTCTTGCTTCTACACTCTTCCCTGACCTTACTGTTCCCTTTTCAACTGGGCCCCATGAAATGGATGGAAACCTCCCATTCCTGCCCCACACCCAAGGAACCCCGTTGACCAGGTAGGTAGGCTTTTCTCCTTCCTTGTGGGAAAAGTAACAATTCAGGCAGAAACCAAGTCATTTCAGATATCAACCCATAATGAGATTTGTTGACATATAAGCTTACCAATTTCATAAGCATTGATCTAGGCTGTCCTGTTCAGTGTCAAAGGAACCCAGTAATCTCCCTGAGTTGAGGAGACAGAACGGGGCTTACAAGAAAGCCAAGGATGTTAGTATTCACAGGAAGGTTATAGAGAGGAAAGAGATGAACAGAGAGAAAACCCCAGGCATCTGCAGGGGTCCTCATTAAGCATTCAGTTGACTACTAATCAGCTCAGCTGAAGCCAGGGGAAAAACCATCTGAATTGTTTGGAGGGAATAGTGCCTGGAGGTTACACTACACTGAAAGTAATGCTAGAGTCTGTTTCCACCAGAGTGAAAAACTCATAATTAATGGGGGTATTGGTTAAAATGCTGAGACATTTCTTGCTTCAGAAGTGAGGAAAAAATTAACCCTAGGCTAGATGTTTCCACCAAGAAAACTTAAAAGATCTGGGGATTGAAATGTTTCCAAGTAACTTAAGAGTGATCCAGAACAAAATTCAAGAATATTCATAATAACACAAAAATATCCAGCAACCACTACAGTAAGTTTCAAAGTGTCCAGCATTTAATCAAAAATTACTGCCAAGAAAGTCCTGTAAGGATACAAGAAGATACAGTCCATAGTGGGGGGGGGGGGGGGAAGTCAATCAGTTGAAACTGATCTAGAGAGGGGAAGGTCATGGGATTAGTAGCCAAGGGCATTACAATAGTTATAACTATATTCCATATGTTTCAACAACTAGAGGAAAGATAGAGCATGCTAAATAGAGAAATGGAAGATATAAAAGATTCAGTTAAAATTTCTGGAGATGAAAACTACAATGTCTTTGATGAAGAATACAAAGAGTGGTAATAGAGGGGCGCCTGGGTGGCTCGGTCGGTTGAGCGACCGACTTCGGCTCAGGTCATGATCTCACGGTCCGTGAGTTCGAGCCCCGCGTCGGGCTCTGTGCTGACAGCTCAGAGCCTGGGGTCTGCTTCAGCTTCTGTCTCCCTCTCTGTCTTCCCCTCCCGCTCTCTCTCTCTCTCTCAAAAATAAATAAACATTAAAAAATTATTTTAAAAAGACAAGGAGTAGTTAATAGAGTGTACATTACTGAAAAGACATTACTGAAAAGACATAGCAATGGGAAATGACCAAAATGAAGCACAGTGAGAAAAAGGACTGATCTGAAAAAGTAAATACATAAAGCACCAATCACTGTGGTACAATTTCACGAAACCTAATATACAAACAATTGGAGTCCCTAAAGGAGGAGGCTGGAAGACAGAAAAAATATTTGAAGAAACAATAGCCAAAATTTCCCCAAATGGGATGAAAACTCCAAATCCCAGATCCAGGAATCTCAACAAGCCCCCAGTGCAAAAAACATGCTGAAAAATACATCAAGGCATATCATGATCAAATTGCTCAAAACTAGTGATAGATCAAAACCAGAGAAAAAGACCCACGATGCACAGAAGAATAAAGATGATGATAGCGCATTTTTGTCAGAAGTAATGTCAAGAGCAACGTGTTTAAAACACTAAAAGAAAGAAAAGAAAGAAAACTAACAGCCTAGAAATCTTTACCCAGCAAAATGTCTTCCCAAAAGAAGGTGAAACATAGACTTTTTCGCAATATAAGCTGAATGAATTTAATGCTCGAAGACCTGCACTGCAAGAAATGTTCAAGGAAATCTGACAAGCAGAAGGCAAATGATACCAGATAGAAAGCTGGATCCACATAAAGAAAGGAAGATACTGGAATGCTGATTGCATGGGTCGAATGCTTTTTCTTATCACCGAAATTTCTTTAAGGGTAATACACTGTTAATGTCACATCTCATGGGGTTCATAACACATGTAGAAATAAAGTATATGACAATGACAAAAAGGTCTCAAGAGAAGAAACAGGAACATACCGTCGAGAAGTTCTCACACTATACACAAAGTAATGAGAAATCACTTGAAGGCAGAATGAGAAAAGTTAGAGACACACACTCTACCCCCTCCAGGAACCACTAAAACAACATAACTAAGAGTCCTAAGTCGCCAGCAAGAAAACAAGGTGAAGCTATAAATAAGATTCAGTTAATCCAAAATAAGGCAGAAAAAGAGAGAAACGTGAACAAAAAACAGATGGAACCAGTAGGAAACGGTAAGGTAATAGGTTTGGAACCAACCATGTCAATAATGGTATTGAATGTAAGTGGTCTAAAGACACCAGTTACAACACAGAAAGGACCAGACTGGATAAAATAGCAAGACCCAACTACACACTGCCCCAAAGAAACCCACTTGAAATGTGAAGACGCATACCAGGGAAAAGTAAAAACACGGAAAAATAAACACCATGCTGACACTAACCATTATCAACTAAATAAATGAGAATTACTTTGCCAAGAATAGCATCAGTCTGCTGACTAAATTTATTTATGTGAGGAACAATATATAAGGGGGCGGGCCATGGAATATGTGAGGAATTTCTGTACCTTCCTCCCAATTTTGTTGTAAACATTAAAGTGGTCTTTATTTTGTTTTTTAATTTTTTTTAACGTTTATTTATTTTTGAGACAGAGAGAGACAGAGCATGAACAGGGGAGGGGCAGAGAGAGAGGGAGGCACAGAATCTGAAACAGGCTCCAGGCTCTGAGCTGTCAGCACAGAGCCTGACGCGGGGCTCGAACTCACGGACTGTGAGATCATAACCTGAGCTGAAGTCAGATGCTTAACCGACCGAGCCACCCAGGTGCCCCTAAAGTGGTCTTTAAAAATAAGGTCTTTATGGGGCGCCTGGGTGGCTCAGTCAGTTGGGCGTCCGACTTCAGCTCATGTCATGATCTCGCAGTTCGTGAGTTCGAGCCCCGCGTTGGGCTCTGTGCCGACAGCTCAGAGCCTGGAGCCTGCTTCCGACTCTGTGTCTCCCTCTCTCTGGCCCTCCCCCGCTCACACTCTGTCTCACTCTCTCTCTCAAAAATAAACATTAAAAAATGTCTTCTAAATAAAAGTAAGGTCTTTAAAAAAAAAACAGTATCTACAATTAAGTGTCTTCTGTTAAGCACTTCTGTTTGTCCCTTAAACATCATCCAAATACTGTTTCATATATTTCCTAACTGTAGGAGAGATGAAAATGTTGTGTTGTTAGGGCGTAGTGACATTTTAGAGCAACCACGAAAGGAAACCGAGTGTTAAATGAGAGAGCGGACCTGAGCAGCAGTATATGTACTGCTGGTATCCAGACATTATCAAGGGAAAACGTTGTTATTTTGCCCCCGTACACTCTGACAGAATCAAGATGGCAATGGTCTTTGAATAAGAAAGACTGTTCTGCAGAAGTTGAGAAAGTCTGGCTTTTGGAGGGAAAGGTTTTCATTAAAAATCACATCAGCCCTGGCAACGAGGCTGAGACCATGGAACATTCTCAGACACACCAGGGGCCCTCGCAGCTTCAGCTGAGATGAGGCACCAGACAGCAGAGGCGGCACAAATGAGCTCAGCTGAATAAAAGGGCGCAGCAGCCCCCGTCCTCGTTGTAACTGCAGCTGGCCCCAAGCTGGAGCAGAGCAGACGTTCCAGATGATGTCTCTCAACTCCCATTCCTGAAACTGAACGTTCTCCCTGACACTCCGCACTCCCCCACTGAGGACAGATCCCAACCCTAATAGTATTTATTTGTGTGACTTCTCCAACAAACACGCAGTGAAATGTTTCTGGTACTTAAACATTTTTCATGTACACTTTTTTATTTTGGAAGAGCTTAAGATTCACGAGGAGACAAAAAATTAGTACAGATAGTCTGTGTACCATTCACCCAGCTTTCCCGAATGACGACACCTGACATGACCATAGTGCATTGTCAAAAGGAGCAAATTGATGCTGGTATAATACAATGAACTAAACTACAGACAATGTTGGTATTTCGCCAGTATTTTCATGTTTTCATGAACTTTCTTTCTTTCTTTCTTTCTTTTTTTTTTTTTTTTGGAAGAGAAGGGTACATCGACTGAGAGATCTCATCACATGTATATATTTGTGTAACTATCACAATCAAGAAGAAACAGAACTACTCGATCACCACGAAGAAACATCCTCACTTTATTCCTTGATAGTCAAATCCTACACCCGACCCTAATTCCTAGCAACCACTGGTCTCTCTTCCACCGCTATGGCGGTGCCATTTTGATAATATTATATAAGTGGAATTGTACATTGTGTAATTTTTCTAGATTGCCTTATTCGCTGGGCATAATGACGTGGAGAACCATCCAAGTTCTCATATAGCAGCTCATTCCTTTTTACTGCTGAGTGGCTTTTACAGTGGTTGCATGTACCCCAGTTTGTGTTTCCATTCATCCATTTAAGAACATTTGGGTTGGGGTGCCTGGGTGGCTCAGTCTGTCCAGCGTCCCGCTCTTGATTTTGGCTCAGGTCACGATCTCATGGTTGGCGAGATCGGGCCCCACATTGGGCTCTATGCTGACATCGCGAAGCCTGCTTGATATTCTGTCTCCCTCTTTCTCTGCTCCTCCCCTGCTCGTTCTCTCTCTTTCAAAGTAAATAAATAAATGTTATAAAAAAAGAACATTTGGGTTGTTGTTTCCAGGTTTTAGTTATACAAATAAAGCTGCTACGAACATTCATGTAAGTTTTTGTGTGAACACAAGGTTTCCTGTCTCTAGTATAAACACCCAGGAGTGTGAAGGCTGAGTTATATATTAAATGAATGTTTCCTTTTATAAGAAACTAACTGCAAACTTGTTATCAAAGTGGCTGCACCATTTTATATTCCTACCAGCGATGTGTGAGTGATTGATACATTTTTGCTTCATATCCTCATTGGCATTTTCCCAGTGTATTTTTATTTTAGCCATTCTAACATATGGACAGGGGTATTTGTATGATTGTTGTTCATTATATTTCTCTCCCATTAGGTGGTCGGTTCCAGAAAGTTAGGAAATTTGTCATGTTTCTGGCCTGATCAAGTTGGTGCTAAACGCGTGCTGTCCAGCTGAGAGGAGGTAAACAAGAAGAAAGACAGGAAGGGTGAGTCCGAAGGTTGAAGGTAGAAGGTAGCAGGGAGGGTGGGGAGACATCACGAGGGAAGAAGAATGACGAATCTAAGGGACCACAGTGTTGGCTCAAATGGCTGGATCCCCCAGTAATGGAGAATGTTCCTGCCGCTGGCTGGGCATCTGTTGACACAGTGGAGGCCACGTCCCTTAAAAGCAAAGGAGGCCTTCGACAATATGCGGCTCCTTCCGTTCTTCGGTAGGAAGAAGGTCACACCTACCCCCAAGGGACAGGAGGGAGCCCCTCTTTTCCCTTGACCTCCCTCTCCGTAACTTTGTTCTTTATTAGTCAAGCCCATTTCTTCTTACAGCAGACTGAAAGACAATGCACCTGCTGTTTAGAGGGTGCCCGTTTTCAACTTTGCACTAGATTCTCCTCTTAGGATAGAAGCCTCTTGTTTTCCTTCTTGTTTTAATACGGATGCCGCTTTTGTGGGTGACAGGAGAGGATGCATTAAGGGCTAATTATCTTGCCAAACCTTGGGTATGGCTTATGCACACACCTACTGCGGACGAAGAAAAAGGGAGAGAAGTTTGCTTTCGACTCCTTTTTAGCGCCTGTTACCTCTTGTAGGAACACACGTTCATTCTTTTACCGGAAGACCCCTCCACCCAGCACATCTCCTCAAATCCTTTTACTCCCACCACATCCTACTGAATTCCTTCTCTTTTCGGAAGGAATAATAAGGTTGGCTGTATTATTTTCCCCGTGACCAAATACTAATGTTCTATTTTTGAAATTTTAGGCAGCAGCCGGGGGGCAGAGTTTTTCCCTTCATCCCATACACCTTCGAATTCATGAAGCTGGATCACATGAATGGTTATCAATTTTGCCTATTTACAGAATGAGCCCTGCCTATAAAACCTGGCCTTATACTAGTTTTGTTTGCTGTGTTTTCCACCAGAAATAAGCTATCCCATGAAAGAACTTCACACGAAAACAATTTATTTTGTCTGATGTTACATCCTTTGTATTACATTTGGTACAAAACACTCTAAGTTCAGAATTTTTTTTAGAATTTTAAATACTAAATATATTTAGCTTCTTGGGATTTGGCAACCTACTTTAAATTTTTTTTAGGGGCGCCTGGGTGGCTCAGTCAGTTGAGCATCTGACTCTTGATCTTAGCCCAGGTCATGATCCCAGGAGCATGGGATTGAGCCCTACATCAGGATCTGTGCTGAGTGTGGAGCCTGCTTGATTCTCTTTCTCCCTCTTCCCCTCTCCCCTGTTTGCTCTCTTTTTCTCTCTCTAAAATATTTTTTTTTTAATTTTTAAAAGATTAAAAAATTTCTTTAATGTTTATTTTATTTATTTTGAGAGAGTGGGCAGGGGTGGGGCAGAGAGACAGGGAGACAGAGAATCCCAAGCAGGCTCCACACTGTCAGTGCAAAGCCCAACGAGGGGCTCAAACCCATGACTGTGAGATCATGACTTGAGCCCAGATCAAGAGTGGGACACTTAACCGACTGACCACCCAGGTTTTCCAAAAAATTAAAAAAAATAAATAAATAAAGCATAATTGGAGAAACTCTAATCTACATATTTCACAATTATTCAACAAACATTTATAATGAAAGGACTAAAGACAATTCGCTGTGCTAAAGTCTAGAGGGGTTACAAAGGGAAACGATAAAAACTTTTTGGCTAAATCACATTCTACAGTCTAGTGGATGTGGATTTTTCAATAACCATCATAAGAGGATTTTTTAAAATTCAATATTGTATCATACCTTTTTCATTGTACTTGGGTCACCTTTAAATCAACCCTTTGTTCATTGTAATGAAGTAAGGCAAAGATTTAAAGTCAATTCCTCACGTCAAAATAGGTTCTTAGAGCTACTGTGATCTTCAGACTAAGCATGCACAATTGTCTTCTGTAGATATACAATATTGGCCAAGGGACACAGTCCAAGCTCTCTTCCCCTGCAGGCTCTCTGCTCACACATCCCGGCCCCCAGTTCCCTTTTCATTCTGGTAGGTAGAGTGTTCAAGAATATAATTTATAAACTAGATAGAATAGGATAGGACCAAATCACATGAGAAAGAAAATTTTTGTTAGAGATCCAGGCATATCTTACTTAAAGAAAGCTCTTTTATTTTTTTAAGTTTATTTATTTATTTTGAGACACAGAGAGAACATGAGTGAGGGAGGGGCAGAGAGAGAGGGAGAGAAAGAAAATCCCAAGGAGTGCTCTGTCAGTGCAGAGCCCGACGTGGCGTTTGAACTCACGAACCCTGAGATCATGACCTGAGCCAAAACCAAGAGTCAGATGCTTAACTGACTGAGCCACCCAGGTGCTCCAAAGAAAGCTCTTTTAAACTATTGATTTAAATAAATTCATCTACAGATAATACCAAAAATAAGTTAAAATTTCTAAAAATACCACTCATATTGAGGGGAAATAGAAAACTTAGCTGTATACAATATACCTGTCAAATATTGCAAGTAAAGATGTGTACTATAGGTGAAAAGAAACTATGTCCTATGGCCATCAGAATCGATGCTATATTAGCTATAAAAAGGGGCTCAAAAATTAGAGTCATAAAAATCCAATCTACAACCTCTGTTTTTCTCACTATATTTGAGTTTCAGCTTTTTTTGTTTACCAGTGTATTTCAAGTCTGTAGCAAAGTGTCTGACTCAAGGTTGAATGACTGATGAAAAGTTAAATTTGTTTAAAGGATGCATAGAGTTCTTGCAGAGCCCATATGTATAACCACATCTCAAGTAAGAAAAGACGGACTGCAGGAAATCTCTGTTAACCATAAAAATAGAGATTTTAAGAGAAGGAGAGAGAGAATTTCTGTAGCTAATGAGGAATCACAAAAGCAACAGAAGAAAACTGGCAGCCTGAGAAGTAGGCTCAGTATACCGTATTTGTCCAGTTCTCCAAGTGCAATGACTGTATATGGCTCCTGACCAGAGTATGAAATTGTCAAAATTAACTCCAAACCCTGTGGTTTTATAACTTGGAGACTATGGAGTTTTAAAGAACAGAGTACTTCATATGAGGACTGAATGGATCTATGGAAAGCAACACCATTCTTACAAATCCATTGTGCTGAGTGATGGAATCTATGACTCTAGCATCTGTGACATTAAGCATTGGGGAATTTTCCTCAACTGTCCTGGGAAATCCTTTACACGAGCCAGTGATGTAGATTCAGAGAGTTTTAGGGGGGAAATTCCTCCACTGCTTCTTGTTTGCAAAGTGCATCCTCACAACTGCTCATGATTTCTGCTGAAGGGCTTCAAGCTGTTAAAGTTTACTTTTAAAGAATAAAGAACTAATGGACTAAGTAATAAAGAGACTGGGAAGTAGTGATCAAGATGGTTAGATCCAAATTAAAAGTGGAAATTAAATTAGAAAACAAAACCAAAAAAGTGAGAAATAAGAGAACAAAAGGTTAAAGAACCAAATAATTTCAAAATGGAAGGTGAAGTATGAAAGGCAAGCTACAGTAAAACAGCAATTTGGAAATTTTAAAAGGAAGCTTAGAATCATCTCTGTAAAAGCTTAACAGACTTAAGATTGATCTTGGAGCTAAACCCTCAGAAAGAAAGTTTAAGGTTCAGGTAATTGAAGTTAGAATTAGCTCCGATAGGAGCACCTGGGTGGCTCAGTTGGTTAAGCATCCACCTTCGGCTCAGGTTATGATTTCGTGGTCTGTGAGGTCTGTGCTAATAGCTCAGCCTGGAGCCTGCTTTGGATTCTGTGTTTCCCTCTCTCTCTCTCTGCCCTCCCCAGCTCTCACTTGCTCGCTCGCTCTCTCTCTCTCAAAAATAAATTAATTAAAAAGAAAGGAAGAAAGAAAGAACTCCAATAAAAGTAATAGGGAAGGAAGTAGAGTTGGTGTGAAAAGTCAGGCCAGGTTCTGTAAAGACCAGCAGATACACGGAACGCCCTCTAGTGGCTAATAGAGAGAAATACTTTCCTTGTAATACAGATCCCTCCCACACCACTCTTTAATTTCCCCTATCTTTCCTTATTCTTGCTTAACAGAATATCACTATATGTTTGGAAAAGCCTGTTTTTCCAGAAGTACACTATTACAAGAATACAACTTATGGAATAATTGCTCAAGGTGACGTGAAATTACTGGTAATCAAATATGGAAGAAAACGTTTCACAAAGCAATAAAAGAGCAGAATTTATAGCCATTCACATACAAAACTAATCATATGAAAGACAAAAAAGGTAAACTGGTTCATTTTAACTCTGAACTAGCATTTCAGTGAGAAGAGATTATTTCCAAGAGGAAAAAAAGCAAAATATGATGCTTTTCCTCCTCAGAAACATAAGACATAACAAGCAGTCATTAGAGATTCTTTTGAGTGAGTGATTGTCAAACTCACTCATATCTAATATTCATTTGATTAAGTATCATTCACTCAGCCAAAGTGGTTTGGGTAAAGTCAAATTTTAGTTGATTATATCTGAAAAGTAAGAGAAAAAAAAATCTCCATTTCTTGTCAGAGAGTGTGCATCTCAGTGTGAGATCTTGAAAAGAGAGGAAGAAAACTAACCTTGACAGCTCGGTGTGCCAGGTGCTATATCTTCATCACCACTTTTAGTCCACAAGCAACTTTATAAGGTTAGATATTATTATTCCCACTTTATCAGTGAGAAGACAACAATTTAGTAAGTCCAAGTAATTTGGGTCTGACTTATCCACGTGTAGTTTGTAAAGTGATTGAAACGGGTCTCCCATGATTCCATGCTGTCTATTTAACTTTTCTGAATATAAGCAATCACTTATAAGAGCAGTTGTAATTAAATGAGAAATGTTGTGAAAACACTGCAAGTTCCAAAGCATTATATAAATGCACAGCATTATTTTGCTTGTGGATATTTAATAGGGTTATTTAAAATTATTAAGGAGGCAATTGGTTCAACTCAGGCTTGCATCCTACACTTGTAGATTATTCCCCACCTTTTCCAATATCTTTTTTTCTTTGTATTCCATCAGTTGCACACCATTAGTCTATGTCTATCGATCATGAACTTTCCAAAGACATACAGCCTTATTTGTCAACTTTCCTCAAATACCTTATTCATCCCATGTAATTCGCTTTAGTATATTTCATTTTACTATTTCCTCTTAAATTCCTTTTTAAAATTCTCTCTGTGTATTACACTACCTCTAGATTGATAAAAATGTAGTGTTTGTGTGTTGGCAAAATAAGAACCGGAAGGAAGGAATAGACCAGTGGGCACACATGAAAGGCCTAGGACTGTCGGGCTATGTTTTGTAGTTGCCCATGAACAGTTTGGAATCTTCCAAAAACTTGTTACAGAAACCTGAAGATGTTCTGCCAGGAAGGTAGTGTGCCCCAAAGCATGTTTCTTGGTGAATGTTGCTTCACCACAGCATGGTACATTGGGAGATGTTTCGTACTACACAGCTTCTCTTGGACTTTCAAATGTAGATTTATATTTTATTTTATTTTTTTAATGCTTACTTATTTTTGAGAGAGAGAGAGAGAGAGAGAATGCAAGTGGGGGAGGGGCAGAGAGAGAGAAGGAGACACAGAATCAGAAGCAGGCTCCAGGCTCTGAGCTGTCAGCACAGAGCCTGATGCAGGGCTCGAACTCGTGAATCACGAGATCGTGACCTGAGCCGAAGTCAGTCGCTCAACCAACTGAGCCACCCACGGGCCCCTTGCATATTTATATTTTAAAGACTCTGAAGAGTTCTGTTGTAAGCCTGTTTAACCCTGAAATAGTTTTCCATGACTTTTTATATTTTCCAGAGAACACAGCTCTAGCCAGGGGAGTAAGGGTTGCTGCCATCAGTCTATTCAATTATCCGTTTTCTGCTCATGAAGTACCAGCTTGACTATGCTGGACTTGGGAGATGTTTCATAGTACACAGCTTGATTTTGTAGGGCTTAGATGATCAAACTAAGATATAAACTAGATTCATGGTCCAAGTCTATGGAAAAAGGATGGTCCTTGATGATGAATAAGCTTTTCACAAAGCTCAATCTATTCAAGTGGAAGGACTGGCGTTTATTCTGAATACTTCCGCTTTTCAAAGCGAAATGTTGGTGATGGGAGATTTTAGCTGACTCAGTCAGCTATGAGCCTCATCACAAGACTATCATCTCCATCACGGCAGAGACAATATCTGCTTTTGAGTTCTGCGGCCAACACTCTAGGGTAGAGCCTGGTTCCAAGCAGGCTTTCAATGGCATTTGTGAAACAGCAGTTATTCTGATTAGTGCTCCATTTGACAAAATGTGTAGTTGGCACCCCTCTACTGGTCTGATTGTTTCCAACTCAAAACTCGTGGAATCACTGAGCTAGATGAAAGTCAATTGTGTTAAAAATATATATTTCAGCAGAGACAGCTTCTCCTCTATTTTGCTGCAGGCAGCTTATAATTAAGCATTATACACCCAGCCCCTTTTACATCCTAGTGAGGCCATGTGACTAATTTTAACTGACAGAGTGAATCTGGAAGTGATTTATGTCACTTTTAGATCATGTGTCTCTCCATTAGCAAGGTGAATGCACAGGACCCTTAGGACCTGGGGTTGACGGAGTCACGAGCTCTCGAGTACCTGAATCACCTTAACAAGTAGAGTCCGTTACCAAATGAGTCACATGCATTGAACTATTAAATAAACATGAAACAAACCTTGTTGTGTTAAACCACTCATATTTTGGCATTTGTTGCATTAGCTAGTGCTAGCTTGTATCAACATATGGATTCCCACAGATATCCTTTCATGGGCATATACTAGAAGCGTATGCACCAAAAGGTTAATTCTCTAGGTAATAGGGCTAACAGATTTTGCTATTTCCTTTTTCAAAGTTACCATATTTTCTAGATTTCCTTCAGCGAATAGGCATTATTACACATTAGGTTTATAATCAGGGAAAAACACAAATAAATTATAAATATTTTTGACTGATTCCAAACTCCAAGACCTCTTGCTCTTTTGTTTTGGGGGTCCTTCTTCACTCCCTGGATTTTTCAAGCCCTTTGTTCTGGACCTCCAAACTAGGCATATGCCCATCTGTAGCCAGAACCGGCAAACTGAGGAATAATCCCCCAGCGGCATGTGAGGAATAGTCCCAACCCAACTTCTCTTCTCGCCTCTCCAAAATGGTGGGCTAATGCCTAGTGGAGGAAGACCACATGGGTCACTGTACTGTCGGTGGATCCTTAATTATTTCATTCACATTTGTAACTTTGAATTCTGAAATATTTTCAAACGCCAAGGAAGAGATTTTTAAAAACCCTTCACCCAAAGTCTTCAATTGTGATCATTTTACTATATTTGAATTATCATTCTCTTACTGTAGATACATAGATAGATAGATAGATAGATAGATATAGACAGATGATAGAATTCTGAACCATTTGAAAAAACTTAAACAAGTTGAAGACATCTGGCAATATTCATCTAAGTTCAACTTACAGTTACTAGTTTAAAATTCGTGAAAAATACAACTATTAATTCTGTAATTTCATTCAAAGTAATTTATTGGAAGAAGATACTTATAATCACAGCAAAGTTTATCATAGTGAAAAACAGACGGCCTATGTGTCCAACAATGAGTTTGGGTGAGCAAATTGTACAGTGTCGTCATGTACAGGGCACTTACAGTGCTTCTCTACGTCGTCCTATTTGCTATTCATCATTGGTCTCCATAGCCATTAAAATGAAGTTCCAAGTTCTTAATAGGTCTGCCTCTGTGCATTGCATTTCTTTTATTATCACTAGGACTCTCTTGATCCTGCCTGAGACCCCCTCAGAAAAAAAATGATCACCCCAAATACCCTCAACCTCACATGGCTTTGATGAATATTGGCCTTATCACATGTTTTTTCCCACTCTTCTTGCATTAAGAATCAAAGCAGGGATCACCAGACGTGGACACTCCATCCTCCACTGGTCTCAGGCACTCCTTCCTGCTGGCCTAGGAGACAGGTAATGCAACTTGGCCAAGGGCAGCAGCAAAAAAGCCGGGGCTGTTCAGGAAGGTCTGCTCGTTGTAAGAACAAACTAATTTAGAATTGATCAGAATCTTAACAGATTTTCAACAGATAGCCTATCCTAATTTCAAATAGAGAGTCCTGTGCCTCAAACACATACATATTCATGAGAATTCCTAAGAGAAAAAGAATGTCAGCTTTATTCTTTGCAACATCAGCTGAAGAAGTTGATTCCCTGGTTCCACCAACGCAAGCGGCCAAAAGCTGTGTATCCCTTTCTAGCCTGTAGATTCAGCTTCCTGACTCAGAACACTGAAAACAAACATATCATTATGGAAGTTCCAAAGGAAATCACTTTACTCTGACATCTCAAATTCAGACATTCTGCAGTAAAATAAACACGAAATTTCAAACAGGGAGAGTTTGGGATTATCGTGTTCCTTGTATAAATATCTGTATGGAAAATCACAGAATTCGATATAGCACTTATGAAATAAAAACAAGTAAACTATGAGATACGCCTCATAAATAGTACAAACATTTCAGTAAGTGGATAAATTCTGACAACCAGAAAGGAAACACTCTAAAATACGGTATTTATTCAAAAGACGATATTGTTTGCAGGAGAGAAAGGGCTTAAAAGAATGGAATACAAAATGCAACATTTTCAATCAATTTGGCTGGAAACATCAGTCCTGAATCTCTTGGTTCTCTCAAGGAGCGTACAAGATACCACACAAAAACTTAATTTTATTGAGTTTATTCATACGATCCCGAAAGACTTTGCTTAAGAAATGAGGAAAGGACACACAACAAGATTTGGCTGAACTATACCAAGGGAACCTAAAAGGAGACAAGATCTTCCACTGGTGACATTCTACTAAGGAAAGTTAGTTCATTAACTAATATAAAAAATAAACCTACAACAGCAACTGCGACTCAAATTGAGCCAGGATGCGACACGTGTGACACCCAACGTGGTCAGGGAGGTACTGCAGGGACCTCACGCCCTCCTAGGTTGGCTCAGACTATCCCCCTTTGACTTGACACCTCATAAAGGACCCCTCACAGCATGGGGTTTGCAGCCAGCTACATCTTCTCCTCAGCCTACAGTCCACCGTATACCATTTCCGTGTTTCTTATAGCTTCTTTCTTTTTAGAGAGTGATAGAGCTCAAGATAAACTCACCTGTCCAGTGAAGGATAAAGAAATGCTTTGAGATGGGTTTGGGGTCATTTGGGGGTACCAAGAGACTCAGATAAACCAAGAAACTAGAATGGGCATCTTCAAAAAGCACAGAGGTAAGGGGCCCATTGGTTTTTCCCAGAGGAAGACAGAGCTGGATTGACAATGAAACACAGAAAGAACCATTGTTGCCCTGGGGAAGTCACACCCAAAGAACAAGAAAGAGGAAGGAACACGGGAAGAGAGAGTGCTTCCTTTTACGCTGTTAAGATGGAAGTCTTCTGAGAAAGGAATATAGAAGCCAAATGATCAAGTAAAAAGTGAAATGGCGATGATGAGTGTTTACATAAAATGAAATATGGAAGGAAATCAGACACTCTTTCACTTCCACTTGACTTTGTCCGAATTTTTTAAAAGGTGGTGTTAAGTCAGTCCAGTTTTGCTTTATTGGCAATGGATACATTTTATCAGACGTATCTGAGCAAAAGAAAGAGAACCCAATCGGCATCTCTCGGGTAGACGGGGAAGGATGGTGTAGGGAGGAAGGGCGTGTGTGACGGGAAGGTCTCCACAGTCCTCACGCTCTGCTCTTCATGTCCAAAGTGTCTTTGACCTGACACGTTCGGATCACAGAAAACACTGTCCCCCAGCACAGAACTATGACCACAAGTGTGTGCTGTGCAACAGACTGCAGAGTACCATGAAACACACGGGCAGCTCAAGAGGGTGGTTTCTGGGCGGAGAAGAGGAAGAAGAGGTTCCACACACCAAGGGCTCTGCTTTATACGGTCTTTCCACGTGTGGAGGTAATGCTGTCATCCCTTGAATCTGAAAATGAAAAAGTAAACAATGCCAGTGATTGAAGAGCAGGTTCGCGGCCAGGCTCGCTCAATACCCCCCCCTCCAACTTCTGCAGGGTAAAAGGGGTGGGTGGCATGGGTGGCTGCTTAAGGAGTCAAAGGTCAAAGGAGTTGGAGCCTGAGGGAATCTGAGGGACGTGGAGAAGAAAGCCAGATGCGCCTTTGGGATGGAGAGACACAAACCAGGCTCTGTTGCTTTTCGAAGCTCTCATCTCATCCTATCCCTGCTTCATTCCAGCCTTAGCTTAACAGCCAATCTCCCTCTTCAAAGGGAATGGAATCAGGAGTTTTCGGTCAACCCGAGCAGTTATGGAACAAGTAAATTATCAGACATATCAAACGACAACTGAAACATCGGATTCATGGATATTTGTCCGTTCCTTAGATTTTGCCTGGAGGGGATTAGGTAACATGTGACATCTGGCTTCTCCGAAGATTCAAACAAAGTAGGGCTCACCGACCACTCCGCGTTGTCCGTCTTGGAGCATCTCACGTTCACCGGCAAGCTAAGGACAAGCTTGTTGAAGGAGAGACCTTCCTTTTTAGCCCATTTAAATTTATTCATTGCGTCCATGAAAGAGAGGTTTTTATACTGCTTGGGGCTTTTGATAATGAAAGGCCAGGTCCTGAAATTCAAATAACCACAATTAGTCAGGTTCAGAACAAAAGCATGACACGTTTCCAGCACTTTTCAACATTCTAAAATAGACCTCACGCTGGTCCATTTTTACACACATAGAAAACCTAACGCGAAGGATTGATAAACCCATCAGCAATTGCCAGAAGAAATACATGCCAAGTAAGGAGTCTTTTGGAAAGAATGAAATTCCTTATTGTAGTACCAGATGGGTAATACCCTAGACAAATAATTTTGACTCAGAAAGCTTCCCCAGCCTCACAACTCCTTGCTTATTTGTTTTGGCTCTAGGTAACAATGTAACTCAGTACACGTTCAGTTCTGCAGAATGTAAGGCGAATGGCGTAATGAAGAAATCTGTAGGCTTTTTTGTAAGAGACAGAAATTTCAATTCCACAGTTGAAAAGCCTGACCCCTGCTGGCTGCCTTGTTTTGGCTTGCCTAAGAGATAATAAATGTAACAAATCTGGAACTGAACCAGTGTTCTAAAAATTCTACTGAGAAAAAAAATACTCTTGCTTCTACTTGCCACTCTAAAAAAAACACATTTATGTCCAAGAAAGAAAGAAGAGATCCCAGAAGAATGACACGATCTGCTTGAAAAGATACTCTTCAAGTGATGTCTTTGATTAAATGTTACGTTTTGTGTTATTGATTCCTGAAAAAAAGAAGTGTAAGGAAGTGTTGGAACACCACCAGGATTTACATGAATAAATCCATGGGTCTTCCCAGAGATTATCATGGGTAACCAGCAGGTATTTGGCTCCCACAACATCCCAAGAAGCTATTTCAGTGGTTTTGGTAATTGCCAACCAATTAATTTCCAGTTGAGGCATTTACACTTTTAATATTGGATCTTCTTCATTTATTTATGCCTTTAATTACTCTCTCTCTTACACACACAAGCTACTCAGGCACTTGGAATATTAGCTTTTTAATTAAATTGAACATCTTTTATTGACCTTTTAGAGAAAATAAATTTTTAATGTCTAAAATAAAATTATTTCCCCCTTACTCTAATAAGTGAAACAATGAGTAAAACATTGGGTAATATACAAGGACCTTTACATTCTTCATTTCTAACTTCCTTTTTCTTTTAATTAAAATCAGTATATCTTTGTTGAGTTTTAAATGCATTATTTTGTACAGAGACCTTAAAGTACCTAACTTTAAATAAAGAAAAAGCATTTGGCATCACACTACACTAAACACAGCTAGCAATGACCTAAAATCTATAGCATTCAAAAATTAAACATCCTGTGAAGACTTGTAGAGATGTAAATCAGAATTCGTATAAAATAATAACTTGAAAGGGGCCCATTATGTTTACATACAAAGTCCTTTTAAACACACGAAAAATTACAGCTAGGTTTTATTAAAAATAAAAGTTTTAAAATCAAATATTAAAGGGGCATCTGGGTGGCTCAGTCGGTTGGGCATCCGACTTCAGCTCAAGTCATGATCTCCTAGTTCATGAATTGGAGCCCCGCGTTGGGCTCTGTGTTGACAGTTCAGAGCCTGGAGCCTGCTTGCGAATCTGTGTCTCCCTCTGTCTCTGTCCCTCTCCCGCTTGCGTTCTGTCACTCTCTTCACAGAAATAAATAAACATTAAAAACTTAATTAAACATTAAAAATAAAATTTGCTTTTCAAAAAAATAAGATGTCTCTCTTGAAAAAAAGGAAATCAATTTCACAACCAGGGAGAAACGCTGGGAGGAAATCATCAGCCTGTAATTCCCTAAAACACCACAAGGTGGCACTGGAATCTGTACTAAGGCGCTAAAGCGGCTTAAATCCGCTGCGCTGTCTGCTGCCTTGCAGGTAAGAGTGAATAGAGTATTACACGTAGATGAAATCTTTAAAAAGCTTTGCTGCTAGAATAAATCAGGAAACTAGTTGTTGGTTTTTTTTTTTTTTTTGAGACTTCACAGCATAAAGTAACAGAAGTGCTGTCAGCAAACTTGCTAATTTACTGTAAATATATGAAAAAGGATCTAGAAAAGGGCAAACCTAATGGCTCACGTGGAGACAGCATGACTGGGGCTGGTGACCTCGGGACATGGCTGTGAGCCTCTCTCGTATGGCAGCTTGACTCATATTTATTGTCTCCTCTCCATTCCTGCTGATGTCGTTCAGGCCTCTATTCTATAATGACATCACCCCAACAAACCTCCCACCCTCTCCAGCCTACACTACCCCGTATTTCCTGATTACCCCTGGAGAAAAAAGAAGAAGAGACAGAAAGAGGAGAAATCCTGAAAAGGTAAATATTTTTCCTTAAAAGACTAAGCTTTAAACCAGAAACAGGTAACTTTGAAGTAGAAAGTTCTGCTCTCACCTGGGACCGGGAGCTGGTTAGGAATATTGGGAATGGTCTAGAAATTCAGTTACATTTCTGCATATCTGAGCAGTGTGTAAATGTCTACCCAGATGCATCTATAAATAAGAGGGTATTATTTATATATCACTGTAGTTGATAAAAACAAACTATATTAACATGATGATTTATTATGGGTGAGAAGTCTTCCTTTGCAAATTTAATTGACAAGTTGATTTAACAATATATATATATAAATGAAATGAACTTAGACTACCCTAAATAGTCTTTCCTTTGCAAATTTAATTGACAAGTTGATTTAACAATATATATATATATAAATGAAATGAACTTAGACTACCCTAAATAATTCGGGGAAAAGTAAAAAAAAAATGACAAAATTTTGGGACTTACATGCTCTTATTTCAAGATCTATCATAAAACTATGATAACAGAGAGTGATACGAGAGAAAGGCTAAATATGAACATCAATGAAACAGAATTCAGAGTCCAGAAATAGCCAGTATATGATCTAATGATTTTCAACAAACATTCCAGGGCAATTCAATAGGAAAAAGGTAGGTTGTTTTTTTGTTTGTTTGTTTGTTTGTTTAGTCAAATGGTTCTTGAATAACTTGATATTCATGTGAAAAACAATGAACCTAGATATTTACCTCTTAACACACACAAGAATTTACTCAAAATGGATCATCAACCTACATATAAAAGCTGAAAACTGTAAACTTTTTAGTGAAAAAAAAAAAAAGGCTATTCCAAAGAAAGCTCCTATGAGCATTATTGTATTAGTCTTTGTTATGGACACATGTTTGGCATTTTCTGAGCTAGCACGTAGTGGCTGAATGACTGCATTGGATACTAAATTTATGTTTACCTCATAAGACTCTCAAAATATTCTCCAAAATGATGTACGCTTTACATTCTTTACATTCTTTACAAAAAAAAAACAGGAGAAAGAAATCTTGGGTAGGCAAAAATTTCCTACACAGAATATCAAAAGCACAAAATAAACAAAAATGATAAAACGGTCTTCAAAAAATACAATTAAAAAATAAAAATGAAAATCTCCACAGACTAGGAGAAATTATTTGTAAAATGTATCTGACAAGAAGCTTCTATCTTAAGTATAAAGAATTCTTTAAAAATATAAAGAACTTGGGTGCCTGGGTGGCTCAGTCAGTTAAGTGTCTAACTCTTGACTTTGACTCAGGTCATGATCTCACGGTTCTTGAGTTCGAGCTTTGCATCAGGGTCCGCACTGACAGCACAGATTGTGCTTGGGATTCTCTCCGTCTCTCTCTACACCCCGCCCCCTTTGCTTGCTCTTGTGTGTGTGCTTTCTCAAAATAAATAAATAAACTTAAAAAACTTAAAAAAAGAAAACAAGTAACCCAATGAAACAATGAACAAAAATTTGAACAATTAAAAAGAAACATATATAAATGACCAATAAGCATATGAAAAGTGGCTCAACACTGTTAGTCATTAGAGAAATGGAAAATAAAACCACAATAAGGTACCACTACATACACATTAAAATAAATAAAATCTAAAGTATCAATAATACAAAACACTAGGCATAATGTTAAGCAATAGGAGCTCTTACACATTATTGGTGAGAATGTAAAAGGTACATCATTTTGGAGAATATTTTGAGAGTCTTATGAGGTAAACATAAATTTAGTATCCAATGCAGTCATTCAGCCACTACGTGTTAGCTCAGAAAATGCCAAACATGTGTCCATAACAAAGACTAATACAATAATGCTCATAGGAGCTTTCTTTGGAATAGCCTGAGACTGGAAACAACCCAAATGCCTTTTTTTTAAAATTTAATGTTTATTTACTCTTTGAGAGAGAGACATAACAGGGGTGGGGGAAGGGCAGAGAGAGAGAGAGAGAGAGAGAGAGACAGAATCGGAAGCAGGCTCCAGGCTCCAAGCTGTCCGCACAGAGCCCAATGCGGGGCTTGAACCCACGAACTGTGAGATCATGACCCGAGCCAAAGTCAGATGTTTAACTGACTGAGCCACCCAGGCGCCCCAGACCCCAAATGCCTTTCAACTGGTGAGTCAATAAATGAATTTTGGTGTGTCCACACCAAGGAATAGAACTCAGCAATAAAATGGAATGGAATTCTGACACATGCACCAGCATAGATGAATCTCAAAAACCTCCAAATCAAAGAAGTCAGGCATGAAAGAGTACATGCTATAAGATCCCATTTTTATAAAATCTAGAAAAGATTGAACTAATGTGGCGACAAAAAGCCAGTTTGCTGTTTCCTGGGGTTTTGTGTGGGAAGTGGGGTTGTCTCCAGATAGCAGAATAGAACTTTTGGGGGTGATGAAAATGTCCTATATCTTGTCCGTGCTGGGGTCAAGTAGGTATACACATCTGAGAAAACAGTATAGTTAAAACAGGTGCATTTTGTCATGTGTAAGTTCTACCTGTAGCAATTGGACGTTAAAAAATAAATAAGAAAACAGAAATCAAAACATACCAACAGGCCGATGAAAAAAAGACGACAGAATGCCATACATTTTATAATCTAATTGTTAAAGAAGAAAGCCAGGAAGTCTGACCTAACAAGATATAACTTCTAATCCTTTTGACACCCCAAGAATATATGAATATTGGGAAGCCCACAGTAAAGTTGTCTCCCTAACTGTAGAGAAGACCCCATGATGTGAGGCCTCAGACGTTCCTCTGTGAAAGGGGATTCAATCCCAACCAGTTAGAAAACTTCCTTGGGGCGCCCCTGGCTCACTCGGTAAAACACGTGACTCTTGATTTCTGGGTTGTGAGTTCGAGGCCCATGTTACGTGTAGATTACTTAAAAATATTAAAAAAAAAAAAAAGAAAGAAGGAAGGAAGGAAGAAAGAAAGAAAGAAGAAAGAAAGAAAGAAAGAAAGAAAGAAAGAAGCCTTCCTCAGTAGATTTTCTAAAAAACATCTGAGAAAGGAATAACCCATGCACTGTAATACAAAGTTAACAGTCCCACCTCTATACCCACAGCCCTTTACCCTCAAAATATAGTAAGGTGTGTACATAAAATATGTGAGCTGAACCTCAGACTGTGGTGTAGAAAGATAGAAAGCTACTGTCAGATTTGTTTAGAAGGCAGACAAGAATTCACTCATTTTTTTTCAGACCAAAGAGAAGTGTTAGACAGAATTAGCTCAGCATAAGCAAGAAATGACATAACAACCGTGCAAACATAGGGTAAAGAACTTCTATTACATTTCATGAAAAGAGACAGAAAAAGTTGACTCTAGTAGAAAATATAAACCAGTGATACTGGAGAGAATTCCCATAAGTGTTTCATGTTGTAAATTTATTTAATAAAAACATGAATTGAATTAAATAAGAGCCCGCATACAAGAATTTAGAACAACTGAATGAGATGAAAAGGGAGATAGCAGACCAATGGAAATAAATTTAGGACAAACCAAATTTAACACCAAATAAATCAGAAAAAGCAAGAAGCAGAAGAACCCTTCCAAAAAAACTACAAGAGAAAGTACTTGTGAAAAATTCCAAATAGATTTTCAAAAAACTTGGTAGATATAATATAAGAAAATTTCCCTGAAATGGAAAAAAAATAAGTGAATATATGAAAAACACTTCATGTTTCAGGAAAATTGAATGCAGATGTTCCACACTGAAGTATGTTCAGTTTAACTTATGAATTCTACAGGTAGACGAAGAATGCTCCCATTCATCCAAAGAGACTTCCCAAGGGAAGGGGAGGGTATGACCTCAAAACGTTATATCCAACCAAATGCTGTCCAAATATAAATGCAGAAATTCTCAAATACAAAACAAAACAAAACAAAACAAAAAGCCCCAGTCATAAAGCATCTGGAAGCCCCTCTTGATTAACTAACTTGCAGATAACATTCTGATGAATCCAATGAAAGAACTCAGAAATGCAGAAATCCTGTAAGATTAGGGATTACCGCTGAATCTATTTAACTTTAAAATTTTCATTAAATATTGTGGGACTTTGGTTTGAGAATTATATGCATAAATTTAAAACCTTGCAAATACAAAATTATAATATGAGTAATAAATACTTGGAAGTACGGAAAGGGACGTGGGAGAAAATATAAAAGTATGAATGTCCTCATCTTTTATGATCTAAAATCGAAACATGTAAAGTGTGTGGGACATTTTAATGTCTTTTACAATCTATGTTCTCAACATTTAAGACCCGTTTACAAAATATTACCCCTTGTGGCTAAAACCAACAGCAGCAACAGCATTCATCTGAAGTTCAACAACTGTTCAGTTTTAGTTTAGTGGTTTTTTAAAAAAAATTTTTTAATGTTTATTTATTTTTGGGACAGAGAGAGACAGAGCGTGAATGGGGGAGGGTCAGAGAGAGAGGGAGCCACAGAATCTGAAACAGGCTCCAGGCTCTGAGCTGTCAGCACAGAGCCCGACGCGGGGCTTGAACTCACGGTCCCCGAGATCATGACCCAAGCCGAAGTCGGATGCTTAACCGACTGAGCCACCCAGGCGCCCCTAGTTTAGTGTTTTCATATAAATTAAACAAAATTACGATTTAATGGTTTTATTTTAAACAGTGCACAAATTATAATCTTTATTACAGTTAATTTATTCATCTTTATAGCAACATCTCCATAGAAAGATATCTGTAATAACCTTCAATTAATGTTAATATTGTTTATTTATTTTCTTATGTATTAAAGTTTATTTCTTTTGAGAGAGAGAGGGCGCGTGCACATGCACATGTTGAGCAAATCAGGGAAGGATAGAAAGAGAGAGGGAGAGAGATAATCCCAAACAGCCTCCATGCTAGCACTGAGCCTGACTCAGGGCTCAATCTCACAAAGCATGAGATCATGACCTGAGCGGAAATCAAGAGTCGGACACTCAATGAACTGAGCCACCCAGGAGCACCAGTATTGTTTATTTCTAACAGAATTTGAGATGATTGCTTGTGTCTTTTTTTTTAAAACCTTTTCTTCTGCACTCCTTAAAAGCCCTATAATAAGCATGTGGGATTTTTACACATTGTAAACATAAAGTGACTTTTCCTACAAAGAAAAATACAAACACGACCCTTGATTCTCTTTTAGAAATAGAATAAATTATATCAAACTTTCCATCACATAAGCCTCACTGGAACTACGTCGTGTTGACGTGTGGTGCAGCAGAGAATACAGAATTTATCTAAACTCATGATCTATTCTGTTATCTGATCTTTATGAGTGTTTTGTTTTTCCTTAAGCCTCGCCAGATCTGTAGGAGGCCGAGAAAAACTGCATCCCTTAGAACAGACAAATCCTGAGACAGGATGTAGTTGTCTCTATGTTTCTATCAGCTTCTCCTCTAATCCTAGGATTGTTGCTGAATGTTTGAAATAAGACAAAGCACCTAACTAATCATTATATTCAAAGCACAGAATATGAGATTTGGGGCTACGTTTTAAGTGATATTCCTCTTGAGCACTGTATCCTGAAACCAAATTCACAACATTCTCTTAAATAAAAGAGAAAACAAAATCACCCCAACTGTCTCTCTTTCTGATCTTTTAGCCAGCACCTTGTTGGTTTGGCTTTCAATAACATTTATGTCAATGTGATAAGCTAACTTGAAAGACTGATTTAAAGCCTAAACATAATTTTATAACAGAGCCTCCTTTTCACTTGTATTTTTGAAGAATGCCTAAATTTAACCATGTAGTTCAATGGTTCTGTGTGGGCAATGACATCTCAAAACTGGTCTTGTTCTGTGAAGCAATTCTCCTTGTCTTTTTAAGAAATGAAAAACCCAGCTTCAATATTTCCTGGGGGAGACCAAAGGTGTGGACTCAGAGCTCTCTGTAACTTGGAAGCGGAGCATTTTCAGAGGATCTACACAAGTTGAACACCAAAGAAAATAACGAGGCCGTAGAATACACTTTTGAACCTCATCGCCTTGTAAAACAAACAGCTTTCAATGTCCATGGGTTTTCAAGATTCTCTCAGATTAACCCTTGAATAGGAAAAGTTTCTAGCCAATATGTAAAAACAAAACAAAACAAAAACCAATATTCTAAAGGGGAAAAAAAAGACTACTAAGTCTTTGTAAGAGATAATGATATTTTAAACAAGACTATCCCCTAGTGTTTTTAGAATGACATTTTACATACTGTTTTGATATTCACTACTATTTTATTTTTTGCATATGTAATTATTTATTTTGAAGAAACAGGCAGATATCTAGCTACCTACCAGAGGTAGGCAAAAAATGCAAACACTAGCTCCTTCATTGCTTACGTAGATATGATGTTGAACAGCCTCTTAATCCCTGAATTTCCATTTCCTCTTCTATAAAAATAGGATTGTAAGCCCTACTCTACCTATTGGAAGTGTGTGAAAACAAATTAAACGAAATTATACATATGGGAATACTTTTAAACTACAAACTAATTTACACAAGCATTTTGTTATTTGTATTTTAGTAGATACAGATTTCTGACGGTCATTGGGTTGTCTGGATAGGAACTCACTAGAATGTATTCACAGATAGTAAGTATAATTCAAAAGAAGAGTGCTCTTAGTTCATAATCTACAATCTCTATAATATTTTGGAATAAAAAAGTAGACCATAATTATATTCTACTCAGTGAGTGCATTTACCACATTCTCATTAACGGTTTTTTAATCCTTAAACACACTCCCTCAAAGATCTATGTGTTTCTTTTGCCCAACTTCATCAGTCTCTTTTATTTTGAAAAGTCCTAATCATTAGAAAATTCTTCCTTATATTAAAACAAAACCTATGCTCCAAAATTTCTACCAGCCACTCAAATTCTTCTTTGCGCTATTACCAAGAATGAATAAAATCATTTTTCCTACATCAGCCCTAATATATTCAAAGCAGGACTTTTGATTTCTGCTTCAAATCTGTTTCCCTACAGCACTCACACATCCTCATTTCCCCCTTCCTCTTTTTTTCCCCTCATCATCTCCCTGAAATGCCATCAACCAACAAGTCCAGTGTGTGCTATCTTGAGAAAGTAACCTGCTTGCAACCACTGCTCATGAGTTCTACTGCTATCACCTTGGTCCCAGACACATTCACCTCTCAACTGGGCAATCACAACAGTCTCCTGGTTGGTATTATTATTTCCAATCTGGTCCTCCTAGAGTCCTTTCTCAATTCAGCAGCCAGATCAATTTTGTTTATATCCAATAGCGTTTTCTTTGCACTTAAAACCCAAAGTCTTTATGTCACCTATAAAGTCCTACATGATCTTTGTGTCACCTACAAAATCCCACTTGAAGTCAGGCCTCCTCACTTATTCTCTGCCGTGTTTCACTCTGTTCCAGCCAAATTCGCTTTCTGGCTGTTCTTTGAACATGCTACCTTCATACCCACCATAAGGTCATTACAGTGGCTCTTCTGTCTGCAAACAGTATACTTTAGATCTTTCCATGGCTGGCTCTTCATCGCTGAGGTCTCTGCTCAAACATCACCTCCTGCCATGGATTGAATGTTTGTGTCCCACCCACCACCACCGCCCCTGCCCTCCTGCCGCAAATTCATATGTTGAAATCTTAACCCTCAAGGTGGATGGTATTATGAGGTGGGGTTTTAGGGAGGTGATTAGCTCATGAGGGCAGAGCCCTTATGGGATTAGTGCCCTCATAAAAGCAGCTTGAGAAACCTCCCTTGCATCCTCTGCTCTGTGAGGTTACAGTAAGAAGATGGCCATCTCCATCTAAGAGGAAGTAAGTCCTCACCAGACACTGAATCTGCTGGCACCTTGATCTTGGACTTCCCCGCCTCCAGAACAGTGAGCAATAAATTTCTATTTATAAGCTACTCTGTCTATGGTATTTATGTTACAGCAGCCTGGACAGACTGAGATAACTTCCCAGAGAGGCTTTTACTACCCTACTGACAACAGCTACATACCTTCTTCACTGTCTCAATTATTTTCATAACATTTACTAATATCTAAAATTTTATATTTATATTATTTATTCCCTCTCTCCCTCTGTAGCATATATTCCCAAGAGGGCAGGAATAATATGTATCTTGCTAATTATTTATCTTAAGTAGTTTCTATGATGTGCAATTGTGCAGACAGAGTGAACCTAGCAAGCCTGAGACTTCCATCCTTAGAAATGCCCATTTGGAAGGCGGGCCTTTGGCTGATGTCAAGGAACTTAATTAGTAAACAATTTCCTATACTGATATAAAACTTTCTCTAAGTGAAGAGTGACTCACTGTGCCTAGAGTATTTGTACAAACAATGCAATTTATGTTGACCATCTGCTTTCCTTCTAAGAGTCTAGATTTTGGTACTTACTCGGCATAGAACACCTATGTAACCAGCCCTTCATAAAAACTCTGAGCATTGAGTCTCCAATGAGCATCTCTGGGTGACAACATTTCATGCATCTTGTCATACTTTGATGCTAGTGTTATTAAGTACATTCTGTGTTATTCCACTGGAGAGGCCCCTTGGACACTTGTACTGGGTTTCCTCTGGACTTGGCCCATAACCTTTTTCCTTTTGTTAATTTTGCATTGTATTCTTTCTCTGCAATAAATGTCAGCCATGAACACAGTAATAGGCTGAATCCTTTTGGTCCTTTTAGAAAATCACTAAACTTGGCAGGAGTCTTGGGGACCTGGACATGCCAACCAAGAAGCTCACCTTGTCACCCAGCTAAAAAAAAATTAAATAGGATAGGACTTGAAAAAATTCTATAACATGGTGATAAATCCAATATGAAGACAAGCCCATCCTTCTCTGAAGTATACTATCCCACTACGAAATCCATTTACTACTTACGTGACTGGCCTATAGATCTCCTTAACGCCAATGAACTGAAGTTGTTCCATAATGTCAGGAATACTTGCACATCGAGTAAGATTAATTCTTGGGTAATAAAGAAGGTATGAAAGACACATTTCATTCCTGGTGCTTAATCCTCCCTGAAAATGGAGATGTTTTATTTAGAAAAGTATATGTTCCACCAACTTTGACACAGCACCCAAGCCACCAATGTCATACAATTCCATCCAGCTTTAATAAATCTTAACCTGAAAAATAATAATCTCCTTGACAATTTGATTTTTAAAAAAGGTAGACACACGTTGAAAAATTAATAGAATTATTTCCATCTCTTTAAAAGTTGCCTTTCTTTAACAACCTAATAATCTCTTTCAAGTTCTGTTCATATGATGTAAACTTCTCACCACAGTGAGGATTATGGGGCTGTTTGATTAACAAACAGGTTATGAATCAGTCAGTTTGATGGAATCTTTGCCTTATTGCACTGAATTTTCTATAATCTTGTTTTCATGTGTATCGACATCAGCAGATGCATACCACAGGGAAGACAGGTTTCACATTTTGCATCCAGGTAATAAACTATCTACCGAAATTAAGAAGATCAAAGCTTCTCAGAAGAACAGAGTCTAGAATAGAATCTAGAGTTGCTACAATATATTATCCACAGTGTTGAATTTTCAACCAAAGGTTATTAAATATAAAAAGAAACAGGAAACTGTGATCTGTGCTCAGGAAAAAAAAAGTTAGCAGCAGAAACTGATTGTGAGAAGATACAGATGTTGGATTTAGTAAAAACTTAAAAACACATATAAATATGTTTAAAGAGTTAAAGAAAGATGTTCAAGTACTTAAAGGCAAATACGTTAAAAATGAGTAAACAGAGAGAGAAAAAAAAAGTATAGAAAATGAAAATATCCCAGAAAATATCTCAAAATGCAATATTAAATGTTCTAACATACATGTAATTAGAATTCTACAATGAGAAGGAAGAGAAATAAAAGGGTAGAAAAAATATTTGGAAAAATAATGGCTGAAATCCTCCCAAATTTAGTGAAAAACATGAACTTACAAACCCAAGAAGGTCAACAAATTGCCAAAGATAAATATGAAGAGAGCAATACCTAGACACATCAGTCATACAGATGAAAGACAAAGAGAACATTTTGAAAGCAGCAAGAGAAAAATGACACATAGCATACAGGCGAACAATAATAAAAATGACAGATGACATTTCGTCATAAGTGATGGAAGAAACAAAAAGATATTGGGATTATAGGAGCTCCTGGGTGGCTCAGTCGATTAAGTGTTTTTCTCTTGATTTTGGCTCAGGCCACAATCTCACGGTCATGAGATTGAGCCCCATGTGGGACTCCTCACTGGGCATGGAGCCCGCTTAAGATTCTCTGTCTCCCACTCTCTGTCTCTCCCCTGCTAGTGTTCTCTCTCATATGTATACCCAGATGTGCTAATATTCTTTAATGGAAACTCCATCCTTTGCCACTTAAATCAATGCCATGTCTATTCTAAACCAAGTTTCCATACAGGGGGTTTATAGGCCAGTCTCCAAAGTTCCTATTATGTTCTACTGTTCTAACTCTGGACCCAAGTACACTATCGATCACCATAGCTTTAAAATAGTCTTCATATCCAATGGCTTGTCTCCACCTTTTACTTTTTAGTAGTGTCTTGCCTATTATTAACCTTTGCTCTTCTAGGTAGATTTTAGAATCAACTGGTTCCATATAAAAGCTAAAACTAAAATTTTTAGAAATACATTTTTTAAAAAGAGAAAATCTTTGCAACTATGACTAGGCAAAGATTTCTTAGGATACAAGAATCTAAAGTCATAAAATTTCTGTGAATTTTTTATTGGAATTACATCAAATTTTTAGGCCAATTTGAACAGAAAGATTACTTTATTGGGCTTTTCTATCCATGAACATAGTATCTCTTCATTTCTTTTGGTATACTGTAGTGTTTTGCAATCATGATTTATAATTTTTTCCAGAGACCAAGTAATATTAGATTTTAAGTAAATATTAGGTTTTATTTCTATAGAACTTCTTGAGATAGTTTCTTATATACTAAAATACAGTTAATTTTAGATACCAATTTTCAGGGGGGTTTTGATGTAGAAAATTACAATGTCTGTGAATACTGTATTTTGCTCCTTTGCTTCTTCCTTTCTGATCCATAGATATTTTTTTCTTTCCCAGTAATATGTGGCATAGAAATAGTGATAATAAATACCTATCTCCTTCCTGATAGTAAATTAGTACTTCCAATATTTCATTTAGTTAGATATTTGCTACAGATTTTTCATAGGTAAGCTGTATCTGGTTAAGGCACTTCTCTCCTATTCCTGGTTTGTGAAATGTTCTTTTTTTTTTTTTTTTATGACTGACTTAAATTTTATGAAGTCTTTTTCTGCCCTTATTGACGTGGTCACATGTCTTTTTCCTTCAATCTCTTAATGTAGAATGGTATTAATATATTTTCTATTTTAAACCAATTTTACATTCCTTAGCTAAATTAATCCCAAATTTGCTCTAACATTTCATTTTTATATGATGCAGAATTTGGTTTGTCAATACTCTGTCAAAGATATTTCCATCAGGTGCATGTTGCTGACCTCTTTCATACTGTCATCATCAAATTTTAGTATTAAGAGTATGCTGACTTCATAAAATGAGTTGGTGGGAGATGTTCTCCGGAAGAGACTGGGTAAGGCATGAATGTTTGTCAGGACTCCCCAGTCAATCTGTTTGGTCAGAAGATCGACCTTAGGGTCATACAATTCATTCTTCCTTTTGAAGTCTTGATTCATCTAAGTCCAGACTCAAGCAGATGGTCATTTGTGATCACAGGTCTTTAATAAGTTTTGGTGAGGAAAAACTAAAAGACTAGAGATAGCTTTTCATGAAAGAGCAAATAAATTCTACTGCAAATATTGCTGTAGTATCACTAGTTAACCTGATAAAATGCTAAAACAGCTCTAACTTCTCTTTTATGATGTTTCATGCTCAAGAGGTTCAGGAATTTTGCCTCTAAATTGGAATGCTTTTTACTTTTTCTCCTTCTCCACAAATGAATTTTAATAATAATAAAAATTTTCTTACCCAAGTCATCCGGGCTCTATCTTTTGTGTTGTAACGGCACTCAGTAATGAGATTATCTCCCTAAAACATAAAAATAAAAGCTTTCAGATTGGAGTTTAGTTTGCTTTATTTATGTAATCCATTTGTAAGCCAATAGTTTTATTTCCTACATGAGTAGATTCATTAAGCAATTTGATTCAGGGAGACCTTTGATCTACTTAATTCTAAGAATACTAGTATAATAAACAAGCAAACAAACAAATAAGGCTCTCTCAGGCCATACTCCACCATGTTCTAGCTGAATGACCTTAAATAAGAAAAGAATTAACTGGGCGAAATTTATTTATTTAAAAAGTAATATAGGGGCGCCTGGGTGGCTCAGTCGGTTAAGGGTCCGACTTCAGCTCAGGTCACGATCTCGCGGTCCGTGAGTTCGAGCCCCGCGTCGGGCTCTGGGCTGATGGCTCAGAGCCTGGAGCCTGCTTCCGATTCTGTGTCTCCCTCTCTCTCTGCCCCTCCCCCGTTCATGCTCTGTCTCTCTCTGTCTCAAAAATAAATAAAACGTTAAAAAAAATTTTTTTTAAATAAAAAAAAAGTAATATATAAAATAACTGTTATTTTTGCACAGCTGTTGTGAGGAGATTAAATGATACAACACACACTTAGCTCTTAGATTAAACATTTCATAAATGTTAGCCATGGATACTAGTCATTGTGTTACCCCTTCGTTTATATTGTTTTCTTTAAAAGTCTTTAGTCATGTCTTTATTTCCTTACAACAGAATTCTGAAGTAAAATAATAGTAATTTATTGCTCCAGTGTTTTCTAACCTTTTGAACAATTCAGTACGCATAGAAAATAATTTTTTTTTATGGGTCACCCCTCAGGTAAATGGACAGACGGCTATTCATAGACCAAAGACAGCTCGCTCTGGGTGTTGGTCCCTAGATTTGCTCTCCCTGGCCTACTGCTCAGAAGGTGCAGAGATCAATATCTCAACACATGCTCTTCCGTAAACCCAAGTATTGTTGCAAGCTGGATTACAGAGTATAGTATAATTAGTTCTGTCCAAAAACTGTCAAATGAAAGAATTATCCTTATATTCATTTTCACTGAACTGTAACTTCCCCAAACCATCCTATGGTGCAAAAAAGATCTCTGATTTTTCCCATCACCAGAATTGCCATGCAAAGGTTTCCTGGAAAGTTAAGTAAGAAAAGAGTAATAATGTTTGGTACTCAGAAACCAAGTTTTCATTTTCTTCTTAAAACAACTTGAATTGCCCGTGGGAATAGTAAGAAAAATGAGTTTTGATTTTGGAAAAGAGATCAAACACATTCCATCTGGGTTGTGCAATACCCACAGTGGGTGGTTTAAAGAATGTGAATACGATGAGCAATTCATTTTACACATAGAAACCTTGCTAAGTCTCAGCTGATATATGTCTTGACTTTTCTAATATTCAGTGAAAGAGAAGAAAGCATTCATACTGGTAAGATTGTTTGTTCTTCCTTTAGATACTGAAACTCCTGAAAATTGAAGTCAAAATCATCATCATAAGCCAGTAATCTCAATTCCTCCCCTTTGCGAAAATGACGGAGCCTGATGCCCCTGCCCGCCAGGTGAGCATGAAGAAGCACAGCAAACACATGGATTCCACTTGGCTTTTCAGCTTCCAGAGCCTAAGGGCAGGGCACACAGAGGAAGACACAATTAGCCCAAACAAGCGCATGTTCAGACAGTTCACAGTAAAAGAGACTTGGAGGGACAACTAAGAAGAAAATCTAAAGCAATTTAAGTGAATGCTTGAGCAGCCAAACATTTTGAACTTGGATTTTTTCATGACTTATTCCTAGCAGGGTTATTAGCTTTGTGAAGTAACGTTTGTAGGCAGAGAAGAAAGGGAACAAATGCTTACTGGGGGCCTACAGAACCACTCCTAAATATTATCTTTCTTTTTCCTTCTTTTAGGAGGTGAAGAGTCAATCAAAGCTCCTGGCAAAAAGACTCCAGTATGTTAGTGACCTGTAAATGGAAACTCTTAAAAGGACAAGTCATTCCCACTTTTTAAGAGAAGAAAACCAAGTGGAAGAATGGAATTATGTGAATTGTCCATGGTCCTACAGCTAGTAAATGATGTCATGGCAATTTGCATCATGGTCTAAATAACTCAAAGGGCTCAATCTTTCCACTTCGTCCATCTGCCATCTGTCTACAATTCTTTATGGCTCATAAAGAATATGATCGAATATGATTGAAATATGTTTGCTTAAGAAAAAAAGAACTATAAATGGAAGTAGCCATTATTAAATACTTAAAATATTTTTTTTCTTATCCAATATGTATTTTTATATTAGGTATTCTTGCTCTTTGGTTTAAGTAGGGAAACTATAAGCAGAGAAAAGGAGAAAAAATTGAAAATGAATAATGGAAAAAAAAACAAATGTAGATGAAAGGTAGAGAAATGCAAAAGACACTAGATAACTAAAGGTAGAAATTGTAAAAGAGAAAATAAAGTGTCCAATATGAAATAAACAAAAGAAGTAGGTCAGGAAGAAAAATATCCTGGATATTAGCCTTGTCCAGAATTCTACTCCTATAGACTTCAAGATTTAAAAAACCATCAGATGTCTTCCCACAATGATAAATAATGGCTTTAAAACATGACAACAAGAAAAAGATTGGTAATAATAAACATGAGATTTTCCAAACATAGTTTTCTAAGAGCATTATTCTGTAAGTGGCAGCTCGCAGACTCAGATGTTCCACATACCTCTTCTAGGCATTCCAGAGTGCAGTGACCCTCAGACCGAAATTCAGGCATCCCTGGAGGGATGGTATGGAAGAGGCTTACCCAGAGGCCAGCCTCAATCACCCCAGCATCATATTTCCTTATATCTGTTGTATGAAATAACCTCAGTCCAGAATTATCTATTAAGCCTGGAATGCGAGCATATAGTTAAAAGTGAGTTTGTGTTCTTAAAAAAATAAAAATAAAGGTTCTCCACATTCAGTTGAAATGGGTTTATTCATTTTCCTTAAAACTTCATAAGGGAAAGAATTACAAGTAAAGATCACTGAAATACAATATTCAGTTTCACAAATGGGAATTAAAAGACAAGTCGCCATACTGTCTGCAATCATTTTTGATTTCCAGAGCATACCATGGGAAAAATGTTTGTGTGGTCTAGCTGATATAGTCCACAATTATCTAACATAAAGACAAAAGGGAAATTCTAAAGTCACTCAATAGAATGTAGAATAACTCAACAAAAGTTTTATTTTATATTGTTTTCAGGTAAAGTTCAGTAACATTTCTACAAAGGGAGAAGCCCCTTGGCCTAGAAACCATCTGCTAATAGAATAAATTACTAGTGATAACGTTCTTTATAGTTTGCCACCATTCTTTTAATCATTCAACAATGGTCATTCTATCAACAAAAAATAGTAAGAATCTATATGTGAATAGCATGCATGATAATAGGCATGGGGGGATCAACAATGAGTAAGACACATTCCTTACTGTGACAGTTTTCATAGAGGGGAAAGTATGACCCAAACCCTTCATAAATTTGTTCCACTGACTTGGGAATTAATTGACTCCTTTCTGGAGGGCTGACTTACCTACCTGTGACTACCAAATCGATGGTTTGGAACAACTGACATATACATAAATTTACATTAATTGGTGTGATTAGTTTTATTGTTTCTCTTTCCCACCACACTATAATTTCCATGAGGGTGGTTTGGTTTGTATCATAAAGCACAGACCCAAGACAAAGTTGGTGCTCAGTATTTGCTGAATAGTTGCATAAATCAGTGGAAAATAGTAACTTTCATTTGCTTCTTTTGATAGCTTCATATTGAATCTTTCAACTTTTTGGTTTTGGAATATTACATAAGTCGATTTAGAAAAGTAGATTTAGAAATCAAATGTAAATACGCTCATCTCTTCATTTCAATATCATATTACGCAGTGTCACTGCATAAATATTTCTTAAGCATATTTATGGTTTTCCTACCATACAACAAAATCTTAATATTATCTAGTGATGAATGGCAGCTTTTCATATGTGCAGTTAGAAAGAAAATGTTTCATCAACACTGTGTATTTAGGACTAATTTACATCGCAAATAGAAAAATCTATTATTCTACTTTCTGGAAAGTAGCATGCAAATTGTTTTTTTAAGATCAGTGACCACACATGCCCATTTGCCTGGTACAGTGCTGGTTAATCACTTTTGTCCCAGTATAATTATTAATAGTACCCTCTTTCGCTCTAAAGAATATCCTAATTTGGATGACAAATATATAGGTTAATTCTTTCTAAAATGATGCTAGTTTATTTCAACTCTGTTAAGTTAGGTGTTCTAAAACTTTTAAAAATCAGAGGTAGAATACACGAAGAATAAACTCACCCTCCTTATATGTCGGATTGTCATAATGGACTTCCAGGAGCACATAACGAGGATCTAACGGGGTGCCAAGGGACAATCCAACATGAGGTGGGTAGGAAAAACCCTAAATAAGGAAAATTCCATGAGACGTGCCCTATGAAAGTCCCTACAAGCTCTATTCTTCCAAAAACCCCAACCATTCTCAAAGATATTTCAACATTCTGGAACCCCATAATCTAGAGTGGATAAAATAAAGGGGCTTAAGGAAAGAATCCCTGCCAGTGAAAAGAAAAGTAAGCTACCCTCATATCAGAAATAGTGTATAAAGCAGGGTGCCTGAGTGGCTCAGTCAGTTAAGCATCCGACTTGGCTCAGGTCACGATCTCACGGTTTGTGAGTTCTGGCCCGCGTCGGGCTCTGTGCTGACCGCTCAGAGCCTGGAGCCCGCCTCAGATTCTGTGTCTCCCTCTGTCTGCCCCTCCGCTGCCCGCACTCTGTCTCTTAACGTTGTCTCAAAAATAAATAGACATTTAAAAAAATGTAAACAAAAAGAAGAAATAGTGTATAAAGCTTTACTTGTAAGTATGAGAACCGTAGGGGAAAGACATGATCAATGAACAGTGTCACATCTCCATAATCAGTCATTGGCCCCACCTCTCCACCAATGGCCCAGGCAAAAATCACAGTCTCGCAGGTGAGGAACGCATCAGGCATGTTAGGATGGTAGCACTCATGGCCATAGTCCAGAACACTGTCATTAAAGCTGCTACTGCACTGATAGAGCAGGATGTGGTGGACCAGACTCTCGTGGCCTCTCTGTATCACTGGCTCCACCTAAACGAGCACAAATGAGAGGGAGGATGTGACAAATCCAACCACCCGACAACACCCTCCGGTAAGCATGAAACTAGCATAGAGCATTAGCAGTTTTGCGAAGGGATCGTTTGCTCAACGATGTAAAGGTTACGATGGGGTTCAAGTATAATGCATTCTGGATATGAAAACAACGATGGTGATGGGAACAATGGCAACGGCAAAGATGAGACGATAACCTGTTCCTCCAAGAATCACAGGATTTACTAATCCGTTTGTGTTTTGAACTCACTTTTGTTTTCCTGATCATTCTGCATGGCAGCTGTTTCAAAAATTGCTTTCTTCCAGGCTACTTTGCCCTTGGTCCCCTCCCTTTTTTCCTTTCTTTTCTCCCCTGCCCCACACATAAAAAAAAAGAAATTAAGGCTATAGACAGGCATAAACTCCCTCAGTCTCACTCTCTTCCACCTCAAAATATTTTTATCCATCCCTACTGAAGGCAGTAGATGATGCCTTATTCATCTATTACCTATCTATCTATCAATACCTATCTATCATATACATATCTACCTGGTGCTGAGCATAGGGCTGGGCACAATGTAGCGTTCAATAATGGATATTTTTAATTTTTATTAAAATCAAATTGTAATAAGAATCTTACCATTAGAATTTAGGAGAGAAAACAACACGGTAGTGATGTGTTCCTGTGACACTGCTGAAATTAGGAGAGGGGAAGTAGAAACCAGCGAACAGAGAAGGGGCAGTAAAGTCGGTTCTAATCTTGACAGCACAATGCATATGAACACGTTCCTTCCGTTGTCCTTTCTGTAAGCTCCCTTCGTAACGCTTGCACACCTCAGCCCAGGGAACTCACAGAGAGCTGAACACATCCTAAGGTCCCAAAGTGCCTTACCTGCAGAGGACGTACAGGAGCCCTGTCTGTACCTAGTATAGCTGGGCTACAGGTGTTGCCATCAGCCACAGGGTTCTTTGAACGCTCCATTCATCTGCTAAAGAAACCATGGTCTGTCCCTAAATTTCCAAGGCTTGACCTGTCTTAGAGCTCAACACCTTCCGCCTTTAGCCCTGACTACTCAAAAGCAGGCGAATGCATTTTGAAACCCTTGCTTGTCCTCCAATTTAGACGTGCTTATGAAGATGAAGTGTTTTCAGCTATTGTCTCCTAAGGCTTTCCATTTTGATTTTCTACATAGTTTTTCTTTCTTTCCTCCTCGTTTTTAAATCAGAGAATCTAAGCAGCCAAACAGGGAAGCGGTAGGTAGTAGGCAGAGATCTGAATAGGCAGCCGGGGGTTCGACTTTTTAAATCCAGCTTGCCTTTGTGTTACATAGTGAGTCATGCCATAGCTAGCCCACACGTACATTTTAACATCACATTCACAGCAATGACACCGCGCATGGCTTTGTTTGCACTTGTCTCTCATCTCTAAAAGACTGCGTGCCCTGAAGGCAGAACCTATTTTCTATTTTGCCTGAAAACGACAGTTATTGTTCAAGCATGGTTGCATAACACATTACACAGAAGGGTAGCCTAGGATGCCTATTAGATTTTAGTTTCCGTGTCTAGTTTGAGCTCTCTTATGAAACTTGACTTATTCGGGCACCTCAGCACTCCAAGGGGAACAGGGCACTGCTAATATGTCCAGAGTAAGAGAGGGACGTGAGGCATTTTCACCAAGTGACTTTTCAGTTCTGGCAGAACCTGTAGGTTGCACTGAGCTCCACAAGGTAGGTCCTAGAAAGGAGCCATTAGGGCTTTAAAGAAAAGCTGGCTCTTGCCAAGGCAGCTACAAAGACAGACGGTCTTCATCGAGGCACAGCAAGAGAAAGCTGAGAATGTGCATGATGAATTATATGTGGCTGGTGGTGCCTGCTTTGAAGGAGCATCACTAAACTTCTTGAGAGAATCTTTGAAGAGCACGCGTTGTTGTTGCTGCTGTTTTTAATATAGGAAATGCTGAAACCAACCCCAGGCTTCCCAACTACCAATGCATTCTAGTAATAATAATAGTAACATCTGCATTTTACTTAGCACCTACTATCTGCCAACCACTGTATTAGCCACTAGCTACATTTCATTTAATATTTACAATGAATCTATAAGGTAAATATTATTGTCTCCGTTTTATAGATGAGAAAATTGAGACTCAGAAGATTAAGTAACAAGCTCAAAATATCGTAGCCGGGCAATCGTAGATGGGGATTTGAGACTAGGCAGGTCTGACCCCAAAGTCAGTATTCCTCCCATTGCAACACATCATTGGAGGAGGACACGTTGGAGATGCATCAGGACCTGGAAGCTTCTGCCTGTGAGCGGGGGGGAGGAAAGAGTGGGAGCCTTATGTCTGGGGGGGAGGATTCCTGCCCTCACCCCAGTCGCGTGTCCTTTGGCCCTTAGGGAGAGAAGACAGAGTGTGGCCTTTCAATATGTTCTTTCCTAAGGAGAGCAAATAGCAAGGTCTCTCCTCAAAACCTGGCAAGGTCTTCAAAGAAAATTAAACTGTAATCTGACCTCCAGATTACAAACTGAGGGTAGAGCCTGGAGGCTTTTTCTAAGAAAACAATACATGTATACAACAACAAGAAAACGTTCTGCATGCAAACCTGAGCACTGATCACAGGAGAAAATAAGAAGGCCGGGAAGAAGCAAAGCTCTTGGCAAAACAGAGAGGATGTGAGAAATGAAAGGGCAGACTGAGAAAGAGAAGTGCCCCCAGAAGGATAACAACTGAACTAAGGAGCCACTGATGTCAGAGGAAAAGCACAGGTTACCAAATTCTTGAAGAACAGAAGAATTTTTGGAGAAGGAATTTTAAGATGACCATGTAGAATACTTAAGGGGAACCCCAAGCATATTCTTATGGGAAGGCATAACCTGCTCCGTGCAGGGGACACGTTCCAGGGATCGGGAGCACCTTGACCAGAATGGGTCTGGCTCTCGGTGCCCCAGCACGGAACAGAATTTCCCACAGAGCTTCCTGCCACATTGACCGAGCATAGTGATGCCAGCTGGTCATTATCTGCTGCTTCCTCAACCAGTTCCACAAACCTTCGAAGCAGTCACATCACCTGTTGTGACATTCTTCTTTAGCCCAAATAAGGCTGCGGCAGAGACCGGAGGGCACTAGAGGAGGTTAAACACTGCTCTTTCTTGGATATTCAGTAATTGTCCGCACGAGAAAGACTTTTCCTTTTGCATCATTGCATCATTTGAAATAATGGTGGTGTTATACATTTTTACATTAAAAACCTTTCTGAGACAAATAAAGCTATAGTGCAGTGAATCACTGCTGTAAGAGGTAGCACTTTAAAAGGGCGACTTATTTTGGTTGCTTCAGAGATGTCACATTGTCATCACAATCTAAATGGGAATGCCAAAGGTTACCTCTATTAAAACAAAAATTAAACTTATAGAAATTGCCAAAGGAGGTCATGGCAACATAAAGTATACCAATGCGGATTAATTGGTATTTCTGAGACTGGAACAAACATTCAATTTCATTTTTGTTTTAGGCCGGCTGTATGACTCCAGAAGGAATAAATACAAAGGAATCGAAAGTAGTGCTTATGGAAGTGGGTGGCAATGACACAAACACCTGATGACATATTAAACTGTGTTATTAACTACAGTGTTCTCATACACAGGTGGCATTTACAGATCAGAACGGATGACAGTTCCATACACCCACCTTCATATGCAATAGAGGCCAGGCAAGGATGGCCTGGCAGCTGTGGGTTACCTGTTAGCCCCAGTGCCTAGTAAAGGAACAGCCTAGAAAAGAAACCACAGGTGGAAGGGAGGTGAGGAGGAAGCCTTCAACCTGAAGGATTCTTAAGAGTAAAATGGTCTCTTCTTGTACCCTATGTCTTCAAAAAATTAAAAATAGAACTACCCTATGTATGACCCAGCAATTCCACTACTAGGTATTTACCCAAAGGATACAAAAATGCTGATCTGAAGGGGCACATGCACCCCAATGTTTACAGCAGCACTATAGACAATAGCCAAAGTATGGAAAGAGCCCCCAAATCCATTTACTGAGGAAAGGATAAAGAAGATGTGATAGATAGATAGATAGATAGATAGATAGATGATAGATAGATAGATACAATGGAATATTACTCAGCAATCAAAAAGAATGAAATCTTGCCATTTGCAACAACGTGGATAGAACTAGAGTGTATTATTCTAAGCAAGATAAATTAGTCAGAGAAAGACAAATATCATATGCTTTCACTCTTATGTGGAATTTAAGAAACAAAACAGATGAACATAGGGGAAGGGAAGGAAAAATGAGATAAAAACAGAGAGGGAGGCAAATCATAAGAGACTTTTAAATACAGAGAACAAACTGAGGGTTGCTGGAAGGGAGTCTGGTGGGGATGGGCTAAATGGGTGATGGGTGTTAAGGAGAGTGCTTGTTGGGATGAGCACTGGGTGTTCTATGTAAAGTGATGAATCATTGGGTTCTACTGAAGCCAATACTATACTATATGTTAACTAACTTGATTTTGAATAAATTTTTAAAAATTAAAATAAAAAAAGAGTAAAACAGTCTCCAGTCGGTTCAGATAACTGGACTTTTGAGGTACTCTTGAGAAGACTTAGCAGTAAAAAAGCAAACAATAAGAGAACTACTAAGCATAGTCAAGACCAAGGTGGAAATTAATATCAACTATAAACTGGGAATTGAAAAGCTCCAAATATTATACTGTTCTCATGACCTCATCACCTTCTCTTACTCTCTTTATCCAGGTCAATATGTCTAGCATAATCACTGCAACACGCAGACTGCTTAATAACTATTTATTGAATGGAAATGAAGCCTTTCCATGAATGAGACTGAGTCATCAAATTTATTGCCTCCTAATTTCTTGATTGTCTAAACTCCAGTGACCCACCCTGCACCCCACTTCAGCTGCCCAATCCCACCATCCCAGCCTTCACTTAGAACCACTCAGGACTGTGCTCCTCTGAAACTCTCTTTCAGTGCTTTTTTCCTGCTCTGTTGGTTCTCTCACGCCTCCCCAGCCTCTCAACATACCACTTTTTCCCAGGAGGCTACTTGAACTACTTGTGCACCAGCCCCTCACAATGGACTCAGACACTCACAGCTGCGGATCAATCCGGTAATCTCCCCCTTCTGATCCTCTACTTGGGATACTGAAGATGCTTGCACAACCATTAAGAGCTCAAAAGTCATGATTCACATTTGTACTTCCAGGCATCAATCTTTCTTTATTTTGCCATGTTCTGTTCCTTGGCTACAGATGAGCATAATCTGTTCGGTGCAGGGCACACGTTTCAGAAAATGAAAGCAGTTTGCTCCCATGCAAACCTTTTAGCATCTATGTATACTTGCTAATCAACTCTTGGTAAATGACTCAATTATTTTGGTAAGAGAGGAAAGAATTTCAGTTCACTCTGTCACTGAATGAGGGCAGAGTTGGGGTGGAATTTGATACAAAGGACACAATATGGTTGGAAAATTTTAAAAATTATATAATATAATGAAATGAGGCTAAGAATTTTACTCGGTGTGACCTAGGTCTATAGAATAGGATTAGATGGGGATAAGAAAAAAAGTTCCTAAGTGTCTCAGAAATCCTTAGAACCTAGATCCAAGACCACTGTATCAGAATAGAAGGTAAGAAAATCTTAGTGGAAATGTATATTATCTTTCTGACATAAAACATTTGGGGTCCTTGACAAAACTGTGCCTGCCTGATGGTCTCGTACCTGCACCTACTGTAAAACTGATTCAGTTTCAAAAGGACTTCTCCCAAAAAGCCACTGAGCATTGGCAAACTGAAGAATCCACATGCTTTTGCAAACGTCAAATACCAACTACCTTAACAATAACAATAAAGAAATATATATAAGGGCACCTGGGTGGCTCAGTTGGTTAAGTATTTGACTCTTCATTTTGGCTCAGGTCATGATCTCATGGTTCGTGAGTTCAAGCTCCAGGTCGGGTTCTGCATTGACAGTGTGGAGCCTGCTTGGGATTCTCTCTCTTCCTGTCCCTCCCTCACTTGCACGCGCATATGTTTGCTCTCACTCTCTCTCTCAAACTAAATAAATAAACTTAAAATTAAGAAATATGTATGTTTTTAATTGTTTATTTAGTTTGAGAGAGAGAGCAGGGGAGGGGCAGAGAGAGAGAGAATCCCAAGCAGGCTCTGCATTGACAGTGCAGAGACCAACACAGGGCTCAAACTCACAAACTGTGAGATCATGACTTGAGCCAAAATCAAGAGTTGGATGCTTAACTAACTGAGCCATCCAGGCACCCCAAGAAATAGATTTTTTACTTACTTCCCTTGTGCTGGGTTGAATAGTATCCCTCCAAAATTCATGCCCAACTGGAACCTTGGAATGTGACCTTTTTTGGAAGGAGGGTCTTTGCAAATGTAATTAGTTAAGATGAAGTTACTCTGTCTTAGGATGGGTCTGAATCCAATGACTAGTGTCTTTATACAGAAAAGAGAAGGAGATTCAGATTCAGACACACACAGAGAGGAGATGGCCATGTAAAGATGGACACAGAGGTTGGACTCAAGCTGCCACAAGTCAGGGAAAACCAGAGACCATCAGAAGCTGGAAAAGCCAAGGAAGGATTTTCTCCTAGAGACTTTGGATGGACCATGGCCCTGCCAATGCCTTGATTTTGGACTTCTGGCCTCCAGAACTGTGAGAAAATAAATTTCTGCTGTTTCAAGCTGCATGGCTTGTGGTCACTTATCATAGCATCCCCAGGAAGCTAATACATCGTCTGCTCTCAATTGTTATAATCATAAACTAACAATTCACAGATTTGTACATTTTTACCTAGGTCATGAGTATCCCTGCATTTGTTTGTGACAAAAAATTATTACAAATATACATTGTTTCCCCTTACATGATTGATGTTGTATAATTCCATGTACTTACATAGTCATAAGGCTATTTTACTTGATAAATATGCAAGTGCACTTGAGAGAGTTAAAGAAGTTTTATTATCTGTAGCTAAGTATATGTGAACCTTACTTTAGTTTTTACATTTGGAGGGTAAAAATAAGTGGGCGGGAAGGGTGGAATGCCCTTCTTGACTTGTCCAAGTACGAGAGAAAAACAGGTGTGAGAAAAACAGGAGGTTATTAGAGCTCTTATAAGCAATTTTCCTACACTTATTCTTCCAAGTCTACCCATTTAAGATGTTGCTTGTTGAAACATGAGTAGAGCATAGCTCTCCAAAAACAACTTGCAATTCAATAAATTAAAAATTAAAACAAAAGGAGAGAGGTGATGGGTGAAATCTGTAATGAGCTGGAAATCTGGTAAATCTCCATCACTTTTCTTCCTGCCCATTCTTGTTCTTGGCACCCTGCTTTCCATACACACCCCAGGCACAGGTTGCTGTCCATGTAAAAGCCAGGAAACCATCTCTGACAGAGGTTATCCAAAGGGCATCTGGTTCATAATGCAATGCTGCCTATGAAAACATTTCAGCCCAAACTAGCAGTGTAGACAGACAATTACAAAATCATGCTAGTATATGCTCATGGGATTATGGTAGGATAGGATAGTAGATGGTATCTACCTGTCCCTCTTTCCTTATCCTCATCCCTAATGGGGAGGGCTCTTTTAGCATGACAATATATCCAACTTATGAGAGGAGACAACCAAATTGAGCAAGAAAATGATATCATTGTCTCACAGGTAATCCACTCTGAAAAAGGTCAGAGTTCAAAGCAAAACCCGACCTGCTGATATGGGGCTCAAACTCAGGAACCATGAGATCATGATGTGGGCCAAAACCCATGAGTCCCTGTTTCTTCATATTCATGCAGCTTTATGACTTTGTGATTTCCAGCTATACAAATGAGTCTTCCACCAGCACTGTGAAACAGTCAACAATTCTATTTTCTTCAGTCTCAAAGACTGGGACGGTCACCATCTTGACACCTACAGCAATATCTAAAATGACAACACCAGGGTTCTCAACAAATGTAACTTTCACCACCTCAGTTTCACAAAACATACCCCAGATGCCATCGACAATGACCACAACCCACAACAGTTCAGTGACATCTGTTACTTCAGCAGTAACAAAGATGTATCAAAACTGACCTATTTCCTATGCTGAAAATAGTTGTTAAATGCCACATTTATGTCTTTGTTGCATTCTGAAAAAATAGAAATAATGTCATATTAAATAAATTAATGGTATAGATCCTAGTATCCTTGTCCCTGTGGAAAATGAGTTTCCAACTTCATCAGGCCTGCTAATGAGTGTGAATAAGTGACTTGTCCTACCAGGGAATCGTACTTGGATATGATTTGAAATGTGCCACACCTTTCCCTCCTGGGCCCCTCATTAGACAACAGAATTAGGCAGCATTCAGTCTACATGAGTTCTAAACCAAATGGTTAGCTTTGGTTTTCATTCATATGTGCCATAAAGATATTTTCCAATGGTATTAGATACAGTGTAGTAACAGAGTATCAGCACTCTTCATTTTCTGCATTTTCAAAAAACATAATGCCTGTGAAACTACAAATTCAGAACCTCAACATTTTCTTTTGAACTTATTCAAAGTTCAGTTCCACTTAAAAACTAGTTATTACATTCGTGATAACAGCAGACTTTATGGTATTTTCAGTGTATTTTTAAAATTTGTTTAAATGTTTATTTATTTTTGAGAGAGACAGAAAGAGAGAGAGAGAGAGAGCAGGAGAGGGGCAGAGAGAGGAAGACACAACCCAGAGCAGGCACCAGGCTCTGAGCTGTCAGCACAGAGCCTGACACGGGACTTGAACTCACAAACTCTGAGATCATGACCTGAGCCGAAGCTGGATGCTCAACCAACTGAGCCACTTAGGCACCCCTTGTGTATTTTCATATGTTTCTAATCCACAGTTTTATTACTACAATTTGTATTTTAAATCAACTAATTTCTCAAGGTCTCTTGATGCGATAAAACCAAAACAGTTTCAATTTCCAATTTATTCAAAAGGAGAAATTTCAGTTAGAACCATTTATTCAGATTAGATCTAGTTGCAAGATTAGACCTGTGTTGTGCGGACCTATTGTTAAGGCACTAACTCTTAAGAGGACCAATAAGGGGGAAAAAAAAATCCCCAAATCGTACTGCCTCTGAGGTTGTGGTAGGCAATCTAAGTTCAGCATCACAAACAGCTTCAGATGCTGGTGTTGCAGTTCTGGGGATGGGGGTGATTGGGAGATGTGTTAGATCAACTAGAACCCAGCAGTCACTAGACACAAAGCAGGCTGGAGAGCAACCTTCTACAACGAGACTTCCTCTTCCCCCATTCAGCATTCTTATGTAGAAATTCAAAGTTTTAGCTTAGTATGATGTTTTTTAAAATCACCAAAGCATACTTTTTTTGTTTTCTTCTAATCACAGCAACTATTAATTCTAAAGAAAATACATTATCAAAATTTGATATTGGCAGCTTTGTTGGTGGTATTGTATTAACACTGGAAATCTGTCGATTCTTTACATTGGATGCAAAATGTGTTATTCAAGAAGAGGCATTTGGTATGGAACCATGTGAGTTTTGATTAGCCAGGACTTTATTATAATTTCTGTGTTTCTTTAAATGTCACAAGAAAATACCAGAACGGGCCACAGATTTATGAATTACATTCCTACTAATCCTCTATGCCCAAAGTAAATTGTTTAAAAACATGGAACGCTTCACAAATTTGTGGGTCATCCTTGTACAGAGGCCATGCCAATCTTCTCTGTACCGTTCCAATTTTAGTATGTGTGCGGCTGAAGCACTATTAAAGCTGTTTTACTTGATGAATATGCAAGTACCCTTGAGAGTTAAAAATATTATGATTTACAGTCATCAACTTCTGAATGTGAATTAATTAGGTTCTTTTTTTTAATGTTTGTTTTTTATTTTTGAGAGACAGAGACACAGAGAGCAAGTGGGGGAGAAGCAGGGAGAGAGAGAGAGAGAGAGAGAGAGAGAGAGAGAGAGAAAGAGAGAGAGAGAGAATCGGAAGCAGGCTCCAGGCTCTGAGCTGTCAGCACAGAGCCTGACATGAGGCTTGAACCCATGAACTGTGAGATCATGACCTGAACTGAAGTCAGACCCTTAACGGACTGAGCCACCCAGGCACACCAAATTGATTAGGTTCTTTTTGCCAAACACCTCAAGAATGTAAAAATACAGAAATATAAAATATTTTAAAATTACTTTTAAGAAAGTTTGTAATAGCATTCTTAATATGTATATTTTTCTTTGAATTTTTAATAGATTATTCATGAATTCTAAGGTTGCTTTTAGCCTTACATTAACAAATATTAATGTTCAGTTAACAGAGATATTCATTAAACTAGAGGTCACCTAGCTCCTCTAAGAAATGTTACATTAATACCAATATGACCCGCAAGGCATAGTGAAAGATCTGATGGTCAGGAGACTAAGTTCCCTTCTTGGCTGTGTCACTAAATAGCTGTGTGACATGACTGTGAGCAGGTCAGCAGGTCATAGCACACGGGCTTTTTTTCCATCATTATATATGTGTGTGTGTGTGTGTGTGTGTGTGTGTGTGTGTGTGTGTTTGTATTTATATATGTATTGGAGCTCTGAAGAGCTCTAATAATCTATTTTTCTCACACCAAGCTAGTATACTTGGACAAGTCAAGAAGGACATTCCGCCCTTCCCACCCACGTTTTTTTTTACCCTCCAAATGTAAAAACAAAAGTAAGATACACATATATTTAACTATATATAATAAAACTTCTTTAACTCTTTCAAGGGCACTTGCATATATATATATATATATATATATATATATATATATATATACACACATGCATATATATATATATATGCGTTTATATATATACATATATATATATATGCCTTCATCTAATTCTCAAAACAAGCTCATGAGTTTAGGTAATAGAATTATCACCTATTTTATAAATGCAGACAATAACGCACATGTAAGTTTAAAAATTTATCCAACTGTCAGAGCCCAGATCTCACCACTGGTGACTTGGATCAGGAATTGGTGCCCCTAAACCAGCCTGCTGATATACAGGAAAACCTTGGTTTGCGAGCATAATTTATTCCGGAAACATGCTTGTAATCCAAAGCGCTTATATATCAAAGCAAATTTCCCTATAAGAAATAATGGAAACTCAGAGGATTCCTTCCCCAACCCGAAAATTTTCATATAAAAATAATTACAATACTGAATATAATACAAAATAATAAAGAAAATACAAAATATAAAGAAAAATAAACAAATTAACCTGCATTTACCCTTGAAAACCTTCATGGCTGGTGTGAGGGAAACAAGAGAGAGGAGGGTTATTGTGTAGGATGACTTTCACTACCACTAATGGAATCACTGCTACCCATAGGCTCAATGGAATCTTTTTCTGCATGGGGGCCATTGCATACATTCACACAGGTGTTGAGCACGGTACAGCATTAACAAGTGCTTAACATATACTGTATTTAATGTAACTGGCAGTAAGGCAGCAAAGGATCTGTATCTGCAGGCAGCCTGATCCAGAATGAAGCAAAGCATTCCTAAGCTGACTCTTGTATGGAAAAGCAAAGAACTGTCCATAGGTGCTTTGAAGTGACAAAAAATTCACTAGTGCCAGTTGTGGGCACCTTCCAATGTTCTGAAAAATCACTGATTTCTGCCAAACACCTCAGCCTGAGATGGAGCATCCAAGCACGGGAGAAAACTGCCCACAATCCCACAGCGAGATAAAGAGACAGACAGAGGCAGAGACAGAGAGACAAGAAGCATTGGTTCAGCTGTGATCATGTGACATTCGGCATCACGTACTACTCATATAGCAAGACATCATTCGTTTATCAAGTTAAAATGTATTAGAAATGTTTGCTCATCTTGCAGAACACTCACAGAACAACTTACTCGCAATCCAAGGTCTTACTGACTCCCATCTTGAATGGCAGGGGAGTGAATGAGACAGTGTCAGTGCTCCACCAAGGTCACTTTGGGTTTCTTTAACTTTTTCTGGGGGCCTTACTTCCAATCACTTGCACCTGTAACTTTCCTCAAAGGCCCGATCTTGGGCTCACTTTGCAAGGAGCAAAAAATGCCCCAAAATGTACATTAGTCTGAAGAAAGTGAAATGGACAACTCTAAACAAAATGAATGTTTTCCATGGGTGCTATGGACTGAATATTTGTGTTTCCTTCAAATTCACGTATGGATAGTCTAACTCCAAAGGTGAGGGTATTGGAAGGTGGGGCCTTTGGAGGACAATTAAGTCATGATGGCTGATTTCTCATGCATGGGATGAGTGTCTTTACAAAAGAGACCCCGTGGAGTTCCCTTGCCCCTTTCACCATGTAAGAACAGTGAGAAGACGGCTGTCTATGAAGTAGATCTCACCAGACACCAAATCTTCTGGTATCCTGATCTTGTACTCCAGAGTTGTGAGAAATAAATTTCTGCTGTTTATAAGCCGCCCAGTCTATGGTACTCTGTTAGAGCACCCCGAGTGGACTAAGACAATGGGATTAAGTTACAGCTGGAAGTACAGTGCAATAACACCCTTGCTTGGCTTTCTCTTCCTCAGTCTTACTCTCCCACCTCGTGTTTTCTCCTGGCACTTCCTTGGTCATTTGTACACACATCCTTCTCTCAAAGGACTGCAGCTGAGAACCCAATAGAAAACAAGTAGCATAATGGAAGAGCATTTTATTGGACCACATGTTTTGGGGTTTGAATCTAATCTGGGGGGTTTAAATCTTGCCCCATTATTTTCTATTTATTTATTTTCTTATTTATTTACATTGAAGTCTATTTGACATGTAACATTGTGTACATTTTCAGGTGGACAACATGTTGACTTGAAACATTTATATACTGCAGGGACACCAGGGTGGCTCAGTTGGTTAAGTGTCCGACTTCCGCTCAGGTCATGATCTTGCGGTTTGTGGGTTCAAGCCTCACATCGGGCTCTGTGCCGACAGCTCAGAGCCTGGAGCCTGCTTCCGATTCTGTGTCTCCCTCTCTCTCTGCCCCTCCCCCGTTCATGCTCTGTCTCTCTCGGTCTCAAAAATAAATAAAAAACATTAAAAAAAATTAAAAAAAAATTGTTTTAATATAAACTCCTTAAAAAAAGAAACATTTATATACTGTAATATGATCATCATGATATGATCATCAAACATGCTAAAAGACTAGGTCTTAATTATCTCTACCACAAAAAAAAAGAATGGATAGTTATGTGATTTTTCCATCTCTTTTTCCTAGTTGCTCAACTTCTCTCTGTCTCAGTTTCCTTATCAGTAAATCAGTGACAATAAGGCTTACTTATAAAATTACTTGAGAATCAAATAGCTGGCACATCAGAAGCAACAGACGCCTTGTAGGTGTTCAAAGAATGATGTGACTATATTTATTAAAAGTTGGACTCTGGGTTTTAAATACGATTTTAACATTGCACCCAAATAAATAACGTCTATACTGATCATTTATTCACAAAGTCCAGTGTTTCAAAATCTAACTTTAAGACTTTTATGTTACAAATATTCAGGCAAAAAAAATATTGCCATGGTCACATGCTGTATTGCAAAATACATAATCATATGAAATATATATTTATGTGTGCCATGTCAATTTATTTAGGATTTAATTTGTATAATAGTATGTTCTTTACAGAGAAGTTTTTCTGAAATATGACCTCCCCCCTTCCTCTAAAAGAAACATAGCTACACTGACACTTCATTTTTTAATTTTAGTTTTGTTTTTTTTTTTTGAGAGAGAGGGAGCAAGCACACAAGCTGGGGAGAGGGGCAGAGAGACAGAGAGAATTTTTTTTTAAGTTCATTTATTTTGAGAGAGAGAGAGAGAGAGAGAAAGCATGAACAAAGGAGAGCAGAGAGACAGGGAGAGAGAGAGAATCCCAAGCAGAAACCACACTGTGAACACAGAGCCCGATGTGGGCTCGATCCAAAGAACCATGAGATCATGACCTGAGCTGAAATCAAGAGTTGAACAATTAACTGACTGAGCCACCCAGGCACCCCGAGAGAGAGAATCTTAAGCAGGCCACATGCTCAGCATTGAGCCAGACACAGGGCTTGATCTCATGACCCTGGAGTCATGACCTGAGCAGAAATCAAGAGTTAGATGCTCACACGACTGAGCCACCCAGGCGCCCCTACACTGACACTTCTCGTGTGTATTTATGCACAGTTTTGAATACACATTTCCCTTACTATTTTGCTCTGAAAATCTTTTCATCTCAAAGAGATGTCTTCCATTCCATTCATTCATTCTTCATTCATTCATTCATTTATTCACTCAACTAATTAACTAAAGAAAAAATACCCCACCTATTTGGCTCTTTATCCGATGCCAAGAAGTAAACAAACATGGGTCTGACAATCATACAGTTTATATTCTAGAAAGGTAGAGAAGTTAAGACCAGAGAATGATAATTTTTGGTTGCCTTCCAGCATCAGTTCCCCCAGAAGAACTACCAGGATCCTGAATTGGCTTAGCCACACTCTTTGACTAACAATGATTCCCACTTCCCTTAAGTGGCCCAAACCCATCTATGTGGTCCCAATCTTGAACTTAAATTGGTCAAATCACAGCGACTTTCAAGTTGTGGCTGGCAGTGGCAGAAGAGCTGTCCTCCCAAAATAAGAGAGAAAGTGCTATTTCAGGAGTTTGGGCTGTCATTTTTCTACCATAAGGGAAAATAGCCTAAGGCTGAGGCCCAGACAATATTAAGGGCAAAGCTCAAAAGGAGCTGTAGCTCTTGAAACATCATAAATCTCTGGACAAAGGGATTTGCTTTAAATAAACCCAAGTGACGTTCAGCTGAAACAAAAAGAAGTTCGGTGCTGATAGTAATTATCAATGACAGTTGTTTTCTTCAGTCATCTTTGGTTTCTTTCTCCTCTTTAGTCCATGAAAACTGAGATGACTACCCAAACCTGGATTAAGTCAGAAGCTTTGTTAATTCAGATTTCTGAAAAACACAAAACGAAGTTCCCCAAATAACTAGTTGTGTTCTGTAATGTGTTTGGAAACCACATTTTTTCATGAGAACACGGAATACTTAGAGCATGCCAAAGCAATATGACTCATCCTAATTTATATTTCTCATCTTCAAAATGTTTCTCATGTTACACTCTAGGCACGGCATTCATCCCAGTCCACACTTCTATACACCCCACCTGGGTTCCACCAATAGCCACCAACTAATCTTCTTGGATGCTTAGGGGGTAGCTTTCTAGACAACACCCCATATCCCAACCAATCTTCCCAAATCACTTTTCATCTTGGACATCTGACCGATAATATTCAGTGGCTCCACACCACCCTTTCTATAGCGATCAAGTCCACACTTCTTTTTCTGACATTCAGGATCCTATGTGGTTTGCTGCACGTTACCTACACGGTGCCCTGTGCATGAATTCCCAGTCACAGGGATCCGTTCCTTTTACACACCATGTTGTTCTTACCTCCATGGTTTCATTCCGTGTTTTCTTCACCTAATATGTCCTCCTACTCGCTCTTGAAAGCCCAGGTTTTGTTTCCCCTGGATGCCTTCTCTGATTACTTTGGCAGACATTTGCCTTGTTTCTCTAAGCTTCTTTCAGGAGGCAGTACCGTGTGGTAGCATGAGGCCAAAGACTTGGTTTGGAATTCAACATCTGGCACTTACTAGCTGTGTGATCTAAGACAGATTGCTTAACTTTACTGAAACTCAGTTTTCTTATTTACAAAATAAAAACACAAATCAATTTTTAATCCACTATAAAAAGTAAAGGAGAAAATGTGTCTAGCACATAATCATTTGTATCAAGCAGTTGAAAACGATACTCAGTTCTGTACAACTTAGTACTTTTATATCGAATGTAATTAGTGCCTACATAAGAGTTTTTCTTCTTATTTGGAGTAGCAACGCGCTGTTCTGCTAACTTGTTGACAATTCATTACATGGAGCAGACTTTTTCAAGGCCTTTATTATTTGCAGTGATTGTTGTAATGAAAATACAACATCAAGACTAAATCTTGCTAGTTATTTTTTGGTATGCTCTTGCTTACGTCTTTATAAGTATGAGCTGTTTTTAAATGATAAATTGAATTGTTTTTCAGGTTAATCTGCATTTCACGGCAATTCATGGAATGGAAAGTTCATAGAAAGTAGATGTGATTTTATTGTTTCACACTGCAGGAAATAAAGTTCTCTGAACTAATTTTATTACTTCAACACATGACTTTCAATGCAGCAATATGTATATCAGAGGTCTGAGTATATGTGGATTTCTTCCAATCCTATGCAGAGCAGAGAAACACGCGTAGATCAACATGTTTTACACAGGATAAGAATGCAGGAAACGGGGAACTTCTCATGGGAACATAGCTCATCACAGAATGACAGAGGAGATAGATCTGTGCAAAAAAGTGCATAGACAGTACAACTTTATTTTACGTGACCCATCTCTTATCCTGGAGAAGTGAATTAAAGGTTAATAGAGGAAAGAACTGGAAGCAGCACGCACCTGAGCAAAAAGATAAGTAAACATTACGTTACCAAAACCAAGAAGAGAAGAGTTGTAACATTTATGCCAAGTAAAGGGCCGGTTCCTTTAACACAGGGAGAAGACAGCCATAACTACTAAGTCCAGATACCAGTCCTCAGAATAAAACCTACCTTGCCGGACCTTGATCTTAGACTTCTCCACCTCCAGAACCACAAACTTCTGTGGTTTGAGCCATCTCGCCTATGGTATTTTGTTATGGAAGCCCAAGCAGACTAATACAGAAAATTTGTAAATGGCATAAAATTGAAAATAATTTAATGTTGCTCTTTATTAAATTACATTAAATTTAGACAATGGCCTACCAGACAATCATAAAAGAATAGGATAGGTCTGTACATAATGTAGTGGAACACTTCCAGGACATACCATTAAATGTAAAAAGCAAGTGTCAAAATAGATGACACTATTGTCTCATATATGATCCTGAGATCTAAAAATAAAAGCAAGAAAAACCACATATATCTATATAAATATATACTTATATACATATACAATATATATTATATACTTACAAGTATATAAAGTATATAAATATATATTATATAAGTATAAGTATATAAGTATATAAGTATACTTATATAAGTATATAAGTATATAAGTATACTTATATAAGTATACTTATATAAGTATATAAGTATATAAATATATACTTATATACATATATAATATAAAGAAAGACGGATGAAAATATACACAGAAGTAAACATAAACATAAAGGTACATGATTGCATACATATAGAAAATTTCAGGGGTACCTGGGTGGCTCAGTCAGTTAAGCATCTGACTTTGGCTCAGGTTAAGATCTCACAGTTTGTGAGTTCAAGTCCCCCATCAAGCTCTGTGCAGACGTTTCAGAGTCTGGAGCCTGCTTCAGATTCTGTGTCTCCCTCTCTTTCTGCCCCTCCCCTGCTCATGCTCTCTCTCTCTCTCAAAAATAAACAAACATTAAAATTGTTTTTCTAAAAAATTTCAGAAAAATACAAGAAAATATTAATTTGGCTTTCAGGAAGTAGAATTTGGTAGAAGTCAGAGCTTTTTGATTTTCACTTCATGGCCTTCTGTATTTGAATTTTTTACAGTGAACACATATTAATTTTATAATATATTTTTTAAATTTTGTTTTCATCACCTATGAGCTCAATGTCCCTGACAAGTTAATGAATATGTGAGACAGAGATTATCTACATCCTACCTCACAAGGTGATCTTGAGAATTACATAAGATATCGGGAAACCCCTCACAGTGCATGGTATATACAAAGTATACATCAAATGTTAGTTTTCATATTTTCTATGCATAATCTATCTACGGTATTACATATGAAGTAGATATATGCTATGCTATTATATACTTAATCATATAAAACAAAGTCTCCAAGAACCTTCAAAAATGTTTATTTCCCTACACAATGCAAAATAATCTATTTTGTTTAAATTAAATCTGTTATTTAGAGAAATAATTGACCAGGATGTATTAGGCGCTAGGTTTCTAAAACAACATGTTGATCCTCTGCAAACTCAATTATATCTTCTGCGTTTGTAGGCTCTTAGAAAAAGAAAAAGAAAAAAAAAATAACCAGAAGAATTTTCTACCCCAAACCTGTTGTCAAGACTTCATAGCCCAATGGCAGATGTGAGTATATGTGGTTCACCCGTGACTAGGGGCAGCTGCTGCTGGGAGGGTCCCCACAAAGACAGTGAGACCTTCCTTGGTTCTGCATCAAACGTTTTCTGTCTCTGGATTGTTTTTCACTTTGTAATCTCCTTTGAAGTAATGGTTGCTAGTCTGCTTTTTGTTGTTGTTGTTCTTGTTGTGTGATTTTTTTTTTTCTTTTACAGTTTAAAGGACTAATAATTCCATCCATGGAAGGACAGAACTCAATTACTAACAGATGATCCTTATGATAAAATGTCACAACCCCAAGTTAGAGGAAAGAAAAACAACTTCATTTTTCATTTACTCCAATACAACTTACACATAAAAGGAACTAATTTAAATGTCTGTATAGTAAAGCTAACTTTTAAAAACTTATTTTCAGGGCATGTGGGTGGCTCAGTCGGTTGAATGTCCGACTTCGGCTCAAGTCATGATTTAGCGGTTCGTGAGTTTGAGGCCCGCGTCAGACTCTGTGCTGACAGCTCAGAGCATGGAGCCTGCTTCCGATTCTGTGTGTGTGTCTCTCTCTCTGTCCTTCCCCTGCTCACGCTCTGTCTCTCTCTGTCTCTCAAAAATAAATAAACACTAAAAATTTTTTTAAACTTATTTTCATATCCTAAAACTTCCAGTACTTGTGTTTGTATATAACTTACTGTAATAATTTGGCAGTTTTAAATAAAGTACATTATTGTAACATTTATTTGTCATGATTTAAGGATTATACTTCCTGAAGAAATTTAATAAATGAACCATCTTTGTCTTCTTCTAAGAGTAGGGAAATCATCATTGAATGGCATTTCTTATTCCCTCAGGCACGATTTAAATATTAGACCTAATTGTAGGCAACAAATTAATAACACTGCCTCATGCAGAATTCTTGGTTGGCTTTTATCCAGAGGTCTTGAATTCATTGCTCTTTCATTTTAAATTAAATCTGAATGTAAAGTATGTTGTTTTATCCTGTAATGAAAGGAGAAACTGATGTTGAGTGTTTTTCTCTATGATATCGAACAATGCTGCTTTAGAAGTGATAATAAATGCAGGTCTTCAAATCCTACTTAATTTTATTGAATTCTGGTCCTCTCTATAAAGCGTCTGCAAGTAGCCCAGCAGGACTGTTCAGTTCGGCACTTAAGTTACTTACAGACTCCACAGTGTCACACACGCAAAATTCCTTTGTCCTGGGAATGAGATAGATTTTCAGAACGTTGTTCACAACTCACCATAATTGAATTAGGTCTAGATTCGAGTCATTAATCCAACAAGCACTCACTAAGCACCACTATCAGGAAGTGCGCCCCGAGCTGAAAATCCAAGGACGTGCCTGGCCCAATGGGAGAGAGCCTGGTAAAGAGAGGAGTCCCATAGCCAATACGGGGGTGTTATGACATCAATAATAACTACCACTGGTGAGCATTTACGTGTACCAGGTACATTGCACATATCAACACGTTTAATTTCATTTCATCTTCCTGCATTCTGGAGAAAGGTATTACTCTCTTTGCTGCCCAGATCAGGAAACTGAAGCACAGTTACGTAAACCAAGCAAACTTGCAGGGCTGCTGTGTAGCTGGCTTGAACCAGCACCGGGGGCTGACCCCTAAGCACCATTCTCTGGGAAAGCGTGCCTGCCTTTGTGATCTGCCGTGGAGGTGTGAAAGGGCAGTGATGGTTAGAAGGGAGCTGAAGTCAGTTCAATCATTTTGTACACTAATGTAACAGTATGCTTCAGAGAGCCATTCGATTTTTTTTTTTTAAATCTTTATTTACTTTTGAGAGAGAGACAGAGTGTGAGCAAGGGAGGAGCAGAGAGAGAGGGAGACACAGAATCCGAAGCAGACTTCAGGCCCTGAGCTGTCAGCACAGAGCCCGACACCGGTGCCTGAACTCACGAACCGTGAGATCATGACCTGAGCTGAAGTCGGACACTCAACCGACTGAGCCACCCAGGCGCCCCTCTATTTGATTTTTTAAATGGAGTTTTGTTGTCTGGTTGGAAAAGGGATAATAAAATAAAAAAAGAAAAAAGAAAAAGACTATTTTTGCTTGACCTCATCCAATTTGTTTAACCATGACTATAATTAAGAAATACAGTCTTTTATATTTCAAGAAAGTGAAGCAAATAAATGAATATCAGTGGATGGCTTCTGTAATTCTGGCTCCTTTCTTATTTTCTATGTGTTTCAGACATGAGTTCTCCATAAAAAGAAGTCTTAGTTTGCAGGGCAATTCCATGAAAATGGGGAAACAAAAAACTGAAGTGTGTTCAGACTATGACTGAGTTAAACACTGGTCTTCTGTGGGTGAATCTCCAGTCTGGGTGGATAACCCCTAATCCACGAAGCCTTTGCTCAGCTTAGTAAACAGGTTCACACTGAATTCACCTTTTCAAAGCCTGTAAGTCTCCTGCTGCCTTCCAGCTATTTAAATAAAGAAGTCTCCTCTAGATGTAGGTTTCTGGAAAGCAAAGCAAATGTTTTATTAATCTTTGAAGTTATTCGTTTGCTTGCTCGCTTTTGAAAAGTTTATATACAGAGAAGATAATATAATATTATTCATATAAAAATCATCCAGAGCTAGTTAACATCTTGTCATTCCTACTTTGCTCTCCATCTTTGTCCCCACTTACTCCAGTACATCTCTCTGTTCCCTCTAGGTGCTCATGTTGACCTCAATTGCCAACCGGACCATCAAGGTGAGAGCCAAGTACGAACTCAGGTACTTAGTCTTAACAAGTCTGGTCTGCCTTTTTTCCTAAACATGCCAGCCAACTCCTTTAAATCAAACCTAAAATAACTTTTCCATTCAATACTTTTTATCAGTTTAAATAGTCTCAGGTCTGCAGTTATAGAAATTACATTCAAAAGGGATCTACTTATGAAGGAAACATAAAAAGCATGGGTGATTTATTCCATATTTGCTCAATCAGATAAAAGCCACACTCAACTGAAATGTCATAATTTACAACCTGCGTAGATATTCAAAGAGAATTTTGCAGTTTCAGAAATGTGGCCAACCTCCTTTCTTGGCAGCTGAAACAAGAAACCTGAAAAGGATCTGATAAATTGAGTTGCGATAATAGTTCCAAAAGGGAACACACCATCTTCTCTCCCCCATGAAACATCACTTCTTTCAGATTTGTTTAAAAGTCTTCACCCCTAACATCAAGCGAGTGGGGAGGATTTCCATCTCTACTGCCACAATAACCCTTGTGGGCATTCTCTCCTTATTTCCAAAGACACTTCCCAAATACGGCTGCTTTTCCTCTCACATACATTTTCCTAACATGTCCAGGCTAAACTCTTGGCTCTAATCCTCTGTATTCTAAAATCTCCACAACAAATCATGCCATTTCTCCAGCCAAAACCCAATAGTCCCACGTTGCCTCAAGAGAAACTCACTTCTTGGCTTACAATTCCTGCTCTCTGTGGTCCTTTCACAAGATCTCCAAACATTACTAGGAATACGTGTTCTCAGTGTCTTTGATCATGGCATTCCAGCCTTCTCATCCTGAACCTGGCAAAACTGTATTGTATCCATCAGAATTTGTACTTCCAGTAGGAAAACTAAATGTTCAGAACACCTCTCAGTTGGAAGACTGATTTTCATTATTTCCATGATTTTCAAAACTTAAAACCATGTGTCTTGAAATATATTGATAAGCTCAGTAAGAAATTAAGGAAGACCAAAGGTAAAAGAAGAAGAATATAAAGTCAAAATCAAGTGATAAAAATAGAAACTAAGGCTCCCGTGGGAACATATGTCATACTATGATTCTAGAGTCTCCAGGAATAATGGTCACAGGATAGGATCATCAAATGATATGGGACTCAACTTGACACACACCTCTCCCTCCCACAGCCCTCAATTAAATACAGAACCGGAACCCTCTGAGCTCATACCAATCCAGTAAAGTGAAGAACTAGAAAAAAAAAAAAATCTAACTGCTAACAAAGGCAGCTGATGAAAAAACTTGTCTGTCTCTGCCACAGTTCTGGGTTATTATGGATCAAATGTTTTTGTCCCCTCCCCCCCTTCAAATTTATAGGCTAAAGTCCTAACTTCTAATGGGATGGTATTTGAAGATGGGATCTTTGGGAGGCAGTTAGGGTGCATGAGGTCATGAAGGTGGGGCCCTCATGATGGGATTAATACCCTTATAAGAGACACCAGAGAGCTTGCTGTACTCCTCCTCTGCACCCCATCCTCGTGCATTAGGAGGTCATATGAGCACACAGTGAAATGGCAGCTGTCTACATGCCAAGAGAAGAGGCCTCAGAATGAAACCCACCTTCCAGAACCTTGATCTTGGCTTCCTGGCCTCCACAACTGTGAGAAATAAATGTCTGCTATTTACCAGTCTATGGTATTTTGTTATGGTAGCCAGAGCTGAATAAGACCTGGTTAGAAGAAAATAATAACAATATTCTCCCCTGGAGGTGTGTAAACAAAGGTCCAGCCTCATGAGACAGTAAGATTTGAATTTATAGTCCTGTACGGTTGGGGAAATTCCAAACCAAGAAAATAAAGGATCCCTCATGGGTTGCCATCCCCTGGCATCTGGCAAAAGTAAATATAAATATAATACCTCCAGGAGGGAGCATCCTCTCCTCCGGTACCTTGTGATTTCCATGGATGACATTAACTTGGCAAAACTTAGCAAACACTTGGGGAAACAAGAGACTATCCACAACGTATTTAGATTCCCAATGACTTGAGCCATTGGAATTATTAAACATAAAATCAAAAATAACTATGTATGCTTCATTTTTTACATGTTATGCATTATATTTATGTGGTTAAAGAATAAAGACGAGCTTGAAAAGATGAGCAAGAAATATCAAGATTGAATCAGCATATTTGAAAAAGAACAAAATAGAATTTCTAGAAATAAAAAATAATTGGGATTTAAAACTCTATGGGTGAGTTAAACAGCACATTAAAAAACAATTTAAGGAAGAATTACTAAATGTGAAAATATTCTGACCTCAAACTTCTCCAAGACAACATTTCTTTCACTTTTATTAAAGTGTCATTTGACAAGGGCACCTGGGTGGCTCAGTCGGTTAAGCGTTCAACTTCAGCCCAGGTCATGATCTCATGGTTCGTGAGTTTGAGCCCCGCATCAGGCTCTCTGCTGTCAGCACAGAGCCAGCTTGGGATCCTCCGTCCCCCTCTACCTCTTCAACCCTCCCCTGCTCACACTCTCTCTCAACAATAAACACTTTTTTTTTAAAAAGGTATAATTTGACATACACTAAGCTGCATATATTTAAAGTATAAAATTTGTTGTTTTGACATACGTACATACTCATAAAACCACAGGCTAGATAATGAATATGCACATTATCCCCCAAAGTTTCCCCAGGGCCCTTGCCAACCCCTCATTGTCTTCCCACCTTGCTTCATTCTCATCCCTGGAAACCACTCAATGGCTTCCTGTCACTATAGATTACTTGAATTTTTTAGAATTTATAAAAACTAGAATCATATTATATGTAGTCATTTTTTTCTGGCTTCTTTCATTCAGCATAATTATTTTCAGGTTAATCTATGTTGGTTTTATGTATCAATAGTTCATCCATTTTAATTACGGAGTAGTATTCCACTGTACATATACGCCATGATTTGTTTATCCATTCGCCAATTAATACACATTTGGACTGTTTCCATTTCTTAGCTATTATAAAGTAAGGTGCTACAAAAACTCTTTGACAAGTCTTTGTATGATCATACGCTTCCATGACTCTTGGATACATAGCTAATAGCAGAATAGCTCAAGTAAATGACAATGTGTTTATTATTTAAGAAACTGCCAAATGATTTTTCAATGTGGTGTACCACTTTATATTCCCATCGGCAGTATATTAGAGTTCCAGTTGTTCCACATCTTGCCAACCCTTTAATTTCCATATGGCAATTCTTAAAAGTGGTATCCCAGTGTGATTTTAATTTACACTTCCTTAATCAGTAATGATGTTGGGCATTGTCTCAAGGAAGTGGACTGATATCAGGCAGAGAAGGACACTGATCTCTGAGAAACAAGAAACAAGTGAGGTTAGTCCTGTGGGTTGTTCAGATGGCTGTCTATAGAGAGATTTTTCAGGCTGTTGCATAGGAAAGTGAAACTCAAGCAGGACCTGCCATTCTCCTTGAGTTGTGGAGATTGAATTGGCCCAATGAGGCCAAGTAGGTTACAGTTCACAGAATGTAATATGGGAAGGGAAGAGATGCACAGAGAGATAACTCAGGACACCTACATAAAGTCTGCTTCAGGTGAGTTACTGAATACTGATCCTTTTACAACAGGTAAAATCACCCTAAAAAAATCCTACCCAAGACCAGGTAAAAATTATTCGAAAGGATTAAAAGAAACCATGATGGAAATATCACAATGCAGAGAATAGAGCCTTTCCCCAACAGAGTGGAAAATCTTGTAATTCACACAGCATTAGGTAAAAGTACTCAGAAGGGCTTGCCTTGCAGTGGGTAAAATGAGGATCTAACAAAGCTCATAAATAAGATCTGAAAGGTCTGATTTCAAGTAACTTAACTACGTCCCAGAACAAAGCTCAAAACTATTTACAGAAGTGCAAACATAACCAACATCCAGTAAGGTAAATTAAAAATGTCTGGCATCCAACAAAAGATTACTAGTTACACAAAGAATTAGAAAAATAAAACCCATAATGACAAAATTCAAACCAAATTAACCCAGAACTCACGCAAATGAAAGAAGCAGATATTATAACTGTATTTTATATGTTCCCAAAGATAGATCAAAGACTGACTACGTTAAATACAGACATGGAAGATACTTTTAAAATACTTAAATCTAAATTTTAGAGATTAAAACTACAATGATTGAGGTGAGAAATACAGTGTATAGTATTAAGAGCAGAGTAGATCATAAAGAAGAAAAGATTGGTAAATGTGAAGACAGAATAATAAAACTACCCCAAATCAAAGCAGTCTAAAAAAATGAAATGCAAATGAGTTGCAGGATAACTTGAAACAGCCTGATATACTTACAATTGGAGTCACCATAAGAGGGGAATAACCGAATAACCTATAACTAACAGCATACCTAAAGATGAAAGACTGAATACTTTTATCCTAAGGGAAGGAAAAGGCAAGGAATCCACTCTCACCATTCCTATTCATCATTATACTGGAGGTTCTATACAATGCAATAAAGACAAAATTTTAAAAAGAAAGAAGAAAAGGCATCAGATCAGAAAGGAAGAAGTAAAACTGTCTTTATACTGAAATGGCATGATGATCCCTGCAGCAAATCCAACTGAATTCTAGCAATGCTGCTAGAACTCATAGGTGTGTTTAGCACATTTAAGGGCCAGAAGATCCACATACAAAATTCATTTGTACACATTGGTGACAAATAATCAGAAAATGAAATGTGAAGGTGAATACCATCGAAAATACCATCAAAATATTAGATATTTAGGAATGAATTTGACAAAAGCTGTATACAAACCCCTACGTTAAAAACTAAAAACACTGCTTAGAGAAATCAAACTAAATATTCATGTCCTAGAGTTAGGCAAAAATGTCTTATAAAGCCAAAAGCATAATCATAAAATTTTTAAAATAGACTAGACTTGGCCAAAATTAAGAACTTCTGTTCTCCAGAAATACTGTTAACCGTGGAAAGACTAACCACAGATTAAGACAAAACATCTGCAAATCAAATATGTGGTAAACAAATTGTATCCAGGATATTAAAGCATACTCAAGGCTCAATAATAAGAAAACAAACATCCAATCTTAAAAACAGACAAAGATTTGAAGAGGCTTTGTTCCACCGAAGTAAATAGAGGAACGGCAAATAAGCACACGAAAAGGTGCTCAACCTCCTTGGTCAGTAGGGAAATGCAAATTTAAACCACAATGAGATACAACCATTAAAATGACTAAAATTTTAAAAGACTGACTATTCCAAGCGACGGTGAATATATGGAGCACCTGAAACTCACTTATTTTTGCTGTGAATGTAAAACAGTGCAACACTGGGGAAAACTGTCTGGGTCTGACAGCCTTTAAAAGTGTTGAACACAGGGGCACCTGGGTGGCTCAGTCGGTTAAGCGGCCGACTTCGGCTCAGGTCATGATCTCACGGTCCGTGAGTTTGAGCCCCGCGTCAGGCTCTGTGCTGACAGCTCAGAGCCTGAAGCCTGTTTCAGATTCTGTCTCCCTCTCTCTGACCCTCCCCCGTTGTTCATGCTCTGTCTCTCTCTGTCTCAAAAATAAATAAACGTTAAAAAAAATTTTTTAAAAAGTGTTAAACACATTGCATTGCATTCCACTCCAAGGTATACATCCAAGGGAAAAGAAAGCATGTGTTCATAGAAAAAGTTGTACCCAAATGTTCACGGCGACTTTAATGGTCATAGCTCCAAAATAAAGATACACAAATATCCATCAAGTGAATGGATAAACCAGTTGTGCTATATCCGTACAATGGAATGCTATCCAACAATAGAAAGAATGAACTATTATGGAAAACTGTCTTGTATCTGAGTTAGAACTGCTTCTTGGGGCAAGAGTACTGGTGTGCCAGTCCCAAGACCAGGCTTTAAGTGGCTTTAGAGTTTCTTCTCTCTCATTTGGAACCTTGCCACCACCATCTGAACAAGTTTAATCTAGACATCTGCAGAACATGCTCCATACTATAAAGGAGAACCCACTTCTCAGCTGAGGACTCCTAGCCCCACCTACAAACTGCTGACTCCCAACCATACGAGAAAGCCCAGCCACCATTCAAGAACCTGCCTACACAACCCAAGCTGGTTACAGACATAGGAGTAAGCAAAGCGACAAACAGAAGAACCCCCTGGTCGATCTGTAAACTGCAATATGTGTGTATGTATTTAAAGGCTTTGAACGTTGGGTGGTTCGGTGCACAGTAATGGCTGATACAAAATGAATAAAAAATTCTGGTATATTCAGATAATTAAACTCTATAAAAGATGAAAATGAACACATTTTTTTGACACACAAAAGCATGGTAGACTCACACATTCTGCTGAGCAAGAGAAGCCAGACACAAAAGAGTCTGAGGTTCATAAAGTTTAAAACAGGCAAAAGTAACAAGTAGAGATCAAAGTCAGATTGGGGTTAGGTCCAGAGACAGGTAGTTACCTGGAAGGGATATTGAGGGCCACTTTTGGTGGACTGGTAGTGTTCTATTTCTTGATCTTCATTCTGATTCCATGAGTTAGTTCACCTTATGAAAATCCAATGAGTTGTATACCAGTGTTTTGTGAATTTTTATGTATGTGACTCAATAAAAGAGTTTTTAAAAAATGTTTTGGTTGAACAGGAAATTCACCGAAGAGGAAATATAAATAAAAAGAGCATCAGTCTCACTGGTAGTCTGAGAAAAGCAAGTGAAAACAATCATAAACATCAGTTTTCACCCATCGGTAGACAATAAGTTTAAAAGATGGCAATACTCAGGCTTGAAAGGAAGTGAAGAAATATTCACACATTGCTAGTGTGTAAATTTTAGAAGGTAATCTGACAAATATATTAAATTTTTGAATGCATATAACCTTAACTCAATGCATTTAGAAATCTTTCCTACAGAAATGAAACTGCTAAGGATACATATGAAAGAATATTTATTAAAGCATTGTTTCCAGCAGCAAAAACATTAAATCACCTTGAAAGTGAATCAGCTACAGCCGGCTGCCAAAAAAAATGTGGTTTATACATATTAGGGGATTTCATTATGCAGATATTAAAATAAAGGTGTTATTATGTTTTGAGCTGCACTTCTATGGGTGGCAATTTGAAAAAGCAAATTTCAAAGTAATATGGACAGTGATCCTACATTTTTTTAAAAAAAGAAGGGTGATTAACTCAGTAAAATCCTATATAATTTTGTAAGGGTTTTCTTGAACATAGATTATAGAAGGACCCAAATAAATGTGTTAACATTGGGCACCTCCAAGCTGGATTTTAGAGAAATGGGGACACCACTATTATACACATTTCACCTTTTTTCCTGTTGTAATAAGCATATGTCACATTAAAAATGAAACAATTACACGTTAGATAATACTTTTGTAAATTTCCAGCATTTAATTTTTTTTCTTAATTTTTTCTAATGTTTATTTATTTTTGAGAGGGAGAGAGAGAGAGAGAGTCCGAGAGGGGGCAAAGAAAGAGGGAGACACAGAATCCGAAGCAGGCTCCAGGCTCCGAGCTGTCAGCACAGAGCCTGACGCAGGGCTCGAACTCACAAGCCGTGAAATCATGACCTGGGCCAAAGTTGGACGCTCAACCGACTGAGCCATCCAGGAGCCCTCAGCATTCAATTTTTTTAAAAAAGAACACCAAGTCACTTAATAAATACAGTTTTCAAATCTTATGTCAAATCAGTGCAGGTAGACACAGGCTTCGTACAAAATGGATTAAAAAAAGGAGAAAATGGGCATCCGGGTGGCTCAGTTGGTTAAGCGTCTGACTCTTGATTTAGGCTCAGGTCATGATCTCACAGTTCATTCTGGGGGATTGAGCCCCCACCTCGGGCTCCCTGCTGACAGCAAGGAGCCTGCTTGGGATTCTCTCTCCCTCTCTCTCTCCCCCTGCATTCACACTCATGTGTGCTTTCTCTCTCTCAAAATAAACTCAAAAACAAAACAAAACAAAAAAACAGGAGAGAAAAGCCTAAGCGTTCCCTTCAGAAATAGTTTACAGTCTTGGGGCGCCTGGGTGGCTCAGTCGGTTGAGCGTCCGATTTCAGCTCAGGTCATGATCTCATGGTTCATGGGTTCGAGCCCTGCATTGGGGTCTGTGCTGACAGCTCAGAGCCTGGAGCCTGCTTCGGATTCTGTGTCTCCCTCTCTCTCTGCCCCTCCCCCGTTCATGCCTTATCTTTCTCTGTCAAAAATAAATAAACATTAAAAAAAAAAAAAAATTAGTGCACAGTATAAACTCCTTAACCTTTCAAACAATGAGGGATAAAAATTTAACAGTTGTGATCTCTTTTCAAGATTATTAGAGGAGCATCTCATATTACATATGAATTTCATATGATTATTAATTCAAGCTGAGGAACACATAAATTATTCCATAAAATATCTTTTAGCAACTTGGAATAAATATGCTTTGAAATAATGTGACTGAACCAACAATCTGTTGGAAAATTTTATTTGCTATATGAGTGGAAAATATTACTCAGTACTGACATTTCCTGTTTATCATTAAAAAAAGAACTGAGCTCGCTAACCTTGCAAATTTAATTCAGTTGTAAATCTTACAACCTCTTGCAATAAGACCTTGCCTTACATAACAAATAAAATGTATCTGGCAGGCTCACTCTTAAAAGAACTAAACTTTATATCTTAAAAGTGAATATAGAAATAAAAAGCAAAGATAGTAAAATAGTGAAATCCAAGATATAAAAAAAAAAACTAACATACCATACGAAACCCAGTTGGATATAAACAAATCTATCTCAATGCTTTCCCTTTTTAATGTCTCAAAAAAGTCAATGAAATCAAAATGAGTTTCACGACTGCTCTAAATTACTGGATAATTATATCTAAGTAATTGTTAAAGTTTGAAAAAGCTTTAAAAGTTATTTCATTATAGATTATTAAAATGACAGAGCAGAAAGGGATATATATCTGGCTATATTTTTTTTATCTTGAAATTGTTTTCTATTTCATATGTTGAAAAAAAAAATAGACAAGTAATAGCAATTTGGAATTTATGACCTAAATTTGAATTCTAGTTTCAATTAATTAACTAGAGGAGACAAGCAGAGTTTTTCCCCTAGACTTCACTTTCTGCAACCATGAAATAAAATGTTGCCAAAAGTAAACAGGTTTAGAATGTCGGAGTAAAAAGAAAGTGACTGCAGAATGACAGTATTTCACATCTACCATGCTTCAGATGCTTTACAAAAACATCTTCAGATAATTTTCCCAGCCATCTTCTAAATAGGCAGGATCTCCATTTTGCCAGTGAAGAAACTAAAATTCCGAGTTCTGTTGAAATTACCCAAGTTCACATGAGTGGTAAATGAGCCAGGATTTGAAAACAGCTCTAGGTGACCAGTCAAACAGGCACCTCCAAACTTAGGCTCATATAAATTAAATGAATTGTACAAGTTCCCACTGCTAGACTACATGAATGATGTTTTGTAATACTAAGTACACTATGACGTTAAGTAAAACACGATTTTTCCTGAGCCTCAGTTTCCTCATCTGCAAAATGGCATAAGGAGTAAATAAAGCAGTGTCTATTACATAATGAGTAATCAACAAATACTTGTTTTCTAAAATTCAATGTTTTTAAAGCACTTTCAGAGTAATCTTGAGAAGACAGGAATTGTTATTTCCATTCTGCATATGCGTATATAGTCTTACCAAGATAAAATGTAAGAAAAAAGCAAAGGGGCATGTTCAATAACATGGTCCTGATTGTCATAATGTGAAACAACGATGTTCAGTTTCCATCCAAAAGGACCAATTTTGCCTTGAAGTCATGAAGTTAAAACCAGCTATTGTGAAGGACCTACCCAATTTTATTCATAAAGATGAGTTTAGAAAATGGAAAATTTTAATAATTATAAATATCATCATCTAAATTTGAAGCCTAGTTTCAATTAGTTAACTGGAAGGGGAAAGCAGTTTTATTCACTAGACTTCATTTTCTGCAAATGAAAAAAAATGTCTTCAAATGATAAGGGTTATAAAATTTAATGGTTGTGGTCTCTTTTCAGGATTGTGGAGGCCATTCCCTGAGCATGTCATGTCACATATGAATTTCATATGATTATTAATTCAAGCTGAAGAAGAAAAAAAATTAGTCCATAAAATGTCTTTCAGGGTGGTTTTAAAGCAACATTTTTTTTTTAAATCTTGGACCGTAAGTAAATTATCTCTTGAGATCTTCATTAGGCTCATAGTCCAATAAAATGAAAAACTAAATGATATGAACTTCTTCCACAAAGAAGCTCACATACATTACATACATTTAAGTTATTAACAACACATAACTGACATTGACAATGGGAACAGAGGTCCAACAAACTCAACAGTCAATCACTCTACAGTGACTGCAGCTCTAGGGAAGTCCTCTTCATTTCCACAGGAACTGAAAGGCCATCGCTCTCTTCCCAGGAAGAGCCTGCAGCTTTCCTTTCAAGAACTAAATGGTTACAGCACATTGTGCAATTAAGAGGTAGCCTTGATTTCTATTTCGGAGACTATGACGCAACTTGCCAGAGTTTTCACATTAAGTGAAACTGGTAAGTTCATGTCTGGGGATAAAGCCACACAATGGTATCATTCAAGATAAAAATCAGTGACCCCATTTAGGTACTAAAGGCCACGGTCTGCAGTTCCTTTCAGTGTTTCACACTAGGGGCTTTGGTACGATTCAGGCATTCTCTGATCAGAAAATGCAGTTACCCTGACAACAAGTAACTGGAGAGATTCTGCATTCTAATCTGACACGACTCTAGGATGGATTTCAATGTTAGGCAGCAGCTGTGAGCTGGCTGTAGCACAGGCAGATGTTGGTTTCAGCATCCTGTATTCTCTACCACATGTGGGACCAGATGGAGCTTCCGCACAGACAAATGTGTAATACTTGGGAATTCTAACGTTGAAGCAAGAGTCTTACTTTTGAGCCAATGAATGCTGCTCTCCGCAAACCTAAAAGTCATGTTTTGAGGCTAAACTAGCAAAAGTGCTCATACATGGTTATTTAAAAAAATATACTGTCTTCTTCGGGGAGAAGTATACAAACAGGAAACTTACCAACAATGCGCAAGTTACTTAACTTCTCTGGGCTTCAGTGTCTTCCTCTGTAAAACGAGGATATTAATACTACCTACTTCCTAGTTTTTTTCTGATGATTAGTGATCCACAAAATGGACAATGCTCTCAGTTTTATCACGTGCTTAAGCATGGGAACAGTTTGTGTCCTAGGCATCCTCACCACACATCCCTACCTCCCTAAGATCCATTTAGTTGTACTTTCCCCAAATTGTTTTCTCCATATGGCTTGAGATGGTGCTCAGACCTTCACTCCTTTCTTTTGCCTATACTGTGTACTTTGACAGCAACGTTCACTTTCCACCGTTCGGGTTTCTCGGTTACTCAGATGTGCATGTCTTCTCCCCATCTAAACTGGGAGGTCCTTGGGGTGAAAGACCATGTCTTATATTGCCTTCTATCTGACAAAAGACATAGTACGGGGGCACCTGTGTGGTTCAGTCAGTGAAGCCTCCAACTCTTGTTTTCGGCTAAGGTCATGATCTCACGATCCATGGGATCGAGCCCAGCACCCAGCTCCGGGCTGACAGCACACAGCCTTCTTGGGTTCTCTCTCTCCCTCTCTCACTGTCCCTCTTCCGCTCACTCTCTCTCAAAATAAATAAATAAACATTAAAAAAAAAAAAAAGACTTAGCTGAGGCAACATATCATCTGGTAAATGTTTCTTTAAAAAAAAAAAAAAAAGACAGTACTGAGTGCTGTCCAAAGCAGGCACTCATTAGACACTCTGATTCTTCTTTGCAATTGGGAGGGTAGTGCAAAGGGATGTCTCCAGCTGATTATGATACATAATATATTAAATACACTGATTTCTGAAACATACCACAGAAGGCCTCTCCTATATTCTCAGGACTTCCTCATGCCAAGCTAAAGCCTGAGAGGCACTAGGCAGCATTTACATAATCATTAACAGTTATTTACATGGTCTTGCCCTTACTTAATATTTAAAGTCCCACATAGACCAATTCTGTGAGATTTCAGCGATAAACAGATCGCTCTTTATTGGTAATGGAATGCATTTAGAGTCAGCAAGGTCGCCTTCAGTATACAGTTTCTAAAATGAAGCCATTACATTATAAACATTAATGTATAGAGTTTACTTCGATGTATATATTTCACTAGGTCATAAATCTTCTCCCTTCATAGAAGAAAGTATCCCTTATATCTGAATTAGTTCATGTTGAAATTTTATAATGAAAGTCAGCTGTGGTTCCAGGAAACAGCTGGTGTTTTTGCCTCTCTGCTTCCATGAAGAAATATGCAATGCATCAAGGAATGACTTATCTCATAAACTGCCTAAATTTTTTTCATATGCAGACAGCTAGCAGTGTATTTTGATAGGAGATGTTCGGTGTGAGTTCAGTTTTTACAATATTTGTTGAATAAAACAGCATATTACTATAAAAATGAGTATTGATGCTACTTAACATGAAGAACCTTTTACTAGGTGCTAGAAAATATAACCTAAAAACAGTCTTTCCCAATCTGCTGGGAAGTTTTAATAAACGTAAAACAATGATTCTCGCTCAAGGAGCTTGTATCAAGATCACTTGGGGACCTTTCCAAAGGACAGCAACCACCACCAACCAACATAAGGGGCTCCATCCCTAAAGATTCTATCAAGATGATTCATCCCAGGTTATGAATCAAGAAAAGTACAGTGATTCAAGGAAGCAAGATTCAACCATAATGTTTTTGATACGTGAGAGTAAATTTTTCTTTATAAAACAGATACATTATTAAGCTTTTTGTATAATCTAAAGTTTTAAATTTTTTAAACATTTTTTAATGTTTGTTTTTGAGAGGGAGGGGGACACAGAATCCGAATTAGGCTCCAGGCTCTGAGCTGTCAGCACAGAGCCCAACAGGGTTTGAACCCACAGGCTGTTAGACACTCAACCGACTAAGTCACCCAGGCGCCCCTAATCTAAATTTTTGATATAGAAATACATTCATTTGGGAGCGCCTGGGTGGCTCAGTCGGTTAAGTGCCCAACTTTGGCTCAGGTCATGGTCTCGTGCTCCAAGAGTTCGAGCCCTGCATTGGGCCTCTCTGCCCCTCTCCTGCTCACACTCTGTCTTTCTCTCTCTCAAAAATAAATAAACATTTAAAAAAAATTTAAAAAAAAACACATTCATTTTAAATGCTCCAAGAGAAGCTTGATATTAAAGAACACATCTATGCAGTCCTTTATAACTTGATTAGGATTATATAAAACTAACCTTTGATTTATGAGTTTTATAAACTCGAATAGTAGGTATCTCATTTATTTAAAGTGAGATCCTACCACATACATAACCTTTTCCTGCTAATTACTAGAAGTCCCCTTCATAAAAACCATAAGAAAAGTCATTGTTTCAATCAAAAAGGAAATGATGGACGTCATCCTGTTTTGGTAAGTATATAATTTTTTACATTGAAAACAGACACCAACATAAAATTGGCATATTATATCCTGTGGGAACACACACACAAATTATCATTTCCTTCACGACTTTTTAGGACAACCTTTTATCACAGTTTATCTTATAAATTTTACACATATATCAAATTTATAGATTTGTTTTATAAATTTCTGGTTCTCTTAATTCCAATATTTGACGAAAGTCATAGAATTTAAGAGCGAACGAGACTACTTAGAACAACCTCTCAGTTACACAGATCTACAGTCTTTGAACTGTTATCAATCTGAATGAGTCTCTGGAAGCACTGTGGTGTGGCCACATTAACTTTCAGCTGAGCGAGGGCTACTGTAGGATGAGAACCGTGCTCTCAGCTGGTTCATAGGCCACACTGAGATGCCAGCACTCCTAGCTCTTTCTCCAACAATGGAGCTCTTCTTGTTTTTAGGGTACTTTTCTCTGGGTATTTTGCCACAAATTTAACTTCCAAATTAAAATGTTAGTACTTCGGGGCACCTGGGGGCTTAGTTGGTTGAGCATCTGACTCTCGATTTTGGCTCGGGTTATGATCTCATGGTTCGTGAGACTGAACCCCAAATCGGGCTCTGCACTGACAGTGTGGAGCCTACTTGGGATTCTCTCTCTCTCCCTTGCTCTCTGCCCTTCCACTGCTCTCTCTCTCTCTCTCTCTATTTTAAAGTTTAAAATAAACTTTAAAAAATAAATAAAATGTCAATATTTCTTTCCACAAGTCCCTTTTTATAGACAGTTACAGTGAAAGGGGATAAAATAGGTCATTACCATTATTTTTACTTAACTCCAAAAAGGACTGTACCTGCTCAAACAGGAGGCTATGGTCTTCTTCTCAATGATCCTTATGCTACAAGATGTGTCCCATAAGATTAGCAGGCCACTCTTTTCAGTGAAATTATTTCCAGTTCCTATCTCCCTAACATCATCTGTGAGATTTAACACTGTGCGCCTTTTTATAGCATGTGCATAATCTTTCACCTAATCATCTTAACTCGTCTTATTTAAATAACTTCCTAAATCACAAATGACATTTTATATGTGGCATTTCCTGTTAAGGAGCATTTCCAAACCCCACGTGTGAAAAGAGCAGAGTTCTGTGTGCTCAAAATGCTGTCGAAGTAGGTCTAAATCAATTCCCAGGATCTTTGAACTGGTATCTCTGGCAGGTTCTGATGGGATTATTCACATAGCCCTCGGCCTATGCACCAATTCTGTAAGGATTCAAAAGCAGCCTTGGCTCTGAGAAAGTGACTCAAAGGCCCTGTGGCCGGATATAAGCTACCCGACATCTCTCACCCAAATTATTTGTCACTGCAACATATACCAGCTAGAAGGCTTGGACTAGTAGAATTGCATGGAGAAAGGTCCACTACTTTTGCTCAGAAGATCTGTGCTCAGTCTTCGCTCTGTGTCACAGAATTTGTGAATAGGGTTAAGCAAGTTACTTATGCAAGCTATGCCTCAGTGGGTTCATCTGGAAAGTGGTGGTAATTCAACTTGCCTTGTGGGAGGCTGTGAAAATCTAACAAGAGAAGCTATTTAAAGTAGTAAGAAACAGATAAACATATTACCTGCATATCTCCCTGCATTTAAGTAAAAGTCATTCCTATCTTAATATTCCCATACTTCTTCTGAAACCTACTTTGCCATCAACACCTAGAATCCAACATAAATATCTTAGTATGAAGTTAGTGCTTTTGATAAAAATGCTGCTCATAAATGATTTACCAACTTTTATGGCCAATCATTATCAATAAATGTGCTAATGCTTTTCAATTTTGTCATCCAATGTTTTAGACTACTTTAAAAAGATGTCCTAGACTGAGATTAGAGTTGGGCAATAGAAGAGTAACAAAGAAAAATATCTCTTTCTGTCTGTCTGTTGAAATGGTATTATTTAAGACCAACTTAAGGAAGGCTAATGGGTGACCTAAGAATGTGAAAGAATATTTCCCAGAGGATAGTCACCAGCTGGCTTTTATCCTTACTCAGACAAGAACAGGAGGAAATTAGGTTAAATTTCATTTGGGTTAGAATAATGAGAGCAAGCTATGAAATCTAATTCCCAGGGAATCTTTCCTTCAAAATAAAATAAAAACTGACTTCCTACTGTGGTTTCAGTGCAGCCCTGATAAGTATGAGAAAATACTGGATGAAGTTTGAGTCGTCTGTCTCTATAATCCCCATCAAGAGAAAAAAACGAAAAATTACAAGCCCTTTACGCAACAGGTGTTTTCACTGGTACTCATTACATCTTCACTGGAAATCATTTTTCCTGCTTTACGAGTAAAGCTATAAACTCTGAGAGTTGAGTTTGCCCAAGGTCATCAAGCTAATGAAAAGCAGAGTTGGAATACAATCCCTACCTATCTCCAGAGCCCATACTACGTGCTATATCAACCGGTCAGCCTTGCTCGCCTTGGCACTCTTAGGTCCTATCCTTATTTAAAATTTACATTCTGTCCAAGATTCCGATTTAGATTTGGATTTAGATTTAGATTTAGATTTGGATTTGGATTTGGATTTAGATTTGGATTTGGATTTGGAGTTTGGATTTATTTCTCTTTCTTTCTTCCTTTCCTTTCTTTACTTTTTCTTCCCTTCCCTTTTTTTCTTTCTTCCTTGTCCTCTTTCTTTCTCTTTCTTTCTTTCCTTCTTTCTTCCCTTTCTTTATTTCTTTGTTTCTTTCTTTCTTTCTTCCTTTTTTTTCTTTCTTTCCTTACTTATCTATTTACTTATTTATTTACTTATTTGTTTACTTAGATTTACTTCATTTAGATTATTTTCCAAGATTTAGAGGTATCTGAAATCCAATGTAAATTGGAAATATAGCCGGTATTTATGAGCTACCTAATATATGCCAAACATATAAGAACTCTATGGATATTATTTCATTTGATAATGGCAGTTACCATTTGAGACAAGTACTATTATTATCCCCTTTACAGATGGAAATCTAGGCTTCCAAATACATGCTAGAAGAGCCCAGGTCCAAGGGATTAAAGAAAGGGGCTTTTAAACCTCAAGGGAAATCGTGGCATTTTTACCAGGTACGCCTAGGGATAGTAAGAAGCAAGCGTATCAGGAATTCAGACCACAGGGCATCCAAACCCCAGCACATATTTCACTTTTAGTTTTAGCAAGTCATAGATATTTAGAAGTAAAAAGAGCCATTTGGAAACATCGGGTCCAATCCCTTTATCTTACAGACAAGGAATCTGAGGACCAGGGTGAGGTTAAGTACTTTCTCTAGGGTCAGAAAGCTAATTAGTGACAGAGTTAGCAATAAATCACTTCCATGAAAAAGCATGCTTTCAAAGTGAATTCAATTACCTTGTACTCTCAAGTGGCTATTAAGAACACCCAAGTAGTTAGACAATCTCCAATGTTTCTGTGAAGTAGATGTAACTCAAGAAGATCGAGAAAGAACTTTGCAACACTGAACATTCTAAGTCAGCAAGCTTTAAAAATGTGCTAATTTGAATCAACTTATCATTGACAGGAGCAGTGCTCTATTCACTTTTTTTTTTTTTTCTGTACAAAGTTATAATTTCAGCCACAGTAAATGGCCAAGTATTCTTCATCTCTTGGACAAAAGATACATGTAAACTTTCAGATCCACTGATACATGTATATATATTACATATAATATATATAATTATGTTAATAATTACAAACTCTAGATGACAAATTCCCAAAGAAAAGGATGATTCTTATGATTTTACAGCATAATTTTTCTACAAGATAAAGAATTATCCATTTTGTCAATGGGTGACAGAATCCACAGGTGCCAGTAGTAATGCATTGGTATTAAGAATTTAATAACCAAATATAGTGCTGCCATGTACTTAAAACGAATGGAAAGTACTTTCACAAAAAGCATACTTTGAAAGTTAATTTCTTTCAACATACTAAATAGATCTAGCTAAATATCCAAGATTTGCCTTTGTGAAATATGGTTGAATTGGTAAATAAATAAATAAATAAAAGGGAACATTGGTAAGCCAAAAACGTTCCAAAGAATTGTAATGTAAATGAGTGAAAATACAACTATTTGGTTAATAGTCAATAGCAAACACCTGTTAGTCTGCCACCTAATAGAGGGAAACTGAAGGTGAAGGCATGAAAAAAAAATGAGAACTAAAGCATAGAGTCTGTGGAAATGCATCCTGATGAGAAACCAATTCTATCAGGGAAGAAAAAAATCACATCAATGAAAATATATTTTGAAATATTATTTCAGGGAGAAAATGGAAGACGATATACTGACAAAGAGGAGATCATTCTAATAGTCAAATCATGTAGCTTGACAGTGAAAATTCTTACAATTTACTAATTTTAACCTGGAAATCTTACACATTTTCAGAAATAGAAGTCCTCTATCACACTTGACATTTCAGAATATGTTAATGCTAAAGTTTCCCATGTGATGGTGTTCTTATATTAAGAAGAAGAAAGAAGAGGAGGAGACGAGGAGGAAGAAGGAGGAGGAGGAGAGAGGAAGAGGAAGAAAGAAAAAGAGGAGAACAAGAAATAAACACAATAGGGAAACTGACCAGCAATGTTGATTTAACATAGTGCATAAACCCAAATGTTCATACTACGTGTCTAGGATAGGAAAATCAAAGTTTTGAAGGACTATTTCATGGCTATACAGTACTCTGGCTTCAAGAACATTTCATGGTCATTCAATATCAATTATCCTTAGATTTTCTTGTCCTAGGAAACATTCCCCCAAATTAAATCATTCAGATTTATGAGTGCCACCAAGGGAAAAAAACAGCAGCATCTAATATCAAGTCAAGAAAGATGCTCTGTTCAGTAGCAAGTGACAGCACAGTATCTCATTCTATTGGTGAATAGAATAGAATAGAATAGAATAGAATAGAATAGAATAGAATAGAATAGAATAATGATAGTGTTTTGTTTATCTCCACTTCACATTTCTACACAGGAGAAAGTTTTCACGGTGGCCTCCCTACATGAAGAGTGAGAATCTAGGTTTTATTTGGAATTCTGACTCTCTAGAAGGGATTGGCAGGCTTGGGATCCCTCAGCAACCCAGAAACCTAACAAGATGATCAATAGATGAGCAGTTGTGTTTATTGCTAGTGATCTACATAATTTTATTTAGTTACTTTATTTAAAACTATGTGCCAGGCATTGTTCTAATTACATATGTTAAACTCCTTTGATTCACTTAATAGTTGTAACAACCCTATTAGTTGAGAACTATTATGCCCATTTTCCAGGCGAGAAAACTGAGGCACAAGGAAGTAAATAATTCGTCTGAGGTCACACAACAAGTAAAGGTAATCCTCTCTTAAAACTCAGCAATGGTCAACCTTTCAGCATGATGCTCTTTGCTTTTCTGGGTCTCTTTACTAAACAGCAGTTTTCAATGAAAAGTCATTCAGACAACAACATTGAAAATAAATGGCCTGATAATAATAGTTGGGTTTGTTAACAGTTTTCTATGTGTCAGATATTGTGCTAAGTGGTAATACAATTTTATTAACTACTATTTAACCTTTAGTCTAAACAATTCCATAAGGAAGTTACCATGCAAATTTAAATGATAAAATTGACATGTGAGTGACAAATAACTCATCCATGGTTAAATGCCTGATGATGGAAAGCAAGGATCCAAATCTGGCCCATCAGAGTGCAGAACCCACCTATGCTACCATGAGGCTCACTGTCTCCCTATTAGAAAGGTGGGCCTTTAAGGCAAGATGGAGATGGGATGATGAGTCAGCTTGGATGTTTTTCTTGTCTAACCCTAACCCTAACATAATAGGCAGTCAGCAATTATTTATTAAATCAAATAAGATAGATCATGCTTAAACCGATGAGTTAGGAGTTTAGTTTATCTATGAGGAGAATTCTCTGACAATAAAAGCTACACACGCATACATACATACACACACACACACGGGTGTGTTACACCAGTTGATAACCTCAGCTTCTGGCAGAGTATATCCAGTTGTCACCATCAGGTGATAATGATGTTACTATTGACTACAGAGAGCGGAAAGAATCACTTTCTCTAAAAAATTTTAAATTTAGGGTAAAGCTATGTATTTGGCAAAGCTTAAATAGGGTCATGTTTAAATATGGAGATATGGGCTGGACAGTGGGTCTCGAGAGTGAGAGACACAGAGGTGATCTCATATGAGGAGTGTGGTTTCGATATAAATTACCAAGAGCTTTCTTTTTCATAATCTCCATTTCTGTCTTCTAGTGTGGCATGCTGTCATCCGACAATACCAATATTTTGAAATCACAATTTTAAGCATTTTTCACAAAAACCAAAATACAAATCAATAAATGTGAATCCCAACTGAACTAAAACCCCAATAATTTTTATCATAATCCCATTATTCCTGTGGATGAAATTATTTGCCTTTATTAGTTTATAATTTTAGAAATTATTTACCTTATTATTTCATATTTTTGGTAGTAAATAATTTTTATCATTATATGATTAAAATTTAAATTAAGTGAATTAATATGTTTAAGTTTACTCATTCACATTAAATACATTCACACACAGCCACTGATATATTTCATTTATCTGCTTAGTTTTATAGTTATTACAACTACAAAATGTATGTTGGGCAGCACTATTAACATTTAATTGCAATTACACACTTTTCTTTGTTTGAAATGAGAGTGCAGACAACAAAATTGATTTCTCGCCATATTACTATTATCAATGTTCTTAAAACTTGCTGTGAACGACCCATAATATAATACAATATAAAAGCAATGTTCTTTTTTCTGAGAAAGTACTTTTTGGTTTTTGTCTCAGAGAAGGACTGAGGCTTTTTGATACAGTGATTCGCTGGACATAAAATACAGAATAAAGACAGGCACCTAGCTGATGGCTCTTCAAAACAGGCGTCTTTGATTCTATGGAAAGAAGATATATTTGCCTTAAATTACCAGAAATCATCTCTGCTAAGGAAAAGAGAATGGGAATTATGTAATTTCTTAAGGTAAGTTTTAGATCTATGAATTCTACCCTAGAAATGAATTGACATTTTATTATAAACTGGCATGAGTTGCAAACGAAAACTGTTTTTTAAAAACTGTCTCAAAACGTATACAACCTGAATTTTTTTACAACATAGATATTTTGAATTTATTTTCCAAGTAGAGCTTCCTCTTCTCTCTTTTAAGATTTCATTTTGAAGTAATCTCTACATCCAACATGGGGCTCGAACTCACAACCCCAAGATCAAGAGTCACCACATGCTCCTCCGACTGGGCCAGCCAGTCTATTTAGGCTCATTCTTTTTTGCAAAATGTTCCATAGTACTTGACGACCTTTAGGATATTTTAGGATTTAACAACAAGCTCAGGAATCTATTCTGTAAGTGGTATTCTTAAGTAATAATAGAATTTTAAATGCCAGCCACCAACCCTCTGCCCCTGAAGCAACCAAATTTTGTATAACCACCCCCTCCTCTCTGACTTGCAGCCTGTACCCCAAACCCCCTCTTGCTAGGAGTAAAGAATTTCCATCGTCCTACAGAACTCCAAACATTCAAATACATGCCCACATATCTGAGTATTACTCTAAAAGCATGTGCCGGGAAAGCTAGCTAAGAATTCTCAGATGGGATACCAGGTAAATGTCCTACGTACAGAGTTAGAACATATACTGACCTCCCTTAAGAGCAAATACTTTTATTTCATTTGACTTAATTATTAGCATTAATAATAAGAAAAAAATGCATTAATGTCAGTAGTTAAGGGCTTTATATCCTATCCGTTAGCATTTGCTGAAAAATGAATCCAGGACCCATTTTGTGAAACATGTGCTTTTATTTCTGAACCTGTAGTTTTACATTTGTCCCTTAAGCCGAGTTCCCATTAAATTTGCTGCGAATGACACACAGTATTATATGGCACATAGTCTATATAAATATAACATTCTCTTTTCTGAGAAAGGCTTTTCATTAGCATAAGGGAAGGCCTTAGGCACTGGTATTAAGGCACATGCAAGAAACAGCAAATAACATTGCACAGAGGTAAATGGCTTATCCAAAGTCTCATGGTTGGTAAATCTTCTGATTGCAAAAATATTCTACAAGTATTTAGGACTACTTAGTTATTCAAAAAACATCCCCTTCCCCTGCTCTTCTTGCCTCTGTAAGTAGTGACGAATCATATCCGTAAGCAAAAGGCAGCTCTGTGCCACTAGACAGATATATTAGAAACTAACAAATCTAAGTCGCTTTACAGAATGTACTCAGTGTTTCCAACTCTGCCAAGAGGTTTTGAGGTTAAGAGGGAAAGTGTTATGGTGACCACCCTCTGCAGACGAAGAAACCAGGGCATTACCCCAGAGTAACTTACCTGAGAGCACGCAGTGAGCTAAAGAGACGACCTGCGAGTCAAACCCATGCATTTCCCTCTCGATTCTAGAATCCACACGTTTTCTCCTTTCTCACATCCACACTGCTTTGTTACAGAGTCTGAGGACTGACAAAAAGCTGATGATGTCTGGCCTTCTGAACGTTTAGAGTATTTGTATGCATGATTTAATTCTATCTTATTCTTTCCTGTGTCAAGGACACTTCTCCTACCTTCTTACTATAGTTTCCTGGAGAGTATGGATTATACATTCAGCCTCTGTGTAACTACCAAGCAGTACCTAGCACAGAGCCAAGGACATGGAATTCTTTGAAAATACCTGTTTCTCCACTAGCTAGATACAAAAGTTTGGGGAAGCTATTCCCGGTGGAGGTGGGAGGGAGTTAGGTGCCACAGGCGAATTCTGTAATTTTTAATTTTGTAGGAATCCACCAATTTTCCTATTTTCTTATTTTCAAAAAATCACCGTAAAAATAGTTTTTTTTTTTTACAATATCCAATGTTTACAATGAAACAAGCCATTCTCAAACAATCTTGGTGGGGAATGTAATGTTCCTGTATATAGTTTATCAATATGCAAATACATTATTTAAATTGCAAGTCCAGCAATTCCAAGTGTACACAATGTTGCCTAGGAAATAGGCAGCACTATTCAAATGCATCCTTTAACTTTTACCTTAAAATGTAAAATTAGGAGCCAAAAGCCAAAATCCTAGCTACAATCCAAGATTTCCCTCTAAATTCAGTAACTCGTAAGACAGGGTGTGAGTCAGAGAAGCCAGTTACTTTGCTCTTGAAATAACTTTCATACAATTGAAAATCATTTCCATTTTTTAAATAATTTTCATTTTAACAACAATTTCCCCTCCATTTGTGCAAATTAAATTTAGCCTGTGAGTGAGTCACATACCTTTATTACATGATGCTTTTCCTGGAACACAGGAATTTTAAACATTTGGCACCAGTAGGTCGTACCTTTGTTTGGGATGGGGACCTGTCTTAATAAAAAGGGGAGGGGGACACAAAGTCACATTCTCTCGACACACTATTAAACACAAAAGTGTAAATAAAAACTCTTACACGCTTTCCATAAACCCACCCCTCCAGTCATAAAACCTGAAAAAACTTACGTCCTGATTAACAAGGTCAAAGTATGGTATGGCTGTAGACAACACGCTGGTTTTCTCAGGATTCAACAGCCGCAGACTCTTGGTGCCACGATTGGAGTCGTGGTACTTGGGGCCGGCTTCTCCCACATCTTCATGGTGGTAAGCCCAGATCACTCTCACTGTGCTCTCCTAGTGAGCAGACATGGGCACCATTATGTCTCATGAGAGCACTTCCCTTACCACTGAGCTGAGTTTAAGGAATTCTATTTAAAGCAGGATGCAGACGTGAAAAAAAAGAGAATAATGACATTGGGAGCTCTCAACATGGTCTCTAGCATTAATTGTGTCAATTTGATTCAATCATTAAGTGTCCAGATAGATGAGTTTCTTTTTGGAAGAAACGGTATCTCTTAGCACGCAAGATTATGGCTTCCAAGGCAGAATGAAAGGCAACTGACTCAGAGGTTATGCTTCCGTGCACATGGCGACGGTAAATCGTCGTCACGCCAGGTCTGCGCACCAGCAACTAGTAGTCGCCAAGCAAATATTCTTGTTAAGAAGCAAGGATTCTGGAAAACTAAAGTCACCTTCCAGGTTAGCACCTTTACATTCACTATAGATTTTCCCCAGAACTGGCCCCATCACATGTACGAATTGACAGAAAGTGCAAACACAGGAGGAATTTCTGATTCTGGGTTTATTATCTTAGAATCTAGCGTTAGTCATTTTATGAATCCTGGGAATTTCCAAGGGACTAGGGTATCCCAACAAGGGAAAGTACTGTCAGGTGAAATTGGTTTCCATTTAGCAAACAGGAGAGATTGCCCGAGGGGTGGTGGGCCAGGGGGAGGGCTTGGTGAGGTATGAAGAAATTGTTCAGTCCTCCCACAGAAAAAAGTGTCTTTGCCAGATCTCTGTAATAAGAACTTTGAAAATAAATAATAAAGCAAAAGCTATTTATTTTAAAAGCTATATTCTTTCTTAATAAGTCAAATGACCATAATTATTTTTCCAATTAAAGTATAATTGCACAGTATATTACATAAAAAGTGATCCACGTTTTTGCATGTGGTTTTCTTCTTCTTTTACTCTTTATGCTGAATGTTAATCAAAACTGGCTTCAGATTTTTACATTCCCATTTTTAAAGCTTTGATTTATCAAATAAAAAAGATAATTTGATTGATCTATACAAAATGAAACTGATCCAAGGAATTCATGGAAATTTCCAAAGTACCACACGAATTATATGCTGTCTAAATATTTAATTTACATATGCATAAAGATATTAATTTTTGAATGAAATCTGACAATAACAAATCTTGTGTCGGGAGGCAATTTTAATCAGTCTACTATTCATCTTGATTTTAGAAATTTACAAAAATAAATCACTCACAAATCAGATGAATTATACCCTAAAATTCAGTATCATAATTCCCTCTTGTGTAATACATTTTTTCCAACCTTTATCTGTTGTATAGTCTCAAACTTTATGGAGAAAAAACTGGAAATCTTACAGATAAAATCATACCCACTTTAAATGGCCCTTCAAAATGTTAGATTCACACAAAAATTGCCTTTATTGAAATGCATAGTCTTAGATTTTCTGTGGCTTCTAAAAAGAATTCAAAGGTATTCCAAAACAGACTGTGTGACTTTGTTTTCAAAGGTTATTTTTAAATATTTGTTCCTTTTATTCTATAAAGTCTTTCACCACTGTAAACAAACGTACAATTTATTCCTGTGGCATTCACTCATAGACTACTCACCGTTATACTCTTGTCATTTATGTCACATGTATGCAGTTCTCTGGTAAATTCAATTATTGTGTGTGTACTATTTTCCATGGCATATTCCAGGTGGTAATCTTGCTGAGCATCTTTTTTTAATTCTCTATTTGCATTTGTAAAATAATCCTGTGGAAAATATAAAAAATAAAAAATTAGGCTATCCCAAATTCAGAGTGGAAAAAATTTAGGTTAAGAATATTTAGGGGCACCTGGGTGGCTCAGTCAACTAAGCGTCCAACTCAATTTCGGCTCAGGTTATAATCTCAGAGTTCGTGGGTTCAAGCCCTGTGTTGGGCTCTGCACTAACAGTGTGTAGCCTGCTTAGGATTCTCCCTCTCCCTCTCTCTCTGCCTGTCCCCTGCTTGCATTCTCTCTCTCAAAATAAATAAATTTTAAAAACTTAATATTTGCAGAACCTGAAAAAATTGATTCTGGATTTGCTCACTACAAAATACGGTATCTATAGCCATTTTTAAAGTCCTGGGAATTTTCAAGGAACTGGAGTATCCCAACTAGGAAATCAATTCCCTAAAAGAGTGGTCCATATTTGAATTTCTGGCCCTTCAGGAAAATGTGGGAAGGATTTTATAGTGTCATAGAGCATCAAAAGAAATGGAATAAATAGACATTCAAGATCACTTAGTGATTTTCATTCATACAAATGAAAAGAGGAATTTCAACACTGTGAAATGGCTTGCCCCAAATGGAATTTACTAGTTTGTGATAAAGACAGGACCAACCCCAAGATAAGCACTTTTCTTACTATTACAGCAAGTGGAACTTCCTTTCACCACTCCTGAAAGCTAAGAGACCCCATCTGAGGTTATAGGCCATTTTAGTATGTGCTTTAATAGCAAATGCATATTAAAATGAAATGCAATGGAAAATTATGGAAAGAAATGAAACTAGTTGAATTATAAGACATCGAAAAACTGGAGAAATTTTGTTTTTATGGATCACCTATGATTTTTGTACTAAACTTGATCAGTGGTATGCAGATCACTTCTGGGAGGCAGACAAATGCAATGGGGAGATCATGGGTTTTGAAATAAAATGGCTGGGATCTGATCCCTAGCTCTACCCCTAAATACCCTTGGAGAATTGTTCAAGTCAAACTCTGAGCTTTTGTTCTAACATTAGTAAAATGGGGATAATACATACCTATTTTATGGATTTTGAAAGATAAAGAAATGAAACCATATATGGGGGGGAACTGCCTATTTAATATTGCCCATTTACTACTAATTTCCTTCCCCCCCTTTGCAATATTATTTGGTTTTTATCCAAAATATTTTCCTATATCATTTACCATTTGCTTTCTACAGTAAGAGTTATAAAATTCATGGTGTTAATTTTCATTTCTTAGAGAAGATGCAAAGTTTGCCTTAATTATAATGGTCTTTGCATACATGATGATATTTTATCTCTAAAAACTCATAAATGGTTGGGGTGTCTGGGTTAATAAGCATCTGACTCTTGACTTTGGCTCAGGTCATGATTTCACAGTTCATGAGATGGAGCCCCATGATGGACTCAGCCCTGTCAGCATGGATTCTCTTTTGGGATTCTGTTTGTCTCTCTCTCTGCCCCTCCTCACCCCTCTCTCTCTCTCTCAAAACAAATAAACTTTAAAAAAATATAAAAATTTGTATTTAAAAAATAAAAAGTCACAAATGGTTGATTCAGACAATGCATGCTAAAAATGAACTACTGGGAGCTCATCAAAATAAAAAGCTCCCGCACAACGAAGGAAACAATCAGCAAAACTAATAAGCAACTGACAGAATGGGAGAAGATATTTGAAAATGACATATCAGATAAACGGTTAGTATCCAAAAATCTATAAAGAACTTATCAAACTCAACACCCAAAAAACAAATAATCCAGTGAAGAAATGGGCAAAAGACATGAACAGACACTTCTCCAAAGAAGACATCCAGATGGCCAACCGACACATGAAAAAATGCTCAACATCACTCATCATCAGGGAAATACAAATCAAAACCACAATGAGATACCACCTGACACCGGTCAGAATGGCTAACATGAACAACTCAGGCAACAACAGATGTTGGCGAGGATGCAGAGAAAGAGGATCTCTTTTGCATTGTTGGTGGGAGTGCAAGCTGGTACAGCCACTCTGGAAAATAGTATGGAGGTTCCTCAAAAAACTAAAAGTAGAACTACCCTATGACCCAGCAATTGCACAACTAGGCATTTATCCACGGGATACAGGTGTGCTGTTTCAAAGGGACACATGCACCCCCATGTTTATAGCAGCACTATCAACAATAGCCAAAGTATGGAAAGAGCCCAAATGTCCATCGACGGATGAATGGATAAAGAAAATGTGGTATGTAAATACAATGGAGTATTAGTCGGCAATCAAAAAGAATGAAATCTTGCCATTTGCAACTACGTGGATGGAACTGGAGGGTATTATGCTAAGTGAAATTAGTCAGTCAGAGAAAGACAAAAATCATACGCCTTCACTCACATGAGGAATTGAAGAGACAAACAGATGAACATAAGGGAAGGGAAACAAAAATAATATAAAAACAGGGAGGGGGACAAAACAAAAGAGACTCATAAATATGGAGAACAAACAGGGTTATTGGAGGGGGTGTGGGACGGGGGATGGGCTAAATGGGTAAGGGGCACTAAAGAATCTACTCCTGAAATCATTGTTGCACTTTATGCTAATTTGTATGTAAATTTAAAAAAATAAAAAAATAAAACAAGTTTAAAAAAAGAAATTAAATACATATAAAAAAAGAAAATGCATGCTAAAACATAATTGTACCTATTTTTACTAACATTAAAATTACATTTGAAGAAATGATTGCTGTGCTCAGCAAAAATAAATAAATAAATAAATAAAAATAAAGTATACAGGAAAAAAACCTTAATTTTTAAGTGTCACACTCAAATGGATGGCATTTGGTATTTTTATTCCTAGTACCTTTTCAAGGTAGCTATCAAGCATATGTAAATTTCACATGCAGATCATGCTCAAAACCCACATTATTAGTGATGGATGGGGCCTAACTAAGCTGTTTTCACCCTGGTAACAACTACAACTCACTGAGTACATACCACGCACGAGGACCAGTTTAAGCATGTATTAATACATGTACATGTGTTAACTCATTTAACCTTTACGTCAAGTCTATGAGATAAAATTATTTTCCTACTTCACCGATGAAGACACTAAAGCATAAAGTTAAGCATCGTGTCAAGTTCACAGGGCTGGTAAATAGTAAAGCCAGTATCAAAGCCAGAGAGTCTGACTCCAGTCTGTATCCTTCTTCATCGTTATACACCATAGCGGCCATTGCTGGAAAAGTATGAGTTAGTTTATATTTTCTGTCTACAGAAATGTTTCTGTAAACATTTTTTTCCATGTAAAATGTTACTTTTTCTACTGGTAAAGTTGGAGGCTGTCAAAAAATTTATTCTGAGAGCCGGCTGTAACTGTGAAAACAATTCAAATGAAATACTCCTATCGTATTGTGATTTTCCCACTTGTGATCACATAGAGTTTCAATATGTAGATGAGATAGCAATGCCTATGGACAATGAGGGATTCAGATAAATTGCACCTTTATACTAAGTTCACATTTCACTACATGATTCAAGCAATCACAGTTTTTGCAAACAAAAAGAACACAACACAAAATGCAATCAGCCGGAAGAGTAGAATAATTATCCTAGTCTTGCAAACATGCTTCCAAAACCATTAGTCCCACAGAATAGTCAGCTGGCTCCCCAACATTCCATTCCTTCTAGTTCTACTCACCAATAACAATTCCTTTCAGCTATCCCACCTTCTTCTGGCTTTTCAGATAACTTAGCTACGAGAATATGGAAGAAACTGCACTCGGGTCTCACTGAATATCCCTTGAGAGCATCTATCCTGTGTAAACTACTGAGTGTCCAATATTTCAAAAAGATGGCTTCCAGACAAGCTCTGGACTCTTGGCAAAATGTGATTGTCTAAAAGAGGCTGGTATCTTCAACCTTATGGAGGGAAAACATGAATGGATTTTATTATAACTGAAATGTGAAACAGTCTAACCACCACCATAATTCCATTATAATTTGTTCACATTTTCTAGTACTTAAGGCCTATTTTAATATATGTCTTCAAATTTGATCACAGTATACCTTACCTATCACAACAGTATTATTGGTTACATGTTTACGTAAGCTGGGCCCCTACTGATGCTTAGAAATCCACATGTTAATCTCTTACTGTTTTCTCAGGAGGCCTCCCAAGACAAATATTCTAACCTTCTCGATTTAAGATGCCAACATTTCCCCACCCTCAGCTTATGATCACGCATCTCACTTCAAGAGAATTTCAGTTTCGACACACGGCAGCCCACATCTTGCCTTTTTTCCATCCCAAATAACATCCACTCTTTTGGAATTATAAAAATACTCAATGTAAAAGAAAGCAGGAGGGGCGCCTGGGGTGGCTTAGTCGTTTGGGCGTCCAACTTTGGCTCAGGTCATGATCTCCCAGTCTGTGAGTTCGAGCCCCACTGACAGCTCAGAACCTGGAGCCTGCTTTGGATTCTGTGTCTCCCTCTCTCTCTGCCCCTCCCCCACTCATGCTCCCCCCTCTCTCTCTCTCTCTCTCTCTCTCTCTCTCTGAAAAATAAACATTAAAAAAATTTTTTTAAAGAAAGCAGGAGAAGAGAAATATAAAGCAAAGAGCAGACGGGACAAGTACAAAACAAATACATACAAATGAAATAAAAGGGAAATATTACAATAGATCCTACAGACATTGAAAGGTTAATAACTTCATGGAGATGCATGGGTGGATCAGTCTGTTAAGCTTCTGACTTTGGCTCAGGTCATGATCTCACAGTTCGTGACTTCGAGCCCCACATCAGGCTCTGCACTGGTGATGCAGAGCCTGCTTGGGATTTTCTCTCTCCCTCTCTCTCTCTGCCCCTTCCCCACTTGCACTCTCTGTCTCCCTCTCAAAATAAATAAACTTTTTTAAAAAGGCTAATAATATTATGCACACCTAGACATAAACAACTTGGATAATTTAGATGAGAGAAGGGCAAAGTTTTTGAAAGACACAAACCAGTCAAATTTATTAGGGAAAACAAATATTCTGAATAGCCCTATAATCTACTCATGGGTAAAAATCTTCTTACAAAAAAAAAAAAAGCTAAGCCAAGGTGCTTCCACTTGGAATTTTGCCAAATATTTATGGAAGAGATAATACAAATCCTTCACAAACTCTTCCAGAAGATAAAGAACAGAAAACACTGCCCAACTCATTTTTTGATGACAGCCTTACCCTGATACCAAAATCAAAGGCATTACAAAAAAAAAAATGAACAAAGCAGTATTTTTCATGGGCTGAAATGCAAATTTTCTTTATATTGTAGCAAATATAGTGATATATTTTTCAAAGGATAATATATCTGGGCACCTGGCTGGCTCAGTCAGTTGAGCATCTGACTTTGGCTCAGATCATGATCAGGTCATGATGTTTTTGATACGTGAGAGTAAATTTTTCTTTATAAAACAGATGCATTATTAAATCTAAATTTTTTTATTTTTTTTAAAAATTTAAATGTTTATTTTTGAGAGAGAGGGAGACACAGGATCCAAAGCAGGCTCCAGGTTCTGAGCTATCAGCACAGAGTGCGATGCGGGGCTCAAACCCACCGACCATGAGACCATGACCCAAGCTGAAGTCGGTCACTCAACCACCTGAGCCACCCAGGTGCCCCTAATCTAAATTTTTGACATAGAAATACATTCATTTAGGGGCTCCTGGGTGGCTCAGTTGGTTAAGCACCCGACTTGGGCTGATCTCACAGTTTCTGAGTTCGAGCCCCGCATCGGGCTCTGTGCTAACAGCTCAGAGCTTAGAGCCTGCTTCGGATTCTGTGTCTTCCTCTCTCTGCCCCTCCCCTGCTCCTGCTCTGTCTCTCTCTCTCAAAAGTAAAACAAAAACATTAAAAAAAAAAAGGATAACATATCATTAGCACGCAGATTTGGTTCAACATTACAAAATCAATCAATACAATTCATAATATCAAAGTCTAAAAAAGAAAACCATACAATCATCTTAATAAATGCAGAAAAACTATCTGAAACATTCATTCATGGTGAAATTGCTCAGTAAACAGCAGCAGAAGGGCACGCCCTTAACCTTATAAAGAGCATCTGTAGAAAATCCTACAGCAAACATCATACTAAATTCTTCCCCTAAACTTGGGAACAAGTCTTGGGTATAAGGCAAGGATGTCCACACTGCCAGCTTCCAGACAGCCCCACTATTGACTGTCCATTTCTGACAGTTTATCTCTATTTTTTCCCATTCCTAACCATACACATCAAAGTTCTGTCCTTGACATTATACTCCTCTGTCTTTGTATTTCATCCTTTGGGAATCTCGTCTACTCCAAGAGTTTCCAATCATCACCTTCATTCAGTATCACATATCCAAAAGTCTAACTCCACTTGGAAGTCTTAGTGTCCTTTCAAAATGCAATATATCCAAAATTGTATTTACCCTTTGTCTGTCTCCCTGGTTTTCCAGTTTCCCTGATTTTTTTTTCCATTACACTGCCACTCTCCTATCATCCAGATTCAAAACTGCAATCTTCTTTAACTTCTTCCTCAATTACTCATACCTCCACAGAACCCGTCAGTTCCTTCTTTGAAAAAATAACCCGTCTTTCGCTTCTACTCGATTACAACTTCCTCTACCTCACTTCAGACTATCACCTGCATTATTTCTGTCAAAGTTTTCCTTGAAAATCACTCTCAGTGGATCACTGTGTTTTATTCGATGGTATATGGTAGAATTCTAGAATGTAGATTCAAGTTTTTCTACAATTTAGCCTAACTTGATTTTTCAGTGTCTATCACTAATCCTACCACATGATCTCTACTATCTATTTATTATTCCCCTCAAATTCTGCCCTTTTCCTTTTTCTCCTTTTGTTCACACTCTTCTTCTCTGTCCTCCCTACTCTCTTTACCCCACTGAGAAATCCTCTCCACTAACTCCACCTATTGAAACTTAACTCCATTGAAATGCTTTCTTCCCTTCAAGACTCATGATTCTATCTGCTCTATGAAGTTTTCTTTGATCATTCCAACTGGAAGTGATCATTCCCTCTTAGAATCCTTACTCCTCTTTTGCATTCCCCTGTCGCCTGTAATATATTCTAGACATAGAATTGTCTTCTCAACCATGTAGTAACTGCCTAAAAATAGAAAGCTAACCTTATCAATCCAGTTATACATCTGTACCTTTAATATAGTTGTGTGCACTGTAAATGGAACAAAAAGAGGGAGAGTGATTATTTTCCCAATTGCTCTCAATTACATTTACATATGGTTAAGATCCATGTGGAATGTGCTTAAGCAGATGCTAGGATGAGTTGAGTCTGCATGATCGGCCATCTAGACACATCTGGCACTGAAATCTGGGAACGTTGTTGTGACCTTTTAGCCCCTAAATGGACATGAATCTTATGGAACTGACATCCTCCTTTAGAAAAAAGAGTTTATGCATGCAACAGCTCTTTGAAATCCTTTTACACTAAGAAGGCATTCCCCACCTATTTTAAAGAAATAGGACAAAAAAACAAAAACAAAAACAGATCTAAGAGAGAGAAATCGTGTTTCAGAATCTTTTCTAATGTGAATTTATATCCCGAGTGACTTGTATGTTGCAGATGCTTATTAAATATAGGTAATTTTAAAAGGAGCATCCTGCCTTTCCTTTTGCCAATTCTAAATAGGGGACAATTATGGAAATAAAAGAGAAGAACTCAAGAACCATAACCCAATATTCACATCTTAATGGTATGAGAATAGATTAACTTGGGAGGTGCACAATTATTCCCCAGAAGCACCTTAATTCTTCCTTCAGCTTGTGTTAAGAAAATACATGAACTATAACCAAACACAGTCTTAATGGTGTCGACATTATACAATAAAAAAATGGCATATTGGCAAACCTTAAAAGGATAATTAAGTGAGGCAAGAGAAGAGAAAAAAACCAAAAAAAAATCTGCATCCCTAATTTCCTATCATTCAACTATTCTTGCCAGGAGGAAGAAAAGAAGTAAGGGAGGGAGAAAAAAAAAAAGAGCTAAAAAGAAACCAAGTCAGTCAAAGAACAGTCAATCTTGAAAATCCTTCATGCATATTGGCTAAACCTAAAAGAGTATGCTCAGTGAAGTTAATGGTTTCCTGACAGTTTGACAAAGGGATAAATGTTATCTGAGTAGGTAATTAAATGGAATAATTATTTGGTACTATTATCCACTTGGAGAAAAAATAAACTAGAGAATGAAAGTGACAGTAAAACACCTACCAATTAAGAATCTGATGCCAATAATAGCACTTAGAAATTTATTTTCACCAAACCATACTGTGTAGCACTTATGAGATATTTATGGAATTTCCCCAGATCACTATTACTCCCTGGTTTTCACCTTTACAATTAGAACTGAATGGCACCCGTCACCCCCACTGCCGGTCCCAGTTAGCAAATAGAGCCCAGATGCAACACTGTCACACACCCATGGTAAAGACCGTTCCTCAGCCATTGTCCTATGGTGCCTGATATTCCAGTACTTTTAAAATAAAAATAGGGGGCTTCTGGATGGCTCAGTTGGTTAAACATCTGACTCTTGGTTTGGGCTCAGGTCATGATCTTGTGGTTTGTGAGTTTGAGCCCCGCACAGGTCTCCATACTGGCAGTGTGGAGCCTGCTGGGGATTCTCTCTCCCCCTCTCTCTGCTCCTCCCCTGCTGTGTGCTCTATCTGTCTGTCTCTCTGTCTCAAAAATAAATAAATAAACTTAAAATAAATAGGATTATTGATCACAGTGCACTCTCATTGCCACAGTTGGATGTCACAGCCGTTATAAAAATCTAATTGTATGATATATATTGCATATATTATAAATTAACATAAAATACTGGTAAATAAAAGTAGGCTTCAATTAAGTATCATTAATAACGGGCTTTATGAGGACAAGAGGGTTGAGGAGGACACAGAGAACCATGGTTCTGTAAAGATCTTGTAAAAGCTTAAAAATAAAATTTGAAGATGTTTTAATTATGTAAATATAAAAGCTGATTTGCAGAAGTCATTCTTCTTTATATTTACTCAGCTTTAATATTCTGTAAAGTGAAATATGAAGTAATGTTACCCTACATAAATGGGGTTATGTGGATTTCAATCATATTCTAACTCAGCTACCTACATGAAGATCAACTTCAATATGAATTGTCAATGAGGTATTATTTTTGTTTTTATTGTGGATTACTATTATTTTAATCAGGTTTTTAGCTTGTTTTACTTTTTAAAGATAGAATATTACCTGCTACCCTTGAAAATCTGAGTTGATAATTAGACTCCAGCAATCAAGTTAATCCGTGGTTGTGTCCTAAAAATGAAACATGTTCTCACAGGATATAGTTTCTTTTGAACACCGTGCTTTGAAAAAGATTATGAAATACACCATCGAGGTTTCAAAATGCTGTGTGGCAATAGTAAAGTAAGTGAGCATCAGCATCCATTGGCATTTATCAGTTAGCACTACAGCAGGAATCCTGACTGCCACTTTAAAACTAACCTCCTTAAAAAGCTAGCTGCGATAATCTGCAAGATTGCTCTGACCTCGTGTTAAAAAACGTGATTACACAGATGTTAAATTGGTTCTTAAGCATTGCCAGTCTTTTTTCTCTCTCTTGAATAAAATCTCTGCAACAGAAAAGAGCTTCGACCGGCACTGTGTTAAACAGGATGAAGTGAAAACCCTTCTGGGTGTAATAAAAGATATGAATAAACCCGGCCCAGCCTGGAGAACTGAATGTAAGCACAGCTGCAAGGGAACCTTGAGAAAAATGTTACCATCTGTCATCATTTTCTTCAACAGGTGCTTGTAGTTTTTCCTCTTTTTGGAAATCTCAAAAGCCTTGTTACTTCAAACATTTCTGTTTGTAACATCAGCTTCTATAATAAGTGTTATGGTGGTTCAATAATATTGATAGTATAATAATAAATATTTTTGTGTTAAAGAGAATCTTTGATCCTAAAAAAAAAAATCCCAAACTGGATAAACAAACTATACAAACATAATCTTCAGATTTCAGTGTAAGCTGGTTTTAAGAAGTCATTTCTTCACTAACCTTAGAAATTGGAGAGGAATGTCAAAACAGAAGGGGCGTGCCTTCTAGAAACCACTTCAGATAAAATTGAAACTCCTTACATCTAATAAGAGATCTGTGAATAGCTACTGGAATGCCAAAATAGGAACCCTGTTAGCTTGTGTTCCAATGAGGGGCCCACCTGAGCAATCTGTCAGTCCTTTAAGTGCCACCTTCTGAAAATACACATCCTGCATTTTCCCCTATAGCCAATCACCTCAGTTCAGTTTTCATGTAGAGTAATTTAATACTTTGCTATAGTTATAGAATTATCAGAGATAGAGTGCAAAATTAACATTTTGACTCTTTAGGTCTAACAATAAACTTCAATGGAAAAAACAATTTCAGATTTTATCATAGAAATAAACTGTATTTTACCATCATTTCATCTTATTCCACTATCTTAATTTTCTAAAAGTTTACATGACTTCTTTTAACTATGACCAGTGAATGCAAGTATAAATTTTGAGAAGAAAACTCCCTTCCTTCCTTCCTTCCTTCCTTCCTTCCTTCCTTCCTTCCTCTCTCACTCCCTCCTTCCCACTTCTCCTTTCTTCCAACACATATTTCATTGAGCAGCTAGTATTCCTAAGCTTCTGTTGCAGGGCTGAGGGCACAGGACTATACAGGATAGCAGACAAAGTCCACACTATAATGAAACTTATAGTTTAGTTTGGGGTTGGAGGAGGCAAACAATTTTTTAAAAAAATTAATAATAATATAATCAACATGCTTAGATAATAAATACTTAGAGGACAATAAAACAGATTGTAGAGAAGGATTGGAAAGCCTTCAGGTTGAGTTATCAGAAAAGTCACCACTGAGGCTATGATATTTACTCTGAGAAATTAACTACAATTAGGAGCCAGCCATGAGAAGTATGGATGAAGTAGATTCCAGGAAGAGAGAGCAGTTATTGGAAAGGACTTGAATGGGGCTGGGTATCCATTTTGATGAAGCAAATAAAAGCCAGGATGGTCGAACTGTATAGCGCCCAGGAGAGAGGTCAACAGGAATCAAATGAGGCCCCAGACATCGTAATACCTTATTGGTTAGTGTAGGAAGTTCAAATTTAATACTAAGCTTATATAAAAGTCATCCCAGCTTTAAGCAGCAAGTGATATATTCTGATTGACATGAAAAGTGTGTGTGTGTGTGTGTGTGTGTGTGTGTGTGTATTGCTGTGGCTACCATGTTGAGGATGCTAAGAAGTAAGAGTGGTGGTCAGAAGACAGGAGTCATGCAGTGGTCCCAGTGGTCTGTGCAAATAGTGCAAATAGTAAAACTGAAGGGAAATTGGCAGTTTTAGATTGAGCTTGGAGGAAAAGTCAACAGAACCTGAAGATGTGTTTCATACATGGGGTGAAGCAAAGAGAAGAAAAAAGGATGACTACTAATTTTCGACAGGAGCTACCAGGAGGTGCCATTTACTGAGATTGAGAAGGCTGGGAAAGAAACAGGTTGAGGGTGAATAAGATTAAATTTGAGAGGCCTACCTCGATATCCCAGTGGGAAGGTCTGGAGACAGAGAACATGCAGACTGGTACAAGAGAAACCAAAATAATGCAGCCACCAAGTTTCAAAAATTCACCAACTTCACATTCAGCCTCCCTCATGAAGCCCTCCATATTCTTCTGAGTTATATACAAATCACGAAGCATTCTTTTTCTTTCTTTTTTTTTTCAGATTTCAAATACACATCCACTAATACACATTCACTAAACATAAATCAAATATAGTGAAATACATAGTAGGGAGAGAAATGAAATTCTCTCAGACACTGTAACGACCTAGGGCCCACCCACCCATGGAGACAGGACAACTCCTGAGACAGGTTAAAAAACAACATCGACACTTTCCAATATAGTTGCTAATATCTTCTCTCCTACTAAGTTCTTGAATAACCTAAAAGCATGAATGCAGAATAAAGTTATTTTCAGCATCTCATTAAAGCTGGAGGAAATCTGAGGGACACCTGATCCTAGTTCCCACCAGAGGAGGATTTCTCTCAGAAACATTTTTTTTTAATTTTTTAAATGTTTACTTATTCTTAAGAGAGAGAGAGACAGAGTGTGAGTGGGGGAAGAGCAGAGAGAGAGGGAGACACAGAATCTGAAGCAGGATCCAGGCTCTGAGCTGTCAGCAAAGAGCCTGACGCGGGGCTTGAACTCACAAACCACGAGATCGTGACCTGAGCTGAAGTCAGACGCTTAACTGACTGAGCCACCCAGGTGCTCCTCTCTCAGAAATATTTTTAAAGAGATGATTACACAGTATTTAATACCTGCAGTGACAAGCTCATGAATTTAGAACTTCACAAGGCAATCTGTTCAATTTTAAGACCTCCCACTGTCAGAAATATATTTGATATATTGGCTAAAATCTTCTACTCTTTAATGTGCATTAATTGGGTCTTTTTTCTTCCTTCTGGAGCCTAACACGGAGCATCTAATCCCTATTTCTTGCGGAAGACTGTCCACTATTTCAAAAACAATGATCACGTCTTTTCTAATCATTTTATTCTCCAGGCACAACACTGACAACTGTTTCCCATTGCCCAGGTAACCCCGATTTCCAGAGATTTCAACCATGTTTGTAATCCTCTTTTAGAATCTTTTTAAAAATGTTCTTCTATAACCTATCTTCTGATGCGATTAGCCTTGTACAGAGTACTATGTCAATATCACTTTCCTTGATGTAAACAGCAGAGTTTATAGGCTAATATTGCATCTGTGTGTATAGCAAACATATGTTTTGAGTTAAAATGAGCTAATAGTTAGACCTTTTCCATATGAATTCCAATTAAATTCAACTTTATACATTTTTTAACCAAGTGTTTAATTCTATTTGTATTCTCAGTGAACTTTTAACTTTTAGTTTCCTCTTATTATTTTAATATATACTACCTTTGAGTCTTTATCCTGTAGTCTAATGTAGACAGTCTGTTATCAACATATTTGGGGTATGAATGTTTAAATATTTATGACTATAATGAATTCAACTTTATGAGTCCATCCTATACAAGAAATCATGAGAAACCTTGCTAATTACCTTATCATCATTCAGATGCACCATTTATTTAATACTCCAACTCCACATCCAGCAAATCAAATGCAAGAGAAAATGCAGTCTTGTCAGTATAATCTGTGTCTTTTGAAACCAGGCTGGTCTCTGGTCATTAATGGTTGCAGAGTATTCACAAATCAATTGCTTAAAGTTTGTCCTCAAATTTTCTTAAAAATTGCTATCGATATTCCCCATCTTTACACTTAGCGGATACCTTTTCCCCACGTTGAAAGGCTGCCATATTTGTCTCCGTGTCATCTTCTGACAATTCTGACATTTCACTGACTGCTTGATTGATTATAATAATATGCTGTATTTAGTACACACTTTCAATGTGCCACATATTTTGTGTAAGAGCTTTACATGCCTATTCCATTTAATCCTCACCCAAACCCCGTGCTTTCGATATCAAAAGTCCCTTCTTCATAAAGGAAATTGTCATTTAGAAAGGTGAAGAAGTTTGCGAAGGACCACGCATCCAAAAGGTAGCAAGCAGTGCCGGGATTCACACCAAGGATTCCTGCTTTAAGGTGTTCAACAGTTATTCAGCAGGGATTTCTTGACAACCTGCCAAGTACACAGAATTGGTCTTGGTACCTCAGGAAGATGTGGCAACACTGACAGTCGTCGACTTATAAATGTTCCATCCATACCCTAATAAAATACTAATTATCTACCACTCCTGCTACCTTTTCTCCCTCTCCCTTCTGTGGTGATGGCTTGAGGGCATTTCACTGCTTATTAGTAACCTCAGAGAATGGAGCTTTGAAGGAAGGGAATGTATATATCTATTTACATAACTGGAAAGACACTTGAGAGTTTTCCAATTACAGAGGGAGTCCATTGTGTTACTGTTAATTCTAATAAAAAGATTTTAAAGCAGAACATGTCCCTCGCCTTAAATACAGGCTGAGAATTATCTGGAACTTTCATTTATTAATGCTCCTTTGATGCCCTGTAACCATATATAACTTATAAATTTTAGACTCTGTGTGGGCAGATATTCTTGTTGCCTAGAAATATGGCAGCTAGTACCAACTGGCAAAAGGTGTGTAGAAATGATAGAGGGGTATGAGGAGGAGACAGATTTCTGGTTCAGCACATGTTGAAATACACCACTACCCACAGTCCTTCCACTGCTACTCTTGTTTTAGCATTAAGTTTGAAAATATACTTAGAATTGTCAATAGCTTTGCTAAACTCATCTCAGAAGTGTTTCCATTTTAGGGAAATCCACTTTATTCTTCTATTTTATAAAATAATTGTCAGTATCCAAACATATGCTAGCCTTTGCTTCAAAAAGCACACTTCAAAGGCACTGTGAATTACATTGCATGGAATTCTCCTTTGTATCCCCCTGCCCAATGCCTGGAATCTTCGAAGCTTCTGTAGGTCTACCACAAAGGAGTAGCCTGATTTCTATCAAAGAGCCGGACCACATAAGATCAGTAGTTCCTGAACATGTCTGCTGCTCATAATCACCTGGGAAACTTTAAAATTTATTAATGTCTATGTCCACCTCCTCAGATTGTGATTTAATTGGTATGGAAGAGGGAGGGCGGTTACCTGGATGTTGGGATTTTTTAACAGCCCCCAAGTGATGCTAATATGCAGAGAAGTTTGGGAACTTCCGGCATCAGAAGTATCTTTCCCAGTGCCCGGTTCTCTGTTGGCTCCACTGCTCATCACTGGGCTATAATCTGCCACAGCATGAATCCATTTTGGCCCTGGTTGTCTGAAGTACCAGCAGGCCTAGCTTCTACCCATGAGTTTCCTTGTATGAGTGAGTTTCAGTGCGTGAAATTTGCAGCGGAAAAAAAGGGCAGCAATGTAGTTTTATTTAACAAACTGAGATTTCAGAGTTTTAGTTTAAAAATTGCCTGAAAGATAGAAATCTTCCACAGGCACATGTGGTTTTGCTGATCTAGCTTCTCCAAGTTCTTTGGGTCTCCAGTGTTATTGCAGATAAGAAAGAACAGAGGATAAGCGAAAAACATTCGCACCTAGAATTAAGAACGAAACTCCTATAAAATCACCAAGTCTCTAGATCAAAGCTTGAGAGACTCTAGTTGAGCTTACTAAACATCTGTGTAGCAATGCCACAGAAATAGAAAAGAGAGCTTGTGTGGTTCAGACATTTGTTAAAACATTAATTATATTTCTTCCAGGTAGGCAGTTTCCTATATTCGAGGTCTACTAACTTCTTTGATGCGCATGCCAGATCATCTTCTTCATGGTATATAGTATTTTGAGTTGTAAACACTATGATTAATCTCCAAAGGCCACCTTTAAGACCTGGGACATTTGTTTTCCTTCATGTCTTGATTATAAGCATCCTTATCTGAAATAACCACATGGTTACTCCTTATCACATCGCCCTATTTTAATTCTCAACATTTCCTTGTATTTTTATTTGTTTATGTACCTGCTTATCCCCCACCAAAATGTGAGCTCCGTGATGTCACTGCCTTCATCTCACTTAATGTTATACCCTTATGACCATTCATTGGTTAAATGAGTGAACGAACATCCCAATATTCACTGCCTCACTGTGATGTGAGAGTCAAGTGATCCCCCTACTGTGTGACCTGGAGCCCCAAGTTTATGCATCTACAAAATGGGAGAAATAAGACATTGTTCTCACAGGGGTATCGTGAAAATTGCAGAAGATCACACACTTTAAGGACTTATCAAAATGTAGGGCATATATGAAGAACTCAGTAATGAAAAATCATATCATAGAAATGAATATCTATGACATTTATAGTGGAACAAAAGTAAGAGAAATACTCGGATTTTGTCTTGCCAATCTGTTTTAACATGTATTTCATTATACATGTTCTTTCAGTATTAAGGAAGAAAATTGGAATATGTATTTTTTAAGTTTATTTTTGAGGGGGGGGGGAGAAGATACACACACAAGCAGGAGAGGGGCCAAAAGAGAGGGAGAAAGAATCCCAAGCAGGCTCCATGCTGTTAACACAGAGCTGGACATGGGGGCTTGATCCCATGAACCATGAGATCATGACCTGAGCAGAAACCTGAGTTGGATGCTTAATGACTGAGCCACCCAGGTGCCCCTGGAATATGTTTTTATGTATGCAACTGCTTACTTGAAGGAAAAGACAGAACAGAAAACCAGGACTCAGAGGAAATAAATCCAGGCTGCTGATCTACATGGCCTCCAACAAGCCATTTAACAGGTACCCAACACTCACAGTAAAAACACAGCTCCTCACCTGTAAAAATTGGTGTGGCGAAAGTTTGGAAATTTGAGGGGAATCAACTGAACTCTGAGCTCTTTTTAAATCTGTTTATTTTTTAGTAATCTCTGCAGCCAATGTGGAGCTCAAAATCACAACCCTGAGATCAAGCGTCCTATGTTCTTCTGACTGAGCCAACTAGGCACCCTTGAACTCTGAACTCTTAAGAACAGCAATACATAAAACATCAACACTTAACTCATAAAAGCAATAACTGTTTAAAGATTTTCTCATAATTTTTGGCTACAGGAGATGAATAGGAAAGGCCTCAATAGCAGATTAAATCTGGTCTATAAATTATTTGCATAGCCCTCGATATATAATTCCAACTTTACAGTTAAGAAAATTACCCATTTGAAGTTACTTTTATAGAATTTTCTGCTTATGTGCTATATGCTATCCTTATGAGCATCATTTTTTTTTTTTTTTAATTTGGAAGACAGATTGGGAAGACGTTTCCTGGAAAAATAACTTTCTATTTAAAAGTTTTATACTAGTTATCTTTTTAAGTTACAATAAACAGCCTTGTGGGGCATCTATATGCACTTTTTCTTTACATATGGATCAAACATTTTCAAAAGCATGATGATGTATAATGAATTCATTCCTTTTGCCAGCAACTTTATTGTAAGAGGTCTGTATTACAAAAAACAAACACACAAACAAAAACGAATCAATAAGCCACCATTCACTTTCTTTGAAGTGGACTCTGCCTTCCCTTCCAAGAGTCCAGAAATATGCCATTGGTTGCTTGAAGCCTTGAACACTGTTGGTCAGTTCAGGTGCATTGTACCCTTGGTTCTTAGGTCTGCCCTGTATCCTCAGGCTGGCATTATGAAATCATCTGCTCTGCCAGGGAGAACCACACAGCTGAAGAGGATCATCTTGTGTGAAGCATTACGTTCGTGCATGTGTCCTTATTACTAATGCACAAAGCACGAAGCTTGGAGACATCCCCTCGTCATCTGGAAATTGGGGTGTGTGGGGGGGGGCATAATCTGAAGACTTATAAATATCTCTTAACAAAGCCCCAGCTGAGCTGTGTCAGGATTGTACACTCTCTTCATCTTTCCCTTACAGCTTTTCAATTTGCTTTCCAAACATTTCTTTGTTGCCGTTGGCTGGGGCGCACTTAAAAGCAGCACATCGTTAACCACAAAGAATGCTCACTGTTTTCTGTGATTTCAAATCACAGCACAATTTCCAAGCACTTCCTCAGCGAGCAGCCCAGCAGCAATTACCCTGCTGCTGAAGACTTACTTGTCAGCACAGAAATGTTTCAGTTTTAGAGACAGCCAACACCACAAGGCTGTAACAAATGATGACATATGCTCCAGCTTCCATTCACTAGCGATTTCTACCCCCAAAGGAAGAGTGAATCAATTTTTGTGCAAATTCAACAGGCACATCCGACAATGCTGCCCTCTTCTCTTAACTCACACAAACTAGGCATTCATCAACCCGGATTACTTGCCTCCAATAGGGACTCAGTTGCTAAGTGGTTCGGGTGGGGGTGGGATTGCACTGTGTCAAAAAGGGGCAAAGTACAGGGAAAGGACATGAATCCGTCAGGGAAGTGAGAGTTGAGTTCATTCATTGAGACAAAATAGTGAGGTTTTCAAAAGCCAATGCAAGAGGAAAGACTGCTTCCCACCCCCTCCCCAGGCAATCCTGTGAAAGACAGTGCAGAAACCCACGGCAGCATCCCAGGGGTCACGTCTCCCCAAGAGCAAGCAGCTCTCCAACAGTGTATCTGATGGAGACAGGCTCCACTTCCCAACCACATTTTTCTCTCTCATTTGATGGTACCTGGTTATATAACATGTGAGGAACTCTCTCCAGACTCGGCAGGTGGGTTGCAAAATGGACAGGGCAAGTTTCCATAATGCCTCATCTCTGGGCCTATAGGTTTTAAGGGTGGCCAAACCTACTGGCCTGAGGCGAGGAAATCAAAATTTGATTTTTCACTGCCCAGGACTACAAGCAAATGTCACACTGCCCTCTGGAGGTATTCTCATTGGGTCCAACCCTGAATTAGTGATTGGCAACCGCTGAAAAATATGGGTTGTAGAGGCTCACAGGTCTTTTTTGGCAGGGGAGTATGGAGGAGGAGAATTAAGTGTTCCCTCACTCCTTGTGAGTGGTGTGAAAGACTACAAGGGAAAAAGGTGAATAAGTCAATATCGCCTCCCAGTCTCAGCAGCATCAAGAGAGATTAGACACATACAGACTCTCAAAAGTGGTGGTAAGAGAGAGACTGTGACTAGTCAGTGGGGATGGGTGTGGAAGGAGGTATTTTGCAAAGATGACCTCACCTGTATATTCCGTTCCCCTGTGAGCTCCTTATGATGTGATACTGAGGTGGAGTCTATCTTCCCTCCTGAATCGGTGGGATAGGGCCACAACAGAAGATGACTCAAAGGCTAAGTTACAAAAGCCTATCCAGTTTCTACCTGGGCCTCTCGGGATATTCACCCTTAGGACCCAGCCACTCCGCTGTGAGGAATCTGAGTAGCTGCGTGGAGTGGCCACTCTCCCACCACCATGGCACCTGCTGAGATCCCCAGCTAAGAGCCAAAGGCAGCTGGCGTCAGACAAGTGACTGAGGGAGCCTCCTGATGACTCCAACCACTCACTTTGGAGTTGGCATCAAGTAAAATAGAGATCTGTCCCCACTTAGCTCCTCCTCAAATTGCAGATGTGTGAAAAACGAAGGGTCACTGTATTGAGCCACTATGTCTTGGGGTGGTTTGTTACACAATAGGCAACCAAAAAAAAAAAAAAGGCAAGGTCCCCTCTGACACGGGACATTTCTTGGCACAGAATAAGCTGGGCCTGAAGAGAAATGGGACCTTGCCTCTCTGCCTTTCATGGCTTTTCATAATCTGGGTTGATTCTTCACCAATCTTAGCTTTTTCCCCTCTTGACCCCAGATTAAGTCGAGCTCTATCTCAGCTAGAATTGTGTGTACATGCATGCTCTACGTGGTGCTTTGCACAACATGGAATTGTGGCCAGTATTTAGTGATCATCTTTACACACATCTACATTTCTGTCTTCCCCCCCAAAAAGCAAAAACAAAAACAGAAGATCTGCCAATACTTGATTTGCATACCCACATAACAGTAATTTGGTCACAAAAACTCTTTTTGTCCTCAATCCTCTGTCCTGTCTGTTGCATTAGATCAAGCCCGTCACTTTGTTATACTTGCTGTCTGATCTCTATAGGCATTTGGGTTTGTGGCATCTATTTTAACCAACAATTCTTTACTGGTTGGCTGGAATGAATTCTCACACAGTTATCCAGGAGTTCATATCCTATTGAAAAGAAAAGCTTAAGATAATCAGCAAAATAGAAGTCAGAAGTCAGAATAAAAAATATATATACCTAAAGGTCAAGTTTTTGAAAGTTAAATATATGAAAATATATTTCATAAAATATATGAAAAAATATATTTCATAAACTATATGAAAAAAAGCCACAAGGGGAGGTGACTGGGATGTCACCTTGGGTTATTACCATACAGCTTCATGCCATCTGTAACCATCAGCAGCCGCTACATATACATTAGAGCCCAGAAGCCAATGAATGCTCTGTCTTGCAAAGTTTGTTCGCACTGGAAGCAAAATTACCTGAAATCCAAAGTCTACTAACTGAATCGAATACACTGTTTAAGAACCCTATTTACCTTTTGGTATAGGTGCTGAGGAGGGCCTTACTACATCACTGTATAAAGACTCTCAAGGTGATAGTTTCTAGAGAGAAGATTCGATTTCAAGTTTTGGAAAATCACCTAACCTGGATGACCCAGCTGGAACTGATACATTTCATTTTATTTTCAGTGTTTGGTGTCTTTCATTTGATTGAAGAGGTTGTTCATATATTTTTTCCCATATAACTGACTAGCATAATTTTTACTGTATTTTATATGTCCTGTAATGAGTGGGATTAAGGAAATGGACCAGTAAAGGATGTCAGTCCACTAAGAAAATAATTACCATTTGTATATGGAAATAAGAATTTTATCTCCTGAGGAATAAAACTGAAAAGGAATATCCTATTGCTTTCTCATTAACTGTGTTGGAGAAGTGACCATTTTCTAAGGTTTATCTCATAGGGATCGGTATTCACTGATTATTTTAAGAAAAGTTCCACGGTTCAAAGTCAACCCAAAGAGCACTTAGTTAATTCTCATGCAGTCTTTATGAGAATCACCAGCAGTGTGAAAACACTCTGTAGTTTAACGAAGTCTGTTTTTGTGGTGGGCCAGTTATGGCATGTTAAAACACTACTCTACACTTGGTCTTTCATTTGATATCAAATTGGATGGGCTTTCTAGAAACACTACTCTCTGGCGGGAAACAATATCAAGTTATCCTTTAAAGTATACCCTGTTTAGGGGTGCCTGGGTGCCTCAGTCAGTTAAGCGTCCGACTTCAGCTCAGGTCATGCTCTTTTGGGGTTCCTGGGTTCGAACCCCAGGTCAGGCTCTGCGCTGACAGCTCAGAGCCTGGAGCCTGCTTCAGATTCTGTCTCCCTCTCTCTCTGCCCCTCCCCCACTTACACTCTGTGTCTCTCTCTCTCTCCTCTCTCTCAAAAATAAACATTATAAAGTATACCCTGTTTTATGATATTACCATAGTAAGATTTTCCATGTCCCTTTCAACAAAACATGCAAGGATAGTTAAGAGGCATAGTACCCTCCCCACCCAAAACAACCAAACAAACACAAAGACTTGGCTCACACAGATATTTAAACAAGGTATTTTCTACTTCATATCAGAAGAGAGTTACGTTATTCAGCTAGTGAGGCCTGTGTTTGGGGTCAAATTCATGGTTTACAAATTCAATGTCTGAGATGCCGCTGCAGGAAGAAATTTATACATCAGTGACCTCAACAAAGTGCAATCCTCATAAAACTCAATTTTATTGGAGCTGTGGAACACTTATTTTGGGAGGAAAGGACTAATTTATGAAAAACCAGACAACAGGATGGTTTTGAACTTGTTATTACTATCATTTTCTTTATTTCTACCCAGAGTTAATAGCTCAGTGCCAGAATTAGGGTTAAAATTGGATGGCTTCTCAGCCAGAAAGTTGTGGAAATCAAACTTAGAAGTCAGGAATAAAATTACTGAGAAATGCACTTTGAAATCGATCGGGTGCTTTGATTTTAATATCATCAAAACCTTAACACAATGCAAAAACAGCAAGGAGTTTTCATTTGGAAGAAGAGACTTTTAGCAAAGGGCAGTATTTTTGGATGAACTTTTATAAGTAACAGAGTATACTCACCACGATGTTATGTAACTGTGGAAAAGTGTCCAAATGTTGTCAAGATCAGATAAACAAAGATGTCCAGAAGACCTAACCACCTAATCATTATGGTTACTTCACAATTCTTTTTTCCCCCCTCCTATGCATGAAGTTATCTATGAACAGGCAACATATCTACTCTGACTCTTTCAAAGCAAATCAGCAGCTGTCAAATCGACTTTGTTGGTTATTACAGTAAGTGAAAAGTTTCTCCACTTAATAGAGGATTTTGCCGGGGAAACTAAAGATTTTGCAGGTCTCTGAATGGAGCATCCTAACGGGCTCCCAGAAGAGCAAAGTTCCTAAAAGATTCTTAGTGGGGGGCCTTTCATTCATCTCTCAGATAAGGCAGCTGACCCCAGCTCCGTGCCTGGGACCCTAGAATAGCTATGATTGGGGAAGTTCTGGGATCCTGGTCCCAGGCAGCAAGACAGCAAAGTGCTATAAAGCTCACAGGTCCCTCCAACCCTGAGAGCCGTCCTGCTAGAGCCCCAAAGGGTCGTTCTCCTTTCCCATTAGAGGTGAATAGGGATGCATGGCAGGTGTGTATGCAGGGGATCTATTAAATGGGGTGCTGGGGACAGGAGAGTGTTCAGAGACAAGCTGCCCGAGGTCACCCGTGCTCAGCTTCCCGGGGCGAAAACTCGGGGCCAGGCGGCGGAAGCAGGGAGCCCAGCCGCAGGCGCCTTCGGCTCCGGGGGTGCGGGAGCTGACCGTCCAGGGGAGCGCGTGCCGGGCGGGGGCTGCGGGGGGGGGGGGGCGGTGGCGTCCAGCCTCCGCCGCAGGGGACACCGGGTGGCCCCCGGGACGCCGGTACTCGCGCCTGCCCCGAGGGCGGGACGGGACGGGGCTCGGTGGGGACGCGCTTACCTGCAGGTAGGGCCGCCCGTGGGCCACTCCGCCCACGACGATGTCCGCCGAGGCCATGGCCCCGGTGGGCGAGAAGCCGAAGCCCACGTAGCCGGCGGTGCGCACCTCGAGGCGGAAGGCGAGCCCGCCGCCCCGCGGGCCCCAGCTCAGCCAGTACTTGCCCTCGGAGTCGAGGAGGGTGCGGTGCGGGAGGGCTCGGCCCGAGCCCCCCGCCGCCACCGCCGCCGCCGCTCCGGGGAGCAGCCCCCACAACAGGAGCAGCGGCCAGCGGCACATCCTCGGGCGCCTCCTGCCCGCCGGCACCTGGGTCGCGCAGACTGGCGGAGCGAGGAGGCGGCTCGAGGGGCGGCGGCCGCGCGCGGGAGGCCTGGGCCCGCCCCCTCGGCCCGCCGCGCGCCCGCCCGCCGGGAGGGGCCCCACCCGCTCCCACTCCCCCTCCCCGCCGCGGGCGACCCCCGGCCCGTCGGGCTGGCGGCCCATCCACCTGCCGCCCCGCACCCGGGGCTTGGTCCCCGGGGTCTAGGTTCCGTGGGGAGGGAAGAGGGGGGCGTCCTGGATAGAGGAGGCAGAGAAAAGGGGGCTGGGACCCAGGGGAAAGGAGAGGGCAGGCTGGTTCTGGGACACCGTGGGCGCTGGCTGGGACCGTAGGGCGCGGAGCGGGGTGGGGGGGGGGGAGGAGGGCGGTGAGGGGGTGGAGGAGGAGGGGCGGGGGTGAATCCCTGGGGAAAGGAGAAATTGGTGTGGGAGGGCAAGTTTAATCTGTCAGAGAAGGGGAGGAGTTGAGGGATCAAAAGGGATAATCCTGGGTTTGATGGAGGGAAAATGAGGGAAAGTCCCAGCCAGAGCAACTCTTCTAACATTCCTGTATCCATTGCAGTTGCTTTTCCGAAGCCATTGTACTCAGGGATCCCCCTACCCCACAGAGGAACACCGTTCATCTCTCCCAGGACATTTCTCTCACCCTTTCACCCTGTGGGAGTCCCAAGGTTGGGGAAGTCTTGCTCATGATGGCAGGAGTCGGCTCTCTGATGCTTGCCTTCCGCCTGGGTTTGGTGTAGTTTGGTTTTGATGGGACAACTACTGGCCAACTACTTTGCTATCAGTGGGGTAGGTCAGGGATAAAGTATCACTTAGAAGATACACTATAATTTGAAATCTTCTTTTCCTGCTATTTCAAGTTTTGATCGTAGTCCTGTTCAGCAAAACGTGTTTTCGCCTCTACCTATGACCACATCACTCCTGTCTTCAGAACGCTGATTACTCCATGTGGCAACTGTACATTACCTTCTTTATTTAGTTATTTATTTATATTCTGTCATGTTTCAAAAAAAGAAGTTTTAAGGTGGCTTACAACTACACAATGTAAAATAGAAAATCAAATACTAGAGGATATCAGATGAAAATAGGTATAAGAAGAATACTATAAATATGTCCTATTAACTCTGGATTTGGGGGCTCCTCACAAGCCACCCATACATCCCGTTCCCCCTCTTCAAGTTTCGTAGTTCAGCCTGATTTTTCTTCCTCCTGTTTTCTCTTTCCATTCCTCTTCCCAGAACTTTTCCAAAGTTACCAGTCCCCATCAAAACTATGTTCTCCCAAGGATTCGGGCATATTTCACCATGTCTGGAAGGAAACCAAGTGGATCGGCTCACCAGAGAGTTCAAGGAGTGGCCTGAGAAGAGCCAATCCCAGGAAGAGAGGAAATACAGGTCTACAGGTTTAGCCAATGACAATAGGGCAGCAACAGAGAAGAGTGCCATTGAAACTGTCAGACAAGGCAAGAAATAAAAAAGCCTGAGATGCCTTAAAAGACCTGAGGCAACAAGAGCATGAACTATCAGGAGCAGTGGGGGTGCACTGCCCAGACATCAGGGACAGCAGGAGAAACCGCAGCAACCTAAGAACTGCAATCTTGGAGCTGAGTTTCGACAAGCATCAGGGACTTGGCTAGTGCTGCTGGCTCCAGCCATGAAGAGAAGAGGAATGTGGAGAGAAGGGAACAAAATGGTGGACAAGGGGCCGAGAGGAATGGGTCTTGGCACCCTGCGAGGCACACTCACCACACTGAGCAGGATTTCATGGAAGTTCAATTATTCCAGAGCCATCAAAGGCCAACTTCCAGCTCTGTGACCCTAGTGTTATTCCTAGCATGGAGGAACCTGGGACACACAGCTATATCTGCTTCCTGAGGTTTGTTTTATAAGTCCCAAATCCCCATCTAGAACCTGACCCCCGTTTCGTGTTCTAGCCTCACCTTCCCTCACTCTCATCTCACTCACTCACCCCAGACCCTCTAGATACATGAAAACTACCTCTAGAATTTTCAAAAGAGAGCCCTGCTGTTTCCCGTCACTTTTTCAGATGTGCCTTTTCAGATTGCTCACTCTGCCACATTTGCCTTTTCTCCCCTTTGTTCCTTGAAGTATTTTCTGATCCTTCCTCCCGTGCTCCTGCCAGATGACATTGGCCCCTCCATGGTGGTGTTCATGCAATGTTCCATCCAGGCTTCATGATTGCAGCCCTAACACCTCGGTATCTTTATATGTTTGTTTTCCTCCATTAGCCTCCTTAGATCAGGAACTGCTTCTGGTTCCTGGTTATAAACGCATTGCTTTGAGTGTAGACCATCATGCAACAGGTGCTTAACAAGTATTTGCAGAAAAAGTGAATAGATGCATTTCCAGATCTTCCTGGATCCTCTTCACAAAGTTGGACAGTGGGGAAAAAGCTTGGCCCCTAGATGTGCTGAATGTTCTGCTCTGCATTAGTATTGAAGCAAAAGCAGGAAAAAAAGACCACACGTGGATGCACAAAAGAGAAAGTCTTAAATGGTGTTTATTATTTCATTAAGTAAAATCATTGAGTGTGAAGTTTATTGTCTTCTGTTTGTCTGTGACTGACATCGTATCTGAAAACCCCGAGTGCTCAAGAAATATTAAAACTAATAAAATCATCTTGAGATTAGCTCAATAAACAGATCATTATTAGCATAGTTCATATGCAGGAGACCCACTCTGCTTTGACTTGAATTACCTCAGTAAATGAATTTTATCTAAGTGCTTCACACGCTGCCTGAGTTCCTTAGATCAGCACTAACTGCCCACTCAGTTGCACAGAGGACTCACTTTCCCAATTTGGAAGTTAATTACTATATAACTTCTTGTCTTCAATTTGTAAAGAAAGCAAGGTGAAAGCATAGGTCTATTACAAATTTGGACTATTTGGCAAAGAGGAGAATGAAATCAGTGGTGAGGGCTTTCAGTGTTATTATTTTTTTAAACTATTGTTTTGGTAAAAATGATACTTGCTCCTTACTTAGAGGGAAAAAAGTCAGGAAATGCAGGAAAGTATGAATAAGAAAATAAACTAAGAAGATCACCTGAAATTCCACCATCCAAAAATAATCCTTGTATGCATTCCGAGAACATCATTCCGGAACTTAGTCCCATTAAAATCTTGGAGGAACAGCCTCTTGGACAAGAATTTGCGAAGAAACAGGTGAATTAATTTTGGAAGACTCCACTTGAAATAAACAGACTCTAAACATGCCAGTTACAATCCCATTTTTTAGGTTTCTTCTCTCCACATGTATCCAAAAAGGAAACAGAACCAACAGCAGTAGAGATTCAGTAAGGTCTTACTCAAGTACAGAACATTCAACCAAATTACTCATTCTTAAAATGAATCATTTTCTCACACTTTTCAATCAGGAATTTTAAATGTAATGTTTATTTTGAATCCTCACCCATTCTGATACACAGCTTGAGATCAGCCAGTATGACTACACCCATGCTGAGCTCCTCACCTTCCTACCCTCTGCTGTGGAAGTTTATTTATATTTCCACATTCATCAATGCAAGAGGGGGAAGAGGAGACAGGAAAAAAGCCCAAGGGACTCTAACAAACCAATGCAAAGTTGCTAGGGCTGAATGGGAATTGTCTGAAATAGGTTATTTCTTCCTTAAATATGGGAGTATCATAATTTTCCTGTCTACTTGTACCTAAGGTGCAACGATAATACTAAATATTTATAAAGTTCCTGTCTTCTAGGGAACTCAAAGAAAAATATTTATATAAGTGATCTCAGTAGTTCTCCAGCTTCAAATAGGGAAACTGAAGCATTTTCTCGCTCTTAGAGGATAGGCTCAGTTAACAGAGGATGAAAGCTGGTCATTGTGATGTGGGAAACAAAGGCAGAAGGAAATGATAGATAAAGTTAAATTTCTTTATAACCTGCAGCCCATTGACAAATACTTGAGGCAGGCAGAATATAGCATTCCTCCAGGAACTCCCCACTCTCTTAATGTTAATGCTTTGCTAGAGGGAAAAACAACCTCAGTTTCACAATAGCCAGGCCTCCAGGAGCCTATAAGTCTTCTTTAGCATATGGCAATCCTTTTGTAAACCTCCCCTTGCCTTAACCTCTCCCAGCTCCCAAGTGTATCATCAGTCCCTCCTAACAATCCCAGGGCCGCTCTTTCTGCCCACAGGTCCTGTCCCTGTGATTTAATAAACCACCCTGTTTGCACCCAACATTTCTCTTTCTTGGCTGTGGGCTCTGAACCCCCACCACTACTCCAAAACCGCATACATTGGTTCAAGTTAATACTATGAGTCAGTACAGAAAAGCCAAAAATAGAAATAGAACTTTGGTTCCTTTCTTTCTTTCTTTCTTTCTTTCTTTCTTTCTTTCTTCCCTTCACTTTCTTTCTTTCTTTCTCTTTCTTTCTTTCCTTTCTTTCCCTCCCTTCCTCCCTCCCTTTCTTTCTTTCTCTCTTTCTTTCTTCCTTCCTTTCTTTTCTTTCTTTCTTTCTTCATTTCTTTCTTTCCCTCTCTTTCTTTCTTTCTTTCTTTCTTTCTTTCTTTCTTTCTTTTTCTTTCTTTCTTTCTTTCTTTCTTTCTTTCTTTCTTTCTTTCTTTTCCTCCCTTCCTCCCTCCCTTTCTTTTTTTCTCTTTCTTTCTTTATTCTTTCCTCTTTCTTTCTTTCTTCCCCTCCCTTTCTTTCTCTTTCTTTCTTCCTTTTTTCCCCTTTTACCTCCATATTTTCTCTAGCTCTCACCTCACCTTCAATAAAAAACAGTAATTTTTAAAGCCACCAGGTCATCACCATGACATTTTCTTCCAGAAGAGCTGATATTTTTCACATGGGCAAGACACTATGATCCACTATTAGCCCAATGATACACTCCTCACCTCAATAAGGGGTGAAAGTAATGATGACTATGAAGTGTAGGACAAAGGTGAGGCTATAGGGCATGTACTTCCATTCTCAGGAAAACTAGATGGCCTTAACGGACTTCTTGAGGTTACTTTGAAGTGGAGGGCCAGTTGGCATTGGAAATCACCGTGAGGCTCTGACATAAGAAAACAAAAATCACAGCAAGCCAACCACGTTCTCTGCTGCAAAACCTATACTTTGATATTATCTACAAACTATGCTCTGTAATACGACTGTTTCAACTAAAAAAAAGTCTGTGAAAGAAAAAAAAAATATTCTATTTTATCGCTAATGACCATCTGTTAGTATTTCCCTTTATAGGGAACCATGATGTATTATCAGTAATGCGGTGAAGAAAATGATCTATACTAGTATTTAGCCTATATTATTATAAAGCCATGCTTAAAAAGTTGTTTGTGTACTGATGACAGCACTAGGCCGTGGAATTATGCCCTTCATCAGCGTGATCTGTAGCATAATGAAAATAACCGTGTCCTCACATTTTGGCAAACTGCCCTTCCGTGGGGAGGAAGCCATATTAGCTGTCAGTGATGGTGGGAGGAAAATGAGGAGTGGCAAAATGTGCCGAGTTAATCCTAGGAGTGTCAGTTTTGGAAGGAACCTAGTCAGTACGCTCAGCCTGCAGCTGGGGAAAGTAAGTCCTAGAGAGAAGTGAGTTGTTCAAGGTTACAACTTTTTTAATAGATGCCAGCAGGATGCTGGGTGCCTGGCACAATTAACAACGTTTGACTCCTTCCGCATCCTTCTCTTAACAGTTAGTTCTTTTAGATGTCTCGTGTTCAATTCACGTTGGTATTGGTTTTACCAAGTTCTAACTTCTGTAAACATGTCTGGAGAAAGAATAGAGAGGAAGAAGACATGTGAATGAGTGCTATTCTCCCCAGGCTTAGGGCTCCCTAGATATTATCCTTCTGGTTATGCAGTGCATTTGGCATGTAAGTAAGCGTGCTTATACTTCTGTGGACATCAATTTAACGAAAAGCCTAAGTGCTTAGATGAAATGAGCAACCAGTATCAATTCAAAACTGAATATGAAGTTGGCTCCACACCAAGAATGAGATGATTCAGTACCACTTGATTCCAAAGTTCTGCACGTGGTTTGGGAAAAACTTAAAAAAGTACGTACTATAATGAAAAAAACATAAAGACCAGAAATATAAATATGAAAATGTAATTCTCCAAAAAGTTAATTGAAGTCATTACAATACGTAGGCATGATAAATAATAAAAAAATAGGCATAATAATGAAAATAATAGTAAATAATGAAATAGTAAATAATGAAAAAAATAGGCATAATAACGAAAAAAGGTTTCCTTAAATAAAAAACTGGAATAATTAGCAATTTTTTTTCCATGTAGAAACTGGCAAATATAAGACATAGTCTGGGAATGAATGTTAAATAAGTCTTTGATGCTCTCTAATCAATACTTGGATAATGGGAAAAAATGTAGCAGCAGGGTGACAGGGCAGGTCAGAGACCCCAGCAGGGGAGCATCGTGGTGCCAGAGTCCTTGGGCATGATGAGGAGTGGTGGGACTGGACAGGATGCTTCCCAGCCCTTCTGGGCCCACAAGTCTGTCAGAGACAGTGAACAGGCCACAAGAAATGGACCAACACCATCCCAGAAAGCAATAGGAATTGAGAAAGGAAATTAAAAAGGGTAAAGGGCCAAAGCATGGGAACCAGAGAGATGGGCAGCACTGGCAGGCGCCTCTAAGGAGATGACTTTTGAGCTGAGACCTGGATGATGACTGAGAGATGGCTGGGGAAGATCCGCAGGGCAGATTTCCGGAAGGAACGGCAAATGCAAAGGCCCTGTCTCGAGGGGTTGACTGGAGCCAGAGGTTGCAAAAACTGAATTGAGCACAAAGCCCCACAGGGAAATGGAACCCTAATTCCAGCCCAGTTCTTTATGACCCACAGCCCCATGGTCTTCCTACTACATTGCCTCTCAACACGATACTTCTGGTACCTTAAAATTCATCTTTGCGATTCAGTAGAGGTAAAGAGCTCCTTGGAGGAGGCTGCCGTGTGGCCTTATTGACAATAGTGAAAGACTGGAAAGCACCAAAGCCCAACTACAGAAGAATATCTAAGCAAATTATGTCCCACTTCAAAAGGACGCTCTTGCAGTAGTCAAAAATGCTAATTATAAAGATGGAAACCCAGGGAAAGGCTGATGGTAGTACATGAAGTAAGAAAAAGCCCCGTGCAAAGTAGTCTGTATGCCATGATTACAATTGTGTCAAAATACGGCCTTGTGTAGGGACTTGAGGAAATGTGAAGCTGAGAATACTTGTGCGTTTGGTTGGTGGAGCCATTTTCGTCATGCTCAAAATTATACTTTACAGTTGGTGTTAATTTGTTACTCCAAGAAGCCTGTGTGTCTAAATCCACCCCACCCCCAGAAGCCTAGTTTAGCCCCCCCCACCTCCATAACTTCCAGTAGGGCATCACACACCTTCTTCATGGAGTTGTCGTAAGGATAACGTGTTACACCTGCTCATAGCAGCCTGTACTTTTTCTTCATGGCGCTGGAGGCAGGATAAGTTACTGACATGGCAGCTTGTGCTTTACGTGTTCTACTTCCAACCACTCATTTAAATATTGTAATTCCTCTTCTTTTTTTTTAAAGTTTATTTTATGTTGCGAGAGAGTGCAGGCGAGGGGCAGAGAGAGAGAGAGGGAGAGAGAGAATCTCAAGCAGGCTCTGGTTGTCAGCGCAGAGCCTGATGTAGGGCTCGAATTCAAGAACTGTGAGATCAGGACCCGGGCTGAACTCAAGAGTCAGGATGGAGCCACCCAGGCACCCCTGTAATCCCTTTTCACAGAGATTTTAGCCTGTTCCTCAAAGACCAAGAATCAAAAGCCCCAGGTCTTCTTCACTCTTCTCCGATTTTGAAAAACTAAACTCATTGAAATGACTGTAGTGGGGGTGAGGGGAGGAGGAAGAGGACTTGGGAGAAGCCAGGAGCAGTACTCCATATACCGTTCTTACAGCATCCCTACAACAGGCAGGGACCCTGTGCCTGCCCTCAGAAGGACTCCAACTCAAAGGATATGAAAATCCCTGGGGCTCCTGGGTGGCTCAGTGGGTGAAGCATCTGACTTCAGCTCAGGTCATGATCTCCCAGTCAGTGAGTTCAAGCCCCACATCAGGCTCTGCGCTGACGGCTCAGAGCCTGGAGCCTGTTTCAGATTCTGTGTCTCTCTCTCTCTCTGCCCCTCCCCCACTCATGCTCTGTCTCTGTCTCTCAAAAATGAATAAACATGAAAAAAAATCCCTTTGATTAAAAATCCCTTTGACTAGAGGTACCTGGGTGATTCAGTCGATTAAGTGTCTGACTGTTGGTTTTGGCTCAGGTCATGATTTCACAGTTCATGAAATCGAGCCCAGTGTCAAGCTCTGTGCTGACAGAGCAGAGCCTGCTTGGGATTCTCTCTCTCCCCCTCTCTCTAACTCTCCCCTGGTCTCTCTCTCTCTCAAAATAAGTAAATAAATAAACTTTAAAAAAATGATTAAAAATCATTACAGCAATATAACCAACACAAAGCATCTATTATGAGCCAGATAACTTTCATGGGAAAAATATATATATACACATATGTATGTAAAAAAGAAGAAGGAGGAGGAGGAGGAGGAGAAACGTGTGTGTTCACCTCCTATGCTGCAAGATTTTATTTCCGCTCATTTGTAAATGGAAGCTTAGTCTTAATCCTTTGGAAATGTCTTCATTTAAAGGTTCATATTAGGGGCACCTGGGTGGCTCAGTCAGGTAAATGCCAGACTCTTGATTTCATTTCAGTTCATGATCTCGCAGTTTGTGAGTTCAAGCCCCAGATTAGTCTATTAGGCTCTGCAGTGACAGTGCAGAGCCTCTTTGGGGTTCCCTCTCTCCCTCTCTCTCTCTCTCTCAAAATAGATAAATTTTATTTAAGAAAAGATACATATGTTAAAGAAATGAAAGATTAAACAATTTTGCCTTACAGGGGCACCTGGGTGGCTCAGCTGGTTAAGCATCTGACTTCCAGCTCAGGTCATGAACTCATGGTTAGTGGGTTTGAGCCCTATGTCGAGCTCTATGCTGACAGCTCAGAGCCTGGAACGTGCTTTGGATTCTGTGTCTCCTTCTCTCTCCCTCTGCCCCTCCCCCACTCACTCTCTGTCACAAATGAATAAACATTAAATTTCTTTTTGAAATATTCTAAAAATAATTTAGCCTTACATAAATGCAGCTTGGTCTTCGAAAATCATCTTTTCCCTTACTTAGATAACTTTGAAAAGGCTATGCATTTATTTATGTATTTGGTTTTGCTGATATCTACTTTTTTTTTCCAAATTTGTATTTTAAATTCTAGTTAGTTAACATATAGTGCAATATTGGTTTCAGGAGTAGAATTCAGTGATTCATCACTTACATACCACACCCAGTGCTCATCCCAGCAAGTGCCCTCCTTAATAGCCATCACCCATTTTAAACTAAACAATCAGATTGACTGTCACTGCTATAATTGGCCAGATAATTACTGTCACTTCACTTACAGCAGAGTTTACCAAAACAGAGTCTATTAAAACCCCAGGCCATTAAAAAATTAGCCATAGGAGTAAAACTACCAATAATAATGAGAATGCAAGAGTATGACCAGAAGGGTAATTTCTAGAGAGCCCTAGGCTTGGGGAGAACAGCACTGTATTCACAATGCCTTCTTCCTCTCTACTTTTTCTCCTTCCACCATGTGTGTGAAAATTAATAAAACAAATTTCAACAATGAGCTTGAGACATTTAAAGAATAAAGAATAACAATTAAGGGGAGGTTATGGACAAAGCCAGGTATTATAATCAGTGGGAGTAAAACCACAATAGTGGTAATAATCATAGCAATAATAACAATAAATTTATTGAGTGCTGCAAGTATGTTACATGAACCATCTCATTTCAGCTTCAGAGTAATTATATGAGGTCAGTGGTGTTGTCTATTTGGAGGAAATTGAGAAAGAAAATTGCTTTTTGATGTGTGTAAGAGCAAAGACAACAAACGAGATCTTCTCTCAATTGTGAAGGAAGAAACCCCTTATAATATTAAATGTTTATTAATACGATACACTGCTATGGATCTTAGAAAATTCTTTATATCTCTTATCAAACCACTCTATTGGTAGTATTTTTAATGAAAAAAAGTAAAATAAACAAACAAACAAAAACCCCAGAAAACCAATTTGCTACAGATATTTGAAGCTTTTCTTGACACAAATCTCTAAAATTTTGTGTGGTTACTGTGTCCCCAGAGGAATGGTTATATACTGAAATTGGTCCTATGGGGATGGAACATATAAAAATTTAATGGTGAGGGACGTACGCGAAGAGGTGAAGTGAGTTCAAGTGAAATTGAAGGAAGTGAGTCATCTTTTTGTTTTTTATTTCTCTGTTATTTTCTTTCTACACTCCTCCCCGCCCCCCCCCCCACACACACACCTTAAGATAATTCAGTTATTTTTGCTAGGGGGAATGGTAATTATAAATTCATTTTTCTCCTGTCTTCAGATGTTAGGAAAAGGAGAAGTAGATGTATTGAAAACTCAAACTTCATGCAACGTAAAATGAGAGAGAAGATAAAATGTTCTCGCAAGGAACAACATAGAAAAAAATAAATAATCAAGCTCTCTCAAGTATGTAATCAGGGCTTGGAATTCACAGCAGCAAAAAGTTATGGAGAAAATTGCCCCGGTCACATTTTTTTTTTTTTTTCAAATTGTAGGCTTATTTTGTGACTCCTAGTGACATTAGAGAGTGAAGGAATTTAGATAATTCTGACAGTGACTAAAAGCATTAACCAGTTAATGGGTATTAAATATTTTGAAAGCCTAATTTTAAAAAGAAAGCTTGTTTTTTGAAAAAACTGACAACATTTTATTATTGCTACTTTTATTGCAGGTCTGTAAAGTCAGAAAAAAAATATTCAGGAGACTAAAAAACTGCCACAATTTTGTACATAAACCAGAGAAATCAAAATATTGTTTCTGTATCTCTAAATTTTTTTTTAACGTTTATTTATTTTTGAGACAGAGAGAGACAGAGCATGAACGGGGGAGGGGCAGAGAGAGAGGGAGACACAGAATCCGAAGCAGGCTCCAGGCTCTGAGCCATCAGCCCAGAGCCCGACTCGGGGCTCGAACTCACGGACCGCGAGACCGTGACCTGAGCTAAAGTCGGACGCTTAACCGACTGAGCCACCCAGGCACCCCTGTTTCTGTGCTGAAAAGCATTTTTCACAATCATAACCAATGTTTTGATTTGAAACTATTTCAAAAATATCTACCCTTGTAAGGTAGGCTCATTCATGTAAAAAATATTTAGAAAGTCTAAGTATTCCAGGAAAGGGAATTGACCTGACCTATCGGATCACTTTGACCTGCCTCCCGCAAATAGGAAGTCACATAATCAGTCAAAACAGACCATCCTCTGCTCCATTCTTCCACCCTCTTTAAAAGTGATACCTTGGGGGAGAGGTGGGGAAAAAAATAAAAATAAATAAAATAAAAGTGTTACCTTAATTCGGTCTTTCAGAAATTCCTGGATCAATACATCTCCCAAGGAAATAATAAGTAATACTGAGAAAAGAATATTAATTTTAATTCTCTAATTCACTGTGAACAAGAACAAACACCATGCAATAAAATGTATGTTATTTGAGAGTACCGAAGTTAGGCAAACTGATAAGTCATATGGCAGTAATCTCCTAAAGCATGTTTATTGCCAATTCTGAATTACCTAAGGAAGCAAGTGACCCCTTTAATATGAAGAAGTTACCTGAAAAGTGTTTGTCTAAGGTGGTGTGAATTCTAAATGTTTTTTTCGGTAACCAAAAGTGGAAGAAGAGGAACACCTGGGTGGCTCAACTGGCTAAGTGTCGGACTCTTGGTTTGGGATAAGGTCATGATTTCACGGTTTTAAGAGTGGAAGCCCCTGTTGGGGTCTTTGCTGATAGTGCGGAGCCTGCTTGGGATTCTCTGTCTCCCTCTCTGCACCTACCCCACTCACACTTTGTCTCTTTCAAAAAAAATAAAAAGTCTTAAAAAAAAAAAAAGAGTGGAATAAGAGAGAAGTAGAAAAAGCAGCAGATGGAATCCCACTGAATGAGTCAGAGGAGTGGGAGACGTAAGGGTCAGGGTGATAGGGAAATGCCAAAGTCCTGTCAACATCAAGCACATAGCCTCTGCCTGCATTGTCTCCACCTCCCTCGATAGCCCATTTCAAGATAACTCTCCATCGGTTATGGCCACTGCCCAGATTTGGCTAGTTTGTGATTTTTCACAATAAAAATAGAAAGCTTTCTTTCTAAACCCAGAGAGTAGAACCTTGGGATGTTCCAAAAGAAAGCAGAAACTTAACTAGATTATCCAAGGCTACTCTGCCCCAGCCAACTACGATATTGATGAGGAGGAAACCAAGTTGGTGCAAAGAAACGAGACTAGGAGTAGAGCTTATCTAAAGGAAAGTTAAAGATCAAAATAAAATGCGAAAGTATTTGTTAGATATGAAGTGAGATTTATGAGCAATCTCCTCTGTAGTTTGGTTAGTGGAATGATCTCTATGTATAGGACAAATTTTAGGCTGGGGAGCACCAGAACTTCAAAATCAGAAAGTCTAAGAAAGAACAGTTTAAAAATGAAGAAATACACCTCAAATATTTAATAGAAAGAAATGTTCACAGTATGCATTCTATAATGGAGAAGGTAGTTTATTTAACTTTTTGTGAATAGCTACCAGGATTTAGAAGCTTCTTACCAACGTTTAAAAATTATTAGAGCAGGGGCACCTGGGTGGCTCAGTCAGTTAAGCATCTGACTTTGGCCTAGGTCATGATCTCACGGGTTATGAGTTCAAGCCCCACCTTGGGCTCTGTGTTGACAGCTCAGAGCCTGGAGCCTGCTTCGGCTTCTGTGTCTCCTTCTCTCTCTGCCCCTCCCCTACTTGTGCTCTTTCTCTATCAAAAATGAATAAATTAAAAAAAAATTTTTTAATTATTAGATCAGCTGATTTTTCTGAGAACTTCTAAATAAGTGAACATAAAAAGAAAACTCACACGTACTAGAAAACAAAACTTTATTTTTTATTTCTTTATTTTATTTATTTATATTTTTTTTCAGAGATGGAGACAAAGGGAGAGAGTGTGAGGGGAGGAGAGGGGCAGAGGAAGAGAGAGAGAATCCCAAGAAGGCTCCTCACTCAGCACAGAGCTTGATGTGGAGCATGACCCCCCAACCCTGGGATCATGACCTGAGCCAAATCAAGAGTTGGACACTCAACTGACTGAGCCACTCAGGTGACCTAGAAGCAAAACCTTTCTAAGAAACCATCATGTTTACACAACCTTATCAGAGGACACTTCCTTAATTCGTTGGGATTAATCCCTTGAAATACTTTTTGTTTGAAATTTGTGATTTTTTTAGTTAGATTGCATCCAGGATGTTATTTTACTTACTTATTCACAAATACTTTTGAGACCCTGTGTGCCTACATATCTAGACCCTGGTGATATCTCACTGAACAAAACTAATAAAAACAAAAAAACAAAAAACAAAAAAAACCCCTGTCCCCTCATGGAGCTTGCATTCTAGTGATTTAAGTAACTCAGGAAGCATCAGAAGAATCAAATTCTACGTAGTTAAAAATGGGACAGGCTCCCCCCTTTTTTTGATAGCTATAGAACACATTTTTCTTTAATATAAAACCATTTTTCAAATACTATCACTTTCTTATTTTGAGCTCTATCAAAAGAAAGAACTAAATAAGGGCCTCTGTTTTCCTACGTAAATAAAGTGTTGAAATGTTTTGCTCCATGTGGTAAGAATTATCGGAACATGAAGAGTAACTAAAACAAAGCAAAAATTTGGGGGAAGAGTATTTATATAAGAGAGAACTGCATCAAGATACTTTTAGTGGTGCCAAGACACAAAGTTTAAACCACCATAAAGAAATAATGCGTCTAAGGTCTGAAGAATGGAGATGTGCTGTCCTGAGCAGGACTAGAGTATAATGTTCACAGAGGTCTAAAACCCTAATGAATTTTGTTATGTGACACCTCAAAGCATAGCTGTCTAAATTATCAAGTTCATTTATTAGGAAGCAAATTCAGTCAACCAAACAAATGTTTGGGTATGACATTTTGAATTATTAGCTTTGTTCCATAAATATTGTCATCTCTTCCTGTCTTATATTTACTCAAATCTCTTCACACACAATTATTCTTTGGGTCCCGGGTCCCAGCGTTCCAGCTTCCCTTCCGGACTCTTATTTCCTCTGCATCCTGACATCCTGTTCCAGACCGCCTGCCTCCTACACACACACACACACACACACACACACACACACACGCACACACACACACACACACACACAGTTAAAGGGCATCTCTAATTTCATAATGCATTTGATAACCACATATTTAAGAATATGTATATGTTATGAATAGCTCTATGTGCCTAGAAAATACACACACACAGAGAACATCTTTCTAATGTCTATTTAACACACTTTTGCAAAAGTTAAAACTCTGTTATCGATACTACATTTGAAAACAGAATATAATTTTTAGGAACACAGTAGAAACTGAAACCTTTCTTCGAATATACATTTTTTTCCCTTAGCCAGTGGTTGAGAAACTTCTGAACATCCTGAAAAATATTCCCCCACAATCTTAGTCTACTCAGCAAATTAATATGTTTGGTTTAAAGCAGATGCAGGAGACACCTGGGTGGCTTAGTCGGTTAAGCATTCAACTTCAGCTCAGGTTATGATCTCACGGTTCAGTTCACAAGTGAGTTTTTGCCCCTCATTGGACTTTGAGCTGACAGTGCAGAGCCTGCATCAGATTCTCTGTCTCCCTCTCTCTCTCTTTGCCTCTCCCAGCTCACACTCTTTCTCTCTCAAAAATAAATAAATAAGCATTAAAAAAATAAATAAAGCAGATTCAGATTTTCACGTATTATTTCACTGCTTACAAGTACAGGTACCGTTTGCTTTGCAGCATATATAAGATTATATTGGAAGCATTTGTAAATGGTACAGACTTTAAATGTGTGGAATCAAATTGAATAAACCCAATTTGTGATGACAGTGACTGATCACTGTTATTTATGATTTTCTTTCTCACTCAGTCCTTCCTCTTTCTCTTGTCTCCTTCCTTCCTTCCTTCCTTCCTTCCTTCCTTCCTTCCTTCCTTCTTGCCTTCCTTCCTCCCTTCTCTCTCTCTCCTTGCCGTTCTTCCTTCTCTTTCTATAAGCAGATTGTACCTATGGGTAACAAGGTATGGGTTTAATTTTTTAGAAAATGAAGAGCATGGATTTGGGGGTAGACTACCTGGAATTGAAATTCAGCCCTGCCGCTTGCCAGCTGTGCAACCTTGAGGAAGTTTGTTAACTTCTCTGTATCTCATTTCTAAAAAATATTCATTTTTGAGAGAGAGTACGTGTGAGCAGGGGAGAGGCAGAGAGAGAGAGCGGGACAGAGGATCTGAAGCAGGTGCTGCGCTGACAACAGAGAGCTCCATGCAGGGCTCAATATCGGGAACCATGAGATCATGACCTGACTTGAAGTCAGACACTTAACCGACTGAGCCACCCAGGCACCCCTCTGTGTCTCACCTTGTATCACTTATAACATGTGGGTAAAATTAATCATTATCTTATAGGATTGGGCTCATACTTACAAAGCCCTTAAAGATTGGCACTAGGAAGTATGTTAAGTACATGTTAAATAAAACAAGTTCACAGGCCTAAAGACAAAACTATTCTTCCCTCCTGGAAATAATTTCTCAAGAACAAAACCATGGAATGTTAGTCAAGCCACCCAGTATTTTTGTTTCTGTCGTCCAATTCACCTGTTCTTGCATGGCAAATATACTTTCTCAAGAAATTGAAACTGATTCCTTTTTGCCTATTTAATTCACACTGGTAAACAAGAACTCCAGAAGTTATCTACTGTTTCCATTCCATTGGTTGTTAATGAAAGGGAGGATTCCTTCTGAATTAGATGTCAGTGGAGAAGTAGCAGGGAAAAGGAGAAAAGTACAGCAGGAGTGACTGAAAGTAAAATACAGGAGAGCTGAAAAAAAACGTTGAAAAACCCTGTAATTAAAAGCATGCAAAGGGTGCTGTTGACCTCGGCTGACTCCAATAACACGGTTACAAGAGAAGTGGTCTACTCCAGCATGTCGTTAACCGTAAATACAGAGGTGAAGAGTTCCAGAAAAAAAGAACATCAAAGGGAAAGACCAAGGAGACGAAGGGGCCCCACCCAACCTCCCTGGATGAGCTGGGTTTAACATAATTTTCCAGCAGACTAACCAAACCAGCAGCTTTGACCCTAAGTGTGAATTTTCACCAACTCTGGCAGACGAGCCTCCAAGTGGAGTTACGGCAGTTGCCTGGGATCAAGGCGCACCCTGAAATTAGAGATAGACCTTACATTCCCTTGTCTCTTGAGTGACGACTGCTTGAGACCCTTGAGTAGGACTTGTATGAATAAAGCCCCTCTCAGACTTGCAGACCCCCCAAGGCTTTTGACATCACTTGCAAAACACTCACTTTCCTATGAGCTGCATCGCATCGCCCTCTGACCTAATAGAAAGATCTAGTTCCTGAGAGAGTTCTGAAATAGATATTCATTTATAAGAAAGTTAAAATACAAGTCTATAGACCTAGGAAATCATTTTGAACTAATCATTAATTCTGCAAATGTAAAATGCAAATATTGGGGGTTATATTTTTATTGCTTCTTAATTCCTAACTTACTAAATCACTATTCATTCATTGCCTATTCTCAAAAAAAAAAAAAGGAGTAAAATGCGTAGCAAGAAAAAAGTCAAAAAGTATTTTTTTTTATTATCTATATATTTGCCAAGAAAAGGAGATCAGGAGAAACGTAATTTCTCTGTGTGGCAGAGATTGGTGGCTCCATATGGTATGCTGACAATACAGTGTCACTCTTAGGATATATAAATGCCCTTACCTGTAACCCACCACCAGTCTTGCCCTGAACGTCTCCATTTCTAAGCATGAAATCTTTCCAATTAATTAATTTAAATTATGAAAGCTTTCTGGCACACAAAATGACAAAGAATAATAGAAAACACTTTCAGATGAATATGGGCAACTGAACACTTGATTTGCCTGGACTCCCTCCTTCCTGAAACTCACTAACACAAATTTTCAAAGCCCTAAACCCCCAAAGGAAAAGAGAATGCAAAGGGGGAAAAGAGCAGGAAACTCTTGGAAGCCATAAAGCATCTAAATCGTTGGAAACGGCTTAGCAGATCTGAGAAAACTAAAACCCAACCTGGCAATAGAGAAAGTCCAGGAAAAAGGTGACTTGAACCCCAGAATCTCCAAATGGCCTAGCCCTACAGACTTCAGTTACTCCTGCAAGTGTAGCTGACTGGTGGGGAGAACAGTGAAACTATGAAGGGTGTTTGCAAATTCTGGAAGCTGGAGGCAACCACATCCCCTCTCTTCCACTCAGCCAGGCCCAAGGACCCTCTTTTGCTCCAGCCCCATACTGAAGGTTTACTCTGCAGAAAGGGTAGCAGAGCAACTCTAGATGGAGAAGGGGGTGAAGGGACCAGGCAGTGCTGAGGGCAGGAGTCCTGGAAGGAAAGAGGATGAATAAGTGAAGTGCGGAATGTCAGATGACAGTCCTCTTTCCACTAGCTTCTAGAATGCTGAGAACTGACTTAAACCCTCCGGACAGAAGGTTATTCACTGGAGAATGTACTCAACCTAAAGATATTCTTGTTGAGGACTCCCCAGTAAAACTGCCCAGTCAGATCACCCCACCATGAAGACCATGGTGTACAAATCCAGCTAGGTTCTAGAACTTTAACTTGAACTCCAGGGCTTTTGGTATGAGTGAGCTGCAAAGGATCACAGGGTATTTGAGGAAATTCTCTACTATTCTAAAATGAAAGAGACCAAAGGAGGGGGAAAAAAAAGAAAACAAAACAAATCATCAAAACAATGCAACTTGAGGAAACTGAAACTATTCCTAATAAAACAAAATACAACAAAAATCTATCATTAATGTCCTCAGAGAGCTAAGAAATAATATAGCATCTGTGAGATAATAGCAGGATGCCATTAAGAAGGAACAATCAGCTAATAAAAGGAGTCTGGGAGATTAAAAATAAAATACCATAAAAGAAAAGCTCAAAAGAAGACTTGGAAGATAATATTGAAAAAAAACAAAAAACAAAAAACCTAGAAAAAAAATAAAACAAAAAAAAGGAGAGAAAGATGAAAATAAGATGCTAAATAACTATTTTTAAGAACACCAAATCAGCAAAGAAGTTTCTATATGAATAATAGAAGTTCCAGAAATAGAAAGCAGAACAATTTGATTGGAGAGGAGAATTACCAAGAAAATTTCCCAGAGGGCACTTGGCTGGCTCAGTAGGTGGAACATGGAACTCTTGATCTTGAGGTTGTGAGTTCAAGCACCATGTTGGGTACAGAGATAACCTTAAAATAAAATCTTAAAAAAAAAAAAAAAGAAAGAAAGAAAGAAAAGAAAATATCTGAGAACTGTAGACTTGGGGCCACTGGGCTAAGAACTACACCAAACATCATCATTATGAAGTCACTAAACATGGGATGAAAACAATCTAAAAATTGCCAGAGAGGGGAGCCTGGGTGGCTCAGTCAATTAAAGCATCAAACTCTAGCTCAGGTCATGATCTCATGGTTTCTGAGTTCAAGCCCTACATTGGGCTCTGTGCTGTGACAGCACAGAGCCTGCTTGGGATCCTCTGCCCCTCCATCTCTCCCTGCCCCTGCCCTGCTCATGTTCTCTTCTCTCAAAAATAAATAGGCATTAAAAAAAAAAAAAAAAGGAAAAGGAAATTGCCAGAGAAAAGGGAAGCATTGCATAAAAGGGTGAGAGTCAGATTGGTTCAAACTGCCCAATGGCTGACTGGAAGCCTGAACTCATTAGAGCAAAGCCATCAAATGTCTTATGGAAGATTATTTCCCACCTAAATTAGACCCAACAAATGAATAGTTAAGGATGAGGGTACCAAGAAAGAACCTACCAACTTGAGGAATCTCAGAAATTCATCTCCTTTGCATCTAAAACGAGAAAGAGGATGGTTATGGAGCCATGAATCAGAATCCCAGACATGGGAGAGACAAAGGGCGACCTCCCACCCCCCACCAGAATTTGATGGAGAGAGATCCAGAGATGACAACTCTCATAGAAGGAAATCAGTCCACATTGGCACAGAACAGAAGCCTCCAGAAGAACTTCCAAAACTCTGAAATTGACAGGGTACCTGATGTGTTCAAGGTATTGAGGGAATTTATACTTCTGGGATAATTTAAGGATAGATATATGACAAATACATAGTACGCTAAGTGAACAACGTGCATAGGGCAAAAATTAAAAATTTTGGCTTTTACATTTAGGTCTGTGAGCCATTTGAATTCCATTTCCATTTGAATTAATTTTTGTGTGTGGTGTGAGATAAGGGTCTAGATTTTCCTTGTGCATGTAATCAATTGGCACAGCATTAATTTTTGAAAGGACTATCCTTTCTCCCCAAGGAATTACCTTTGCACTATTCTTGAATATCAGTTCATCATAAATGTAAATCTTTGTTATGGGACTTCATATTTTGCCTCATAAATCTATAGGCCTATTATTATGCCCATTCTACATTGTCTTGATTATTGTAGTTTTATATATTCTTTGAAATCAGGAGTTCTAAGTTCTCCAACTCCTTTTTTTCTTTTTCAAAACTGTTCTAGGCATTCTGGTCTTTTGCATTTGCAAATATATTTTAGGATCAGGTTGTCAATTTCTGCAATTCTTTTGCTAGGGAGGATTTGGGAAAAATTGCCATCTTAACACCGTGTCTTCTAATCCATAAGCGTGAAATGTCTCTCCATTTATTTAGATCTGATATATATTTTCTTTTTTTTTAATTTTTTTTTTAACATTTATTTATTTTTGAGACAGAGAGAGACAGAGCATGAACGGGGGAGGGTCAGAGAGAGGGAGACGCAGAATCTGAAACAGGCTTCAGGCTCTGAGCTGTCAGCACAGAGCCCGATGCGGGGCTCGAACTCACGGACCCCGAGATCATGACCTGAGCCGAAGTCGGCCGCTTAACCGACTGAGCCACCCAGGCGCCCCTAGATCTGCTATATATTTTCTAAACCAAGTTTTGGTTTTTTTATCTACCTACCTGGTACTTTTTTTGTGAGAGATTGCATGTGTGTGCATGTGGCACATAAGTGTGGGAGGGGCAGAGGGAGAGGGAGAGGGAGAGTCTTAAGCAGGCTCCATGACCTGAACTGAAATCAAGAGCCTGACACTTAACTGACTGAGCCACCCAGGCATCCCTGTCTTGCACTCTTTTGTTAAGCTTATTTTGAAGTTTTTCATTCTTTTTGATAAAATTGTGAATGGAATTGTTTTCTTAATTTTATTTTGAGATTGTTGGTGGAATATAGAAGTCAAAATGAATTTTGTGTGTTGATCTTATATCCAACCTTGCCGAACTTGTTTATTAATTCTAAGGGCATCCCTAGGGCTTTCTGGGTACAGGATCATGTCCTCTGAATAAATACAATTTCACTTCTCCATTCCAAGGTGGATGTCTTTTATTTCTTATAAGAACTTCCAACAGTACTGAGTACAAGTAATGAGAGTGGATATCCTTGCCTTGTTCCTGCTCTTAGGGAAGAGCATTCAGTCTTTCTCCACTAAATATGATGTTAGCTGTAGGTGTTTTATAAATGTCCTTTATCAAGCTGAGAAAATTTCTTTCTACCTATGATCTGTTGAGATATTTTTATAATAAGTGGTATTAATTTTGTCAGTGCCTTTTCTGTGCTTATGGAAATGATCATGTGGTGTTTTGTCCAGTGTTATGGTTGCTTTTTAGGGACAGGATTCGCTTATCTTCTCACTCTGACATGCATTAAGTAGGAGGCCAATGAGATTGTAATTCTGATTATTAGTATTTATTCCTAGTTTATTATTATTTATTCCTAGCACACAAAGAAACAAAGCTTTGTCAGTATTGTATTTCTTATTAAATCTGACTGATCATTTTTAAAATTTTACTTAGGGGAGAGAGAGAGAAAGAGAAAGAGAGAAAGAGAGGCCAAGGGAGAGAGAGGCCGAAAGAATACCAAGCAGGCTCCACTCTCAGTGTGGAGGGCAATACAGGGCTTGATCCCATGAGACTAGGATCTTGACATGAGCCAAAATCAAGAATTGGACGCTCAACCAACTGAGCCACCCAGGAACCCCTGACTGATCATTTTTTATATATTTGTTTCATTTTAAAATTCTTTTACTATAATAAAAATAGTTAATTAGATTTTTGTTGTCATAATTGTTGAATCTGAAATCCTGGGTGTTCAATTTTGTAGCTTTTGTTTCTCTTGAGTGTCACTCATAAAGCTTTGTTTCTTTGTGCGCTTTATAATTTTTTAATGTATGCTCATATCTATTAAGCATATACTACATGGGAATCATGGAGGTCATAGTTTGATCCTCAGTTCCTCTAGAGAGGATTTAAGAATTGATTCTGCCAGACACCTCAACGCTACTAACTCAAGACCACTTTTTGTAACTTTTCTTTAGTCTGGCGTTCTTGGTGCCTACATGAAGTGGAAATCCAAACCTCAAGCTATGTGAGGGTCTGACTGTGGCTATAAATTCATGGAACAATTTCTTTCCACCAGAACTCAGCCCAGTAAAAATGGCACTTACTGTTTTCCTTTCTCGGTGGGCAGATTTTTCTAGTTTCCGATTTGCTAAGGGTATAACACATTCAGGGTTCCAGCTATACTGTTAGATTCTTATTCCAAAATCTTTCTGAACCTAAGCCTTAGTTGTTAATAACTGTTGTAGTTAGGGTGGGGAGTGGATTAAACGGGTAACGGGCATTAAGGAAGGCATTTTTTGGGATGAGCACTGGGTGTTATATGTTAGAGATGAATCACTGGGTTCTACCCCTGAGGCCAAGACAACACTATCTGTTAACTCACTTGAAAATAAATTAAAAAAGAAAGAACTGCTATAATTAGAATACGCCTCAGACCCAGGAAGATGGAGACTGGTAGGCAAATCCCCTGGGGGTAACTATTAATTCAGTGCAGCTTAGCACTAAGGTTTTTATTTCTTGAGTGTCCACCTATATATAGGCAGTGGTGTTCTATCTAGATTCCAAAATGGCCTTCAATGATATCTCTCTCTGGTATTGACATTCTTGTATAGTTCCTTCCTACATTCAATCATGATTGTTGCCACAATGTGCCCATTAGGGTAATGTGGAAATGACAATGTGTGTCTTCCAAAGATAGGTCATAAAAACATTGCAGCTGCCATCTTGTCCTCTCTCAGGGATGGCTTGCCCGAAGGCAAACCTGAGTCATGTCATAGGGACATTCAAGCAGCCTGTGGAGAGGGCCACATGGGGGATGAACTGAGGCTTTCCACCCAGCATTGACTTTCCAGCTATGTGAGGGAGCCACCTTGGAAGCAGGTGGCAGCTATGTTGCTCCTGAAGTCTTGGTTTACCAAAGCTATGAGAGATAATGAACATTTACTATTATTTTAAGCCATTAGGTAATTTGTTACATAGACATACACAGATCTAATACAGGTGGCGTTTATTGTATCATATCCGGCATTTAAAGATGTTTCTAAAGGGAGTGCTCACAATTTTTCAGTCCATCATATTTCTGAGAACAGAAGTATTAGCTATGAAATAAACACAGGTAGCGTCCTGCCTCAAGGCTTTTTCACTTGCTAATCTCTTCCCTGGTCACCTTATCTAAAACTTAAGACCGTTGTTTAAACTTCATGTTCTCCTTTACTGCTTTCTTCCCCCTCCTTAACACATCATCATTGAACACACTAATAATTTCATTTATATCTTAAAAATTGCCTGTATTACAACTAGAACATACACTCTATTAAGAGCAAGGATTTTGTCCTGATTCATTTACTGCTGCGGCTCATGACCCAGGAATAGTGCCTGGCAAATAGTAAGTGTCTAATAAATATTTGTAGAATGAATAAAGAAGTAGATGAAATTTTAGACTGAACTTCTTTCACATTATCTTGATAAAACCTTCATCTATTGTAGTCTGCTATCTCCTCAAAGCTTTCATAATCGCCAGTAGTATCAGCCATGAAATCGCAGTTCTCCAGATCTGGAGGTGGAGCGTGCCATGTTCTCCCTCCCATTCATTTCTATTCCTCTTAATGTCTGTAGCACTCATCTGACTCTTAATTGCTGAAAATGTTTGGCTAGTCAAGTCCCTGAGTCTCACATTTTTCTAGATAGGGTTTGCTTTGATGCAAGTTTTCTATCTCTTACCTGCTTCTTGAGAAATCTTATTTATATAGAACAAACTTCCATATTGAAACCAACCCTTTTCAGACCTCTAAAATGAGAAAGGGGGTATACATTTCACAACCAGATCTTTTATCTGCCTCCAGCATTTTCTCTGTTACCTCCCTTAATTTTTTAACTTAGACACTGTGAGCCCTGTTCCTCTTAACATTGAACTTAAAAAATCAGACTCCTACACAAAGTAACATTAGAAAACTCCAGCAAGAAGCTCAATGCAAAGGCTTTTAAGAATTTTATTCTTCCTTGCATACTTAGCCAAAATGGTCTTTTTTATGTTAGTTTAAATTCCATAAAAAGATTATGTTTATTTGGTTATTCTTCACTAAAAAAGGAAAAGTTGTGTTTGTTATTGTAAGTATTAGAGTGGGGAAGAATGCTAGAGTTTCTAAGTAACAAGAATGTGACCTAATTAGACTTATTCCTTGTTTTCGCTCTTACAGATTTTTGTTGTGCCAGCACACTGATCAAAGCATACCTACTCATTGTATTAAAAAGAATACAGAGGAACAGTTGATTTTTAACTTAAGCAATATCGTCTTCATAAATATTACTAGGAAATATTTGCTTGGTTAGAGTATGAAGAAGAAGGTTATTTCTGTCCTTAGAACGTATGGATGTTTTAAATATGCCATGAGACTGTCATTTGACTAAAGTCGTCTCTCCACATGGCAAATGAACCAAACCAATTACGCTAGAAAATGCCTCTCGGCTTTACATTAATTCAGCTGTCAGGATGGTGGAGTGATACAAAAGGGAATCAAAAATCACTTGAAGTCAACAGTCTGTCTACCAAAATAGAATAAATTTTTCGTTCTCAAGGTTGTTTACGATAACATAGAAACTTTAAAAAGAAAATATGGATCAGTTTCCCCTCACGTGTTCTAACGATGAGGATACTATTACCGTTATTGTCAGTTTATTTTTATTATTTAAAAAATATTTTTAATGTTTATTTATTTTTAAGAGCAAGAGACAGAGCACAAGCAGTGGGAAGGGTCAGAGAGAGAGAGGCATGGAATCCGAGCTTCAGGCTCTGAGCTGTCAGTGCAGAACACGACGCGGGGCTCAAACCTACTAACTGTGAGATCGTGACCGAGCCAAAGTGAGACAGCTAGCCAACTGAGCCACCCAGGCACCCCTGTGATTGCCAATTTAAATGGAACATGTTTGCAATTCATAACTTCCTATAAAACATCTCAAATTCCCCTTTCTTTGAGAGAGTCATATTTTGTTTTACTGAGACCAACTTGCCCTTTCCGAAATGAGTTTAGACTGTTTCCAATTCACTAGAGAGAAGTGTTTCAGAGTATACACAGGGGCAAATGGAAGCACGTGTGTGAACAGGCATGGACAGAGGGAGAGTAGATGAGCACAACTTTCATTTGTCATTCTACCTAAAGCCCTGAGATCAAGCTGTCAAGCTTGTACCTTTTCAAGACTTGGGGGGCGCCGGGGTGGCTCAGTCGGTTGAGTGGCCGACTTCGGCTCAGGTCATGATCTCGCAGTCTGTGAGTTCGAGCCCCGCGTCGGGCTCTGTGCTGACAGCTCGGAGCCTGGAGCCTGCTTTGGATTCTGTGTCTCCCTCTCTCTGACCCTCCCCCGTTCATGCTCTGTCTCTCTCTATCTCAAAAATAAATAAACGTTAAAAAAAATTAAAAAAAAAAAAGTCTTGGAACATCTTTCACTTAGTTTGTATAAAACCTAAATGTATGTAATTTTCCTGGAAAAAGTTCCTCTGTGCACCTGTGCTGGATATGACACAGTAGTACGTACTCAGTAAATGAAATAAATGAAATGAAATGAAGTGAAATATTTCAATAAAATGAAATATAAAATATATTATATATATATATATATATATATATATATATATATAAGTAAAGATAGCAAAGTTGTTAAAGGGATGGAGTATTGCAATTGAAAAGGGGAAAGGTTGTAAGACAACACCAGACCACAGGTACAGTGGGATGGCAAATGCTTAACATCAAGATATCATCCCTTTTAGGTCTCTGGGCCACTGCTTCCATCAAGCTTAAGCCTGAGAAGAGCTCAAGATGTTTTTGCTTAGGGCATCTTCTGAAATACAAGAGAAAGAAGTTTATTTTCTCACCCATGGAGTAGCAGTCCTTTACTCCGGCTCATATTTGCACCCAGCAAGAGTCAATTACTCCTGGATCTGTCCCCACTTTTAAATTGAAAGTCCTGGAACATGAGTGTCTGAGACACATCACTGACCAACTCACTCAGCTGCTCCCTCCAAACCAAAAATGATAAATATGCACCAACTGACTACATATTAGTCACTCAATAAATGTTTTTGGTGGTTGGTTTTTGTTTTTTTTTTTTTTTGAAGATGGAAGTGAAGAATAAAGGTTCACGAAAAGCATAAATATAAACATGAATCTCAATCTGTAACTGAACAGCTCATTCCGTTTTGAAGTTATAAAGTTCCAAGTTCAGATTGGTAAAACATCTGTATCCATAACATATTCTGTTGGGCACAAGATTTAATACCATATTCTGTAATCAGAAAGTCAATAGGTTAACTGAGTAAAATATTTTTATGTGTTTCTTTTCTTTCTATATCCTGGATATAAATTCACAGCCTTCTTTTTCTCTACTCCTAAATTGTTTCCTAATTATGAACCTATCAACTATTTCACCTTTTGTTGGCCTTTCAAGTCATTTGTAAATGGGGAAATGGTTTGAACTTAAGTATAATGTAAAAGAATTATGATCATTGCCTGCTCTAGAAATACGCCTTCATTTAGAGTGTTTATAGTTATTACACTTTAGGGAAACTATAATCGAAGGGAGGTAATGTGAACAGAGAAAAAAATTTACTTGTTTATAAATCACTTTAAGTTCACTAAAAACAACCTACAGTGAATTTTCTTAAATGTAAACAGTGTTGATTTTCAAATGTCAAAAGTTGCTCATTCAATCATGTTCTTTCTTCAAATGGAGCCAAATGGTGTAGTAGTCATCACTGTGCAATATTATTTTAAACAAAATCTGAGGCTACAAACAGAAAATGTATTATTCCTATTCTCTTTAAAGGTTCATCACTAAAAGCTTAGAAAGCAAATTTGATATTTTCTAATATTTTATCCTTTTGCTTTTATTCTAGATATTTGATATCTCTGTTATTTATTCATTTATATGCTTTTTAACATTTGGATAGGTCATTCCTGGACTAGTTCATCGAATTCACTTTTTTCTGTGAAATCCCTTCTTTGTTCTAAAGTAAAATATGTATTAATTCTGTGTCAGCTTATTCCATTCTTCTTCCACAAGCTTGATTCTTTAAACATAGATATACTGAAGGACCATAATACCACACAAATATCCTCAAAACCATAAACCAGTTCAAACAAGTTTTCTGATCTTTCAATGCTAAGATTATAAATGAATCTCTGCAAGCATGGCCAAATGTATCCACAGTCATGTACCTCTACAGGAGCCAAAAAGCATACCTCAAAGGGATCCAAATGAAGGCGGGCCAACATGACACAAAAGCTATTGCAGTGACGTCATCAGGCAGGTCTTCGGATTGAAAGGAGAGTCACTCTGTTCACTGAAGCTTTCCTTTGAGCCAATAATCTGTTTAATTCTTGGGAGATCCTCTACTGAAGCTGAGAAGGGAAAGCTACCCTTTTTTCAGCTGAACTCATTGGGGAAATCCTGTTCCATAGAAGAAAGTCCTGTTTTGAGGTTTTGGAACCAAGTCTTCCATTTAAGTCAAAGCATTTGATTCTATGCTGGTTATTTTTTTTTTCAGCTGTCAGTTATTACTGCTATTATTATTATTTGAGAGGTGATGGTTCATGAACCCCATGAAGATTCAAGCACGATCAAGCACCAACAAACAAGAAGGATGTCATAAACACCACACACCCACACTTAACATTCACAAAATGTGTAGCAGGGCGACAGGCCTGGCTGGCTTAGTTGGTAGGTCATGTGACTCTTGATCCTGGGGTCATGAGTTCAAGCCCTGCATTGGGCATAGAGTTTATTTAAAAAAAAAAAAAAAATGTGCCGTGGGGGAATGCTCAAGACAGAATCCAGGGCGAATCACCTTTGTTCCAAGGGGGAAGAATTCAGAGCTGCGTGTCCTTAGTCACTGCGACCACAAAGAACCCCCAGGGATATGTGCAAGGGGAGAAAAATCTCATCATCCAGTCTTATAATCAATTTAAGTGCTTTTCTAAATATATGAATAGATACAGATAAGAGAATCTAATCTAATCTAATCTAGTCTCTAATTGGTCACTTCGTTCTTTGGGTCAGGGCTACCTTTCAGTGAAGTAGACCAAGGTCTATGCTAGGATTGGAATTGGTATGCATTAGAACATGCATGCGAACTAATATGTATTTCCTTGCCCAAATGGATAGTGTTATCTTGGGTTTTTTTTTTGTGCTTTTATTTTTATTTCTGAAACTGTGGAAGATAAATGTAGAAAAATCAAAATGTAATTTCTCTCTTTAAAAAAATTTTTTTTAATATTTATTTATTTTTAAGAGAGAAAGAGACAGAGTGCGAGCGGAGAAGGGGCAGAGAGAGAGAGGGAGACACAGAATCTGAAGCAAGCTCCAGGCTCTGGGCTGTCAGCCCAGAGCCTGACATGGGGCTCGAACTCACCAGCCATGAGATCATGACCTGAGCCTAAGTCAGAAGCTTAACTGACTGAGCCACCCAGGTGCCCCATCTCTCTCTCTCTCTTTTTTTTTTTTTTAATAGAAAAGATCATTGATGATGGCTTTTTTTTAAGGGGGACCTTAAAAGTAAGGCCAATTTGGAATTTGTGAAACATCATTGGCATTCTCTTTTAAATAAATGGGTGGATGGGTGATTCAATAGAGAGTCAGGAAAGGCTTTCTTTTCTGAAGGTTATATGATTCTTCCCAACATTTTTGGTAAATTAAAATTTAAAAAGATGACTTTAACATTAACTTATTTATTTGTCTGTTTGTTTTTGCTTTTCTAGACCTGAAAGGGGCTGGGGAGAAGTGATATAGAACCAGAGTCATATGTCATGAGAGGAATATGATGTAGACATTGGTGATTTGGGGCAAGGAAAGCATTGGTGAATGCTTCTGTTCCTCTCTAATTCTTTATGCCTCTTCCAGTGGTGGGTAGGCTGAGGATGAGAACAAGAGTGTTAGGGAGAGAATGGTGGATGGGGAAGAGTCACTGAACCACAGAGCTGTTGAGCGGCAGCAGAAAGCTTCTCAACAAACCCCTCCTCCCTAAAAAAGTCAAGTGATGATATGAAGCATGCAGAAAAATGGAAGTCCGAGGGCTCCTAAATGATCACAGGCTTCAGACAGCAAAGCTGAGATGCGGAGCCAGGGAGCCCAGGGCCAGGGAGCAGAGGCAGCCCGAGTGCCAGTAACGCGGGGGTAAGAGACAAGGTGAAGGGACAGCAATCTGAGAAGGTGATGGTCTAACCCATGCAGTCCTGTGGAGTTTCCTGGGGAGTTTGTTAAAATGCAGATTCCCTGGCCACAAATACAGGGGTTTCGAGCATTGTAGGTTTTGTATAGGCTCAGAAACCTGTATTTTAACAAGTACCAGAGGTTATTCCAATCCAGGATTTATCACCTACACTTCAGGAAACCCTAGTGCAAGGGATCAGAGGTACAGGGCCTTTGTCTTTTGGCAACAAGGCATGGACTTGACCTTTTTTCAGAGTTTTCACAGTGTATGTAAGTTTCTGCCCTCATCCTACTGTGTGGTCAATTTCTGTATTCTTTGAGAAGTATGTGGGTCCATATACTCCAGAAGTTGTGAAGCTGACCGAATGGGCATTGAATGGTGGCTTTAACCATTCTTCACTCTTTGAGTTAAAACGCCCTAACTCAGGACAGTAGGGCAAGGCAGGAAGAATATCGGAGTCAGAGAAAAACCTTTTCAAGGTCTATTCCTTCTTCCCGAACATATGACTACAGGATTTACATTGTTGTAGGCAAAAGAAACATACAGTTTTGTATCCTATTTTTTTACTTACATTACATCTTTTACCTCATTTCATACTTCTATAAAATCTTTCTGGGGGCACTTGGGTGGCTCAGTCGGTTAAGCATCTGACTTGGCTTCAGCTTAGGTCATGATCTCACGGTTTGTAGGATTGAGTCCCACATTAGGCTCTGCGCTGACAGAATGGAGCCTGCTTGGGTTTCTCTCTCTGCTTTTCTCTTTCTCTTTCTCTGAAGATACATAAATAAACTTAAAAAAATCTTTCTGTTCTGCATAACGTAAAATATGACACAGGCTTTCAATAATTTAAATAACTACTCCACTATGTCAGCATGGTATATCACTTCAAAGTTTTTGCTGTTACATTAACAATCTTTTGTTTCCTCAGCTAAATTCTCACAAGTTCCAGAATACAGGCTGGGATCCTGACCAAATGGCACATGCCTTTTTGTTTCTTTTGATACATACTGCTAAATGCTGAGAGTTGTTTCAGAAAAAATGCAGCCTAACCCATGTTTTCAAGGAGATGCTTCCATCTGTAGTCCAAAAGAGTTGTCCTAAAAATCCTCTTTGGAAGACATTGGTTCATAAGTCTCGGGATCCAGTTTCAAAGCATCTGTGACATTATAGTAGATTTCTCAAAATATGCAAGTACCTGGGACTCTATGAAGGAAAGCTAATATCATTCCATCTGGACCCACACTTTGATTAATTCACTTGAAGTCAGAAATGACTTGCCCCATGAAAGAGAGGGGGCAAAAAAGCCAAACAAGATTTGTCAGACCAGCTGCTGGTGTCTATCACACTAGATAACTGCAACTTTGCTAACACTTTATGATAAGTGTGTATTTGTGAAAACAAATGCCCTGTGACAAAGCACTAAAGCATTCATGTCCAGAGTCTACACTAAGCCAGCTCACTGCACAGACACCATTCATTGTCAACAGCACTGCCAAAGATGTCTAGTACATCAAATATAAAGTCTTCCATTTGGTATTTCTGTGGCTTCTGGGGTTTTCTCATGCTTTGTACAGATACTGATTTCTAGGGTCCTCCAATGAGCTGCCCTTATAGAAATAGGAAGGTTTACAGCCTGGAAAACAAGGAAAAAAAGAGATGATAGAGAAGTCCCAGAGCTGAGGAAGTTTAATACAGACATTGATTTGCCTTAATGCCAAGGTTGAGTCTTAAGGGAAAACTAAGGGACCTTCAAGCTCATTCAAGATCATTAAGGCTAGAATGACAAGTGAAGAAAAGGGGGATTGGTTTGGAGGGAGATTGTAAGAATAAAAACAGAAAAGTTTCGCAAGATGAAGATATAGACCACAGGAAAGTCCATAGCTAGCAAGTAGGATGCAATCTCAGTGAAACTGATATCTGTGAAAACCAGTAGTAATTACTAGGATGGATACTGTTTATGATAATTACGAAGGTATGGGGGGCAGAACAGCACCGTGATTGTGAACCCACTGCCCAGGTTCAAAACTGATCCATATTTTAAGTTAGCTGCGTGACCATGGATAAGCTAACCTTCTTTGATCTCAGTTTCCTATCTGTAAATAATGATGGTGGTAATAGCTGCTTCTCAGGTCAATGTGAAGAGTAAGGAAGGTAATGCATAATAGTTCTTAACACGATGCAAGGCCTCTCAAAGCACAATCTGAATTTAGCCATTGAGGATCCTGTGTATCGTAGTGATAATTATTAATAATTGCCCACTAAGAGTGCAGGACCATGAACCAGAACCAACCAAAAGTTAAATGTAAAGCACAACATACACAAGGGTTAATTTCTATACCTTCTCCCAAACCCCAAACCTTCACTAACATTAGATGCCACACAACAGTATCTGTCTAACCAGGGCCTTGGAAAACAAGGAGAAGAGAAAGGCTGGAGCAGTCAGCGGCATTAAAGAACAGCCGATACAAATCAATAATCACTTGATTTCAGAACAAGATCCAGAGGTAGCCATCCCCCACTATATTAGCATCCTCCTCAGGAATGGCCAAAACAACTGGAGAAAATGCCGGATCCCCAAACTACTTAGGCTGATATTTTATTTGCTTATTGATATAAAAGGTGACCCCAATATCCTGGAAAACTTAGAAAGATTTGAGTTACATACATATAGATGTGAAATATCTATCTACATAAAAAAATTCTGGAAGGCTATAAATCAAAGTGTTAAACAACATTTCTTGAGAAGGGAGATACTTGGAAACCTTCAGTTTTCTGTTTTTTAGATTTTCACATTGTTTAAAAATAAGCGTGGATTATCTCTATAAACATGACGATCAGTAAAGATATTTTCCTGTCCTTTATTGTTCTGTACCTAGCGATAACTTATCTGATGGTGTGGTTTAGAAGGTATGAGCTTTACATGGCTTGTGAGTTTGAGCCCCGCATCAGGCTCTGCCAGCACAGAGCCTGGAACCTGCTTCAGATTCTGTGTCTCCCTCTCTCTCTGCCTCTCCCCCGTTTGTGTTCTGTCTCTGTCTCTGTCTCTGTCTCTCTCTCAAAATTAAATAAACATTAAAAAAAAAAAAACAACCTTTGGAAGGTGTGAGCTTTGTTACTCTCACTCCTTCTGCTGGCTAGCCAACGGGAGCACCAAGGCACTCTTCATCCCTGCCACATGTCTCGAAGACTCTTGTGGGCAACAGGACACTAGCATCTCCTCGTTACTCTTTAGAGGCTGTCAACTGCTGAATCAGGACCATTCCGCTGGTCATTTCTTGGTCTGGAAGGAACCAGTGACTCTCAGTGGAGGTGACTCTTCCTGGAGAATTCTTAGTATGGAAGCAATTCAAAATATGTCATCTGACGGTCCTCTAAATCCCACCAACAGTAGTATCTCATGTATGGTTACTTCTAACCCTATATTTGATAGATGAATAGATAAATAGCTTCAATTTATCAAGTAACAAAATCTCAGTCTTTTTTCTTGTGTCTGTCTGGAATTCTCCAGGAAAGAGAGAGGTGCTGCTTGCAGTTGGAGACAGCTCATTGGTTGCTTTGCACCAACTGATGCTCTGCCTTCAGGAAAGCCAGCTGCACCTGGATCCCC